>NC_090930.1:354736738-355361738 GCF_040938575.1 Ambystoma mexicanum | reverse complement strand
CCTGCCTTGTGTTCATCAACACCGGACTATGAGAACATAGCAATGTTTCAAACTATCTCGGCTGAGATTCCAGACAAAGTATGTCTGCTGTCATAGAAATTGTTACAAGCAAAGTACAAAAACAGTAGACATCCACCACAAAATTGAGGAAAGTGAGCAATCACAGTGTTTTCAAATGGGCTTTTATCTAACAACAGAAAAACATGCAACATTCCAGATCCCTTATTATTATGAACATATTATACTAATTATCTGGATGACAACCAAAACCATCTTAAGCAAAATAATAACTTAAACATACTCCCACTTTAAATTTTCTCCAAACTCAAAATGTATGAGAGAATCATAATTAAAATCGTACATCCATTTCAACTATAAATAGATTACAGCCCAATGCTGCCAAATGGCCTCCATACAACATATTTAAAGGCATGTGTGTAAAGTTAGTATATTTACCATTGAACACAGCGACAATCTTGAAACTCTAGGAGTAGGACGACCAGTAAATCAATATTTAATAGCACTGGTTAATGCCATCGCAATAACTGACAAAAAAAGAAAAAAAATTACAGCAAACAGTTGACTTAAACAAAGGAAGATAACTTCTAGTATATCTCAAAAAGCACAATGAGTACTACAAAGATGTAAATATTTATAAGAAACAACCAAAATGTGTGCAAACACACCACAGCCTGGTCTATTTGAATGTGTTTATCCTAGCAATACAGATGACATGCTTGACCAATACACATTTCACCCACTACATTCAAGAGACACCATTGAAGATGCTTTTGAAACATACCAAATGCAACAAGCAAAAGGGATTTCAGTGGGTGTATGGGAAAAAGGTTTGGAAGCATGTCATCTACATTTTTTTTTTCTTACAGGGAACTGAGGAATATATAATGAAGAACCTTTATAAATCAGCACTGAGTATTTTTCTCTCAAAATACACTCTGAGGTTCTAAGTTATTGTTACACCATTGAATGCATTTTCCATCTTTTATTTGAAAGTGAAGGAGTAACGCAATGCTAAGTTGCTTACACACTAAAAACTGGAACCCACTTTATCAATGTGTCATCTAGTGAAATAATTCGAAAGATAAAAGACCAAGACATCGTGTTGGAGGCCAGTATCACACATATCTTGGCAAATATGCATATCACAAAAGAATGCTAGTTCTGAAGTAACACTGAAGTTCATTGCATTATCGGTAACCATGTTTCCCCATAAGGTATGTTGCACTCATTTGAGTAGCATACACAAGGAATAATTTGCATCACTGCCTACTCACTGTAAATCAAAGAAAGAAAAACAGATTAAAAAGCAGAGCACAACTCTTCTTTCTAGAATCAGTAAATGTTTCCATATTACATTTAATCTGCAACAAAAATTGTCCTCCACTTGGAGAAGTAGAACACTACCTTTGGAGAAATTTGGAATTACATGTTTGGTTTTCATGGTTTAATCGATGCTGAATGTCTTCAGTGAATTCCAGGTAAATTCTTGCTTAGTTGTTAATTGTATAAATGTAATATGAGCACTGATAAATCTTGTTCAGATTCCTTAGATTGAACCATTGTGTTTCCTCCTTCGGTCATTGCTATTTCTGCCTCATTTTATATAAGTGTTTCTCTGAGTGGTTCTTGGCTTTTAGCATGAAATGATTGACTACCTCAGGAGTTTCTTAGACAATATCTGTTTCTATCTGATCTTCTTGGTGATATTATCTTCCAACAATTCTTTGTATTGTTTACATTTGCTAGTCTGCTTTCATTTGCTTCAAATGCTTCTTGAAATGCATCATGGACTCCTAATAATTTGTCTTCTTTTCACTAAGTTATAAGTAGCCGTAGAACGTTTAGAATGTCTTACTAGACTACCTTCATAACTTAAGACAATATATCTGTCAGCTATTTCATTTTTTTTTATATTTGTATTCATGAATTATTGTGCTATTTCATTTAAATGCATGCTTTTTAAGGAATAACTTGTGTTTGGATAACATGTGTCAATAATATTACTTTTAATACATCTTGATTGTTAGGATTTTTCTTCAGCTAAGTATTCAATTTCTTTATATAGTTTTACTATTTTATTTTTTAGATGAAGTTTTACCAAGGTGCCAGAGAATATTTTCAGATTTTCCATACAAGGCTGTGGAATTTCAGAAGAGGTGTTTTGAAACATTGCTATTTCTTTCATATATGAGTTGGAAAGTAAGATATTAGTTTGAAACTGTTGGTTACAAGTTTGTGATTCAGTTGTGTTTCTTGTTCAACATCAGTACCAACATGTCTATCTTGTGCAACATTTATTAGTCTTAGGGCAAGTTGTGTTGTGTAAGTTAGTACAATTTCATCAATTCTAGTACTGTACATCTTAGGCATATGTGTGTGTACAGTAGAATGATGTGCAGCTAACATTTTTATATGATGAAATGTGATTTTGTATTTGTATTTTATATGTTTGATTTTGTAATGTGCCACCTGAAGACTGCACTTCATCAAGACACAAGGAACCCAGCTGAAAGAGACATGCATTAGCAGGCACTCAGACAGATAATCAGCAAAAAAGAAGGGAATAAACAGAAAGGTATTAAAAAGATACCTTGGTTTTAATGGCATTGCAGAGCGGAAGAAAGTTATCCATATCTCAGATGAATTGTGGTAAAGAGATCCACAGTCTGGGAACTGCAGCCAGAAATGTCGGACCGTCTTTAAGAAAAATGCAGAAGGAATTATCAACACATTTTTTTCATTTGGATCATAAGACATTTGATGGGGAATAAGTAAAGATATTACTTTGTAGGTAAGGAGGTGTCAAATCATGGAGGCATTTAAAGGTTATGCACATTATTTAAACATCAATGCTGACAGCAAGCCAATGACAGGAACGGCATAAAGCTGGGAGAGTCACCCAGTGTCAATCATGAAATAAGGTAAACAGGATGTTAATGAAATGCAGTCAAATGAAGGTCCACGTAATCTGGTGGGATGTGAACTGTGCAGGAATCAATTTTCTGAAGATTTCTGATTACACTTTTGTCTGTTATTTTTATGCATTGTTTTAGGATTTTTTTAAAATAAAAACGTGAATGACTGTGGTTGCACATTGTAGATGGAGCTGTATGACCATTTGTAGACTGGATGTAGTATCTGCACAGGAGGAGCATTCAGTTTAATATTTATCTTGGAAGGTATTTGAATTAAAGTTTTTTTTCTTTTTCTCATAATAATTTGTCACCTAGCCTCTTCCATGTACATCTATTGCACATTGATTTTTTTGTACTTAGTTGTAGACTCCCTGATTATAGTAGGGTCTGTGCTGGCAGTGTGAAGTTGCAGAAGCTATATACAATGACATATTACATGTTTCTTAGTATAATTGATTTTATTAACCCATTTTGTTAATGGTTTCATTCGTTTTACGACTAGTATAAGTAGTTTGCATTTTGGGTTCCCTAGACCAGTTTGCACCAAATGTCAAGTAAACAGTTTCATATCTGATTTTCTACACAATGTCAAAATAAAATAAGATTAAAAGAGATGAAGCTTCCATGTATGTAAATGATTACAATCCCATCATTGCATCCTTGGGAATTATAAGGCAGACATTTAATACAGGCAATTCAGCTACATGATATGGCATAGCCTAACTCATAAAAGCTGACAAAACTGAACTTAAAGATGTCTGTTGTTAAACTACTCTCATTTAGAGAATTTGGAAGACAAGAAGCTGTGATCCTAGGAAGAGCCTTGTTCTGATAATCTGAAAATATTGTTTGACTAAACCTTGGTTTAGCTTCATCCTACCAATATATTGAACACCAAGCAGCAGACATACCCAAAAGCCAAGATATCTTAAAAAATGATACCATTGCAACTCACAGGCTGATTTATGGAATAATTGTGTGCCGAATTCGGTGGCGCAAGCAAGAAAAATCCAGCACACGCGTACGAATCGCATGCAAGCAATTCATGGAAGTCTGTGTGCGTGTTTTTCCAGGGAGCTGTGCCGAAACCACATGTGGCGCACACGGGCGCACACGTCATTGAGACATCCCGAACGCCGAGCGTGATGTGCACAGCAAAAGGGCACAACGTGTAGCGCGCACACCAAAAAGGCGGCAGAACACGCAGAATGGGGAACAACGTGTGAAAATGAGGACGTAACTGGGGAAGTACTGCTGGGAAATACATGGAACGACCACACGCGTGTGAACAACACGTATTCATGGAGTCGAATAGGGGAAACCCACGTGCATCTAAAGACACACGCAGGCATAAACATGTCTGCCACACAAAGACAGGCGGAAGCGTCCCTGTGCAGTATAAAAGTGCGTGCAAACAACAAACACGTATATACAGCTAGGATGAATGTCCAATTTCTCGCAGCAGTGATCGTGGGACAGCGCAGGAGAAGGAGAATAGACAGACCCACATTTTCTTGGCCAGGTCCAGCCTTTTTGGGATGCCTGATGATGCGGTTTATGGCAGGTGTAGGTTTCCGCCTCATATCATCCTAGACCTGGTCACTGAGTGGAATGATGAGCTCTCATCACCCACCTTGTGCTCCCAAGCACTGAGCCCTTTGGAAAAGGTGCTCAAAGTCCTGTATTTTTTGGCCACTGGGTCATTTCAGCAGACAACTGCCAAAGTTGGGGGTGTCACACAGCCCACGCAGTCACGCTGCCTACACCAGGCGTTGGCAATCATGACTGCGTGCCCTTCAGTCCGCAGGCACATATATATGCCCAGAACCCCTGCAGAAAGGCAGGCCGTGGTCCAGGACTTTTACATTGTGGCGCACTTCCCCAAAGTGCTTGGTGCCATAGATTGCACCCATGTGGCCCTATGTCCACCTAGGGCCACTGAGAAAATCTACCACAACCGCAAGCACTGGCATTCCATCAACGTACAGGTTGTATGCAATGCCCATGGACTCATCACCTCTGTCAATGCAAACTCTCCTGGGTCTAGCAATGACAGTTTCATATACAGAATGTCCACCCTCAGCCAGGACCTGGAAGCTGGGAAGCATGGCGACACATGGCTCATTGGTGAGTACAAATGTCTGTGCGCATACATGCATGTCACACACAGACAAATACACAAACCCAACTAATGACAACCATCATCACCTCTCCAGGGGACAGTGCCTACCCTATCAGCACCCAAATGATGATGCCAATACGGAACCCCACCACACCACCCCAGGTGAGATACAACACAGCCCATATTGCAACCAGGCGCATAGTGGAGCACACATTCAGAGTGCTCAAGTCACGCTTCCGCTCCCTTGATGGTGCTGACGGCCAGCTACTATATGCACCCCCAGTAGTGTGCAGGATCATTGTGGCAGCATGTGTCCTGCACAATGTTGCAACACGGCGGTGCATACCGGTGGACATGGTGGTGCCCCCACATCCCCAACCACAGGCGCAGGCACTGCTCATGGGAGGGGACGTGGCGAGGCAGCCAGGACCCGGCTTGTGGCCATATTTTTAACCTAAGCTCCCACCCCTGCGGAGTGCACACAGGCCTGGCACATACCAGGTGACAATCGATGATGACAAAGAGACAGTCAGCTGTCACAACCTTACCACCCTGAGAATGTTTCCACGGAAGTGCTACAGTCTGTGCATCCCTAGCTACTTAAACATAACCAATCCAGTATGACCAAAAGGAACACATGCAAGGTGCATATCACACCACCGTCCTGTAAAACAGGCCATGAAAATCACTGGTATGTCTCCCAAACCCTCCCAACCCCCATCACCCTTGTTGACCGCACCATGACATGGCATGCAACAGCAAAAGTGCAAACCAAATGCACAAAACATGACAAATCAGTTACGAAGTGCCACGTGATAAATGGAAACAGGCCTGAGACAATCACAGCTGACATGGAATCAGATGAAATGACTGACAAATAACCTCCCACACATACAAAGTCATACACAAATGCATGCCACCAGCAGTACCATCAACAAAAGACAAAATGCCTGTTGGCATGCACATTGGCCAATCAAAATAGACAAATCCCAAAACCGTGTGCTGTGTGTGTCCCCTGCAACACACCGCTCAGCACACAGCACAGTGAGCTGCCATTGTGTTGGGGATACACCTTGAGCATCATATAAAAAAGGACAAGCAACTAAAATTACCCAGTGACACATGTACACGATCCAGAAATTGTAAGTGTTCATGTGCTGCAGGGACACAGCATGGCAGAGAAGGCAATCTGTGTGCATGTGTGGGCATGGATGGGTGGTTGTATGTGTGGTGGTGCATTGTGTAAGTTTGTGTGTGTCAGTAGGGACATGCACTCAATACATGCACGTGCAATGAAGTGACCCTCAGTGTCCTATACACATCACATGTGAAAATTGCCCATGTGGACTGTGGGATGTTTTTACCCATGCATCCAAGCCCTACAATAAAACTGTGCAGTACTGGCATGGAAAACATCATGATGGCCAGAACTCCCCAGAGAGTGCACAGGGAAAACATGAAGAATAGGCTGCCACCCATTTTTGCCTATGTTGTGAGCACAGGAGGGCACTGCCTAAAACCACCATTGGGCTACACACACAGTAGCCTGAAACCATTGGGATGCTGATTGCCAAAAAAGCAACTCAGAACTGTGTGGAATTCATTTTCTTAATCCCAAAAATGGTTGCATTACCAATACTCACCACTATCAGAAAGCCGGCGTTTTAAAACCACCAGACTTTTGTGTAAAACTGCACAAATGAAACAAAACCAGGCCAAGGAAAGACTTGCTAAGAGGTGGAAGAATGTAAAACCATATTCTGAAATGACTTGAAGGAAGTAATTATTTAATGTATAGGTACAAATTGTCAGTTTGATTTGAATGTAGAAACCTGGGAACAAAAAGTGACATTTAGCTGAAACCTGTCTTAGTGAAACTGGATTCTGCCTGACAACTACCCCCGACAGGAGAAACCTGTTCAGCCACTCTTCCCAGGCCTAGCTGCATCCTGCTGCCCCTTGCCAAAAGGAGTTGTCACCTCTCTGATTAGATTAGGGGTGGAGCACCTGGGAACTGGAAGGAACAGAACAATGCAACTCCCTTGACTCAGGCAAATGTTATACTGGGGGCGTCGTAAAGTGGCTTCCTCTTAGGGGAAACTGGGAGGGGCAGTGCCTCTGCTAGCAGCTGAGCTTGGGGGAAGTGGATAAACCAGTTATTCCACCCAGTGATGTGGGAAGCCACACCCCTTTTTGACCAGGGCATAATTTTAAAAAGATAGATAACTCATAGTGCGGACTTGTCAGAATTATATAAGTAATATCATTATTTTTGTGATTTTTCTGTGAACATTTTGAGAGGCGTTAGGACCCTGTGGTGTATTCTGGGGGGTTGCTAGCGGAAAATAGGGTCTCACTCCAAATGTCTGCATGTTAAAAATCTGACACTTCATCAATTAATGTCCATACTCCTTGCGCACATGTGTGTCATTTTGGGTAAACGTCCGATATTGCAAAACCAGTTAAAAAGCGCAAAATTTTGTCATTTTTGAATGCAAGTCCCCAGGAAGATCAGAGGCGGACAAGCATGGACCATAAGGAATATTTAATGTGCACATGTAATTTCAACAAATTGTATATCTGGGAAAGATGCATTTGAATCAAATATATATTTGTGGGCAAACTGACCAGGGGAGGATCCTCTGACCCATAAACAGACCTCATCATGATGACAATCCATTTGCTTCCCCCAATCATGGGAGAGGGGAGAATTGGGCCAATGACAAGTAGAGAGGGGTAGGCTTAGCTAGGCCCAGGCACACACCCATTTTCAAAACACATAAAAACAGACTGCTGGGACAGGTAGAGACATTCACTTCCATTTGCTGCAGAGCATGCTGACCGACGACTTCACATACAGAGATCCAGACTTCAAATCCATCAATCTCCAAAGACCAGAACTTTACTTCAGAACTTAAATCAAGGGCCTAAACCCACAAACTGAGAACTCTTCTCAGCAGGCCTCAGCAACCTTAAAATCATTTGCAAACTCTTCCACAGCCGGGCGAGCTGTTTGAATTCTTTTGCCAAGAACAATTGCCAGAGACCAGACCAGAGATCCAGAGTGACCCAGACCGCTGTGAGCAGAACCAGAGAGCTGACCCAGATCACTGTGAAGTGCCGAGACCAGAACCGGAGTCCAGTCCAAAACCTGACCAGATCCGTGGCGAGGCCTATTTCAAATTTATATTGTGAGTACCTAGCAGAACTGTGCAGAAGCAATCTCTTAGTTAAAATAATCTAATCCACACTATTTTAACCTAAGTAGAACAGCCTCCTAGAAATCGTGTCATCTGTCAATTCTGAAGCTGCAAGCTGTCACCTGTCATTTTAAGTTTTACTTTAAATCCGAAAAACTACCTTTATTTAATCGTCCGTATCTCTGGAACCGTTTGGGCTACTTTCCTCTGAAAGCTTAGAATCTAGGCTTTGCAACAAGCCTAGAACCGACTTGCTACTCATTATACTTTTGCCGCAATCACGATTCACGCACTCGCGAATTTACCGCGATTTGCGATTTTGGCTCAATTTCTCCACTTGTCAAAATAGCAGCTCCATTCTTTCCTTTGTTAAAATCCATTTGCAACTTGGTAATAACTCATAGAGCATTGCTAAAGTGAGCCTGAACTAATACCAACACGCATCTCCCACTCACCCTGAATCTCTAGAGGGAATTAAAATCATTGGCACATTTTCCCATCCATTGCCATCACATTTAAAAAGCATTTTGGGCCTGTGTTTCAAACTCCTACCTGTTTCCTCTAAGCTTGCTGGGGGGGAACTGAATTTCGTATTGTATTTGATTGCATTCCTGAGAACTGTGTGCTCCTCTTTCCATCTCCTTCCATTTCTTACATTGCATATGGGAGGGGGGTGAATTGCCAGAGAACAAGTGATTATCTTATCTTTTGCTAAAATCATATCAAGTATTTCTGTACTGCATTTTATTCCTCATTGCTTTTCCCTTGAAATCATAAAAGTATTTTTGCTACTTTATCCATCCTATACTAACTCCTCATTGATCGTAAAGAAGTGTGCTAGTGCCAGATTACCCATTGTTGATCAACATCATATGTCTAAGTGTACTATCAGATATTAATTTATTATAAAGTGTTATATATATATATTGTTTAAATTCTCAAATAAACCTTTTAATTTGCAAAACAAACCTACTTATTGGCTCAGTGGGGTCAGGGGGAGTCTAAGAGGGGGGTGTTATACAAGGGTGGTCATCCAGAGTACTGAACTAGACATAAAAATACATTAATAAGGGTTTTCCTCAGCATCCCAGACTAGGCATTGACTTGGCTGTAGTGTTGATTGAATATCGCTTACAGGACACCCCATTGTGTCAAACCACACCAATCCCCTGACACCTGAAAAAGTAAACCCAGCACAGGAACATCCATTGACCAGCAGAACACAATATGTACATAGTACCCCATATTGACAATGTCAGACAGTGACCAATCACTGTAGCCCAAGCCTCCTGTCCGACAACGATAGCTTCTCCCTCATTTCCTCATCACCTTGACCTTCAGAAGAACTGTCTCTGGGGTCCGTCGGCTTCTCCCTTCTAGTCTACCTGGCTTCAGGATCCCCTTTCCCTTGGTTTTCTTGTTCTTCCTTTTGTGTAAATAGGGTCTAGCCCCCTCAGATGCCACCTTTACCGGTAAAAATACCAAATCGCAAAGAACTCCAAGGAGCCAAACCCCCAAACCAGGGAAAAAGCCTCAAGGTGCCAACAAACCCTGGAAGAGTCTCCAGTAGATGACTTAAAGTTGTAGAATATGGCCAAGTGCATGTCCAAGCTGAATGATAGAATAACTTCCAAGGTTGCACAGTTGTGGAATGGTTCAACAGGATGGGTAGGAATTTGAGTAGACATAATCAATGAGGATGCCACGACTGATGGGTAGAGCTGAAACTTGAGTATAAAATAACCAAGGAGGCTGGCACAACTGGATGGTTGAGCTGAAACACAATCAATCCTTGATAGTGTGAATGGAGAAAGGTAGAGAGAGCACACGTCTGGCAAGGCTGAGTGAATGCAAGAGTGAGAGAGAGAGCGAGAGAGATGCTGTGGTACAGAAGTGTATCGAGGCAAAGCGAGGCAGCGTACAAGTACATGGAAATAACTTTCTGAGAGACGGGCAGACAGATCTGCAACAAGGACAGCAGCAGGAAGAAAAACAGGGACCAAAGGCACCAGAGTGTGAAAAACAAGTAAAAGAGCTGCAGTCCAGTAGGAAAACTACGCCGTCACACAGCAGCGAAGTCCAAGAGGGAAGACAGATACAATGTGCCGTCCAAACGGAACGGAGCATAGAAGTAGTCTAGGTGGCCATCTCAGGTGAGGACTGGACTGTGAGTTGTGGTTCTTGGGTCACATTCCTAATGCAATGTCTCCTACGGCCCCCTCCCACCATCAGTGTGGCTATGACAGCTAAAGGGTGCAGGTTACCGCCTACAGAATGAAGTTCATCAAGCACGTATAAAGGCAAGAAATGAAAAAAACATCACAATCAACTTCAATAAAAGTACAGTTCAAAAACGTACTCACCAGAATTGATTGCAGACATGCCTTGGAGAAAACATCCATAATCCCCACTAAGGGTGTATACACAAGTGATACAGCAAACTGGCCACAGATAAGACGAAAGTACAATGCCCTTGTGTATTTTGCTGTCACACCAAACCATCCTTGCAAGCCCATGGAAAGGGGAAGCAGGAGTGGCATATGTGTCAGGACCCCAAGCCACAAACACATACACGAAACAAGCTTGTATGGGCCCAGCTGGAACACACAGTGGATGCTTTCAAAAGCCACAAAGCACCACACCATCACATGAATGCACAATAGACAAACAATATTATTAAAAAAAAATAAAAATGGCCACATACGACCAATGGGGGGGCACCCAGGAGGGGGGAGGTACAGGCTGCAACTCAACCCCCACATGTGATGATGTTGAGATTAAAAAAAAAAACCTCCATGGGCTCAAAGCCTGCACGGCCTGACCTGTGTGGAAGATAAGTCGTCGTCCTACTCACCCTTTGGATGGAAATCAGAAGGTGGACATTGCACAGTTTCTTGACAACACCTATCCACAGCTTGCCGCTCCACGGCAGCAAGCATGCAGGTCTGGTAAGCCTGGTCCTGTGTGGCAATGGCACGTAGGTCAGCATGTAGCACTGTTAGGCAGAATTATATGCAGTACCCTTTGGGGACACCACACACAATTAAGACTACAAGTGACAGTACAAATTCACCTTTGGTACAAGCCTGTACTAGACAGTAAAGTGGTAAAGATGGCTGAGCAGCCAGACTTATCTCAAGAGTAAGTGAGCAAGATCGGTAGTTACACAAAGGAAAGCAATTACTATGATTCAAACAAACACTGACTCAAGGTTTCTGAAAAAAAGAATATATATTTATTTACACATCAGTTGTAAATCATTTCACTAAAGTAAAACATTTGAAAAATCACACTCTTAATACACCACACCACTCCCAGTAGATTCTGGACATGTTAATCTCGAAATGAAGTATGAGCGAATTGACACTCCAGTAATTTAAAAAGGGAGGGAAAGACAACGTTAGGTAAACATTTAGCAGCACCAACAGGTAAGTATTCAAGGCAATCTAGAAGGAGGAACTACAGTGATAGAATAAAATCAAAAATGCTTAGGGCCAAAGTCAATAGGACAAAAGTCTTTTGCTCATTATCGTACAGTTCAGGGTAGTTTGCGGTTGAGTCTTTGGCAAGAGTTCCGGACGAAGTTGGTCGGCAGAAAAGTTAGTTTAAACAGTATAGAAGGACAAGCCCTTGGATTGGCAAAGGGTTTCAGACACCTTCACTGCGGCTGGACGAAACGAACAACCAGATTTGCACAGTACCTTTAAATGGAGAAGAAGCTATAGCTGAGGCGGACGTTCCTGGCAGTTCCTGCAGGCTCACGGTTCCTGAAGCGACTGTCGGACTGACATGAAGTAGGAAGACTGGAGGGTCGTGCACTGCCCAGGGAAGAAACCAGCAGCAGAGCAAAGCAATAAATAAAAGATGCACTCCTTAAAACACAAGCAGGGTCCGACCTTCCTGACTATCCAGTTCACTGTAGCTATGTACAGCAAATTTGACTAGAGGAGGGAGTCCTGGCTTGCAGTTTAGGCAAAGTGGTTGGTCCCACAAGCTCAGGGGAAGAATATTCCTGGTAGATCTTCTCTGTCATTGGAGCTTGAAGATTCGGACCTGCAGCATTGCTTCACCAGGCAGTTCAGTCTTTGTAGGGGTCCTCTTCTGTCAGCTCCTTGTCGGTTCTTTCGTTCTAGTGGCAACTCTGTCTTTCCAGACCCAGAGGCCTGCTTTTTATGCAGTTTTCCCCCGTTCACACAGCATGGCTGTCAATCACACAGCAGGGTGGCTGTCCCGCCGGGACTGTCACCTAGCCAATCAAACAGGAGTGTAACTTGGGTTACCAAGGGAACCCATGGCAGGGGTCCTAAAACCCTTCCCTCACATCTTGCCCACCCAGACTTTCAGACGCCCAAGGAGGGCTTCTGCGTAGAAGCCCGTGATAAGACGGTGAAGAAAGGAACCCAACCTGTTTGGAGCAGTAAATCATGAGAAAGACATTTTAAAAAAGAAATGGCAAATAAACACAGCTGGAACCTTATAAAAAACGATATGGTCTAACGGGTTTAAGTTCGAGGCTACCAAGATAGCCTAAAACAATACAAGGTTATTTAAGATAACCGCAGTAGGAAAAATAGGGTAGTTACCACTGCCACCAGCCAAGTCTTGATGAAAAAGGAGCGAAACAATGCTCTAAAAGAAACAGACAAAAAGGGATAAGTATTAACCCTTTACAGTGCTCTATGTAAAATAGGGTGTACTGGGTCTGTGGATTTTAAAAGACTAATGACGTTAATGGCAACTTTACATGCTCTGGGAGACAGTATTAAGTCCCAGAAAATGGAGTCTGAGTTGGGAAGTCTAAAAAACAACCCTGTGTCACTGCAGTGAAGGTGCTGTGTAACACACAGTAAAAAGATGATGCCTATGGAGTAGCTGAGGCTCCACAGTCTATGAACACAAGAAAATGTTAAACACACAGCAAAAAACATGTAACAGTGGGAAAAAGGGATCACACTTTTGCCAGGTGAAAAGAATAAATCCTAGAAATCCAGCAAAGCTGCGGAGGGACTCAGTAGGTAAAGGAAATTAGCCATTCTTGTGAATTCTCCCTAACAAGCACCTCACGTGATAGGCATGCTTGCTCTTGCAAAGTAGCACATGTAATACAGAGTTCTGCTTGCATGCCTCACTTGACATCTGGAGCAACTCCTGCATTCACATAGCTAAACCGAGATGGTGTTCTCAAGCTGTTCCAACCTCACTTCTGACCGCTGCCTCTGGGTCATGTTGAGCACACCCAGAGTAGATCTGAGGGAATCGTGTTCTTCCCTTAGGGCCACCCTGTGTGCCTCTGTCTGAGCAGCAAGTGCTTCGCGCAGAGACACCATTTCAGCCTGGTGTGCCCTGTTTGAGGCTGTCATACCCAGTCTGAGTGAGAGCCACGTGGACTGCGCTGCCTGCTGCTGGAGCTCCACCTGCCTATCAGGGGGGAGCATGGATTGGGCCACACGTTCCATGCCTTGAGCGATCTTATCAATAGCTGCCCCCTTTTGCTGTGAACTGGCATACATGGATTGCTCCCACTCAGTATTCCCCGGTGGCGCACAGCCATTGCATTGCTTGACATTACACCTACGGGACACAAGGAGCCAGGGTCCTTGCTAGATTGACACCGCCCGCGGCTGCAGGACTACATCCCTTCGTTGACATGCCCCAGGCACATCAGCAACTGGTGTGCAGTGTGACTGTGTGTCCAGGACCACCACAAGCAGATGTTCCAACACTGTCTGGCCCCTCAGTGCAGGTGTCGCAGACAGAAGATCATCCAAATCAGGATCACTCACCGGCAACGAATGGTCATGATGCACATCCAACTCAACAATGTGCTTAGAGTGATCATCAGAACTTGACTGATTGCCAGCCCAGGACACGATGGTCTGGAGCACAAGTGGGTTCTCATGGTCTACCACCCCATGACCCCCACTTGCTGCTGTAATAGCAACCCCGTGTCTTGAATGACATCACCATCCTCTGGCTCCATTGCGTCATCACCTGTAACGTAAACAAAACAAACATGAGTACACATGACAGTAGCACACAACTCACACACACATAGACATCACATCAACAGCCAACACATGAAGCAGACATGTCACATACAACTCAAATTCTGGCATGCGTCCAGTGGCATTGATAATGCAATTGTATCCCGAAAGCAGAAATTAATGCATGTAAATTGCAAAGCCTAGACATGTACTGAATGTAGTATATCACCTCCATCACACACCACCTCTGGCAAGCACATATCACAGGCAGAAATGACAGATGGCAACAAAGAGATGGCACGTAGCATAAGCATGTTTGAACAGCCAAATGGCCACAGCTGCAAGTGAATCAAAACACACCATGACAGACGTAATATGCATGTACACATGCATCACTAAATCATCATCACCAATATAGCTTCATCCATCTGCAGCTCAGCCCCTACAAGGGCGTCATGGGGACTTAAGACATAGTAAATGTCCCGAGCAAAGCAAGGGCCTACAACGAGGTATGAGGCACCATAGCACCCAGTACGGTCCGAGCTGCCGGTCCATGAAGCCGCCAGAACACCCTTCAGGGCCTGATTCAGCATTTTGTGCATTGAATGTGCCAAAAACATTATTCAGTGTGTCAAACCACCACACCCAGGCTCCACTAAATTTGCTAAGTGGGCCTGGATGTACACGTACTGCACGACAGTGCACCTTCAGGATTGTGCCTGTTGAACATAACTGATGCAATGCTGAAATCTCAGCAGCATTTATGGAAAATAACGACATATTACTGCTGCTGAGAACACATGTGTAAATAAACACTTTCACACACACCTATGTAGCTGCAATGTTGCACTACACAGCATTGAAGCTGCTTGCATATGTATATTTGAAAGTGTTCAAATCCACCCATGTTCATGTACACCCATATGGTGTACATGAACAGCATCCTATAAAGCAAAGCAAGCAGCTTCAACGCCGCTTGCTTTGAAGTATGTGAAAGTGTACACATACACAAGTGCAGGCAGCTCCACAGTAATGACAACCCGATTGGCAGGCTATAATCAATCGGCGGCCTATACCGGTTAGTATAGCCCGCAGATTGATCAATCAACTTTGCTAAACACCTGCTAGGGTGTTCCAATACAGAGTACATGTGTCACAGGATGCACCTGTGCTTGTGCATTTCATAACAGTGAAGGGATGAAAATGTGAACATACATGCCAGGTCACTTTGACATTGCAGCAGTGAGTAGACATGTAGAATGGTGTAGCATGGCTCAGAAGTGGGTGGGTGCAGTGCAGAACATGTGTACGTTACCAACAATCTACATCAACAAGTACTTTTTGATGTCAATACCTAAACATGACAGCAGTGTACGGGCAAGTTCAGCCATCATGTGCAATGTGCATGCACTGGGTTGCATGGCTACACTTAACCACCCCCCCCCCCTTAGTGAAAATGCAGGGTTGACCAGAGAACTGTGTATTGGCAGACAGTGTTGGCTAGAATCAATTGCATCATCTCAGTCAACTGACACCACAGCAGATGAGAATGGGACAGTAAGCAGGACACATGATGAACCGTCAGTAGTACACCCATTCATGCAGAAGGCACTTTACCAGTTGAACAGAGTCAGGGGGCCTGCAACAGGGGGAGGCTTGTGCCCCACACAGACAATGACACCCTAAACATGTACGTGATGCAGGACGGAGCAAGAGTGAGCATGGAATGGATGACCAAATGCTATGATACATATGTAATCCTGGACACATACTACAATGTTCACCCTGCCAAGGACACATAGGGGCATGCATGGAATGTACATGGAGCATGAATGGGCACTCACATCCCTGGGGAGCATCTGCCATCTGCATAGTCCAAGTGAGACACCCTGCATCAAGGACAAAGGATGTACCCCGCAGTATGTGTCTGGCAGGTTCACAGGGGGAAGTGTGCATGTACACAGGAGCGTGGAACAGGCCATTACAGTAGTCCAATATGTTACCCACAGGTGCCATGGTGAAATTGAGGTGCAGTGGGGCAGAGGGGCAAGGTAGCATGCCCACGTGGAGTACCCGCATGCAGGCTGAACACACGCATGTCAGTCATGCGATGACATAGTCTGTGCTGAATGGAAAGACACCACAGGCTACATGCAGACAGGTCAGTGAGCTGGAACATGGACCAGATGGGGCAGCCGGGTGACTAGCATGTGAGTAGGGTGCATGTGTGGTGATGAGGACAGTCCCCCTCTGCTTCACATGTCCAGCATGCATCATCAAAACAGGCACACATTAGTGAAGCATTGCATGACTCGCACATGAAAACCATGAACACATAGCATGTAGTGGCAGTCAAGCACTACACAACACATCACACAAGCAAACCACACATGGGCTGGACGAACACGCAACAACACTCACCGGACGGGGCATCATAATCCTGCATCTCTCCCACTCCTTCGATCAATTGTGCCAGGATGAACTCTGCAGCGATCACCTAATGTAGAGTGAGTTCTTCCTCCTCAGGTGGTGGCCCACTGCCAGTCACCTGAGTCATGGCATAATTAGAGGCACACTTTTGCTTAGCAAAGTGTTGGAGGTCATCCCAATGCTTTTTGCAGTCCTGAGCTGTGTGCATCTCATATCCGAATGCACTTACACCATCCGCAACATGCTGTCAATGTGCCAAACGCTGGGCAGGTGTAGTATGGCAATTTGGGCCCACTAGCATATTGTGTTCGTGTTCCGACACGTAGCCCACAAGGAAGTCCAGTTCCTGCTTGCTGTAAGGCTTCTTCCTCGACATGCTGAAAGCCGGAGCCATGTCTGGGGTCCCAGCCTCTTGTGCAGGAGCAACCTTCCTCCTTTTGGGCAGTGGTATGGACCCTGATATTTAGGGGCAGTGGCGCTGGTGGACTGGACCAAGGGAGTGGCAGGTGGAACTAGGACGGAAGCCCTGACTTGCGTCTGTGGCTGCTGAGTGCTCTTGACAGGACCCAGTGCAGCAACAGTCGCTGTGCCAAGGTCTGTGACCGAGACTGTCCTGGCTGGCAGACTCACAGCTGGGGTGGTGTTGGCTGCATCTGCCCATGCAGTTGCCAACACCCAGCTGCTTGGGGCAGCAGATGAGAACACTGCCCCAGGGACATGGGCCTCGGTCAGGGCATCCCTCCGCGCACATTGCTTGTGCATCCTGATCACCTGGAATTCAGACTGGGAATCCCCAGCACATCATGCGCTGGCCAACCATGAGCCTGGGTGGTGGTCGCCACAGCTTCACCTGCAGCTACCACTACCAATGGGCCCGTGGCAGTAGATCATGCTGACTGCCGGGTCACATGGGCACCAGTGTCAGATGCAAGAGCTGTATCTCCTGGAGCCGCAGGGGGTGGTGGCATGACTGCACCAACACGTGGCAGAACATCCTGACAAAGTGGCACACCACTGCCTCTTCCCCCTCTGCAGCCACCATGGCCACCCTGGACTCCCCCTACTCCCTAGTTACCCGGTCCACGTCCCTGACCACAGCCACCACGTGGAGGACGCCTAACTGAGGCGCCCCTCACCTTTCGTGGCCTCCCAACCATGGCACGGATGTACTAGTGCCAATGGGAGGTGTACACAATTGTCCTGGGCAATTGGGGTGAAGGGTGTGGGGTACATTATGTAAATAGCACCCCTGTGCTCCTGCAAGGCTGTATGTGACCCCTCTGAGAAAATGACGGGCCACACAATGCTCAGGCACCCAAATCTGCAATAAAAATGTGCACGCAACCCCTGGTAGTGTGGAATTAACATCCCACAGTATGCATTGGCACCCAGGGACACTAAAAACATGTACAATTGGGACACAGAGGCTACTATGACATTGAAAACGGGTATACAATACACAGGGGGACCCGCAGTGGGAAAAATAATGTGCACAACTCACCGTCTGACTAGTGTGGAAAGAAAAACATGCATTGGCAAACCCCAGCCAAAAGAAGAGGTACCGCTCAATCCTCTGTGAAGTGATGGCGTGTGAAACAACAAGAAGTAGCAACACGTGCGTCGGTCTCCACGAAAAGCACGTACAGCAAACTGCTGGGCTGCACTCACCTTTAATACCTGTGCCGAGGGAAATGCCTACGTGTGTCACGTCACTTACGCGCTTAGGCCCTTTCCTCGAATTACACGCATTCACACGCGGACATGATGATTTTACACATGCTGATTCACTCTGCACCCATGCTGAATGAAACGCCCAAACGCATCACGTCACTTACGGGCTTATGCGCTAAGGCCCTTTCCTCAAATTACAAGCTGGCAAGCTGTTTTTTCATGTGCAAAATCATTCTGCATTGAGCTGGCCTCACAACAACACACTGAAGACCATGCTCCTGCCCAGAAGGCCATTTACCTGACCCCAGAGCCCTGAGCAGCCTCCTATGATCCTTCTCCTGCTGCCAGCTTGCCTGCTGCCAACGTGCACTGCTATTTGGTGCCTGCACAGAAGCCATAGCCAGGGATCCTGTACCTGAGACCACCTCTGCTGACCCAGAAGACTCCCGACTGGTGTACCATCGCTCCACAGCCCAGCACCAGGACCAAGTTGCCCACCCACACCTGCCTCTGGGGTTGCCATGTCCGACTCAACACCATCTGGGGCCAGTGTCAACCCAAAGTCAGAGAGGCAGAGGGCTGCCAGCTTCACTGAAAATGAAGTTGGCATCCCGGTGAAGCAAGTCCTGGGGAATTATGATGCCCTCTACTCAAGTTGGCGCATTGACAAGGATGGAGGGAGGAGGATCTGGAAAGACATTGTGGGTGCCATCAATGCAGAGGGGGTGGCATCCCTCGATTATGACCGTGTTCTGAAGCACTTGGAGGACTTCAGTTCCAGGGCCCTCAGGAAGGCTCGGTGCCTAGTTGATCCTCGTGGAGGTGTGGGGCACCGGGACCAGTTGACCAACATCCAGATGAGGGTCCTGGAGTGAATTAACCCAGCGCTTCACCACCAGGTCCTCGAGATGCAGACCCACCCGGAGTCGAGTGGTAAATGCCCATGTGTTCATCTCCAGCGTAGTACATGTTGAGTTGTGTCAGGTGCGTGCACCTTGGACGTATGTGTGGCATGCCCCATGTATGGTTGTCTGTGTCCAGGGACATGACAGTGAAGCATGTGAGTGCGGTCAAGCATGTGCAATGACAATGGTGTGTGTGTTGCTATGCATGATGTGCACCTGCATGTGATGACACTGTGTCTGTACATGGCCATGTCTGTTGTGTGAATCATGGATGCTGATGTCGCCCTCATGGACATGCATGGTGTACATGTGCATGTTACTGAGTGGTGAGTGTGTGACTGGGAAACGCCATGGATACATAACACATGCACATCTCGATGTGTGCATTGACTGTTGTTGCCTAGCTGTCCATGATTGCACTGTGATGGGAGGTGGACACGGATGGATGCATTAGTGTGCGATGGTGTATGTGCATGTGTGTTGCTTGCAAGGACCTGTGTGTTGTGGAAGGTGATGATGGCTATGACATATGACAGTGTCACTCATGTGTATTTGTTTTGTGTGTGGTAGATGTACGTTCAGTCACCTGATGCTTGTGTTCAATGTCTCCCTTTCCACAGCACTGAGTGAAGATTCCACAGCACTGAGTGAAGAAGAGGGCGGAGATGGCACTGTGGGGCAGAGCGGCAGGGATGCCTGCGCAGGACGGAGACGCAAGACCCAGTCATCTTCCCAGGTTATGCCATCTTCTGGGAGTGACTGGACTATGGCCGCAGCTGCCAAGCAGTAACCCAAGAGACCAAGGTTGGTAGTGGGCTCCTCGGCAGCGGAAGGGGCAGGTGTGAACCCACAGGGGCAGGACAATGCGGAAGATGATGCGGAGGCATCCAGGTTGGTGGTGGGTGAGGAGCAGGAGGAGGCTGCATTAGATCCACACGTGGTGTCTGGTGGGGGTGATTCCACTGGTGGAAGTGGTGCAGTCCAGGGACAGGGCAGGAGGCAGCACAGGTTGCCGCAGAGGTGCTTGTGCGTAATCCTGTCCCTGATTCTGTGACTGCATCTCTCTGCACCAGCAGGGATGCCTCATTCTAGGCCTGTCTGCAGGTAGTGGATGTGTCCACATTAACTGACCTTCCCCTACCTGCAGGCGAGGCAATCGGTGACACGGTTGAGCCCGTCCTAGTCTGTGTCTCCATGCCCACATGCGTGATTTGTGATGATGTCTGTGATTCCAGGAAGGACAACGCACATCATCACGAACAGCTGTGTGCCATCTTGAACTGGCTTGGACGGCTCATTGTCACAGGGTTCCTCCATGTGCTGGCCGCTCTTGCGACCCTCACCTCCTCTGCACCCTCTATGCACTAGTTGTCCTCCATGCCGTCTTCCAGCCCAGATGCCACCAGGGCAACCTGTGGACCTGCCTCATCCACCGCGGCCAGGCTGGTGGAGATCCCATCCTTGCCACAGTCCGGATTCGGAGGTTCAGCAGAGGTGGTCACCCAAGCAACAGGATCTCTGGCAATGGAGGATGTGCAGGCAACTTCCAGCAGGGCACATCCATGACAGCTCCGGGGGTCGTCAGCATCCTGGAGCCAGTCGTGGTGGCACAGGCAGATGACATCAGGGCAGCAGCAGCAGGCTCTACATAGGAGGCGTCTGGAGTCGGGGCATACAACATCACACGGCAGGCATTGGCCGAAGGGCAGGAGGACACTGGACTATGTGTGTCTTCCGTGTAGCAGCGGATGGGCCAGCAAATGAATGCAGAGTGGCGGTGGGCAGAGAGGGCATGGCTCACCATGGTCAGGGCAGAGAACTTCATGGGGTGGGCATTGAGCCGGGCACAGTATCTCAATGAGACTCGCAAGGTGTTGGTGGAGAGCATGTCGGCGTCCCTGCGAACCCCCGAGGACAGAGCCCAGTCCCGCCTCCGGGACATAGACTCAGAGTTCAATTATGCCCTGGCCAAGACTCTTGGTAAGAAAGATGAGCCATACGTCTAGCCCACCGCCTTTGTATATAGTTTATTAGGCTTAGGTTTCCGTTTGTTTTATTTTTATTTTGGAGTCAATGGACATTGTTCCATTTTTTGTACATAGTTGTATTTTGTAGGGTTTTTACTAGGTTTCATTTGGTTTTGGGATCATGGACCTTAACAACTTTAATTATGAATAGTGCTGGAACTGTGGATTTTTTCTACTTTGTTTTTTGCACACATGATGGAATGGTTTTCTTTCATTTACCCTTTGGATTCTGAATTTTTATTTCTGGACATGGACTCCTTTGAGGATTTCTTTTTTATCACACTTTTTATGGATTTTGCATTTCAGTTTTTTTTCCTTGGCATGGTTTCATTTTGTTTGGTTAATTTTATTTGTTAATACATTTTCATCAGTTCACATGTGTGTGTTGTCTGCTCTCATTAGTTTGGTGCATGTGCCAGTCATCATTGTTGCTGCTGTGTGGCCATGTTAGACATTTCTTTGGGTGCATGCATGCATGCTTCTGTGCATGACATGCCATTGGGCCTGTACTGGGAAGTGGGGACAATGGATGGGTGTGGAGTTGCACTGTGGGGGGCGAGTGTGGGGTGGGATTTGGATGGACATTTGCTACATGCATGTATGTTGTGACAATGTGTTGGGTGGATATGAGTCGGGGCCTGCTGGCAGGTTGCTGTCACTGGGGGTGGTGTGGAGGGAACATGAGTCAGGGTCTGCAGGCAGGTTGCCGTCACTGGGGGTGGTGTGGGGGGGACATGAGTTGGGGCCTGCTGGCAAGTTGCCGTCACTGGGGGTGGTGTGGGGGGGACATGAGTTGGGGCCTGCTAGCACGTTGCCATCACTGGTGGGGGGACTTGAGTTGGGCCTGCTGGCAGGTTGCTGTCACTGGGGGTGAACATGATTGGAGACATGCCTACTGGCATGATCATGGGCGAAGGGGGACTCTGTTGTGGTGTGGGCTGCCTGCTGGCATGCTCACGGGTGATGGGGGGCTCCGTTGTGGTGTGGGCTGCCTGCTGCCATGCTCACGGGTGATGGGGGCTCTGGACCCCTGGAATACACGTACCCCGCTCGTGCCAGCGGAATCGTGTGAAAAGTGCACTCACGTACCCCCATATTCGCACACCTGTGTGGTGAGAAACCACATGCACCCCTGCAGGCAGCCCACACAAAAGTGGAGCCCCCTACAACCTTGGACATGACCCACAGATACCCCATCCACCCTGTCCATGCCCCGCAGGCAGACCATCCACCCTCCCCATGCCCTGCAGGCAGCCCACCCTCCCCATACCCTGCAGGCAGCCCATTCACCCTCCCCATGCCCTGCAGCCAGCCCATCTACCCTGACCATGCCACGCAGGCAGCCCATCTACCCTCCCCATGCCCCGCAGGCAGCCCATCCACCCTGACCATGCCCTACAGACAGCCCATCCACCCTCGCCATGCCCGGCAGGCAGCTCATCCACCCTCCCCATGCCCCACAGGCAGCCCATCCACACTGACCATGCCCTACAGACAGCCCGCCGACCCTCCCCATGCCCCGCAGGCAGCCCATCCACCCTGACCATTTTGTATTTATATTTAGTTTATTTGTAAAGCGCAGCCAGGCCCGTGGGCATCCGGGCACATAGTCTTACATACACAGTTAAAGTACATTACAGTAAGGATTCTTGTCAAAAGATTCAAACTCCCCCAGTTTACAGGAAGATACGGTTGAGCAGGAGTCTCGTTGATGCATCATGAATCTTGAATACAATAATATACAGACATAGTCAAAGAGTAAGCAGGTAAATATACAGAATATACAGACATAATCAATAGAATAAGCAGGTACATAACAAGGTATACAAGAAGGCAGAGCGACCCTGGAGTTTACCGCCAGATCGTGTAAGTAGTGCATCATGTGTTCTGCGTGAGGAGCCAAGTTTTAGTTTTATTCTTGAAGGTTTGAAAGGAAGGCTCAGTTCTGATGTGGACAGGAAGGGAGTTCCAGAATCTGGAGGATAGGACAGGGAAGCTCACATCACCGTTTTTTTGGAGTTTGAATATAGGCAAGATGAGGGTGTGAATTTGTGGAGTTCCATTGGGTCGTGTGGAGGTATGAAGAGTGAGACGGGAGGAGAGGTAGGATGGGGCCTTGTTGTCCAGGCATTTGTGCGTCAAGGCTAGGGTTTTCAGGGTGATTCTTTGTCTTACTGGGACCATGCCCCGCAGGCAGCCCATCCACCCTGACCATGTCCCACAGACAGCCCATCCACCCTGTCCATGCCCCGCAGGCACCCCATCCACCCTGGCCATGCCCAGTGACTTTTCCCACACAATTTGCCTGATGCGACCGGGGTACGTGTATTCCGAGGGGTGCGCGGGTAGTTTTACATGCAATTGGCCTGGTGCGAGCATGATACGCGTATTCCAAGGGGTGTGCAGGGAGATTTACACAATCAATTGGCCTGGCGCAAGCGGAGTACGCGTATTCCGAGGGGTCCACGGGGAGTTTTACATGCGATTGGCCTGGCGTGGGCGGGGCACGTGTATTCCGAGGGGTGCGTGGGGAGTTTTACACGCGATTGGCCTGGCACAGGCGGGGCACGTGCATTCCGAGGGGTGCAAAGGGAGTTTTACACACGATTGGGTTGTCGCGTGAGGGCTGAGTGGCATTTTTAATGCAATTTCATTGTTGGGGGGCTGTCTGCTGGTCCACTGGTCTTTGCGCCATGTAGGGGATTTGTGCTGCTATTTTTGGCGCAAGGGGCTGGGTTGAGGGCAAAACTGGCGCTGCTGCAGGGCCACTGCACCATGGCTGGATATGGATGGGGAAATCCATGAATACGCAGTGCGTGAAAATGGGTTTTGGTGCACGTGGCTGCCACAAACTGGCACACGCTCCCTCTCTGCACCAGCCACGTGCACCACTTCTGCGCTTGATTCCATGAATTACCCCCTAAATATTTGAGCGACACTATGGTATGTGTACTTTTCAAGTTATCTTTATAAATTAGATTATTGTTGATTGCCAGACATGGGAATGTGGGGGTGGAATGATGAGAGGGCAAGCAAATCATTTGGCCAGGATGTGACATGAGAGCTTGTAGTCCTGAAAACGGTTGCAGTTATTTTAGCCTGATTGTGGATGCTTGTCAAATCACAAGTAAAGGTGAGTGGACAGCATAACCTTTTTCAGGGGGCAGACACAACCCTTTATGTTTTTCAGAGGTTGGAATACCTGCTCAAGTATTTAGCTACCAGAATTTCAATCATGATGTCATGTTCCCAGTGCAGACGCTTACCAACAGGCTCACAAATGCTTGTCTCATACTGGGATTTTGTTATCTAACTAATGATACATTTTTTTTTTTTTAAAGTGCAACTTATGATATAATAACTGTGCACATATTACTTTGTCTATGGCTAGTGTCTCAACCTCTGTGCACTTGCTGTATTCCGCCTTCTCTACATCTACCCAACCTCTCCCCACCCTCTCTATCCAAACCACCCACCATACTCCCTCCCAATTTCTTGGTTCTTATCTAACCTAACCCTGATTACCTACACCTATGCACTCTACTTACATGTGTTATACTACAATCATATCCCCACCATGTGTTTCCCCATCCATACACTCTACCCACCTGTCTCTACCCTTACCCAGCCTACCCTCATCCTCTTGACCCCTACCCACCCACTTTACCTCTAGACAATCTATACATGCTTCTGCACCATTCTCCCATTATCTCTTATACTGTTTAGGTCTCAAAATACAACTTACAAAGACTACTGAATACATTATTTGAAAAGAAAAAATTAATCAATAGCTGCATCTACAGAACAAGCATTGTGATTCGGTAAATTGCATATGCAGATAATCACAGTAATGACTGGAGGGTGTAATTGTGGCTACGAAAGTGCCAATCACTGTGTGGCATACGTAGTTGCGGGTATCTGCAGGGCATGTGTAATGACAGCTACAAACAGGCCAATGATATGCAGTGCATTTTGGTGGATTGCATAGCCGCGGTTACCCGAAATCTCTACTGACAATGTGTCACAGATATTGTGAGTGTTATAGGGGGATTGGGTGAGGGCAGGGAAGGTGAGGTGGTCATCATGGGAGTGGGGGAGTTGGCATAGATGTTGAGGGCACATGGTAAGGGCTTGGGAGTGCAGGAAAGCAT
Source organism: Ambystoma mexicanum (assembly GCF_040938575.1). Classification (NCBI taxonomy): domain Eukaryota; kingdom Metazoa; phylum Chordata; class Amphibia; order Caudata; family Ambystomatidae; genus Ambystoma; species Ambystoma mexicanum. The sequence goes on along the minus strand of NC_090930.1, from coordinate 355,336,312 downwards.
GTTTTCACAATGTTTCCTGATATACCTGGCTACGAACAAACAATTCTATTTGGTCTTGGTATAACCAATGGTATACAGCATGCAGCCAGGTGTACGTAGGCACATTAACATATAATGCCAGTTGATTGTTTGCTGCTGTACACGTGGCTATGCAAATAGTTGCAGGTATTAAGCCATGCATTTCTGTGCAATAATCATATTATTCTGTTATGTTAGACCACATAATTTTAAATGTATTTTTGATTCCATGTCCTCACCTCTACCCTTGTCTCATTTGAACTTTTAAAGGTTGTCAATGCCTGTTTTTGAGCTAGTAAACAAATGGGTGTTTATAACCCCTGGTTAAATGGCTGCGGGTATAAAAAGATGGTTGGAAAATAAAAGGTTTTGCATGTGTTTTGGTGTGTGCAATTGGTTGGTGTTACTGTTGTAATTGTGTACTTGTCTGTGATAGGTTGCAGTGAAAATGCACCAGCCATTTTAGCACTTTGATTACTATTTGTGCTATTGATTTTGGAACGTATACAAGTCACCATTTTGTACACTTTTCTCATTCTGTTTGTAGAATTCACACGGTACACATGCTGAGTGTGTGGCTGTTGTGAACATATTTTGACCTTCTGCATTAGTTTAACGTATCAGTACATATTTACATATTTAAAGGTTTATTTGCAGTGTGGCATGTGTCAGCTATATTGATCACTGCTATCAGATGGCATACATTGCTACTACTTTCTACCTGCTCACATTAAGTGGCAGTTAATGGTACCATAAAAGCATTCAGAAAGTGCATTCTTCTTAACTTTACAGAATTAGGAAAATGTTAGTGCTGCTCATACACCTATGCATTGTCAGTGTTTTACTCAGATACTATTAAAAATAGCTATCCCTAAAATATAGCACTTTTTTCTATATGTAAAGCTACACTATTTTATAAGCACTACTATCAGATGACATGTAGTGCTAACATAGTACACCTGCTCTCACCAAGTTCAATTTACCAGTATTGGACAAATGTGCTGCAATTGCTTTGTGCTTACTAGTAAAAAAATTTACAAATGGTGGGGCTCCTAATTCACCTATGCATTTTTATTTACTCTCAATAACATTCTGCTATAAAAAACATAGGTAAAAGAGCAGCATTCATATTCCCTTCTATGCAGGTTACTTTTCAATAAAAAATGAGAACATTGTTTAAAACAAACAGTTAACACTCTCAGTGGACTTGGTCTAAGTGTTGTTTGAAGACGGATGTCTTCAAGCTCTGTGATGGCACGTTGGAAGGTTCACAGTGTAGCTGGTTTTTGCAGAACTTTCACTGCACATTTTCTATCTCTTTTCGGTAATGCTGCTGCTTCATCATGAAGAATCACAAGCTGCCAGATGTACTGGGAGGAAAATGGAATACAAATTGAAACCGATTTCACTTTGGCATATCAATCATAGACAGAGCATGGGGGGTTGGTGTCAGGACTCAGATGACATTGTTGCTCCTACTGCTGTAGTGAGACATGGTAGGAAATGTCTGACTGCAGAGGTTGCTGTGGTGGTTGTTGGTGCAGAGATTGATGCCAAGGCAGCTGTTGGACGCTGTACATAGTTAGGCCTCTGTTATTTTATGTTTGTGTTGCTGATGGGCCTTGCCAAATGTTTACCATCCACCCTAGCCCTATCCTCTCTTCCACCACCTGCACTATCTGTACTCTCTTTACTCTCCCTATCCTACTGGAATGTCCACCCTCATTCTCTCTACCTCCTCTTACTCTATCACATGCGTTTTTCAGCCACCCACCTTCCTCTATCATTGCCAATGCATTGTACCCCCACCAGTCAACATACCCTCACTCTTTGTATACAAGCCATCCTACCCCTTCCCATCTAATTTCATCCAGCCTACCCTAGTCTCAGTTCCCCCACCCACCATACTTCCAGCCTCTGTGCTCTTACCAACCCTATCGCATCCTGTGCACCCTGTGAACCTGTATCCACTTACTGTATCCCCACCCACTTTACTCCCACAGATTCATCTTATTGATGCCTTACACAGTGTATGTTTTTTTATCCACCTTGGATTTTTTCCCAATGACCCAATGATTATTATATGTGAAGACATCAACAGTGTAATATGTGCAAATGTTGGATTGAACATAGTGCATATGATGCACTACATATGAGGGTCAAAACATATGTATACAAATGTAACTAATTATATTTCATAATGTATGCCCTCAAACTAATTGTATTTTCTATTTTTACAGACCGAAAAGTGCAAATTATACCCTTCTGATCATATCTAAGTGTTGATACCTAAAATGATGCTTATTGCAAATTGTAAGCCAAATAAAATAACTCTATTTACAATGTTCATATTCATTGTATAATCACTGTGCACATATTACTGTGGTCATGGCTAGTGTATATACTTCTGCAAATCTACTGTATCCCACCATCTCTACATTCCCTCAGCTGACCTCCACCCTTTTGACTTGTACCCGCCTACCATACCACTAGTAAAACTATGCATGCTTCTGCACCGTACTACCATCATCTCTTACACTCTATATATCTCAACATTTATCTCACAAGGACTAATGAATACACACATATATACATATGTAAATAATTGTTTTGTTTTTTAAACAAAGTCATAACCATGGCTACCTCAGCATCCAACAAGATGGCGAGCTTTGAGACGCGATTAATATCAGCAATGACTGGATGTCTTATCCGGGGCTATGATATATCTAATTGCAGCTTGACAGATCTAGGGGCGGCTATTCTCAGGATGCTCACTTCAGCGCTGCAATCTGGAGACCAGTGGGTCACTGCATACTTTACCCATGGCTGTAAAAAAAAGTATAAATGGAAGACTATGAACTGCAACCCGCGGCTACAACACAAATATTTGATCACTTGAGGCATTGTGATCTTTTATTGCAGTTTGTTTTCTATCTTGTCTATTTTTAACACTTAGAGGGTGGCCCTAAAAAAGGCCATTTTGTCAGAGAGGGAAGGAGGAGGGTAGAACTGGAGAGAGAAGAACATTAGGATTCACACATGTAACAAAGGGTAAACAAAAAGGAACACATATTTCTTTTATTTTTTGTCTTTGAATTTTTTAGTTTTTTTAGTTTTTTACAAAAAGGGGAGGGACATGGTCACTCATATCAAAATATATAGTCCTAGTGGCAGTGGGCTTTGGGGTTTGAAATGGCCTCTGCCCAGCCATCTAGTGCGGCTACTCCCACCATGACCTAATTGTGACATTGACGGCGCAATACTTTGCTGTCATTCAGGTCTGATGTGGGCAGCAGTGGCGAAGGTTTGGGCCCAGTGGAGACCATAGTAGGTATAGTGTTGGAATTCAATGGTGCTGAGGTTACTGTTGTGGCTCATTGTGTAAAGGTTGATGCCACAGCAGCTGCCCGATGATGTACAGAGCTCGGTCCATGTGCCTATATTTTGTGTTTCTCCTGGCCCGGTCAGTAGTCCTCATTAATGTCATCCCAGTTGACTCAGACTAAGTGTTGTATGAGGACGGATGTCCCCAAATTCTGTGATGGTATGTTAGATGGCCCATGATGTAGCTTTGTTTGCAGATCCTGCACTGCACTTGTTCTGTCTCTTCTACCGAGTGCTGCTGTTCCACCATAAAGTACCTCCAGTTGCATGCAGTTTTTTCTTGATGCATATTCTTTTGTGGGGCAGTGGATGGATTCAGAATCCAAATTACCTCATTACTGCTACTGCTGTGGTCAGACATATTGTGCAGTGTCTGACCTGGGAGAAACTGTAATAAAATCAACTAAGACAAAAAAGGACTATGCCACTAAAAATCACAATATAAAATAACTATATATATATATATATATATATATATATATATATATATATATATATATATATATATATATATATATATATATATATATATATATATAACTAAAATAATGAATTGGCAAACAGAACAAATGACAGGACAATGGAAAGAGTTAAATGGACAAAGAAGGGCAAAAATGGATGGGAAAAAATTAGGGGTTTGCTGAAAACCTTCTTACTCTTCGCATACAATTTGTTAATTAGTCTGAAGAAAAAGCAATGAGGAAAAGTAAAGGAGTTTTCTTTGGGTGTGGTGAATATTCACAGCTATGCCCAACAACCAATCAGGTGGCAGAGTTTGTATGCGTGACTATGAGTCATGTGTCACTGCTTTATGGCAGCGCGCATTGTGATTGGTCAATTCCACACTCGTGGGCTATCGTCATAGCTGTGCCTAAGAATCTCTGCACATATTTGGTTAAGGATTTAGACGTGGATATAAGTCATGCGTGCCTGTGTAGTCATGTTAACAAACCACTCCCCTTGATTGGGCCCTCTTATTGACAGGGCTATGAGTCATGGGTAGGCACATAAGCGGAGCACTAAATATGATTGGTCGATGGTCTAAGCACAAATGCGCATAGCCGCGTTAATGAACTACACTGCCTGATTGGGCTCTCTTGTTGACTGGGCTATGAGCCATGTGTAGGCTCATAAACTGAGATTGAAATCTGATTGGTTGATGGTCTAGGCACAAATGTGCATAGCCACGTTATGAACTGCGCTGCCTAATTGGGCCCTGTCATTGATGTGGCTATATAGTGCGCACAATCTGATTGGTCAGCACGGAAGGCACAAGTGTGTGTACCCATGTTAACGAAACACACCAACTAATTGGATCCTCTCATTGACGCGGCTTTGGGTCATGTCTAGGTGCATAATCGGAGCACGAAATCTGATTGGTGGATGGTTTAGGCATGAATGCGAGTAGCCATGTTAAAGAACCACAATGCCTGATTGGGCCCTGTCATTGATGCAGCTAGTTAGTGTGTACAATCAGATTGGTCAGTGTGGAAGCTGGAAATGCGCATAGCCACGTATATAAACTGCGCTACCTGTTTGGACCCTTTCATTAACTTGGATATATAATGCGTGCAATCTAATTAGAAGGCACAGAAGGTGTGAATGCACATAGCTGCGTTAACAAACTGTGCCACCCAAGTGGTCCTTTCTCTGGACACAGCTACAAATATGCATAGGCACATAAGTGGGGCACAGAATCTGATTGGTAGATGTTTTAGGTGAGATTACGTTCCTAGGCGTTCCTGTGTGTAAGAAAGTCATGCTCTGATTGGCTTGTTTGTGTAGCCGTGGCTATCCATCACATCCAAAGACACCTCTATTTTTTTTCTCATTGTTTTTTGTCTCTTAGTGGGTGAACTTGCTTGTTAGCTACTAGGAACTTTTAAAGAGCAGTATCCACATGTATCTATCCCTTTTTTACCACTCTTGTGTTCCTATACCTTTCTCCTTTGTCCAGTCATTTGTAGTTTGTGTATTTTTTTTATTTTAGCGCGTTATATATTTTTAAAAAACGTTTCCATTTTATGTGGCAGAGTCCTTCTTGTGCTGTTTTTTTCTACATGTATTTTTTTTTATTTTAGCCTGTTATATATATTTTTAAAACCTTTTCCATTTTAAGTGGCAGAGCCCTTCTTGTGTTGTTTTTTTCTACGTTTATTTTTTCTTATGTTTCCACATTTTAAGTATGCCTGGGACCGGCAGTGATGAAGAGGCGGTGTGGGTGTCTACTGCCTTACCTCCACGGAAGAAGATGATTGCCCAGAAAACTGTCGCTGATAGCTGGTAGTATTTTCGTGTGCAGGAGCAACAAAGTAAGAAGGAGGTTGAGGAAGTTCAGTGTGTTTTCTTTGGGAAGGTGTTGCGGAAGGGACCTTAAAATAAACTATCACAGAGCTGGAGAACCTCTATTTTCATTCAGCACCTCGTCCGTGTCCATTAGGATGATGTGAAGGAACCCTATAGGAATGCTCTTATCCATCAAAAGGTGATAGCCCATGGTCCAGAATCTGCATGCCGGTATCTGCCAGCAAAAAGCACATGCAAGTCACTGCTTTCCACTTCTGTTGCTTCCTCTGTTTCGTCCATCACCACCTAACTTCATCCCATCCTGCATGCCCCTGAACTGCAGGCCTGCAAGATAATGTGTTTCAGATGTCACAACTGGATCGTGGTGGGAGATGTCACCCTAGTTGGTTGGAGTAGAGCCCTTTTAGAACCCCAGGCCAATTGCCACCACTGGGAAAATGTACATTTCTTTTAAGTGGGCATTTTTATGACCCCTTAAACATTTTTTAAAAAATACATAATTCACAAAAACAAAAAAATTGAAAGAAAAATAAATGTTTTTTTTTTACCCTATGTCACATGTGTGAATCCTAATGTTTTCTCCTTCCCAGTTCCATCCTCCTCCTTGCCTCTGTACCAAAATTGCTCTTTTCAGGGCCAGGTTTTCAGTTACAAAAGTAGACAACAAAAAAACACAGGGCCTCATTACATGGAAGGCGGTAAGGGTTAATGGTCACCGGTAATGGTACCGCTGACCGTTAACCCTTACCGCCTTACTACGAGGTCCCTTTGCGGGTAGGTACTTTAACGCCTGCTGTTTAGCAGGTGTTAAAAACCAACCCGCAAAGGGACCAGGGTGCTAATTACGGTACCGCAATTTGCGGCACCATAATTAGCGCCTTCCCCATTCCCAATTACCGCCCTGCCAACCTTGGAATAGGGCGGTAATTCCGCTTTCCACCAAGGCAGTGCCGGTATTTTACCAGCATGGACCAAGGTGCTAATAGCATCTTGGTCCTCCGCCTACCGTGAAATGAGGCCCACAGTCTGTATAAAGGAATCAATAATACTTAATTGGTCTTTGTAATAAATGTGTGTTAAAAAAAAGTTCATATGATTATGTTTTTATTTTAGCTGCAACTATCCATTATGGTAATCGCGGGTACAATGACAGTAATGACAGTAGCTGCGGCAACCATGAATGTTAAGTTATGCTGTGTTATGCAACGTTATGTCTCACAGCTGAGGATATTAAAAAGATTTTAAGAAAATCAAATGTTTACATATGTATATATGCGTGTGGTAGGTAGACCTAAAACGTTCTATTTGTAATAGTACTAATACTACATATTGAGTGTAGTATTTTTGCAAAGGTACTGTGACACTTTAATGATTTTCTCTTCATCCACAATAAATATAACTGTAGGCAATTTTTTTTAAGTTTTCCAAGTATACACCGTTTTTTGTAAACATATTTATTTGGGTGGGAAATGGTTGTGGGAATTCTATTTCTTTTAGTATTTGCACATGTTAGATCTCCTTTGTCAGCCCAGTTTTCTCATTTCAGGACATTTATGTCCTTTTCCACTGATTCGATATCATTTTCAAGATGTATTAAAATGTTTTTAATTTCTTTTAAAGTATTCATGATTTATTTGTAGAGAATTCCTCAGGTGGCTGTTGCTTAATCCTTTTAGATACTTGAATCACTTCATCTGTTTGAAAAGGTTTTAAATATTTTAAGCCATGGAGACATCATTCACTTAAAAGTGCTTTTGCTGATAGTACAGACATTTAAAAACAGTAGCTGTATATAGTGTGTTCATACATATTATTTTGGTGACGTTTTTCTTCTTTTCCATTGGACACATATGAACATGTGGATTTAACTTAACATACAGTAAAGTGTGTAATAACTTCTATTAACATCAACAACTATTTAACTTTCAGTCATATTTTAAAACAGAATAGCATAGTAAAAAACACAATGTATTTTTTATTCACTTTGCAAAACAATTTACCATTTAAATACCACTGTGATATGTTTTCGTTTTAATAGTATTTTGTTTACAATGCTAACGGATACCTATATGCTGCATGATATTTGTTATTTACAAACATTATTGTTTCTCACATTTTACATGTACATAAAGAATATACTCAGACATTTCAGAATATCCAGCACTTTCTTGTGGCTGCTTCTCTTCCGCGTCTCCCTTCAGTATTTCCTCCTCTGTGCGATCATTTTCTTCTAGCCACTAGTTGTAGTTGTCCATTGTAGGCTGAGAGTAGAAAACAGTGTCTGTCACCTCACTTGTTATAGAGAACACTGCAAAACCTAATGAAAGAAGGTGGGATCCTCTGCATTTATTTTCTGATTGGGTCTTTATTGTTTCTATAGTGTGAAGTTGCCAAAAGGATGTCAAGTACCTCAGCTGCTGTTCAGCTGTTTAACCCATAAGACAGTGGGGGTCATTATGACCTTGGAGGTAACCAATGCCGCAATTTGCGGTATGGTGACCCCCTTACCGGGTACCAGGTTGGGGTTCCTTAAATGAGGAATTACTGGGCCATTCCATCCTTGGAGGACCCGGTAATTCCTCATTCGAGGAACCCGGACCTGGTACATACCCATTCCCATTCGAGCTCCCATAGGGATCAATGGGAATGGGGAGGGGGCCTATAAACGGGCCCGTCAACAACAGGCCCGTTGTTAGCTCCCTGATCTGCTAGCTGGACCCGCTAAGGGCACCTGGTTTTACCAGGCAACCTTTGTGGGTCCCGCGAGCAAACCTTGTAATGCAGCGGTATGGGTTTAAAGGGGCCGGCAGCTCTACTTGCCCCGTTAAACCCCTACCGCCAACCTCCTAATGACCTCCAATGTCTTTTTTGATTAATGTTTATATTTACCAATTAAACTGCAGGTTTAATTGCCTCGGAATCTTAAAAGTTTTTGTGTAATTGGTTGATTGAAGATACTGTGTGAAACACAGTATTCTATTGGTGGGTTGTGTTTACTTTGCATTGTACTGAGATTGACCTGTGTCATTAGCAATTCTGAGGTTGAAGAGTGGACACTTGATATTTGTGTGGATATTTGTGGGACATTTATATTGGTTTGAAAATGGATAGAAATACCAAAGATGATGTTGAAAACTCTCCCACTGATTTCTGAGGCCCTGAATCGTTTTCAGATGATTGCAGAGGAATAGGTGATTTTGAATTATCAACAGTGATGTGGAAGAAATTGAGCAATATTTTCAAAATAATTTGCTAAGTTCATGTTTTTGGTTTGAGGATGGCGATGTGGGAAGATTAGCTGGATGTATGATTTGTGGAGAGCGATTTCTGATAGAGAGTAGAAGATATTTTATTTTTGGGAAAAGGCATTTAATACAGCATCTAAAGAAAGTGCATAGTGACACATTGGGCCTCATTACGGGTCTGGCGGTAACCGTGCTGGTGAAACTGGCGGGTTGCTGCCGGACCCTTAATGATTTAGCAGCACCTGACTTCCCGGTAACACCAGGGATTACAACCTCGGCAGCCTGGAAAGTCAAGCACCGGTAGGACTATATGGGAGTGGGGACCACAGAAGCATCAGCATTGTCTGACCTGCCGGGTGGGACCGCAGCGACCCGCAGAGTTGTAGTGTGCCGGTCCATAAACAATGGTGCCGGTAAGCTTACTGGGACCGTTGTTTCGGGAACGGAATACTTAGATTGAGACCCATTGAATTTTATTTTTAAAGCTTAAAATGGATGTCATAGTGTTAGGCAAAATTGCATGCAGTAACCTCTGGGACCACCACATACAATTAGGACTACAGGTGTAAGCAACACCAACCTTTGGTATAACTCTGTACTACACCATTTTTGGTCAAAAGGGAATGTGAGCAGTACAAGAATGTTACACAGAGGTCTTACAGTCACAGTGGTACAAGTAGACACTTACACTCAAGGTTTCCTTGTAAAACACTTATTAATTTATTGCACAATCATTTAGAAAACATTCACTAGAAGGAGGCAACTTAATATTATACACAAACACACTTCAGTACTGAACCAATACGTTTCTGAGTAAATTAGGTTCCCCTGAAATAGGAGCAAAATGGCATTTCAGTTACTTTCAATGGAAGTACAAGCCACAAGTTAATAGAAATAGATCACAAATACTTTCGTAGGCAGTACAAATAGTTTCAGTTCACTAGAGGACTCTATTCAGTGCAATATGCCTAGGCCAAAGTCAATGGACTAGTGTCTTGGATAGGAAATAGCAGTTATTGTAGTAAACGGTAAGGTCTTTGCAAAAGTTCTCAGAAGTAGTTTCTACGAAAAAGAATCATATGTTGGGTCACAAGCTGATTAGGCCTGCAAGTTGGGAAAGTTCCAAGAACTTTCACAGTGAGAGATGTGTTCTCTCAATCGGGTTGGCACAGTACCTTAATATGAAGCAAAAGATGCAGCTGAAGACGTTGGTTCCTGGCATTTCCTGCAGATCTTCCTGTTCCTAAGCCTCAGTCGTGGGGACAAAAGGGAGGACATCAGGGGACTCCTGTACTGCACGGGATTGTTGGAAAATGCTGACAAAATGGAGTCACTTCAGTTCCAGTAGCTGTAGTTCAAGCGCACAAGCTGGTGTCCCTCTCCCTGGTTAAACCTAACCAGCTCAGAGAATGGTATTCAGGTGGCTTACAAGTTGATTGGTCCCACCAACTCAAAGGAAGAAGTCGTCCTTGAAGGGGCTTCTCTGTCGAGATGAACTTGGCAATTTGGACCTGCAGCAGGGCTTCACCGGGCAAACCAACGGTCCAGGAGTGGCAGTAGCTGTCCTCTTCCAGCTCGTCTTCGGTTCTTTCCTTCCAGTGGTCGACTCTGCTTTCCAGTCCAGTTACCTGTTTAAACAAAGGGGCTTAAGGTGCGATCTTGAAAAACATGGCTCCCGCAATTTTTAGCTACCAGTGTTCACGATCGGGAAAAATCATGGTAGTTTGTTGTAAAACCACTGCGCCAAGCCTTTCCGATAGGAAAGGGTAGCATTTGACTGCTATGTGAGTATTTAGACACATGTGATACTATGTAACCCCTCCAGCACTCTATTGTAAGATGATGTGTGCTGGATCTAGGAATTTGGAAAGACTAGAAAAGTCAATTTCACTTTACATTCTCTGGGAAACAATAGTTTGTCCGAGAGAAGGTATTTAAACCTTTTGGAAGTCTAAAAGACATCCCAGTGTCACTTCAATGAGGGTGCTGTGTGACACACATAAAAAGATGATGCCTATGAAGTAGTCTAAAACTCCATAATAAAAGAAACACAGAAAACAAACAGAATTAAAAAGTTCATCAAAGCTCCAAAGTTTAGCAAGAGAGCTGCATGGCTCTAAGGTAGAGGGAATTAGCACATTTATGAGAATTATCCCTAACAAAGGAACAGCAAAGTTTGACACGTTGCCAGAATAAAAAAGTATAGTTTTGGGAACCATTCCAATGTCAAAACACAAAGGATCTTTTAAGTGCCAACCGTGGAAGTTATGAAGTATTATTGAAAATTAAAATGGTCTCTGTTGTCTATTTTTTGTCTAGCCGCGGGTATACCCAGGCCTATATTTGCAGCTACCATGACATTTTAACCAAACTAAGTTCTTAGTTTTTCGCAGTCAAAATTTCACTTATCATCATTTCTATGGCTTATCACCTCTAGTCTTATGTTATTTCAAGTTTGAAGCCTCTGCACATATGTGCTTCTGTTATCTTAAAATGTATGTATACCCGTGGCTACAGATGGTTTTATTTATACTCACGCTAAAGACCAGTCAATGAAACAGTGCACCGTCTCAGACACTTCTATAGCCGTGGGTATTGGCAAGCCAATTGTACATTGTATATTTTGGTGGGCCACAGTAGTCGCAGGTATAACTGCCGTCATAGGCTCAGCTGTTGTTATACATATTTTTTGTGCAGTAATCATATAATTTCATAGCTGTTACATCATATCATTTTGCATGTCTTTCTCATTCCATGTCCTCAACTGTACCCTTATGTCATTTGAACTTTGAAACATTGGTAAGATGTACAAAATGCATGTGTATCAACAGCTACACGCCGGCTTTTACACCCGTGCCTACTCAACAAACCAACAGAATATCTATAGGTTTGTGTAGCCGCGGGTATAAATGCCTGCTTGTAGCTGCGGCCATGATCACACACATTTCTGTGCAGTAATCATGTTATCTTGTGGTTTTTACACCATATCATTTTACATGTCTTTCTGATTCCATGTCCTCACCTCTACCCTTATTTCCTTTCAACTTTGAAAGCTTTGCAATGTGTGTTTTTGATGTTCTATGCAAAAAAGTTGTTGGGGGGGGGGAAAGTCACCAGGGAGCCTTTTTTTACCTGCACCTCAAAAAGCCTTCCCTAACATATTCTAGGATGGTTTAAAATACTATTATATCTTCCATTTGTAGAATATTTGGGGAAAGTGCTTGATTTTCGTAAGAGTGCACATTTGGAAAATGTGGTCCCTGGCAAAGTTTCCTCTGCGATTTGATCTCTTGATACCATTTTTGAGTGTATATACAAAATGATACATACCGGTGGCTATAAGGGATTGTTCATAGGGGGTAGCATAGCCGTGGCTATTAAAAACATTATTTTTAAAAAACTGTTTCATATGTTATTATTTATCTGCATATGAATGTGATAGGTATTACTTAAAAGGACTGTTTTGGAGTACACAGAGTGTAATATTTTAGCCCATTTTGAGAACTGCTTTGTTGCCATTAAGGGACAGTGCATGTCCTTCGTCAGTTAGGTGTACTCTGTCATGTCTATACAGTTTAGTCATGTAGAACTGTATGTTGTTGTTTGGGATCCACAGTTGTTTATGGTCTCTGAAGAAAGCTGAAAGGGCCCGTCAAGTACTGATCCAGTGTCAAAGAATGCATGGTGCTTATGAAAAGGTATACATACAGTTCATAGTTAAATTCCCACAGAGGGTGATCAATTTTGGAGCACTGTCATGGGCGATAAATCAGTGGTGATAATGGCAGCACATGTTAGATTTGAAAAGTGGTAATTGACCTTTTCAAGCACAGGACGAGATACTCAATTCAAGTAAGTGAAAGCTTGAGGAATCCATAGGCTAACTCATCCTGTGGTTTTGAATCTGAATTTGAATATGAATATGTACTACTGTATTGAAATTGCTGACATAATGACATGTTTTATTCTTTTTACCTATGTATTCCATTTTACTTATCTAGTTTATTCATATGTAGTTGTAAAGGTAATTTTGTTAAGTATTAATTATATGTGTACACATTTTATATTAACCAAAATTGCACAATTCTCAGTGATATTTCAATTTTAGAATTAAATGTGGTGGTCCACTTCTTTTTTGTCTCTCAGTCATATTGGAAAAGATCAATATGTTGTGAGGAAAAGGTTCCATTAATTTTTGCAAGTCTTGTTTCATCATTAAAGGAAAGGACCCACCTGGTATATCACCCAAATCATTGCCTCCACAATCAGTATGATGTCTGGCTGCCCTGTACTTCTCAGACCGAACAAATTAGGAAAACATGGGACCACCACATTCCCTGCAATCCAAACCATTTAATTCTAAAATCAGTCAAACCCATGTCCATGTTAATAGTTAGATTCTCACAAAAAGTTAGCAACCAAAAGACCCAACTATCTCCAATCAGCCACACAGATTTACAAACCAGCCATGATATCTGTTCTCCTTCGCAGTTTCTAGGAAAATAATGCTGAGTTCACATTTGTACTAGTAGTAGGTGTGGGGCACGCATGAAGTGTGCATTTTGGTGTTTGCAATTGGTTGGTGTTACTGCTGGAATTGAGTACTTGACTGTGATAAGGTTGTAGTAAAAATGTGTCCATCATTTTAGTAGTTTGTTTTCTACAGTCCTGTTTTTGTGTTATTGATTTTTGAAAAGTACGACAACCACCATTGTGCAGACTTTGGTCATTCTGATTGCAGAACCCATGCGGTGAAGATGCTGAGTCTGTATCTCCTTTGATGATCAGTGCATACTTTGGAATAGTTGATGGTAAGTGATAGTAAATTTGTGTATATTTGATGCTTTATTTGGACTGTAATTTATAGTGGATTTATCAAGTAAGTTAGGGTTTTCAGTTAGTAAAAATTATACCTTTGCTTTTTAAAGCAGAATTTTTTAGTTTACTAGTGTGTTGTAAGGAGAGTGATCAAGCTGCAGTTCAATATAAGTTTGGATTATCAGTGGTAGAACATTGTTAGCATTGATAAGTTGTTTCTTATTATTTTGCTCAAGGTTTTATTTGATAAGATGCTTTGGGAAGTTCTTTTTTGTATCTAACTGTAATTGTTAACAATACACTGGTACTGTGCATATCTAAAAGATGCATGGCAGGAATTGTTAGAAGTTGTTGATTAGGAAAGAACATTGATTTCAGTTTGAATTTGTAGACTGTACATTGAGGTGCATGGTGAGCATACTTGCTCCAGTGAAAATTAAAGAAATGATCACAGAGCAGCAGAATTGTGATTCTTTTTATTAAGGTTTTCTAATGACTTTTGGTGTTTGCAAAATAATTTTGTGGGGAAATCCGAACATGCATGTATTTTAAAAGATGTTGTCATGCTGCATTGTATCTTATTTTATGGTTATATATGAGAGAACATAGATTACATGTATATGCTCTTTGTTGTTGTTTTGCTAAACCCAGTGCTTATTTGTAAAGAAAATATGTTCTGGGTCCATATTTTTCTTTGGCAGCCAGCAGTGCTTTAAGACATTCCCTCAAGTAGAAAAGAGCTGTGTGGTCTGCAGTGGTGTAAGGTAACCACCCCGCAGCACAGACTCGGTAAGTATGAGTCAGAGAAATGGAAGCATTCATTATATAGAATAGATGTATTTCCGCAGTGTAAGCTTCTATCAAATAGAATGGTTGCATTATGCTCCTCAGCAGTACATTCTTCCTTCACATAGAATGTATTTAACAGTGGCCCTATCAGTTACCCTCCACTCATAAAGAACATAAGAATGGCCTCAGTAGTGCAAGTTCCCATTATGTAAAAGATACACAGACTGGCTTTCCAAGTTCAAATCACCCCAAGATAAACAAGCACACTATGAGCCTCAACAGTGCAATCTTAGCCCACATACACAGTTGCAGTATTGGCTTGGCTGTGCCTGCCACCCTCATGTAGAACAGGCACGTTGCTGTAAGATATTCCCTGAAACAGAAAATTATCTTGTGGGGTACACTGGTGTAAGGTAATCTTCCCTCAACATAGACTTTGTAAGCATGAGCTATGGAAATGCAAGCAGTCATCATATACAATAGATTGTATCACCAGTGTAAGCTTCCATCAAATGAAATGGCTGCAGCATGACCATTAGCAGTGTTAAGCATGCCCTACCAGTTTGAGGTGAAGAAGTGGTTGGATACTTTTTAGGTTGGAATCTTGTGAGTTTGTTGGGGTAGCAGAGCAAGATTGTTTAACATACACAGAACAGTGACATTGTGGGTAGCAGTACTACAACGTTCATTAACACAGCAACCAGACAAAGTATGTAGCCCAGTAACATACGTTTTGCAAATGCAGGACAACTTTCCTTCATGCACACAAACTCATAAGAGGTTAAGATGAGCTTCTTTAATAGTGTAAGTCACATTTTTCCAAACAGATTGGGTACAGCATTAGACACAGTAGTGCAAGTTTATACAAAAGGTGCATATTAACATGGGCAGTACAAGTGAATGTTTCACTCAGAAAGATGTCACTATGGACTGCAGTATTGCAATGTTCCCTTTCACAGAAGAAGTCACAGTTGTTCTCAGCATTAATACATTCCCTCAAGTAGAAAAGAGTTGTGTGGGCTGGAGTGGTGTAAGGTAACTTTCCCACAATACAGACTCTGTAAGTATGAGCCACAAAGGTGGAAGCATTCATCTTATAGAATAGATTGATTCCGCAGAGTAAGCTTCTATCAAATAGAATGGTTGCAGCATGCACCTCAGTAGTGCACACTTCCCTCACATAGAATGCATATAACACTGGTCCTAGAAGTTAAACCCGCACTCATAAAGAACACATTAATGACCTCAGTAGTGCAAGCTCCCCTTACGTAAAAGAGACACAATGGTTTTCCAAATGCAAATTGCCCCAAGAAAAAAACAGGCACAAGCGTGGGCCTCAACAGTGAAATCTCAGCTCCCAAATATCAATTGCAGTACAGGCTTGGTTGTATCTGCTCCGGTTATGTAGAATAGACACTGTATGGGCATCAGCAGTGCAGCTGCACCACACATCCAACAGTCACAGTATGTGCCTTGTATTGTATGTACGTGAGGGGAACATGGGATACGATCATTCATAAGGCCTAGAAATTTCAGAATGATATACAATAAAAATAAGCATACTAGGCCTGACAACATTTCTGCTAATTCGGGAGACAGTGCCTGCTTCAGTCGCATAGTTTGGACATAGCAAGGGCCTTTGTAGTGCATGCTTTGCTCACATAGAACATACATACTGCTGTAAGCAGTGGCCGTGCAAGCTCTGATTTTCTTAATGCACAATTCTCACAATAGCAACCATATGTAAGTCAGGACAAATTAATTTCTGTTAATATTTCAATGTACAGCACTGTGCAAAAAACAAAAAATACTCTTCAAATATATTTATAAATAGAAATGTGGCTCATCATTGAGAAAATATGCATGGGCGACTAATGGTGACATTACACATTCTGTGACTTTTCAATCATTGCTTATGATAAGCACACAGGATGGCCCATGATGAGCACCTCACACATTTATAACTGAGAACACATTTCAGAGTCTGGCAGAGCAGCTTCTTATCAAAAGTCCAAAACCGAAGTGCTGACCATTTTATGTTAGTATACACAGGAAGGCCTCATAAATACTTGCCCAGATACTAAAATAGGAAAAGGGGAAAACAAGGGGCATCTATTCTTGTAAGCAGGATACTGGCCGGAACTCTTGTTAGTGGCAGATAACAAAGTAAGAACTGCAGACCTGACACAATGCATAATTCAGAAGTGTTAGGATTGCTGCTCAGCCCTCTCTATAAATTAAGTTCTGGGGATGGACACTGGTACAAATTAAGCACTGGATGAACTCCTTGATTGGTTATATGCTGCTAGTGTGGCTTTCGTAACTTCTTTTTCACCCTTACTTGGTCTTCCCTTCATGCTCTCGTCTGAGCACTCACCTATTATCCCACCTCATTTCTTTTAGCAATTGGTGCCTTAGCTATTGCCTTGAATTTCAATATCTGGTTGTGTTTTGGGAAAGTCAATTTTGGGTATGTTTGAGAAAGTCAATTTTGGGTGTGTTTTGGGAAAGTCAATTTTGGGTGTGTTTGGGAAATTCAATTTTGGGTGTGTTTTGGGAAAGTCAATTTTGGGTGTGTTTTGGGAAAATCAATTTTGGTTGTGTTTTGGGAAATTCAAATTTGGGTGTGTTTGGGAATGTCAAATTTGGGTGTGTTTTTGTTCACCTACATTGCTACCTGCTAGCCCAGTGACAGCTCCATACCTCTGATATTGTATATTTCTCTTGTTGCGTCCTCTCTCTACCTGCCTATGGCATTATCTGTTTCTCCTATCTATTCCAACTGTTTCTCTATCAACTTTCCTTCCCTTCTCACTAAGTCTGGTAAGAAGAAATTCAAAAAGGTATCTTGGTTTCTAATCCTGGTCTCCCCATCGCTGATACCTATTCCAGCGCCTCGGCCAGACAAACCCTCACTGACATCCTCTTTTTCGTTCCTTCACAAGATCTCTGGACCCCTCATTTGATCGTTGTGCTCTGTCCTGTCTCCTCCTCTCCCATTAATGGTGGCACACGCTGGGAAGTATGTATGGATCTCTTTGACTCCTCTAGAGTCTTTATTCACATCTATCTATATGGTACTGTCATGGTGCAAGGACCTCAGGCTAACCTCCTCCTCTTTGATAGGCAGTTCCATCACCTCATCAAATTCCTCTCATCTCCAGCTGTCCCTACTCTCTTCCTCTGGCTACCTTGCCCTCCTCTGCCTCCTCCTTTGCCCCATCTCAAGCTCCTTCCACACCTCCGCAGGGCGTACCTATGATCTGTACCCCTCCCCGGAAGGTCTTTAAGTCTGGCAACCTTCTCCATCTTGGCACTCTAAATTCTCACTCAGCCATTAAACACTCGTCTAACATCTGTCACCTCCTAGAAGAACTTGACCTTGATGTACTCGGTCTCACCGAGACATGTTTCACAGCCAGCTCTATCACAAGTTTTGACACTCTTCTTCCCGACGGCTACAAGATCCTCTCAGCTCTCAGATCCAATCGGCCTGGTGGGTGTAGCCCTTATCCTCCCTGACTGGATCCCTGCCTCTCTCATTCCCACTCAAGCTTACTCCTCTCTCTTACTGTTGCTACTCTCTATTGGCCCATAGTCAAATCACCTCTTTTTTCTCTGAGTTGGCTGACCTCTCCTCTTCCTTCTTGGCCTCCACAACTCAACTTCTCTTTCTTGGTGACCTCAACATTCATCTTGATTCTACCTGTCCCTCAACTTCACTCTTTCGCGACCTCTGCGATTCACTCTCCCTCTCCATCCTTCCTTCCGGCCCGACTCACTTGGCTGGCCACACACTTGATGTCTTGATCTCATCCGGCCTCCCCTCTCTTCCCCCCTTACCACTCTTCTCTCCTGGACTGATCACTGCCTCCTCTCCTCTCATCTCTCCATCTCCTCCCCCCAAGCCAAGTCCACTCCTAAATTGCCACCCACCTTCTCAGATATCCGGCCCATGAAGCGTGTGTCAGTTGAGGCCTTTACTGCAACCTTTTCCCCCCCTCCTCCACCCCAGGCTGACTCACACCCTGACACAGCCCTCTCTCTTCTCTAATCCTCTATTTCTGCTACTCTTGATACTCTTGCCCCCGTCATGAGGATCTGTTTGAAGTCCAAAGCCAAGTGCAATTCTTGGTATGACTCTGACGGCGGAAAGGAAATGGAGGGCTTCTTGCTCATCCTCTGACACGCTGGCCTGTAGCCTGCTCCAAAGGCAATGCCAACTTGCTGTCTACACTAAGAAGAGAGTCCACATACAAGCCCGCGCCTCTGCGGCATGTAACAACTCGGCCGAACTTTTCAAAATCTGCAAGTAGCCGGCCAACCCTGCTGCAGTCTCCACCCCTCCTCTCTCCTCCCAGGATCTTTGCAATGCCCTATCCTCTCACTTTATCTCTAAAGCCCAGGACATACTGTCCACCCTCTCCTCCGCTCCCCCTCCTCCTCCCTCTCCTTCTCAGCCTGCTGGCCCTCCCTCATCTACCCCTCATCCCCTTTCTCCTCCTTTGCTATTTTCTCCCCTGATGTGATGTCTAGGCAAGTACGATCTATGAAAACCTTATCAAAACAGGTCCATCCCTGTTCCTCTAAAACCATTAAGGAACACATTGACACCCTTGTGCCGGCCCTTGCTGATTTCTGCAACCACTCCTTTGCCTCTGGCTCTTTCCCCAACCCTCTTAAACACTCCCTTGTGCATCCTCTCCTCAAGATATCCACTGCTGATCCGTCATGTCCGGCAAACTACCACCCAATTTCCATTATTCCCTTTTTGGGCAAGCTCCTGGAAAAGCTGGCCATCTCTCAGCTTAATCTCCATTCTGACTATGTTGGCTCCCTCCATGACCACCAATCTGGCTTCAGGGCTGCCAGAAGTACGGAAACTGCTCTCCTGAACATCCATGAAAACCTGCTATTCAACCTCGATTCTAACATCCCCTCTGTCCTCATCCTACTTGACCTCTCCTTTGCGTTTGACACGGTCAACCATACCACCCTGCTAAATCGTCTTCGTGACAACCTCGGTATCACCGATCAGGCTCTGGCCTGTATGACCTCTTTTCTGTCTGATCAACCCTCCCAGGTACAACTTGGGTCCTTCCTATCTTCTATCTCCCTCTCCAAATGTGGTGTTCCCCAGGGGTCTATCCTCTTGCCTTGGCTTTTCAACCAATACCTGGCAACTCTCGCTTACTGCATCTCAATGTTCTGCTCAACTTTCCAGTGCTATGCTGACGACACCCAACTCATTTTCAGGCTTCCTTCAGCCTCCTCCTCTCCTTCCCTCATCTTCGATTGTCTAATTGCCATTCAGAATGGGTGTGCTGCCGATGATCTATGTCTAAATGCCAACATGACTGAGATCCTCCTTATTGGTACACCATCTCCATCCTTTCCTCTCACTCTCTGGCCGGCCCCCCTTGGCCCTCCCCCCACCCCCACTTGCGCGGCTAAGAACTTTGAGGTTATCTTTGACTTTCCTTCTCCGCACACATCTCTGATATCTCTAAAAAATCTAACTTTTGACTTCACCTCCTTAGAGGTACTCTACCTTTCCTTTCCTTCCCTCAAAAGCTCACTGTCTCCCAAACTCTGGTTCTTTCCAGTTTGGATTACTGTAACAGCCTCTTCCTAAATCTACCTGCCTCCACTCTCTGCCCTCTACAACTAATCCAGAACAGGACTGCAAGACTTGTCCTTGGCCTCAAGCCCTGGGATCGTATCTCTCCAGCCTTGAAATCCCTTCATTGGTTCCCAGTGGATGCAAGGATTACATTTAAAACCTTCTGCATTGTCCACAAGGCTTTCGGGGGCCTGGGTCCAAAATACTGTCAACTATCCCTCCCTAAATTCCTCCACTCTCGAGCCCTTCGCTCCTCTACTTCTAACTCCCTCAGGATTAGTAGTTTTGCAAAAAAATGAGCTGGGGGTAGATCCCTGTCTTCCGCTGGTGCCTCCCTTTGGAACAGCCTCCCGGCCACCTTGAAACTTGAGGAAAAACATCTTCGGTTCTGGAAACTTCTCAAGACCTTCCTCTTTGCCTCTGCCTTTGCCACCCTTCTCCCCTGTTGATCTGTTTCTTCAATGTGCACCTGGCCAAAACTTTGTTCTTTTGGGCCCAGGTATCTGTTTACCCTGCCACCCTCCTGCACTGCCTTCAAGCCACCATCTGCACTAGGGTTCTGTATCTGTACCCATACAGTCCCCCTCCCACGTTTCTTCTGCACTTATCAGATATACCTTTCTGACTAACTTTCACCTGCCACTTGCTGGCTGCACTACCATGGTTTAAAGCCCTTATTTATTATTTATTATTTTTAATATTTATTTATGTTTTCTCTCCTCTGCTTTGCACTTTCCACTCCCCCCCTTCCTTGCACTTTTCCACCATTTTCCTTTCCCATGCACTTGCGCTTTCTTAAATGTCACTGGGCCTAGTAAAATCACTGTTTTTTTTCCCTATTTATTCTCTCCAATGTTCCCCTCCCTTTTTGCCTGGTCGCACTCTGAAACACTTGTGTACGAACATGATATAAATAAAATATTACTTCAATGTTCATGTAGTAGTTTTGTAGTAGTTTTGTTTATACATTTACACATATTAATGATTTTTGATTGATACTGTGACTTCAGTACCTTCTGTACATCTTTCCACTCATCCAATTTGTTTTTGTTTGTATCTCCACCCACTTAACTTATTCATATTGTCTTTATTCTCACACACCCATCTCATTTTCATGTACCCTATGCACACTAGCCTACCACTGTCTTGTGTATCCCCAGCCACCCAATCTATCCCGTTACCCACCCATACTAAACCTGTTTTTTGTTCCCTCTTTCCATTTGCCTAATATTCACTGTTTCTACCTTTATTCTGTATATGTGCACTCATGCTATTTCCACCATGTGTCTATCATATTCTGTACTCTCATCCTTCCCCATCCTTCTCCACCCCAAGCACCCTAATCTATCTCTACCCTGACTATTGCCACCCACTCACTCTATTTATTTACTGGGTATTTTTAAAACACCTATACCCAAAGTGTTTCGAGGTATAAACAAGACAAGAGGTTGGGGGAAACAGGGACAACAAAACAACAAATGATCCTACTAGGCCTTGTGACATTTGGATCATTTGGATCATGCAAGTGCAGTAAAGAGAAGTGCAGGGTAGAGGGGAGAGGGGGAAGTGCCAGTCAGGGTGGCAGGGCCCGCGAGGAAAGCAAATGCCAGGGCACCCAGGAGAAACTAGAGAGTGCAGGGGAAGGAAGGTCCACGAGCTAAGTGCGAGGTAAGGGGCTGGAAGGGCTACAAGGATTCAGCTCCAGCCAGGATAATACGGGGGAGGGGACCAGAAGGCCAAGTGCAGGTTGAGGGGGAGGGCAGGAGAGATCAAGTGCAGGGCTAGACTGGATTAGGGGTCCTGGTGCCCTGTAAGACTATGAAGGAACCAGGCAGCCATCAAGAATCAGACAGAACTATTTTACTTCTATTCTCTGTACACTCATATAGCCACCCTACCTCCAACCTCAGTAGTTCAACCACACTACCTCTGCCATTAGTACTTTCATTCATTCTACCTCTACCTTTTCTATCCCTGTGCTCTATAGTTTCACCCACTGTAGCTATATCATCTCTGCTTCCATCAACATACCCACCCTATGTCATCCCTCCATTCCCCGTCTGCCCTCTGTACCTCTATTGCCTCTTCTCATGCCCAGTTACCCTACCTGCAGCTTATGTGCCCCTGTATATCCACCCGTGCCTCACACTATGTAGCTCTATCCATTTACCCTATTTCAATGTTCTATATACCCACCCCACCTCCACTGAGGTTGTCCTCAGACATGCATCCTATCTGCATTTGCTTGACTTCTAGCACCCTTCTCTTACACTTTTTAACCCCACCCACCCTATCACCACCTTTTCTACTTCTACACATATATCCTATCACCACCCTCTTTCTCACACCTGCCCACCCAACCCTGATTCTTTTCATGGCTACCCACTGAACCCCCAAATTCTTTACAGTGATGCACCCACTGTACTTCCGCCATCTTCATTTCTATGCACCCATGCTATCTTCACTCTGTCTACTGTTACCTATTCATTTTGAGTTGATCTTCCTTTTTATGGAATTATTGTAGTTTAGAAGACTAGGCATGTATGTAGTACTTTTGCAGGGAAGTAACATTTTTAAATGTAGAACTGTTGATAGTCATGTTTCAATTTTTGAATAAACTGATATTAAGGACAATATGCCCATACCTGTTTGTGATAACATTTTTGAAAGTGTCAAATTTCAGATAGGAGATATGCCAGCAAATACATTGAATGGAACCAAGCATATTTCAAGTAAAAGTGATAAAATGAAAAATGCATCAATACCGTTTGTAGTTAGCAAGAAACAAAAGATGTTTAAGAGAAAACAAAACAAACTAGGTTCTAGACACAGAAATAAAGATACACAGAGAAAAATATTCCACCCCCAAATATTTGGAAAATTTGTGAAATCAAAATCTAGGTATGTAGTGAAGCATTTTTTGGAAAAGAAAAAAGTAGAAGGAATAATTAGAAATGCTTTTCATATGAAAAGAACATTTTTCATTTTTGTGTTGAACAAACATGAGAAATGAATGAAGGTTGCCACGCCCTTGTACACACAAATACAAACAGTTGATGTACTTAACCTGATAACTTTTGTCAAGTGTTTGGCAGAGGTTGGAAACACACTGCTCATACAGAGTGCCATGAAGAGAGTTACATTCAACAATGGAATGTAACCCTTGCTATTGATCAGAGTGTATGCAGCTATGAAGTACAAAATTATGTGATTTCTGAAAAAGAAGACATCTGAAAGACAGTCACTACAGAAGCAGAATCTTTATCACAGTCTGCAATAAAAGGAAGAAAAGAAACTCTGGTATGGATGTGTAATTCTTTGTGCAACATTTCAATATTTACAAGTGTTGCACAACAATGATAATGTTCATAGACAAATGAGGATGTTTCCGAAAATAGATGACCAACGTTTGTGAGAAAACTGGACTTCTGGGTCACTTTCTAGCTTGTCTTGATGAATGCAGATCTAAAAGTCAGTTTCATCCTATACGGATGCTTGCTACACATCATAGCAAAATTAGATATCTTCTTGTTAAATTGTATGAGAGCAAAACACCATGTATACACCTGCACTTTTAAATAATACACTGGAACTGTTGAAAGTTTACTTTCTACACTTCAAATGATTAACACGATACAATTAAACGATTATGTAGATGTGTATGTATCACCCTTTTTTGAGTTGTCTTCAAGTGAAAGACCTGATGTTGTTTGTGTGTCTTGCTGACATGCTTTCTATAAAGAATATGTACCACTAGTATTCATTAAGGAGAAAGTTACAAATACTGTACACGATGTTTGAGAATACCTCTATCTGTATTTGTTTGTAGAACAGTGATTTGACACAAATGAGACACTATTCGTTTGTAGACACTGCATTGGGTTTTACAAAACAAATGCATTCCTACTAGAAATGTCTTTAATGACATGGTAGTGCCTGATATCACTGTTGCACTCCGGAAATTGAACATTTTTGAAGTTATTGCATTTCCAACAGTTCATCCTTCACAAGTTATTGTTAGACTGCAAACAAATATGAAAGAACTGCCTAAGAAATCATAAGTGCACAGTGTGAGACATACAGTTGTGCATTTGGCTCTCAATTTGCAAGAGAATGGCAATATACGAGTGAAATAAAGGACAGGAGGGTCTACCCCTACTCTGTGAGGGACTGGGATAGAGCTGGATAATTGCAACAAAAAGAGTCCCAACAGGAGAACCATGGGATGTCTAACAGTGAATTAAATCACTGTGTGTGTAAAAATGAGACTAAGCATTAGGTGATTCTTTTTACACATACTGCAAATACTTATATTTGTTCTGTATTTAACTAGAGCAAACTGTGCTAGATCCTCGAAAATGTGTGTAAACCTCACATTAATAAAGTAAAATTTGAAATATTTGCGCAAACATATCCAGAATGATTGCACATATAGATGAAGAAAAAATGGTTATTCCATTGGCATGTGTCAAAGAAACATGGAAAAAACATGTACTAACATCCAAGTTTGAATATTAGGCAACAGTGCATAAAAAGGATTGTCAACACATCCTATGAGCAAAACAATAGCTGTAACCATGTACAAATAGAGCTTGAATCAAGTTGTCAAATCATGGAAATTACAGAGAACACATAACCAATTGCCCATCATAACTGAGACCTAGTACTCCTATTGTGTTGTTCTTTGAGTGCTGTTTAAGGGACAACCATTTGGAATGTGTGTGTAGGATGTTTACTTATTTTGTAGTTCAGGGGTCTATGTAGTGTGCTAGTGCAAAGAATGGTTGCATTTCATTATTTGTTTTTTATTTTTATATTTGTAAAGCGCCTGGCAGCCGGAGGCATCGGGGCGCCGTTTCAAGAATGTGACTTAGTTACAGGGGTTGGGGTACGCATAAATAATACACTGTTTCCAGGCAGTCTTCCAATGGTCATAGGTTATACATGTTTACAGGCAGTGTTCCAATGGTCATATCCCTTCCAGGTAGGCATGAGGAGAGAGCGGCTTACAGGAACAACAGGGTTTTTAAAGCTTTTCTGAAGACCATTTGGGATTCAATGCCTCTGATGGCGGGAGGTAGCATGTTCCAGTTGGTCGCCGCTAGCACTGGGAAGCTGGAGCCGCCTGCTCTAATCCTGGGGCTTTTAGGAATAGAAAGACGGTTGGTTGACTGGATCATCTTCATGCTCACAGTACAAATATTGAACATATTCTTGTAAAGTTTGATAATGTAGAGAAACCTCATTTGATATCTCAGACCTCTGCACCCTTCATGCTTATTAAGGATACAACATATGCCATTACTATTCATAAATCACAAGGGTTGACATTAGAAGCAGCATTAATTGACATTGGTTATACAGTGTTCAAAGAAGTAATGCCATGTGTAGCCATGTCACATGTAAAACATAGTGAAGGTTTATTTTTAATAAACTTTGGTGAATCAAAAGTGACAGCTGATATTTCCTGCTTTGAAGAATATAATAGATTACGTGTACTGAATGTTCCTCACCTTGACATTATACCTCTTCCTGCTAAGGACTTAGCAAGAAAAAATAAGGAACCAGTAATGCAACATTTAAATGAAGTGGTTCTTCCTAAGTGTGGAAATCAAGAGAATCTAGCAGTGTTGAAAAGTCCAGCAAATATGACATACCCCCACTGTAGCTTTAGTAATCAAACAGGAGTTGAATTCTATTCAAATGTAGCTTTGCGCATGTTGTTTCAAATGCCACTACTGATGCAAGAAATAACTTCAACAGTCGACAAACAGACATGTGTGGAATTTCAATTCTTAAAGTATCTGTAGATGAAAGACTGCATAATACACATTCAGCAATGTCAATCTGAAGTATAGAAGCTGTTACAAGTGGAAGTCAACAATGTTCTCAAAATAGACTAGAAGATAGTCAAGAATGTTTAATGACCATTTTCTAGGAATTAGTGCAGGAAACAGGAAACAGGAAACAGGAATCATGAGTGTCCACAATGTTATGAAAAGCACATTTCTCAAGATGCTACAGAGGTTTTATTTTATATGTTTCTGCTCCTGATCAGAAAAGTGTGATTTTTTTCTGATCTCTTGAAATGCAATCCTGTGACTGTGGTTATAAACACTGCAAAATCTAGTTTTTAAAAAGTACCTTGTAATAATGATTCATAGATATAGGGGGTCATTACAACAATGGAGGTAGCCATTGTTAGGCAGAATCCTGTGCAGTGCCCTTAGGGACCACTACACACAATTAACACTACAGGTGCCAATACAAGTTTTACCTTTGGTACAAGCCTGTACTACTATGTTAAAGTGTTAAAGTGGTAGCAGTAGCGGAGCAGCCAGGCTTATCTCAAGAGTATATGAGCAGTAGCAGAGATTACACAAAGGGACCACAATTACTGTGACTCAAGCAAACACTGACTCAAGGTTTTAGGTAAAAAATATAAGTACATTTATTTTTAAACCATTTGTTATTAACACAACACTTCTATAATTCAAAATCACACGTAAAATACACTACAACCAACCAATTCACTTTGGCACACTCTAACTCATGGTAAGTACCCTATGTTTTAACAGACCGGTGTTGTGAAACAAAAGACATTACCGGGAATACTCTTGCGATCACTTTTTGACAGTAATGACAGTTCGGTCTTACTAAAGAAACACGTATCCGCGGCAAGACATGTTACCGGGGCAAAAACACACTTAGCACCTGAGTTAACCAGAGAGCGTTGGGGGCAAATATCATAGGCAATACTTTTGTCAAGGCAGACAGAATCAGAGAACACTATTTGATGCAATTCAAGAGTCAATAGGCTGGAGCCAGTGTCAAGTGGAACCGGTTCCTGTTGTCGAGGATCACACAGTCGGACAGTTCAAGAAACAACGTTGGCAGGAGTACTTAGATATTGTCAACAGAGGAAGCAAAAGTTATAAGAAGGAGGGAAAACAAGGGCATGCCTTGAAGGCGAAGAAAAGGGATTCACCCTAATTCCTAAAGCAGAACACAGTACCTTATTCAGTGAAGAAGCTGGTGCCACGGCAGTTGTTCCTGTTGGTTTCTTGCAGACCCATGGTTCCTGGAGCTTCGCTGCGAAGGAGGACATCTGGAGGGGTCTGCACCACACAGGGATGAAGCCGGCAGCAGCGACAGTGAATAAAAGGTGCGCTCCTTAAAAACAGGAGAGGCTCTTCAGATGGCTATCCTGACCACTACAGCACTGTGCAGTGATTTCAACCAAGAAGAGGATCCTCTGGCTGTGGAAGATGAGCTGGTTATCCCCACCAGGCTTCAAGGGAAGAAGACTCCGGGCTGGATCTTCTCTGGTCGTCGAAGGGTAGAAGCTCAGGACTGCAGCAGGGCTTCACCAGGATGGGGTAGTTGCAGCAGCCGGCTCCTTCTCCACTTGTCTTCAGTTCCTTGTAGTTCCAGTGGCGACTCTGACTTCTAGCCCAAGAGACCTGCCTTTTATGCAAAAAAAACCCTTTCACACAGCCTGGCTCTCTATCACGCAGCAGGGGGGTTGTCCAGCCCGGACAACCACCTTAGCCAATCACGGCAAAGTGCGACTTGGGTTTCCTAGGATACCCTGTGCAAGGGTGACTACAACCCTCCCTCACATTCAGCCAACCTAGACACCCAGGCGGCACCTGGAGGAGGGCTTCTTGGCAGAAGCCCGCCGAAAGACAGTGAACAAAGGAGGCAAACCTGGTTTTCCGCGCAAAGTAAAACACAAGAAGGACTTTAACAAAAAAGAAATGGCAAATAAACCCGACCGGAGCCAAAAGAAAAAGTAATTGGTCAAGCGGGTTTATGTTCGAGGCTAATATAATAGCCTAAAACAATACCACGTTTATATAATATAATTGCGGTAGAAAAGTTAGGGTAGATACCACTGCCACCAGTCAAGTCTAAATGTTAAGAGAGCGAAACAATACTCTAGGAGGTACAGGTAAAAAGGGATATGGAGTAACCCTTTCCATTACTCCATGTAAGATAGGGTGTACTGGATCTGTGGTTAAATGACTAGATAAAGTTAATGGCAACTTTACCCTTTTCTGGGGGACTGTAGTCAACCTCAGAAATGGAGTCGGTGGGAAGTCTAAAAGACAACCCTGTGTTACTGCAATGAAGGTGCTGTGTAACACACAAAAGAAGGGGACTACTGAAGTGGTGTACTCCAGAGTCCACAATCACAAAAACAGGTTGAAGACACATGGCAAAACATGGGTAAGAGTGGAGGAAAAGCTCAAACTCTTACCACGTGAAAAAAATAAACTCCAGAAATCCAGCAAAGCTACTGGGGGACTAGGTGAGGGAAATTAGCCATAAACTGAGAATTCTCCCAAACAGCCATGCTGATATTTGCATCATGGCTACCCCCATACCGGGTACCTGGTCCAGGTTCCCTGAATGGGGAAATACCAGGCCATTCCGACCTTAGAGAGCCTGGTATTTTACCCATTCAGGGAACCCATCCCCATTCCCAATAGGGCTCAGTGGGAATGGGGAGCATGCTAACAACGGGGGCCGTTAATTACGGGCCCGTTGTTAGCATGCTGGCCTGCTCGCTGGACCCGCTAAGGACCCCTGGTTTCCTGGTTTCCCTCAAGCGGACCTCTTAATGAGGCGGTAGGGGGTTAACAGAGCCGGCAGCTCTACCGGCCCGTTCACGCCCTACCGCCAGGGTTGTAATGACCTCCATAGTGTTGATGGTAGGAAGCTTAACACATTGGTTAAGAATGTTGTAATAGTCTATTTGTTACAAAACTTTTAATACATGTGCAGCTATTGTAAGTGAGGAAGTATCCATTCTCTCTGGACATTTGACAGCATGAGTGCGTACTGAAGTAGATTAGCTTGTCTGCAATTGCTATATGGTCACACACCAAGGTAAGTTTCCTTTTTTTTTTAATAGGACATGCTTGCACGGGATGGAAAAGGAGGGTAGGAAAGCTCAATGGGAACACAGAAAGGCATACATTTCTGAAAACAAGACAACATTCCATGTTCAGCAATTGCTCATTTGTGCCTGTCAGGCAACAGCTATGTGCAAATAATTTCCATAGTTTGGAAAGAAAATGGAAAAGTGACAGAAAAGAATTATGTGTGGGACATGTTTGCACTCTAAGGTAATGGTTTCCATGAATATTCAGAAAAGCTATGCACTGCTACATTTCCCTGATTCTGCTGGTTAGGAAATTACACATTTACACATTTGTTGTAATGCTTCACTGAACAAGCAGTACCATAAGCCAAAAACCAAGCCATGGTACAGTAGTGTTATGCCGATGGCCTAAACTGACGTACATAACATTTGAAAATAATGAAAACCAATGTGGTGAAGAATGCCAAGCACACCATTTTTGAAAGAGCACCGGCTGACCTTTTGAAGGATAGGTGATTTGTGCAGGTTACAAAAAAGTCAGTCCCTAAAGCAGCAACTAAATATAGGGCACATTTGGGAAATTAAAGGGTTGTGTTATAAATCACAGTAAGAAATGTATGAAAACATGATCACAACCAAGAGAAAACAACAGATGTCCTGCCTTCCCTCATTCCCACAGGTGTTCTGATACAAATGGTACCTCACATGTGTGGGAGCACTGTTCCTGGCCTAAATCAAAATGGATAAACCACGGGTATATAACATGGTCTGGGAAGAGTGTAGGGCTGAGGCATTACTCCACAAAAGGAAAACCAGTAATACATTTTAGAAAAGAAGGCACATGTGGGAACTCAAAATCGCACATAGTGCATTGTTGGCACAATCATTTGCTACCCAGAATGCACTGCAATTCTGAAAAAGTGGAAAAGATACAGTATTTTCGGGTTTGTGTTATTGGGAAAGCACTGAAATTCAAACAGTGCATGAGCTAATTTTTCACATTGCCACAGGTTCCCGATGAAAATTGTATCTCACATGTGTGGGTCCACTGTCCTGGGACGAAGGGAAAGAGCTAAACTGCCAACACGGAAATACTAAGCACATGTATTGAGGGCTATCGCAGCAAACAACCACCAAGAAAATGTGGCAACCCCATGCAGTTTTGAAAAGAAAAAACCCAGGGTGATCTAAATTCATCTTGATTTTGTTGATCGCAAAATAATTTTTTACCCACAATGCATGGCAAATATAAGGATTTGCATGAGGATTTGCTTGAAGCCTGCCGCCAAGCGCATTTGCTGGTTTGACTCCAACCTAGCCTCTCTGAATCATAAGTACAGAGTTCCTGAACGGAAGTGGCTGGTTTCAAGCATATCCACTGACAGACTGGCCTGATGCCTGCTCCAATACAAATTCTCCATCCACTCAATGAAGCGGGCCTACATCCAAGGCCACATCTCTGGGGCCACCAGCAACATGGCTGAACTGTTCAAAATATGCAAGGAACTCGCCAATCCTACTGCAGTCTCCACTTCTCCTCTGCCATACCAGGCCCTCTGCACTGCACTGGCCTTCCACTTCACAAAAAAACTCAGAACATCCTGTCCTCGCTCTCCTCTACTCCCCTCCCTCAACCACTCTCAGGCCTCCCTTGGCCCTCCTCTCCCCTCCCATCCTACTCTCCTCCTTCTCACCCATAGCACCGGATGAGGTCTCTAAACAAGTCCTCCTCCAAACAGGTTTTCCCCATTTTCTCCAGACCTATCAAGGACAACATTGCCACCCTTGCTCCAACCTTGGGTGATTTCTGCAATCACTTCTTTGCCACTGGCTCCTTCCCACTACCACTCAAGCACTCCCTTGTTCACCCTCTCCTTAAAATGCCTTCTGCCGACTCTTCCTGCCCAAATAACTACCATCCTGTCTACATTGCCACCTTCTCTGCAAACTCTTGGAGAAGCTGGTCATCTCCCAACTGATCCATGACACTGAATCTGTTGGTTGTCTGCACACCTACCAATCTGGCTTCAGAGCAGCCAGAGACACAGAAACTGCTCTCTTGAACACCCGTGAAGACTTTTTCTCATACGTCTTTCCTCTACCTTTGATATGGTCAATCAAACCACACTTATAAATTGGCTCTGTGATACCCATGGCATCACAGAACTGGCACTGGACTGGTTGTCCTCTTTCCTTTCTGACCGATCCGCCCAGGTTCAACTGGGCCCTTTCCACTCTTTCACCAGACTCTGCACCTGTGGCATCCCTCAGGGTTCCATCCTCTTGCCGTGACTCTTCAACAGCTACCTTGCCCCTCTGGCGCCACTTAATCTCCACCTTCTCTCCTCACTTCCATTGTTATGCTGATGACACACAGCTCTCCTTGAAGCTTCCTTCCACGGCCTCCTCTTCTTTCTCTCTCATTCCTGACTGGCTCCCTGTAATTCAGGCATGGTACACTGCAAAGAATTTCTGCCTTAATGCCGGTAATACTGAGATCCCTCTGATTGGGACCCCTGCTCCCTCCTTCCCTCCTACTCTCTGGCCATACTCGATGGGTCCCCTGCCCTCACCATCTTGTGAGGCTAAAGACCTTGGTGTCATCTTTGACTCCTCTCTCTCCTTCTCTCCTCACATCACAGACCTTGTCAAGAAGGCCCACTGCCAGCTGCGCCTCCTCAGAGCCATTCTCCCATTCCTCCCCTACACCCAGAAACTCAATGTCTCCAGAGCTCTGGTCCTCTCCAGGCTGGACTACTGCAACATCCTCTTCCTCCATCTGCCTTTATCCTCCCTTTGCCCCCTTCAACTAATCCAGAATAGGCCTGTGAGACATATCCTTGACCTCAAGCCCAGGGACTGCATCTCTCCAGCCCTAAACTCTCTCCACATTCTCCCGCTGGCTGCGAGGATCAAGTTCAAGACCCCCTGCATCATCCAAAAGGCTTTCTCAGGCCTGGGAACTTACTACTCCCTAAATAACTCCCTGCTAGATCCCTTTGGTCTTCTATCTCCAACTCTCTGCAGATCAGACGCTTTTCCAAGCAGAGAGTGGGTGATAGATCCCTCTTTTTGGCCAGAGCCTCTCTCTGGAATAGCCCCCCTGCCCCTCTCATACTTGAGCCAGATCTCCTTAAGTTCCAGGAGCTTCTCAAGACCCTCCTTTTCTCTTCTTCCTTCCCTCTCCCCACCCTGCTAACACCCCCTATGCCGCATTGTCTGGCTGCCTGGTCCCTTTTGAGTCCTAAATGGCACCAGACCCTTCCATGCCCAGTCTACCCCAGCACCCCTGTATCCTTGACTCCCCCCCCAAACTGCACTTGCACTTCCAGGCCCCTCTCCCCTGACTAGCCAAGCAGGGTGTGCAACCCTACTGAGCCTGGTCCACCCCTGTCCTTGCACTTAGCATGTTGTCCTCACTCCTTGCACTTGCCCTCCTGCCCTCCCCTTAGCACTTGCCTAGCCTCTGGGGCCTTTTTTCTCCTCCTCCTCTACCCTGCACTTGCATAAATCCCTTCTGCCCTGCACTCCCCTCCCACCCTAGCTTTATCCCTTCTACCTTGACTGGCACTTCCCCTCTCCCCTCCACCCCTACACTTCTTGTTACTGCACTTGCACGATCCGAATGACACAAGGCCTAGTAGGACCGCTATTGGTGTTTTTACCTGCCCCACTAGTTTGTCTTGTTGCACCTTGAAACAGCAGTTGTCGTATAGGCGCTTTATTAATAACCAATATAATAAAATAAATAAAAATAAAGATTTTTATTCCTTTCTGTTCCTGATGAGAAAAGTGTGTTTTGTAACGCGCACCTGACAGACTAAACCGTATCTGTGTGCAGATTGAACTAACAAAATATAAGCCACCTTTAAATCAAGGGCTACCAAAAAGCCATACTGGAACAAAAAACTAAAACCTGAAACCAATTCTTGTTCCTTAACGATCTGTGACCCACCAGGGCCAGCTATTTAAAGGTAGATTTTCAGCGCCCTTTGAAGCTGATATAATGTTTTCTGAGCCCAAATTTCCATTGGTAGACTGTTCCATAGTTTGGGGCCACACACACTGAATCTCTCTCTGGTCACGTCTAAACATATAGTTGGACCCTAGAATTTTAAGTAACAGCTTGTTGCTAGAGCGTAGCTGGCGGGTCAAAAGGTGAAGCTGGATTTTCTTAGATCGGTATAAGGGGACCAGGTTATACACACACTTAAACACAAGACACAAGATTTTAAAATCTATCTGGTCCTTCACCGTGAGCGAATGTAAGGATGGATGGAAGTTGGAGATTGGGGAGGATTTGCTCACTTTAAATTCATCCCTACTGTGACGTTTTGGGCTATTTTCATACAATGTATTTGAGTGAGTGGTATGCCTGCCAGTAGCCCATTACAGAAGTCTAGGTGGGAGTTCACCAGGGCCCTCCACCAATATAAAAAAAGGGCCTGCCATAGGATGCTCAAGCTATAGAAGACAGATTGTACTTTTGCACAAACCTGGGCTGTACATCCTTGATCTTCTTTACAGATGCAACCAAGATTTTAAATTTTAGGAGCCAACTGTAGGACTGCATCCAGAAAGTGTGGTGGATCCAGCTGTTGTGACTAAAGCAGTGATTTAGACCGAACAGGACAAGTTCTGTTTTTTATCGCTCAACAGAAGCCAGTTATAAGACTTCCATTTTCTCATCTTCACCAGCCAATTTTTGAATGTCTGGAAGGTCTTGTCTGGGTTCCCTAGTTTTACAAACACTGGGTTGTCATACAAATAGGAATGGAAGTTGACCTTGTGCGTTCTGAACAGGTCCATCAAGGGGCGCAGGTTGCAAGGGGTCCAGCCTAGATTCATCGTCAATGTACCTTTGAAATTGCAAGGTCACAATCCTTTCGAGGATTTAAGCCAGCCAAAGGAGGCCTGCCACTGGGCAATAGTGTTTCAGTTCCCCCGGGTCCAAGTTAGGATTTTTCAAAAGGGGGGAACCCTTAGCATTTTTTAATACAGGAGGTACAACCCCAGTTAATAGAGACTTGTTAACAAAACATCACAAAAGGGGCGATCGCCAGTGCAAATATTTTAGCTGATCTCATAGCAAAAGCAAGAGACTGGTTGTAATGTTCAGTCAACATTGCAAAAAACTAGTTTTAAATAAGTACCTTGTAATAATGATTCAGATATAGGGTGTAGATGGTAGGAAACTTAGCACATCAGTTAAGATTTGTGTAAATAGTCAGGTTTCTATTTGATACAACATTTTAAAAACACACCCAATTGTTTTTCATGAGGGAACATCCATTCACTGTGGACATTTCACAACATGGGTGTGTACAGAAGTAGATTGGCTTGTCTGCAATGGCTCTATGGTCACACACCAAGATAGATTGCCAAATGGTTTAAAGAATGTTTACTTAATGTTGCTTGGACCAAGGTTTTAGAATGTTTTATTTTCTTTGTTTATATAAACATGCAAAATCGTTGTTTGAAATGGGTGAATAGGGTAACAAATATTTTATGTAAACTAAAGGATAGATATTTACTAGGTTGCAATATAAAATCACTGTGAAATAACTGTATATATTAGATTATCAAGATTATATAATTTTCAAAAAACAACATTCTGCATCTTCTATTTCTGTTTTATTGTCTAAAACTCTGAAATCTATAATATGTTAATGTTTTCTCTATAAGTACTGGGTTACATGAGTGGTTCCATCTACATTATTTCGCATGCGAGGGAGTTTATTTGTTGATAACTGTTTGCATCGAAAAGAAGTAAACAGTAGAAGAAAAAAGAAAAACTGTTCACAAAGAAGTGAAATCTTACCACTAATTACAATTTTGTGGAAGGATTTAGGTATATTGTCTTTTACTACTTATGTGTGTAGCTGGCCAAACTTTGTGAGACGGTTTGTAATGAAATTAAATTAAAACAGTTAACAATCTACTTTAAGTACTTTAAGTACTTGTTGGTGGATTCTCTATAGTAGTTCTACTGCATGAGTGGTAGTTCTGCAAAAGTCTGGACATGTGTTCTGTCACTACTGTGGACTTTAAAAAAAAAATTATAATTTTTACAAAAGAAATATACATTTATGTTAATAGAGTAGATTAAACAAAATGGTTATTAACTTATTATGTGTAGGTCTTCAAAAGAAGGATACACACAGATTTGAAAATAAAAATTATAATGGCAATCTAGAGATAATTAGAATATTCGGAAGTGAACTTTGGTTTAATAAAAAAAAGGGACTCTACACTGGAAATACGTTTCTGTGAAAATAGAAGTATTAAACAATATTACACATTTGTAAAACAACTTCAATGATGAGGAGTAGATTATGAAATTTCAATATTTACTTCTTATGTGTATAGGTGGCAAAAACAAGGACACACACAGATTTTACATTACATTTCAAAGTTACTTAGTGTAGCTTGTAGTAAGTACTCAGGTATTTACATTCAGATAACCTTTTCTTGTCTACCTATGATTAAATAGTAATATGAGTAGACATTACAAATATTTACACTGAAAATAATTGTATGAAGTTGGCATGTCTGTATATTTTTTGGGCAAAACTGATGACATAGTTAGCTTATATGTCTTGGTTTCCTGGTCAAAGATGTATAAACTGCTGTGTAAATGTTATATGTTTTAAAATTAAAGAAAGTTTGTAATAAAAATGTAACACAGGCTTTCTGTATATAGTTATTTATTTGTATGATACTCTTAATGTGTATTTTATTTGGTGTAGAAGTAGATTTGCAGTTGAATGCTTGATTGAAATTGCTGCAAATCTATTTAGAATGTGTTCATGCAAAACCAGATTTATAATTACCTGAATGCTTAGTGTACCTGCTGTACTTTATTAATGAGTTGCACACCCAGCGAAGGGCGCTCAGCCAATCAGGTGGCTGGAACAATGGGAAAGAATACACACTCTCTGGCCTTCCCTAGGTGGCACCATTTATTTGTTTTAATCTAGGGAGGGAACAGGGAGCCTCTTGCTGTTGCCTCCCTACCCTATCCTCCCCACAAAATCCCCCAGTCATCTCGGCCACCCTATCCCTCCATCCCTTCTTACTTGAAGGTCTAGAGTTCTATTTTCCAGTGCCGGCGCTCCGCCAGTCTCCCAGCTACCACCATAGACATGCAAAAGGAACCGAGTCCCCGTTTCACATGGCAGGAGCCAATCCCCCATCCCTTCCTTGAGAAACCACAGTGTCTGAATGGCTTTCACCCTCTTGGCTGGGGGCTAAAATGGCCATTAATGACCCAGAGACATCACCAAGGCTGTGGTTGCACTCAAGCCTACCTTGGTGAGGTGTGGCAGGCTATTACCAGCCATGTCAGATCCCCAACGGGGACCACCCGAAAGGTACAATCATGTATAGAAAACTAATGTTTTAACAATGCTTACTGTACATCGTACTGATGTTTTTTGAGAATTATTTTACAGTTATGTATTTTTTATTTTTAATAGTATTGTTTTAGATTATAAGTATGTTACAATTAAGTTTAGAGAGTACCGTTACTCTACAAAATGATTATTAATCACAACCTTAATTCTTGGGTACTCGGAATACGCTCAATATTCATAAAGTTCTATTATGAAAAAAAAAAAAAACTAAGTTACCTCCTTTATATTTCTATTCTGAAATATACTTCCTTGTCTTTCACAGATGTTATGGCGACCGAGCAGACAAAATGAGGTACCTATTAAAGAAATGGGGTATGTTATTTTGAGTTATAGATCCAAACAAAATGTCCATAGTGTGATATTTAAAAAAAATCAAGGCAAAAAGTTGTTTAGTTTTAGGGATGTTAAAATGAACAATACATTGGGTCAAACCCTTGAAATTCAAGGAAACATCTCTATGATGACAGATGATATCATTGATGATATCACTGGTGACATACATAATATCATGTATAAATTAGTTAATGAAGCTTTGATTAACTAAATAACATTTTAGGACGATGCCTTTGTCGTTGTATTCACCATGGCCAAAACTACAAATAGAAGATGTCATTTTCAAGCCACCATCCTTTTTTTAGAAATAGTACTTGTTTATGGGTGCATATTTATTGTATGCTATTTTTTTTAAATGTAGAAATATAAAAACATTACAAATATTAAAACCAAACCAGCAAGCAGTCTACAAGTGTCATGTGATTAATACATCCGTTCTTTCACAAGGCTATTGAATTCTACCTATTGAAATTAGATTAAAAAAGATACATTTTATCGTGCCCACTAACATAATAATCAAATATTTGATTTCTTTTTAGCAACCATACAACAACAGTTTTTTTTATTCCCATTGACGTTCTACTCATAACTCAAGAAGCGAAGGATCAAGTCTTGGAAAGTTAAATGCTAGTTTTCTTAGACTTTCATTAGTTAGCTTTTCAGATCAATACTTTCGAGTCCATGAATGTCTTTCAGAAGCATGTTTTCAAAATGAACACCAGTGTTCAAGATGCATTACATTAGTGCAAATTCAAATGACCTCATCAATATTATACAAAACCGTGACACCCAAAAAACATATTTCCCTATGTAGTACACAGATGTAAGAAAACAACATCTTGCTGGCGAATGTATGACACACCGTGTATCTTTACTGTAGCATCAACAGAGAAGTCAATAAAGGCAATGCCAGGCCATACAATCATTGGTGAAACATCTGTATCGTTGTAAGCTGCAATAATTAACACTACCTTCTGCTTGATCTGCAGTGACGAGCACCCAGATTTGATAACTGTCTGCAATGTGTCTTCCTCATGATAGTGCCTTTGGGTTAGCATATCCTACAATTTCGATTTATAGTTTACGTATGGAATTGCTTTGTATCCATTCTTCCCCTACCCATCCTCTACTGAACATAGTACATATTTAAATAATCAGGTACAAAGTGCAATAAGAAACATTGGATAATCGTGAATAGTGTTTTCCCTCAGACAAGCTGCTCGCATGGTAACTGCTGTAACGTACATCTCTAATATAGGCTAATGAATAAAGACGGTATTGAGTATGGAAAACAGATTGCTCAGGGGGATAGTAATTCCCTTTTTTTACATGTATTTGTGAAAAGAATTAGGTCTATTTGTAGGAAAATTAAATCTGAGTAACATAACATGTTTAATGATATGATATTAAGCATTTTTATATGGAAGGAAAGAATGTTATCCTCCATAGACCAACATATTCTCTCTTTGACATTTATTGAAAGGCACAGATTGGACAGCCCTTGTAAACTGGCATAATAATGCAATATTGTTTGTATTGAAGGAAGAAACACTCACATAATGTATGATTAGATATATACAAGGAGGTTTGAAAAATACAATTATGACCTTATATATTAAAGCTGCTAGTCCTGTGTTTGTCTGTATTATTGCATTGGTGCCAAACATTTGTAGCATTGTGCTTATAACTGCTGCACACTGCACACCGCTTTGCAATAGATGGCCTGTTCATCTTGAATAATGGTCAGGTAAATCCAGGCAGGAGCCACTTTATCCAATTAAAATGCTTTTTGAGGTAGACATTATACATTTTTGAGTTATCAACAATACAAGTGGTAATAATTGGAATGTTGTCATATTTCAGTTATTATACTGGCTTCATACATTCATGAGGCAAAGCCATGCACCCTCACATTCATCAATTGGATGCATTAAAAAATGACTTATTTGTGTACAAGGTTATCCTAATACTATACTCTTCAAGTAATAACAACAAATGGAGGATTTGTTTTGCAGTGCTGCTAACTGGATAGGTCCAGGATCACATGTATAGGATATTCATGAACATTCACATTGTGCTCATTATACATGGAGTAGGAGAACACAGGTTATGGACAATTATCAAAATTAAGAACTGCTCACAGAAGATCAAGGGGAAGGTAGTCATACATTCAACTACAGGATGTTGTTTGTTTTGTCACTTTGATGTACTGCGTGATGAAATAGGTGTGCTGGAAGCCATGGTTGTGTTTGAAATTAATGTAATTTCGATTTTGCACTAAAGGAATGCATCTTCAACCTTGTTGAGTTGTTTACATTAAAGTTGAAAACCTCTTTGTGAAAGCTGTTCACCGCTCCCTAATGTTCTGTACGGATAACTAATGAAAACACGCAAAATATTGCAATTAACCTATTAAGCCAAGACATAATCATTTGCTGCTTGAATTGTGAGTGCAGCATCGTTGGCAATTGGAAACAGAATTTGTTTTATTTGAAAGAAGAAAGTGCATGGGTCACTTTCGTGGGTACTTTAAAAAGTGTGGTATCTCCTTTCACTTAATAGGATTCTCTAGGTATGTGAAAGCATAGAAACATTGTACATGTGGCAAGTGCCGTCAGCTTGCTGATGTAGAATTTGTATTTGTAATGTTAACCTATTCCAAAATGTGTCCGCTTATACATGAGTACTATGTTTTTATGAAAACTGATGGCAATATGCTCGTTTGGAAATTGTATTTTGTATTTGTAGTTTACATTTTTTTCAGAATCGATGTAATATGAAATAACTATGCAAGAATAAAGGATTACTGTGTATTTAGAGATAGCCTCTTTAACATCTAATATGAAGAGTTAGGACAGACCATTAAAGTCCATTAAAGGTATCATATATGCTGACCTGATTTGCAAAACTGTTTTACAAACCTTATTTGAATAATTGTAATTAGTATGGCATTTTAAATGGCAAGACATTTAAAGCATGTTAAAATCAAATGCAGTTTCTTTATTTAGGTTTGAACAAACAGCATGCTTTTCATACGCACGGGAGTTGATAGTTTGGATATATTTGTACAACATTTTAAATCTTGATCTAAGAGAAAGAGGTTGTTTGAGAGCAGACGTCGGAAGCAGCCTCTCCGTCAAGATGACGCTTGACGTTCTAACGCAGCATGGTCCTTTCCTCGTGAGCGCCTGAGTGCTTGAGCTTGGGAGTACAGACGAGCTGCGTACACTGCTGACTATGGTGTGTCACCCGTTCCTGGGAGCATGGTATCTACCAGGGAGAGTGCTATGGTCACATCGTGGTGATCATGTGACTGTTATAATAAAAGGAAGAGCCAGTTCCGGCTCATCAGTTGATACAGTGGAGCCCTGCCTGCTGTTTCTGTCGTTGCAGCAGCGCAATGCTGTCACTGCTTGGCAGGCAGAATGGTCTTCGCCCCATGTCCGTAGCGCTCCTGCCGGGCAACTCTACCTATGTGCTGCTGCAGAGCTCCTGCTGGGCAACCCTGTAGACAGGCGCCAGTGCCCCTGCTGGGCAACCCTGGCAACGTCTTCTGGTGTTAGCTTGAGTGCCTCCAAGCCATGGAGGAGCCGGTGTGCTCACGGGATGGCAGGCTGCACCCTGTCAACTGATGTCAGCTGGGTGTGCCAGCATGTCAGCTGGGTGCCCCAGGCCATTGTCCATCCAGGTCTGTGTGTAAGCGCTTTGGATTAAGGCGCCATATAAATAACACATCATTATCATTATCATTATAACGGCCCATCGGGGTGATCCCTGCAACCAGGTCCCGTTGGTGCCCCCCTCTGCTCCACAAGCTGGCTCGTGTGCCCATGAGCCAGCCCTCAACTATGTTTTCATGGTGTGTGCTGGATGCCCCCAGCAATTGGCTGACTGGCCTGCGTGACCGCAGGTCCAGTCACAACATTGACGTGCTTCTCTGGCACTAAAGCTGGTGCGTACATTTGTGGCATCTTGCACCAGGAATGTTTGGAA
Source organism: Ambystoma mexicanum (assembly GCF_040938575.1). NCBI lineage: Eukaryota > Metazoa > Chordata > Amphibia > Caudata > Ambystomatidae > Ambystoma > Ambystoma mexicanum. The sequence continues at coordinate 355,295,497 of NC_090930.1, read as the reverse complement.
ATAGAGAGCTGAAATTGCTCTACGTCAGTGGTAAGGGGAGACTGAAAGGCCACGTGGTAGCCCGCTTGAGCCGGCGTGGCTGCTGGGCAGCTTTAAGAGCAGCTTTCCTCCTATTGAAGACACATGTCTTGGGAGGAAAGCTCAGAGGCAGCATGCTCGCTTTGGAAGCAAGACGACACGGAGCAACACAGGTTTGATCCCTGGGTCGGCGCTTAGAAACCTCTGGGTATTAAGAGTGTTATAAATAGGCAATTACAAATACAATACAATTACATGCAGTCCGTGGTAGGGTTTCGGGTCACCCGCCAGGTAGGACTCATGTAGTCCATTTCTCAGATTATTTTGTGTTGTCCTGCCTCCTCCGTCGCTCCATGTGGGGCCTGTGCTGAGGAGAGTTGAGTCAGTGTTGTTACAGTATGGAGTGTTCAGAGGAGGTCCCGTTGAAAATGTTGGTCGGTGGCGCAAAAGTTTGCCCAAAGAACAGTTAACTGGCTGTAGGCCTGCAGCTGGGGAGATAAATGCCACCATGTGCAGCTGACGTTCCATATGTGTGCAGAGGGAGTGTTGGTAATCACCTGGTAGTTATAATGGCAGTCAAGGGAAAGCAAGCTGCAGCGCAAGTGTATAATCTGAGCAGTAAATCCGATTTAGAAACTCCAAGCTGCTTGCACCATTTATACACAGTGCCCCAACACACAACAAAAAGAACCCTAATATTATTGATGCCGCAAACATGCACATAGGCACTCTGTTGGATGGGGTGACCTCAGAGCAAGCCGCAGATCGTACATACCAATCATTGGTAAAAACACCTGCTAACAAAATTACATGTTTTTTTCCAACAATGGGCTCCAGCACGGAACTGAGGCCAAAATGTGCAGCCTCACCAATTCTGACTGAGCAAAACTCTATCATTGATTTAAGTATGTTAGTGATCCATGATCTGAGGAATATCCTCAATAGAGCAAACCCTGAGTTAGATTCTGAAATCATGAGAATCACAAAGAATCCTCCATCAGCTGTGGTGGATTTATTGAACAACTCAGGTGATAGTTTCCATCCCTCAAGTGTACGTTTAGAGCCACCCCTCATGCATCACATGCTGAGAGAGGCTGATGACCAGTAAAGTTGACTGCTCCTACGATTATCAAGCAGTACCACAACATTAGAGATGAGGTCAGATCAAATACGTTGATGCTGAGTGAAATAAAGATATCTTTAGAAAACCTTGAACATGGCCAAATCCGACCAATCAACCCAATACGGGAGGAAATGAGCAACTCTAATACTGGAGCAGCCAATGAAGTTAATAGGGAACCGGCCAAAACCTCTCCTGGAGGGAGGGAAGCTATAGTTGCACATGAGATCCAGGCCCCACAGGTTGCCGGCACTGCTACCGAGAAACAAACTTCCCAAGTTCCTGCCAATGTAGACTGTATAAAGAATGCCTTCACTTTGTTGAAAAATATTAATCCACAACCACAAAGGAAAACCCCAAAACAATAGAACTTCTGAAAGTGTTTGAGATTCCTGCACAGGGCAAAGGAAGCTGCCGAATTGGTCATAACAAAGAAAAGGGGAACTATTGCCCTTAGTTTGGAAGAGGAGTAAGGACGGGCTCCATCCCAAAAGACAAACCAACCCCTTAAATATAGCCATGTAATCTCGATTAACAGCTCCCACCCCATTACTGGAAGAAATGACTGTCAGTACCAACGGGGACGATTTAGCAGCCCCAATAACAGCTAATGATGTTGCTGAGAAGCTGGATCACAAACCCCGATAAAATCAAACATGAATTGTGACTTACTGCAGCAGGCATTGCTTAAGTGCGGCCAGTCTATGACTGCAAACACGTATGACTCGTGTCCCAGCTCAAATTATAAAGCTGGTACTGTAACTGAGAAATGTAAAAGTAAGATCAATAGTAATGATTGGTAGTCTGAAAATGATCTTTACAAATCAAGTGTTCTGCAGCAGAACATTGAAATTGACGAATTGAAGTGGCTGACCAAGATCAGTGCCAGTTTTACGCTGTGAGAGACTGGTCATGGTTGCATTGTGTATTATCCAATGACAACAAAGAAAAATCGCAGTTCCAGTTTTTGTATTGGAACATGAGGGGATTCCAGAAATTCACCCAAAATAGCACCTTGTGCATTTTTCTCTGCTTCCTCCATTTAATAGTTTTGCAAGAAATATGTAGCATAGCTGATATTTTGTGGGACTGATATGGGATTGTGCAACAAAAGGCAGTATGAAACGGAGGTGGCCGCCATTCTGCTTTAAAAAATAGCATTTTTACAGTGGAAAAAAGCTTAACAATGCATCAAAGATTGTTGAGATACAAAATGTTATATGTAGAGCAGATATTAAGAAGGTTTACTAAAATTATTGCGAATCTTGCTGTGTTTGCTCTGCAATCACAGTTAGCAACAGACCGTATGATCTAATTGTATTCTCCCACACACTGCAAAATGAGTCCTAAAGCTTTAGACTCCCTTTCTAGTGTGGAGTATGTATCTATCCTCTTCTGTGATCTATAAGAGGATCAACTGAATAACAAAAGAATATATACCAAAGGTAACAAGTACTGGCCAACCAAGTGTCAGTTATAAGGTGGGTATATACTTGGGTAATTCTTTTAGACAGTAGTTTTTTCACCACACCTAAGAAATATTAAATGTGGTTGAGAAAAGTAGAAGGCTGCTTTGCTTGTGGATTAAGTTGTATATGACAAATTACTCTTGGGGTATCTAACTCTGAACGTCAAGGATGCAGTGGTGTCATTTTATCAGTAAATCAAATTATTTGCAACAGCGATTTCGTAGTATATGATTTAATTTATTCTTCCCCGAAATTGTATATTGGAAGTACCATATGTAAGTTCAAGCTAAGGATCTTCAAACATGTTGGGTTAATTAAGTACACTTGTCCAAAATACCCTGCTACTCCACTTGTTAGAGTATCACAATAGAGATCTTAACTCCCTTAAATGGGCAGGCCTTAAATGAGTGGGTGTCACTACATTGAGGTCACATATTGGAAAGGAAAATCAGGAGCTGACCTTTTTCTCTCTTAGATGACAGACTTATCATTTGATTTAACTGCAAAGTTTATTTTTTCTTCAACACAAGTAAAGGATATCATATATTGTTTTTATATGATTTTCTTCCCTTTAGATTGAATATAACCAGTATATTGTTTTAATGTTGTATATTATTAATCGTAATCTTATTTTTACTTCTACAAGGTTGTGAGCACTGTATCATTGTTCTTATTGTGCACTTTATGAATTGATACATCCACTACCGTCAACATTATGGTACTAAGCATAGCCAAAAGTAAAACTCTTGAAGCCTCAATCAGGCTCTTTGTGGCATTCATAGACTTGACTCAAGACTTTGACCGTGTTGACGGAGACCTTTCATGGTCGAAACTCCTCTCTTGGAACTGCCCGGAAAACATCCTGGCCCCTATCAAGGTCCTGCACACAGACACAACCATGCAAGTCAAATTGAACAGCAAAGGTCTTTTATCCGGAGAAATTCCAACATGCAGAGGCATCAAGCAAGGTTGCCCATTGGCTCCGCACTCTTCGCGGCCTTTATGGGAGAGTTCAAAGACACCTGCTCCACGGTCAGAGCCTTCCCTCCAAAAATAGGGGATGTGCCCATGCCACGTCTAGCTAATGCTGATGACATCATACTCATCGACCTAACCCAGATTGGCCTTCAGCGACAACTAAACAACTTGTCCGATTACATCAACCAATCAAACTTGGAGGTAAACAAGAGCAAAAACAAAATACTGATCCTGGAAAAAGCTAGGAAAAGATCAAGCACCTTCAAATGGACCTTAGAAAACGTCCAGATTGAAACAGTGGCCAAGATCAGATTCCTGGGTGTTATTGTTGAGATCACACACAGACTGAAATCAGCATGCAAAACCATCTTTGGGCAAAAGTGAGAGCACTGACAACACAAGCCAAAATCCTGGAAAAAAAATATGGCTGCTTCTCTCTGATTTCAACGATCAAATTTTACAAGGCAAATGTTTTCCCAGCCCTAACATATGGGGGTGAAGCCATGCCTGCAATTCCAGATGGTCTCTGGCAAAAAATAGAGGGCCACTTCTGGAAATCAGTGCTGAACCTTCCCAAATCAACTGCAACATCAGCGATAAGGAGAGAGCTAGGCCTGGTCGCTCTCAAGGCGACAGTAGAGCTCAACAGTATTGCCCTTTATAGGAAAACAATCATCCCGCAACACCTCCCGCTATACCAACTGATAAACGCAGAAATCACTACAGGAAAGTGCAAAATACTCACCAACTGGGCGACAAAGATAAAGAACAGCTTGACCAAATCGCCTGCACAGAAGCCGAATTAATTACCAACCCAGGCAAAATCAAAAGGAAATTGGCAGACTCAGATTGAATCTCAACTCTGGAAAAAGCAAACGAGAACAAACCCCTCGCATATCTTCCAGCCCAAGCAATGAAATAGAATTAAATCGCCCAATTTCTAAAGAGATTTCCAAGCAGACCGCTGTGTCAGGTCTTTTTAAGAGCACATCTGAATCTTCTACATACCAACGAGATCCTTCAAATCAGAGGCCAATCGGCATCGAAAATCTGCAGACTGTGCAAAAAAAACAACCAAACCGAAACCGTGCGACACTTGATAACCAGCTGTCCGGAAATGGCCAACATTTGTCTGCATAACTACGACCAATGCTGGAATCATTCCCCGATGCAGAATAAGAGGAGTGGTGGCCGCGCCTTATCAGCGGAGCCAGAACTCCATGCACAATTGCAATGGCAAAGATCCTCCAAGCTGCTCTCAAAGAATGCAGAAAACTTTGAGGGGAAAGTTCTGCAGCCGCCCACCAGCCCTCATATAATGAATAAAGGATTGAATCGCACCGACGGATTAACTGATTGGCCTCTGTAAACCAGCACAATGTGGAACCTTCCCGGGAATGTCATATCCAAACAGGACCCTTGCAAAATCTATTTATTTAGATACACACAAGTATAAACAAAAAAAAAAAAAGAATGATATATGCAGATTATCCTGACTCTGTCATATCTCAAAGCACCTTTTCCTTAAGTAAATAAGAGAATTATCATTATGGCATATGTTTACGAGGACAAAGAGACCCTACTGGGGGTACATATCAGTAATTTGGAAATGAAATAGATGTCTTTTTGGATCTGTTACTAAAATGTGCAAATTATTCAACAGGTGTATTTTCATGCAGCGTATTACTCCATAGAAAAGTGTTTGTTATACTTTTGTTTACCATATTATGTTAGATTTTATGGTGCACTTATCACATTTATAAGAACTAACTTCTTAACCATTTGTGAATTGTGCTGTTCACTATTACAATTGGTATTTTGAAATGCAAAAGCATGTGTACTTCTCTTTTTTTCTCTTATGTCTGTGCACATAATGTATTACTATTTGTATCTACAATATACATATATGTGCAGCAAAGGTTTTAGTGTTGTAAAATATACTTTTATCTTAAAAAGACAATGTGCTTCATTACGAGTATGGCGGTAAGGCAACAACGGCGCTGGTATAGTTACCGGCACCGTTGTTACTGAACCACCATACTATGAGTTCTGCTCGCGGGTGCCCTTACAGCCACCAGGTTTTACCGGGTTTCCGTACCGGCACCGGCGAGCAGAGCTTGATGGTAGCAACGGTACCGTTAATAACGGTACCGTTGCTACCACCCTCACCATTCCCATAGAGCCCTATGGGCTCAAATGGGAATGGGGATACTTTTTTTCCAGCGTCTAGAAAAGGGAAATTACCGGGTCCGTCAAGGTCGTAATGACCCGGTAATTGCCCTTTTCTGGAAGCCGGATAAAAATCAATAGTGGCGGCAGCCGTGCCTTTACTACAGGCACGGCTATCGCCATACTGAGGCCCAATGTGGGAATTGGCTGTTTGAATCTTTTTACGTGTGTCTTTTTCTTTGTACCTTCCTTTTCCATGATTATTCTATGGGAGACATTGGAACATTGACTTGTGGTTTTGACTTAATGAATTATTCTTATCATTAATGGCATGTGTGGCTGTCCTAGATGTCTGTGGATTTGATCTTTTCATCTAATGGAGATAAATATTGCAGCCTCTTTTCACCCTCTCTTTTTCAATGTCTGACAAGTGAGCCATTGTTAGTCTCATGTGCATGGGTGCTTAATTCCACTCTGCAGACTTTCTGCCTTTGTGCTTTTCAGTGAAGTAATATGAAACATTATGGTGTTGTGCACGCTCTTCAAAGCTTGAATATATTTGAAGATATCCATTTCAGGTTGTAGTAAAGCAGATGAGAAAGTGTTGCAAGTGTCCCTTCAATGAGCTTGTGTGGGGAGTGAAGGAAAAGGTAGTATAATTTCTGCTTAACTTAACAGTTTGGACCTCTGGCAGTTAAGCTCTTCATTTTTACTTTTTGATGAACAGTACCCATGGGATATCATTAGGGCACCCATCAGTAGGTGTACACCTTTGTACCCCTAGAGTATGAAATGATATGGCAATTGTAACACGCCTATCACAAGTGTTTCAAGGCGCGACGAGGCAAGGAAGGGGGAACAGAGGGAGGACAGACGCAACAATCATACTAGGCCAAGTTAAATGAGGTTGCGCAAGTGCAGCAAAGAGCGGAGGGGAAAATGCCAGGGGCAAGTGAAGGGGCAGTGCTGTACATGGGATCAAAACAATAACAAGAAGTGCAGCCGGCAGGTGACACGTACCAGTGTAAATGCAGACAGCAGGTGTCCAAAAGTGTAGGTAGGGGGACGTAGGGTTACAGATACAGACCCAAGTGCAAGGGTTGCCAGTAGATAGTGCGTGTGTGCAACTGGGCGGGCAGGGACCTGAGCCCAAAATCAGATGGTAGCCAGGTGACCAGTACAGTATCAGACAGGAACTCAGCAGGGGAGAGTAAGAGAGAATTCAGAAGAAAAGAGGAAGACCTTGAGGTGCTTCTAGAACCGGAAATGGTTCTCCTCAAATTTCAGAGAGGCAGGAAGGCTGTTCCAGTTGGAGGCCCCAGCTGAAGAAAGAGATCTCCTACCAACTCATTGCTTGGAGAAGCCACTAACCCTGAAGAAGTTGGAGGTGGAGAAGCGAAGAGCTTGAGTAGGAAGGTATTTCAGTCCAGCCTAGAGAGAACCAGAGTTCTAGAGACAGTGAAGGAGAGGAAAGGAAGAATACCTCTGAGGAGATGCAGTTGGTAGTTAGCGATGTGGGGAGAAAAGGAGAGCGTGGAATTGAAGTTGACCCTGAGGTTTTTTGCCTCAAAGGTGGGAGCAGGAAGAGGGCCATGGGAGGCTGGCTATAGAGTCACAGGAAACTAGGCTGCAGGTGTGCCAATGAGGAGAATCTCTATCTTTCTGGCATTGAGACAGAGATCGTTGGTGGCACACCACTCCTGGATAGCAGACAGGCAGTCAGAGATGAGAGACGGAGAAGAGGTGGCAGAGGGGAGCCGGAAAACAAGCTGAGTGTCATCCGCATAGCACTGAAATTAGGAGCAGAGAGCGGCAATCCGATGGGCGAGTGGTGCCAGGTATTGGTTGAACAGCCAGGGAGAGAGGTTAGTCCCCTGGGGAACACCACAGGTAGAGAGTGAGATACAGGAAAGGAAGGGCCCAAGTTGGCCCTGGGAGGGTTATTTAGAGAGCAACGATGTCCGCCAGGCCAGGGACTGATCACTGATACCCAGGTTATCATGGAGTTGATTGAGCAGGATGGCAAGGTTGACCGTGTCAAAAGCAGAAGAGAGATCGAGCAAGATGAGGACAGAGGAGAGATTAGAATCAAGGTTAGAGAGCAGGTCTTTATGGATGTTCAGGAGAGCAGTTTCTGTGCTTCTGGCTGCTCTGAAGCTAGACTGATGGTCATGGAGACAACCTACAGATTCAGTTTGAAGATTAAGCTGGCAGACGGCCAGCTTTTCCAGGAGTTTGCCTAAGAAAGGAGTGATGGAGATTGGACAATAGTTAGCCAGGCAGGAGGGGTCGGCTGAGGGTTTCCTGAGAAGAGGGTGCACAAGATTGCACATATTGCTTCATGTAGGGAAGGAAGGATCCAGTGGCAAAGGAGTGGTTACAGAAGTAAGCCAGGGTGGAAGCAAGGGTGTCAATGTAGTCCTTGATGGTTTTGGAAGAACAAGGAAAAACCTGTTTTGACAGGACTTTCATAGATCGGACTTGTCTAGAAACCTTGTCATGGCAGAACAGAGGAAAGGAAAAGATAGAGGGAGGAGAGGTGGCCACATGGGGGCCAGAGGTAGAGGATACAGTAGGGGGAGTAGGAGGAGAGGCATGTTTTTGAATGCGTATTGTGAAATGTTCAGCCTTATGGACAGTGGTAGCGCCCTCAGGGATTAAGAAGTAAATAGGATGGAAGGTCCATAGGTTAATTCTAACTGGGAGGGATGCTGCAAATTGGGGTTAACTCAGAGGCTAACCTGGGCTAGAAAAAATCAAATTTGTAGAATGGCCCCAGAAGTTTCGCTTCTCTGCTAAGATTAAATAATAATAATAATTTGGCATTTATATAGCGCTACAAACCCTCAGGTATCTGAGCACTGCTTATTATTACCCACGGTGTGTGGTGCTCATTTATCGACATCGGAAGGATGAAAGGCTGAGTTTGGCCCTGCTGGGATTCGAACCTGCGTTAGCAAGCTGTGCACGGATGTCAAAGTGAGCGCTCTACTCGCTATGCCACTTGACCGAAATGAAAGATTCAAATTTCTTTTTGTCAAGATCAAGTCAAATTTTAATTCAAAACAAAGAGATGCTTGTTTGTTATGACTAATGGTTGTAACAAATAATAATTGGCTAAAGGAAGTCTAGTTGAATTTATTATCAATGAAGAAAAACAATAACCGGTTCACGATCTTGAGGGGCTAAGACTCGATACTTGGTCAGTTCATTGAAGGGGTATCCCCGAGGTTCTTATGGTTTACAATCCATGAAGAGGATTTACTGCAAGTCCTTGTACGATGATTAAGGGCTTTCAAGTGGATATAGTAGTTTGGAGCTCCCAGGGGGGAGATTGTTGGAGCCCCAAGGGGGGCTATTAGCTCGACACGTGTTTCCCCACCTAAAGTTGTTAGGTGGTTCTTCAGGAGGTAGGTTGGTCTCAAGAAGGAGATCTGTTCCAATGGGTTGATGAATTCGATTCAAATTTCCATATAGGACATGGAAGATTGGTTACCAAAGAAAGGTTGAATCCAGTGGGTTGATTTTTGCTATATAGATGAGGATTACAGATTGTAACTTTCAAAGAAAGTAATCAAATTGGTGTGTTTGCTTTGCCTAAAAAGATTGAAAATAAAGTTGCAGTAGTGTGTTTATTTATACACTCGTGGTGACAGGTAAAATGGTTCAATGTGTGCACTATATTTACTTACATCAATGTTTATCCTTGTTGTCTCAAATAGTGGTATAATTTGATGATGCAAATACGTTGTCTCTCTTGATTCATAGTTTGTTTCAATACAGAAATGGATGATTGATATCTACATTTAAGAGACAGATTTGTAACGGAACATGGTTGATTATGCAGCATTTTTTTTTTAAGTCTGAGCAGTTAGGCAAAAAATGAAGAATTAAAAGCTACATCTAGCAAGTGATATTTCCTGAGGTCAGCGTGTTGTTCTGTCATTCCTCTACTGTGGGCATATTGATTGGCCAAAAATTGGGCATTAAGTCTGTAGTTAAGAATTAAGGGGTGACATTTGTCAAATATGAATCTTACCTTGATAGATAACTGCTGCCATGTCATGATCCGGATGGTCCGATTGACATGGAGAATATTGCAATGTCCGCCATTAAATAGCGTGCATTTGCGCCATGACGCGTGCGTGATGACGTCACACGTTCACGCTTGGCGCAATTGCACAATGCTGCTATTTACCTGTCAATGGCGGACATCTTGGGATTGGTTTTACCCGTGAATGATGGCCATCTTGGGATTGGTTTTGCTATGTGGTTGGGTTTGCTCTGATAATGGTTTCTGATAACAAAATTACGAACTCAAACATGCGTGGCAACACCCATCTTTCACCCATCGCAATAATATCATATTCTGGGCCTGTTATATTGATAACATTTTTCTAATATGGAACGGAACAATTCAATAATTCCAGGAGTACTTCAAATATCTAAATAACAACACCGAGAACCTCAAACTCATGATGGAATACAGCTGAACCAGCATACACTTTCTGGACATCACTCTTTACATCAACAATGACATGATACATACGACTCTCTACTGAATGGTTGTTGGGTGGAAGGACCACATATGGCTCTGGGGCTGTGCGGTTATACAAAAGGCATGTGGATCCAAACGTAGTAATCAAATAACTTCATAATGGCAGGCAGATTCTTTAAACCCCGACACCACAGAGCAAAACTTAAGTGAACCATAGTGTTCACATGGAGAGATTGACTGTCACAGGGTGGCACATTTAGGAAAAGTAGGACAATAACTGGCAGACTTAGATGATGCAAGTGAAAATATCCAATTTACTTTAGGCAGATTCAAAAGATCATCGAACAACTAGTTACTTCTATTATTGAAACATCCATGCAATCAGGGACATACTAAAGCTCAGGTTTCTGCAGAGGGTGCCATAGCAATGACATGAGGAGGGAATACTATCAGGGAAAATTGTTCACACACAGCCCTTTACAACCAATGAATTTGGGTGTAGGAGAGTGTAGGAGAGTGTGTCCCAGACCTCACCTGCTCTAAGCTACTACTAGTAGTGAATAGATAAAAGAGGGAAAGAAATGCTTCCTGCGATATATGCCTTTGGGAAAAGGGAGAGTCAATATGAGAAAGTTACGAGCTTGCTAAGAGCTATATCTCATTCACTGGGAGGGATCATGTAAGAGAGCCTGGCCAAGATGTGCAGACCATGGCTAGAGAGTAAGAATGTTTTACAACCACAGCTACCCTAAGCAGTGGCTAAATAAATGCTTGCTGATAGAGCTGTTTTGGAGGTATTATGTTGGCTATGGTGGTTAATACTACCTATGCATGACAAATGTAATATGCTGGGGGTGAAATACTTACTGGAAGGAGATTTGCAAGAAGAAAGCTGGGCACTATATCACTGAGCCTTTGAGATTGTCAAGAAGCTGCCTGAGAGATGTATTTCCTTGGGACTGAGTGAAATATGCAAACCAGAACATATAACCAAGAAGTGAGACCGTTGAGGCAGTTAGTTAGGGAATGCTTGGGAAATGGCAGCATTTCCATAGTTTGGACCAAGAGGCAGAGTTTTCCCATCAGTAAACACTGTATGTAAGTAATCCTACATGAGTTGTGGTCTGATTCAAGTAGTACTGACAGGACATTTACAACCCATTCTGACAAATAAAAGTATTGATCTTTCACTACTGGAACTTGTTCTGTTGACGTTTATGCAGCGGTAGACAATCTGATATGGGTCTAGAAGAACATTCTAATGAGAGGGACTATTTATTCTACTTCCCAGTCGCTCTGAGACACACATATTCTTCTTCTTGATGTCTAAGGAGTTTCATGATAGGGTTGAGTATCCTAGCATTGAGGAAATAACACATTTGATCACAGAGATTTAAAAAAGAAAATTGGGAGGTAAAAACATTGTCAGGTCAAAGTAGGCTAAGCCTTTATTTATTAAAGGATACAAGTTGATAGAATGGTTGGGAGAGGCGATTGAAATGTTTATGGATGAAAGTGATTTATTTCAAGTGTCTATATAAAAAACAATAAAATGGTTGATATTGTGAATCTTGAAGAATGTATGTGAAAATGATTGAGAGATGGTTTGCTAATTTAAATCAGACTTTGGGCCATTGGCTTTCGAGGGGAAGAGTGCCAAACAAAATTCAGCATTAGCCCAAGACAATGAACATATTTTTGTATACACATCAATTTATTTTTGCTGGCATGTAGATAGGATAAGGTGGATTCTGGCATATAAATTGAGTATGATTCAATGTGCAAGTACAGTTCAATCAAATTGAGTTATGAATGTGGAGAGATTGACTTGAATTTCTTCCACAATTAAGGAGTTTCAGGAATTCTATGAATGTGTGTTGAGAGGTGAGGCATGCCCAGTAATACATTAATAAGGTGGCTTCTTTGAAAATACAGCTCTTTTCTGGTGCAATAACAAAGAAACATGCATGCTTGCGTTGTGATGAATTCCCACTTGGCAAGGATGTGAAAGCCCTGGCTTTTTACATTTGTAATGAATAAAAACATAATTCAGGTAATTCCATCTTTAAAAGGGAAATCTACTGATTAGATTCTCCTTCCATAAACTTTGTGGCAAAAGCATAGTGTGTACGTGAGTCCTGCTGGATCAGTATCCTGATTGTCAGCACCTGCTCTACTAGTGGCACATAGTAGGTTCAGAGGTCAGAGTTCCCCATGTGACAGCTGCAGTGACAACCAACTATCTGCAGCAGAGGAGCTGCATTTAAGATTCTGACTACACAGGTTTAGCCTGTCAAATGACAGTCCAGGAAGACTACAGGGTTTTGCTTTTACAGTGTTTTATAGTTAGCTATTATTGTACTGGTGTGTTTGATTAAAGTAAATATTGTTAATCAACGTTGATGGGACATTCCTTTATTTTGGACAGTTATGTTTGGGTTGCTACTGAACCACATACATTTATGATTGTTTTGGCTCTTGGTTTGTAGAAGTAGGGGAGCTGAGTGGGCATTTTAGCCTCTATTCATTCATCTACTCCTTCAGGGCAGACATCAATTTGACACACTAATGCGCAGTGGTAGGGATTTGGAACAGACTGTGTCTACAGCCTAGTCAGCCAAAATAAGGGTGTGCATTTGATGTTAGTTTCACTGCCAATACATGTTCTTTAGTGCTGTAATGGGAATTGACATGAGCTTGGCAGCCACTTTCTCAGAAGTGAACTGTGGGAGCACTGTCAAGTAAGGGGAAAGGTTAAAAATACAGAACTGTTGAAAAGCCTTCTGTTTTTCAAGGAAGCCAAGTGGATGTAGGATTCCCAGGAGGCCAGCCGCAGTACTGAGCCTCCAGCTCAAGTTCCCATTTCTCTGGAGGCATGGAAGTAGATGGGGACAGTTACAGCGATAGGGCTTCCCACCATTCTGCCCGGAGAGCAGCTAGTGTAATATCTCAAATATATCAGAGGTCCCAGGCCTCAGTCAGGTGCCATATTTTTATATGGCCACACACTTCTGATAGGGTTGATTGATTGTTATATTTTTAGTGTTGCTGTACAATGCTCCAAAAATCATTTTTGATAAGGTGCATGCTTTATAAGTTCTTAAAATAAAATAAATGCTAAGTTATAAAATAGTGATCAAATAAGTTGTCATGGTAATTAAGTATATGGAGGAGGGTACATCACTGGCCATGATTGCTTTCCCTCTGAATTCTAGTAGACTTTTCTAGTTTTCTGTCACCCATCCGTTGCTGAAATATAAGAAGGCTAAATGTAGAGACCATGAAGACTGATCTCCCCAATTCCTAAAGCTGTCTAGTACTATAAACGTGTAGTAACTATACATTAAAATGTATGTTAATGTGTTGAAAAGTGTTTTGATAGTGGTGTTTTTCTGATTCAGGAATTTTTGATTTTAGATATAAGTTAGAAAAGCATACGTTATTGTGGAAGCTATGGTAAGGACGAGCTTTAATATTTTTCCCAAAACAGGTGTAAGGTGGCATGGGATTGATGAGCAGGCAGGAGGAGGAGGCAGAGGCAGCAAGACCAATGTTAGGCCACCAGATATGATTGAGAAATGCCTCCTGTGCAATGACTTTTAATAACAGGAATATGAAAATGAAACATCCCAGCAGAATGCAGTGACTACAGAAGAAAGTACAGCAGATAACGTCCTTCTCTGATTGCAAGTTGTTGGCCAAGCACACATATGCGAATAATGCAAAGAATCTTAAATAAGATTTACCTGCTGAGATAAGACCAACATCATAATCACAATGGTAACCTAGATGTGGAAGAGCAATGCTGTAAAAGGTCTTCAGCTGTGAAATGCACTTTTTGAAGTCAGGCACTTGCATACTTTTGACAAGCCCAGGTAGCTCCATTTGCAATACGCAATTGGGATATCAACAGGCCTAAATGATGCAAGGCATATCAGCGGCATGTGCAGATATGTTAGCATGTACCTGAGGGTTCCCAGTTTAAACCGTTATCTGTGCACCACAGTTCTGGTTTGTGCAAAGGGTGAAATCTTATTGACCAATGCAATGCTTAGTTTATTAAACTTCTCACTTGCTATATATGAGACACCTAAACCAGAGGGCACACACAGCTGAAATATTAGCTTGATCAGTCGGACTAAAAGTAGTGACTCATTTTTGGATAACGCTTCAGAGAATTTGCTGTCATTCATATGTCAATATGGTGAGGACCCGTTTTCGTTATTTTGAGTTATGTCTTATAAGTTCACTGCAGTTTAAAAATAATTTACAAAGTCAAACAAAAATTCTAAATGTCATATGACTGAATCATATAAACCAAAGGTAAAACATATGGATTGAATGAAAAAGGGGCACTTTCTGATCCATGGGAACACCAGAGGTGAGCGCTGGGGTATTGGATGCACAAAGAGAGATAGCAACAGATGGCACTCACTGAGGAAGAATAGAGCGATATTGAGAGTCCTCTATATTTAGTCTTTGATAAAAAATCTCATAAGGAGTGCAGAGTAGGAAACCGTGTCACATGCTGCTGATAGATCTAGAAGCAGCCAGACAACTGTGTCAATGAGTCCAATATATAATGATTTTCAGCCATTCGTAAATCTAGAAATGGACTACAACTACACACTCCATCGTCACATAGGGAATGTTCAGCGATTATCCATTATTTAGACATCTAAATTGTTTTTTTTTGGAGAGGGGCAAATAAATACAACATGTAAAAATAGCAGGGGGAGAACTCTCCGGAAGTGAAATATGTATTATAGAACTAAATAGGGATGCCATCTATAGTGACTGTACAGTGACTTTAAAGATGTTAGAGGGCCATGAATCAATGACAATAATCAATCCTAGTGTCTAGAAAATGTGTAAGTAGCAACAAAAATGATATACGCCCCAATAGAGAGACGCGTACAAATCTTTAAGTGGTCATTGGTAAGTTTGGGGTAGGATTCAATCAGAGCCAACAGTTTGTCAGACAATGATCTGACCAGTTTAATATGCACATCATGAATCATAGAAGAGAAGGACTTGTCCAGGTTATCATTCCGTGATTTGAGAAGACTTCTGTTCATATGCTGTAATAAAATGTTTCTTCTGCTTTTACGGAAGTTATGTCGGTATTTTATGAGTAATAGGTCAATTTAGAAAGATTGTTTGAATTCTTTATGTATTCTGACATAGTGTATATAAAACTATTTTTCTTCTAAGTATCATGTGTAGCAGCATGTGTTTTTAATGAGTTCTATGTATCATCTTAGATTCAATTAGCTTTTGCAGTGAATCAACAAGAACACCTTTTATTAGTTGTCCTGATGACTTGGGGTGCAAAACATTGAAGATAAGGGTTATAAGAGGTGGTTAGACAGCTTTTGTAAAGGTGCCGTCATGCACATTAGAGTGAAAGGCTGTGGCACTAATTTTAGGTAATTGCAAAGTCTCCAATGCATACTTTTCTTTAAAAATGTGTGGCGCTGTAAATAGTGTTAACATTATTTTCTGTATGTGTAAAAATCAGAGTCACGTGCTCCATTAAACTAAGAGTGTAGCAGATATCGTTTTTTTCTGGTTGTTAGAAGAGAAAATTACTAGTCTGGTAATAGGTAAATTGCATTGCTTAATGTAAACTTAAACATACTAGAAAACAATTTCTTCCATTACTTGGACAATGTAAGGTTGAAGTTAATTGATTCCTCTCAAACTGGAAATAGCAGGTTGCAATAATGTTACACAGCTAATGAATTTAATAGAAATGTGTTCTTATATTTCGATGATGTTTACACCGCCTCCGCTATCAAAATGAGGAAAATAAATTGCAGGGTCAATTGGATAAAATGTACCTATGCCCAGTATAGATATCATTTTATTCCACCATATGTCTTGGGGGGGGGGGGGGTGTGTGTGTGTGTGTGTGTGTTAGCAATGTAGAGGAAATGTGGTCTGTAATAGTAGGTGAAGTCCCCCTTTGGCCTTGCACATATACATTTTGGCATTAGAGCTGTTGGCATTAGTGCTGTTACTGTTAGCTTTATAATAATTACTATCCATGAGAGATAACTTCAGATGCAAGCAAACATAAAACATATTTATATACATGTGTTTTATTGATACCTCATCCTGTGCAGACTTGCCCGCCACTTCTTGATTAGTCACTAACTATGGAATAATCTCGGGCACAAAGTGTCTCTCACAGAATAAAGGAATAACCTTGGATTGGGTAGCAAACATGAACATTCAAATCACAATCATCTCCAACACCCCCTGGACCTTGGTCAGACCATCACATTGTTGGCTTCACATTCCCCTCACATAAATCATACCCATCTGACAGCCCGAGCCTACCACCCTCGCTCACCCGCAGCACCACGAACATCACCAAAGACTCTATCTCCCCACTTCTTTCAACATCACCAAAGACTCTATCTCCCCACTTCTTTCAACCTTGGACCTTGCACACCCGAGTTCAGTTGACCCAATGATACTCACAGACCTCTACTCCAATACTATAACAAAACAGTGAACTTGGTAGCTCCACGCCACCCTAGAAAGGCCAAACCTGAAACTCAAATTAACTCATGGTTCTCCCCTGACCTTCGGCCCTGTGTTCTAAAATAACACAGGCAGAAATATGTGGAAGAAAGACCCTACCCACCTCTTCAAAACCACATTCATCACTCGAGCAAAGGAATACAAACAGGCCATCATTGGTGCAAAAGCATCAGTTTACAACTCTAGGACAGCTAAGGCTAACTCCAACTCACATGAGTTATTCAAAATCCTCATAGAACTAGAAACCTCATCCCGGCCGCCAAACACCATCTCCAAGGACGAGGCCTGGTGTAACAGCATTCAAAATGCTATGTGGTTATGATATGATATGATATGATATGGCATTTATAACGTGCCTATAGACAAGTGTTTCAAGGTGCGATTCAGCAGACATTAGGTGTCAAATGCTGATTGGGGACTGTAGGGATACTGAAAACAGTCCCAAAGTGAGGAGGTTGCCAGGGAGGCAGTGCAGGTGTGCAACTGGCAGAGGAGGGGACCTATGCCCAAGATCAGAGGGTGGCCAGGTAACAGTGCAGTTTCAGCCAGGAGTTCAGCAGGGGAGAGGAGAGGAGAAAGCAGAACCAAAGAGGAAGGTTTTGAGGTGCTTCCAGAAACAGAGATGGTTCTCCCCAAGTTTCAGGGAGTTCCAGAGGGAGGACCCAGTCGAAGAAAGAGATCTACCACCAACTCATTGCTTGGAGAAGCGACTGGCTCTGAGGGAGTTGGAGGCAAATGAGTGAAGAGCTCGAGAACAAAGATATTTAGGAGGGGAGAGTTCAAGGTATTGAGGCCCCAGGCACCAGAAGGCCTTGTGGACAATGCAGAGGGTGTTGAACTTAATCATTGCAGCCACTGGGAGTCAGTCCTGCAGAGATATGATCCCTGGGCTTGAGGCCAAGGATAAGTCTCACAGTCCGGTTCTGGATGAGTTGCAGAGGGCCGAGAGTAGAAGCAGGCAGAATTAGAAAGAGGCTGTTGCAGTATTTCAAAAAAGGTAGCAGGCGCTTCTCTCCAGAAAGAACATGGCATGATAACCTGTTTTGAGATGAGAGTTTGCAGCACGCCCTTTTTTCTCACTGTACCTTTCACAGATGGGAAATATCCATTTGCATATCAGTCTTTGTCAGACCACATGGGCAGTCCAGCACCAAAATGCTGTGGCAATTCCTCTCTGAACAAGAGTACCAACAACAACCCCATACAGGTGTTTCAGCCTTGTTGGGCCTCATCAGTGAGGTGAAGCTGTGCCTCTCTGAGCACAGTGAGCAGGGAGTCCACGTCTGGTTGCCCCCAGGTAACTCAGGGTAACCAACCCCATGTTCCTTACAAATATTTCAAAAAAGGTAGCAGGCGCTCCTCTCCAGAAAGAACATGGCATGATAACCTGTTCTGAGATGAGAGTTTGCAGCACACACTTTTTGCTCACTGTACCTTTCAGAGATGGGAAATATCCATTTGCATATCGGTCTTTGCCCCGTACACATGGGCAGTCCAGCACCGAAATGCTATGGCAATTCCGCTCTGAACAAGAGTACCAACAGCAAACCCATACGCGTGTTTCAGCCTTGTTGGGCCTCATCAGTGAGGTGAAGCTGTGCCTCTCTGAGCACAGTGCGCAGGGAGTCCACGTCTGGTTGCCCCAGGTAACTCAGGGTGACCAACCCCAAGTTCCTTACAAATATTTCAAAAACGGTAGCAGGCACTCCTCTCCACAAAGAATTTCAGTATGCAGTATTTCAGCCTAGAGAGAACCAGAGCTCTGGAGACAGTGAGCTTCTGGGGGAAGGAGAGGAAAGGAAGAATACCTCTGAGGAGGTGCAGCTGGTAGTGTGACTTCTTAGAGACGTCAGAGAGGTGAGGAGAGAAGGAGAGTGTGGAGTCAAAGATGACCCTGAGGCGTTTAGCCTTGCAGGTGGGAGCAGGAAGAGTGCCAAGAGAGGCCGGCCAGAGAGTGATAGGAAAGGAGTAGCGGGTGTGCCAATGAGGAGAATCTCAGTCTTACTGGCATTGAGGCAGAGATCATTGGCGGCACACCACTCCTGGATGGCAGACCGACAGTCAGACATGGGAGACGGAGACGAGGTGGCGGAGGGTAGTCTGAAAATGAGCTGAGTGTTATCCGTATAGCATTGAAAGTTGGGGCAGAGAGCGGCAATGTGGTGGGCAAGAAGTGGCAGGTATTGGTTGAACAGCCAGGGAGAGAGGTTAGACCCCTGGGGGACACTACAGGTAGAAATAGAGATAGAGGAGACGAAGGACCCAAGTTGGCCGTTGAAGGGTCGATCATAGAGGAAAGAAATTAGCCATGCCAGGGCCTGACTGGTGATACCCAGATCATCACAGAGATGGTTGAGCTGGATGGCATGGTTGACCGTGTCAAAGGCAGAAGAGAGATCAACTAAGATGAGGACACAGGGGGTTTTGGAATCAAGTTTGTTGAGCAGGTCTTCATGGATTTCAGGAGAGCAGTTTCTGTACTCTGGCAGCTCAGAAGCCAGACTGATGGTCATGAAGGCATCCAACAGATTCAGTGTGTAGATTATGCTGGGAGAAGGCAAGTTTTTCCAGGAGTTTCCTCAGGAAGAGAGTGATGGAGTTTTGCCGATAGTTAGCTGGGCATGACGGGTCAGCAGAGCGTTTCTTAAGAAAAGGGTGCACAAGGGAGTGCTTCAGGGGGGATGGGAATTCCAGTGGTGAAGGAGTGGTTGCAGAAGTTGCAGAAGTCGGCCAGTGCAAGTGCAGAAGCCACAGAGTCAATGTGGTCCTTGATGGTTTTGGAGGAACAAGGACAAACCTGTTTTGATTAGACTTTCATAGATCAGACTTGTCTAGAAACCTCATCAGGGGAGAACAGGGGAAAGGCAGAGAAGGAGGGAGGAAGGGTGGCCGAAAAAGGGCCAGGGGAAGAGCAGGGAGTAGAGGGGGGACGGAGAGAGCAATAGAGAGAGGACAAGATGTCCTGAGTTTTAGAGATGAAATGAAAAGCCAGAGCCATGCAGAGGGCCTGGAAAGGGACAGGAGAGGTAGCGACTGCAGCAGGATGGGCCATTTCCTTGCAGATTTTAAAGAGTTTGGCCCAGTTGTTAGATGCTGCAGAGATGCAGGCTTGGATGTGAGCTCTCTTCTTGGTGCGGACAGGAGAGCCGGTATTGCCTTGGAGCAGGCAGCATGCCATTTTGTCAGAGAATGTACCATAAGCACGCCATTTCTGCTCAGCCACCATGCACTTGCATTTGAGGGTGACGAGGTCTGAGTCATACCAGGAATTACACTTGGCTTTGGATCATAATGACAGGGGCAAGAACATCAAGAGTATCAGATATAGCACAGTGGAGCATGGAAAGGGCTGTGTCAGGGTGTGAGTCAGCCAAAAGGGGGGGTTGAGAAAGTGGCAGCGAAACCCTCAACTGACACATGCTTCATGGGTCACATAACCGAGAGGATGGGTGGCAGTGCTGGAGTTGGCATGGCCTGTGGGGTAGAGAGGGTGAGCTGGGAGTAAAGGAGAAAGTGATCACTCAAGGAGAGAGGAGCGTTGAGAAGGATAGAAAGGGGAAGGTCTGGGGAGATTAGAACATCTGGAGTGTGCCCTGCAGAGTGAGTCAGGCGAGAGGGGAGAATAGAGAGTGAGAGAGAGTCACAGAGGTTGTGAAAGAGTCCAGACGAAGGACAGGAAGCATCCAGGTGGATGTTAAAGTCTCCAAGAAGCAGGAGTTGAGTGGTCGAGACCAGGAGGGAAGAGGAAAGGTCTGCCCATTCAGAGCCGGAGGAGATCTGACCAGGTCGCTGATAGATAGTAGCCACAGTAAGGGAATGATTAAGAGAGAGTGAGAGCCTGCAGGCGAGGCATTTGAAAGAGGAGCAGGCCTTTGTGGGAATGACAGAGGCAGGAATCCACTCAGGGAAGATCAGGGCTACACCCCCTCTGGAATGGTTGGACCTGGGCGCATCTTGTAGCTGTCAGGGAGGAAAGTGTCAAAGCTTGTGACAGAGCTGGCCGTGAACCATGTGCTGTGTGGGAAACACCCGTGCGGGTCACGTCACAGACGCGCTTACGCGCTGAGGGCCTTTGGTCCAATAGAATCGCGTATGCGTGCTGACGCGCTTACGCGCTAAGGGCCTTTCCTCGATTTTCACGCTGACGTGCAGGATTTTCACGTGCCAAATCACTCCGTACCAAGCTGGCCACGCGTAAGCACACGGAAGACCACGCTCCTGCCCAGAAGGCCGACCTACTGCCCCCCAGAGCCCCGAGCACGCTCCCACCTGCCATCTGCTGCTGCCTGACTGCCTGCTGCCCACGTGCACTGCCATTTGCTGCCTGCACATCAGCCAGGGGTGCTGTTGCTGTGACCACCCCTGCTGGAACCGAAGACTCCCGACTGGAATTCCATCGCTCTACAGCCCAGCCCCAGGACCCAGTTGCCCACCCACTCCTGCCTCTGGGGTTGTCATGTCGGGGCAAACACCATCTGTGACCACTGACAACCCCCGGCCAGAGAGGCAGAGGGGCACTAGCTTCAGTGCCACCGAAGTTGGTGTCCTGGTGGAGCAAGTCCTGGGGCAGTATGATGCCCTCTTCGGAAGTTCCCACGCCGACAAGGAAGGACGGACTCGGATCTGGACTGACATCGTGACTGCCATCAACGCGGAGGGGGTGGCAGTCCGGGACTTACAACATGTCAGGAAGCGCTGGGAGGACTTCAGGTCCAGGACCCTGAACAAGGCCTGGCGCCTCTTGAAGGCAGCGGATGCCAAGGGGCGCCGGGGCCACTTGTCGGAAGAACAGATGGGGGTCCTGGAACGCATATCCCCAGCGCTCCACGTCCAGGTCCTAGAGAAGCAGACCCGTCTGGAGTCGAGCGGTGAGTGTACATGCATCCTGATTGTGAGCAGTGCGTGTGGTGATTATTCGGTATTGTGCAGGTTGCACATCTGTTTGTATGGGGTCGAGTATGGGTGGGGGTGTACAGGGCCGTGGGGCTGACACATGCGAGGGCTGTAATGTGTGAGACATGGATGGTGCTTGTGTGTGTAGGCTTGCATGGCAAATGCAGTTGTGCGTGCACACATGTTTGGATGAATGTGTATGTAAGTAGACATGTCCGTGATGTCACGCATGTATGTTGTTTTCGGCTGCATGTATGAGCACTGTGTACATGTGCATGTGTGTGTATTTGACAAGGGTGCAACAGTGATGCAACATGGATGCATGTGACAGCGGTATGTGGAAGCCTGATTGGCAGATGTGACATGGATGCCCGTCTGAACAGTGCGACACTTGGCAGAGGTGTACACATGCATGCAAGTGTGGTGGTGTGTGTACATGTGTGGTGCACTTCCTGTGTTGCATGTGATGTCTGGCTCCCCTTTGGCTGCTGATGCTGTTGTATGCGTAGGGATGGTGGTGTCAGTTGCGATATGGCTGTGATATGGCTCATGTGTGCGAGTTGGAATGACATGTGTGTTGGGGATTGTGATGACATGTCTGAGGTTTGCCAATGCCACTCATGTGCAACTGTCATGTGTGTATGTGTCCATTGTACAGTGCCCTGATGCCTGTGTTTTGTTTCTCCCTGTCTGCAGCGTCAACTGATGAAGAGGGCGGAGAAGGTTCTGTGGAGCACAGCGGCGGGGATCCGACCGCCAGCCGGAGACGCAAGGCCCGGCTCCCCTCCCGTGTTGTCATCTCGCCGGGGAGTGAGGAGTCCGGTGCCGCATCCCAGGCCACAGCTGCCAGGGGGAGGTCCAAGAGGCGGAGGTTGCAGTTGGACTCCTCGGCAGCAGAAGGGTCAGCTGGGGCCCCACAGGGCCCAACAGGGGAAGATGGCACGGAGTCATCCAGGTTGGTGGGGGGTTTGGTGGAGGAGGAGGCCGTGCAAGCACCAGAGACGGGGTCTGGAGGTGGGGATCCCACTGGTGCTAGTGGTGCAGTGCAGGACGAGGGACAGGAGGCAGCACAGGCCGCCGCGGAGGTGCCTGTGTGCAATCCTGTCCCCGATCCTGTCCCTGCATCATCTTGCACCAGCAGGGATGCCTACGTCCAGACCCGTTTTCAGGCAGGGGATGAGCTGACGTCAACTGGCCTTCCTCTGCCTGCGGACGTGGCCATCCAGGTCCGGGTTGAGCCTGTCCTGGCTGGTGTGGCGTTGCGTCAACGGGCCATGCGAGGTGACCTGCAGTCTTTTCATGGAGAGACTGCACGTCATCTCGAATGGCTCGTTGTCCACGTCAGCCTGCTGGGACAGGTCACCCAGGCCGGATTCCGCCGTCTGATGGGGCTTGCTCCGACCCCCTCCTCAACTGGACCCCCTACGCGCCAGTCGTCCTCTGTGCCATCTTCCCACCCATCAGTCACCTGGGTGCCCTGTGGAGCTGCCTCTGACGGTGCGGCCAGGCTGGTGGAGGAGGCATCCCTGCCACAGTAGGGAGTCGGAGGTCCAGCAGGGGTGGCCACATCAACAACTGCACCCCAGCCAGCGGAGGATGTGCAGGCAGCAGGAGGCAGTGCACGGGCAGAGGCAGAGCAGCAGCAGCAACATGGTGGGAGACATGAAGGCTCGGGGCTTTCGACATCGGAGGGGCAGGCATCGGCCGGAGGGCAGGGGGACCCAGGACAGAGAGTGTTTTCCGTGTTGTAGCGGTTGGGCCACGCCATAGGTGCGGAGCGGCGGCGGGCGGAAGAGGCGCGGCTCACAATGGTCAGGGCGGAGAACTCCATGCGGAGGGCCCTGAGGCGGGCCGAGTGCCTCGAGGCAATCCGCAGGGGGTTGGAGGAGTACACGGCATCGTCCCTGCGGACCCTCGGGGCCATGGAACTGCTCCGCCTCTGGGACATCGAACAGGAGTTCGATGATGCCCTGGCCCGGGACACCACGGAGTGAGCCGCTGGACTTGCCCGCCACCTTTGTATATAGTTCTTTAGTTTTAGGTTTCCTTTGTTTCTTATTATGATTTGGAGTCGACGGACACTGCTCCACTTTTTGTATATAGTTGATTTTTAGTTAGGTTTTTTAGTAGGTTTCCTTTGTTCAGTTGGGCTCATGGACCCTTGGTAGTTTTTTACATAGTTCTTTATTGCATAGAGATTTTTTTACATTTGACTTTGGACGACATTTTTTTGGATTCTGATTTGCAGTTTTTTTTTTTAATACGGACATGCAGCTTATTTTTTCTCATTCCCATTGTAGTTTGTTTCCTTTCTTTAGCATTCTTTATTTTTTTCAATACAATTTTGTTTCCATACTTCACTGTGTGGTATCATCTCATTGGTTTCATGCATGTCATGTTAGGTGTTTTCCCATTCAATTGCAACCATTGTGTGTGACGGACATGGGTTCATTAGCTTCATGAACATTGGGGGTGTAACATGTGATTTCCATTTCCATGTGGGTGAATGGGTTACTTGGTAGGGCTTTTTGGCTGTGGAGGCTGACCATTACGCACATGATTGGGGATTGTGAGGACCTGGTGGGGGCTGCCCATGGTGGCAGGGGGGTGGGGGTGGTGGGAGACATGAGTGGGGGCCTGGTGGAGGCTGCCCCTGCACTGCTGGGGGGTGGGGGTGGTGGGAGACATGAGTGGGGGCCTGGTGGAGGCTGCCCCTGCACTGCTGGGGGGTGGGGGTGGTGGGAGACATGAGTGGGGGCCTGGTGGAGGGTGCCCCTGCACTGCTGGGGGGTGGGGGTGGTGGGAGACATGGGTGGGGGCCTGGTGGAGGCTGCCCATGGTGGCAGGGGGGTGGGGGTGGTGGGAGACATGAGTGGGGGCCTGGTGGAGGGTGCCCCTGGTGGCTGGGGGGTGGGGGTGGTGGGAGACATGGGTGGGGGCCTGGTGGGGGCTGCCCATGGTGGTAGGGGGGTGGGGGTGGTGGGAGACATGAGTTGGGGCCTGGTGGAGGGTGCCCCTGGTGGCTGGGGGGTGGGGGTGGTGGGAGACATGAGTGGGGGCCTGGTGGAGGCTGCCCATGGTGGCAGGGGGGTGGGGGTGGTGGGAGACATGAGTGGGGGCCTGGTGGAGTGTGCCCCTGGTGGCTGGGGGGTGGGGGTGGTGGGAGACATGAGTGGGGGCCTGGTGGAGGCTGCCCCTGCACTGCTGGGGGGTGGGGGTGCTGGGAGACATGAGTGGGGGCCTGGTGGAGGCTGCCCCTGCACTGCTGGGGGGTGGGGGTGGTGGGAGACATGAGTGGGGGCCTGGTGGAGGCTGCCCCTGGTGGCTGGGGTGTGGGGGTGGTGGGAGACATGAGTGGGGGCCTGGTGGAGGCTGCCCCTGCACTGCTGGGGGGTGGGGGTGGTGGGAGACATGAGTGGGGGCCTGGTGGAGGGTGCCCCTGGTGGCTGTGGGGTGGGGGTGGTGGGAGACATGGGTGGGGGGCTGGTGGGGGCTGCCCATGGTGGCAGGGGGGTGGGGGTGGTGGGAGACATGAGTGGGGGCCTGGTGGAGGCTGCCCCTGGTGGCTGGGGGGTGGGGGTGGTGGGAGACATGAGTGGGGGCCTGGTGGAGGCTGCCCATGGTGGCAGGGGGCAGGGGGTGGTGGGAGAATGAGTGGGGGCCTGGTGGAGGGTGCCCCTGGTGGCTGGAGGGTGGGGGTGGTGGGAGACATGAGTGGGGGCCTGGTGGAGGCTGCCCCTGCACTGCTGGGGGGTGGGGGTGGTGGGAGACATGAGTGGGGGCCTGCTGGAGGCTGCCCCTGCACTGCTGGGGGGTGGGGGTGGTGGGAGACATGAGTGGGGGCCTGGTGGAGGCTGCCCCTGGTGGCTGGGGGGTGGGGGTGGTGGGAGACATGAGTGGGGGCCTGGTGGAGGCTGCCCCTGCACTGCTGGGGGGTGGGGGTGGTGGGAGACATGAGTGGGGGCCTGGTGGAGGGTGCCCCTGGTGGCTGGGGGGTGGGGGTGGTGGGAGACATGGGTGGGGGCCTGGTGGGGGCTGCCCATGGTGGCAGGGGGGTGGGGGTGGTGGGAGACATGAGTGGGGGCCTGGTGGAGGCTGCCCCTGGTGGCTGGGGGGTGGGGGTGGTGGGAGACATGAGTGGGGGCCTGGTGGAGGCTGCCCCTGCACTGCTGGGGGGTGGGGGTGGTGGGAGTCATGAGTGGGGGCCTGGTGGAGGCTGCCCCTGCACTGCTGGGGGGTGGGGGTGGTGGGAGACATGAGTGGGGGCCTGGTGGAGGCTGCCCCTGCACTGCTGGGGGGTGGGGGTGGTGGGAGACACGAGTGGGGGCCTGGTGGAGGCTGCCCCTGGTGGCTGGGGGGTGGGGGTGGTGGGAGACATGAGTGGGGGCCTGGTGGAGGCTGCCCCTGCACTGCTGGGGGGTGGGGGTGGTGGGAGACATGAGTGGGGGCCTGGTGGAGGCTGCCCCTGCACTGCTGGGGGGTGGGGGTGGTGGGAGACATGAGTGGGGGCCTGGTGGAGGCTGCCCCTGCACTGCTGGGGGGTGGGGGTGGTGGGAGACATGAGTGGGGGCCTGGTGGAGGCTGCTCCTGCACTGCTGGGGGGTGGGGGTGGTGGGAGACATGAGTGGGGGCCTGGTGGAGGGTGCCCCTGCACTGCTGGGGGGTTGGGGTGGTGGGAGACATGGGTGGGGGCCTGGTGGGGGCTGCCCATGGTGGCTGGGTGGTGGGGGTGGTGGGAGACATGAGTGGGGGCCTGGTGGTGGGTGCCCCTGGTGGCTGGGGGGTGGGGGTGGTGGGAGACATGCATTGTTGAGCAGTAGTGCAAGGTGACATGTGGGTTGGCTGGGGGGCATGCCCATGGTGGATGGGCTGCCTGCGGGACATGAGCAGGGGTGCAGGGTAGTCCCCCGTGGTGTGGGCTGCCTGCAGGGGCCGTGGAGGTTGTGGAGCGTACACCTGGGAGGACCCACACGGCCAATTCACGTGTGGTACTCCCCAGAACCCCTGAAATACACATACCCTGCTGAAATCGTGTGTGGAACTTCCCGCGCACCCCTGAAATACACGTACCCTGCTCGCACTGGGCCAATCGCGTGTGGAACTTCCCGCGCACCCCCGAAATACACGTACCCTGATGAAATCGCATGTAGAACATCCCGCGCACCCCTGAAATACACATACCCTGCTGAAATCGCGTGTGGAACTTCCCGCGCACCCCTGAAATACACGTACGCTGCTCGCACTGGGCCAATCGCGTGTGGAACTTCCCGCGCACCCCTGAAATACACGTACCCTGATGAAATCGCGTGTGCAACTTCCCGCGCACCCCTGAAATACACATACCCTGCTGAAATCGCGTGTGGAACTTCCTGCGCACCCCTGAAATACACGTACCCTGCTCGCACTGGACCAATCGCGTGTGGAACTTCCCGCGCACCCCTGAAATACACGTACCCTGATGAAATCGCGTGTGGAACTTCCCGCGCACCCCTGAAATCCACATACCCAGCCAAATCGCGTGTGAGACTTCCCGCGCACCCCAGTATACACGCACATGTATTTTTTGTCAGCGGGTGTTTGTGGGTACCCCTTTGCACGTCATTTGTCCTGGAGGGCCACAGTATAGGACATTCATCATGGCAGTATATAGGTGCTATTTGTTGGCGCACCTTTTGGCGCACATTTCTTACAGCCGCAGAGACACTACCGCCTGCTTTCTTGTGGCTGTCGTGTTTGTGCCTGTGCGCTGGTTTGAGCGTGCGCTTTTTTGCCCTATTCTATTCCATGAATACGTGTTGTAGGCGAGCGTGTGGGCGTTCCGCGCACTTGTGCCCTGTATTTCCCCCGTGACGCCCACATTTTGGCAAGTTGTTCCCCATTCCGAGTGTTACGCCCGTGTTCCGCCTACTTTTGTTGCGTGCGCCGCGCTATGTGCGATTTTCGCTGTGGCCTGTGCGATTTTCGCTGTGACCTGGCGCACGCAGTTAGATGGCCTGTGCGCCAAAGTGCGCCGCGCACTTTTTTATTGCACATCCGCTGGTTTTCTCGCGCACGGCCTTCCATGAATCGATGTGCGCTGCTTTTCGTGCGATTTTCGCACTTGCACTGCGATTTTCGCTATTCCACTGCGATTCGCATGTTTTTGCCCACTTGCGCCGCGCTAATTATTCCATGAATCGGCCTGTTAATCTCAATTGTCAGAAGAAAAGCCCATTGGCTCCCCGTTTTTGAAAGGATCATCTTCAAAACTCTTTCTATCACGCATAAGTGTCTCTCAAACACAGCCCCAAAATACCTATCGTGGAAAATTGAGAGATCCAAATCCAGCAGACCACTAAGAGCCACCCTGGCACACTGTCTGGCCTTCCCAAAGTTAAAAGAGAGAGAGAAGGAGGGGTTAGCTTCCCCAGAGTAGCTGCAATCCAGTGGAACGCCCTCCCTCCTGACCTGAGAGCATAAACTTCCTACCAGCCTTTTCATAGGGGAATTCCAGGTAGCCACACCATATTGGAACTCTAATCGACCTGTTTTGCCTCAACTCCTTTCTCTGACTTGCTCATTGATATGTCTGAAAGCTTCCTAGCCCCCCTGTGCCGATGTCCCCCCGCCCCATGATTGTTCTGTTATTGTCAAGATTAATGTAATCGATTGGATACAGTGCCCTGATGCCTTCAGGTTTGGGTGCTTTACACATGCAAATAAATAAATACATTATTTTAGTGAGAAATTTAGATTGTGCACATTCAATTGTCAAGCACTTGTTTAAATTATGCAGGTGTCAGAATAACTAGGCAAAGTAATATTGGTTTCACCAATTCTAGCGTTTTGGGTTTAATGAACTCATTAATAGATGAAATCCACTTCACTTAGCCTTGTAGGGTAACATGAAATTATGAAGTGGATTGCATTACCTACTCTACTTCATAGTTGTATGACTTATTGCTTTTTTTGTGCCTCTAATATGAAAATGCTGGTCGGGATTTGTCTCTTTTTAGTTTTGGTATATGGTAAAAGCAAAATGTTGGGCTAGAGTTGTCTGTTTTGGGATGCTGGTGAAGGTGGGTTGGTTTTCCAGACGGGCATCCTTTTATGCTGTTTTTACATGTCGAGAAGTGTTAGCCCTATATTGATACCTCCAAGAATCCCATTCCCAGTAAAAATGTGAAGGATTGTACACATTGTCAGCTCTGGATATGTAGAGCCATGACCAGTGCAAAGGCAGAAATAATGAGACTATGGGCCTCATTACGACCCTGGCGGTAAGGGGTTTACGCCAGCGTTAGCTGCGCCGACCCCTTACCGCCAATTACGAGGTCCCCTAGCGCCATGGTGCTTTTAACACCTGCTTTTAGCAGGTGTTAAAATCCATGGCGCTAAGGGACCATGGAGTTAATTACGCCACCGTAATTTACGGTGGCGTAATTAACGCCTTCCCCACTCCCATTATGCCCTATGGGGCAAAAATGGGAATGGGGAAGGGTAAATGGGGATTGGGGACTTACCGCCCCGCCAAGGTCGGAATGGGGCGGTAAGTCCGCCAACCACCATGGCGTAAACGTAGTTTACGCCATGGTGGTAAAGTCACGGCCCAGGCGGTAACTTACCGCCTGGGTCGTAATGAGGCCCTATGAATGGACAAGCAAAACAGTCATGTGAACAACTGACTTGCAGTTCATCTACTTGGATCTGAATATATTGTAATGTTTCGGTGTAGGCAAACATAATATTACACTGTATGGGGAGCGTTTATTTGTCAAGGCTAGTTTGCCTGGTGTATGATCACTGATTGTCACTCCCATAGCACTTGTGTTGTGTTGTTTCATAATATCTGAGTGATTTTGTAATCTATTCTAATCTTTTGTGTTGTACAAACTACACTAGGACTGACTACATTTGGGAACATGTGTTGTGTGGATGAATGTGTTAGTTTACCATCACTGTATTGTTAAATTTGCTTATCAAATACGATCTATCATTTGTGAATAATTTCTTTTGGTTTTACCTTGTTTACATTCCTTGTAAACAAAGACGGGTACAACAAACACGGTTTATAAACAGTAATATAATAACAAATGCGTCTATAAATCTATATTCAGAGGTACATTTTTAATGTTGTTTATTTCCCGAACTAAATGCGTCAACCGTCATCGCATGATTCTTCCCTCAACGTATGAGTAGATCACAGTTCATGTGCTTAACGATGCAAGTGATTATTGCTATAATTCGACTTTTAGGGCCTGATTCATCAAACATGTTTTCAATGGGACTTTTCCATAGTACAGCATTTGTGTAAATCAGGCCCTTAGCGTAACTAATCAGAATGGCACACCACGCATGCGCTAACCTGAACTCACATAAAACTCTGTCCAGCCCGAGTTTGCATTATGCCATTCAGAATGTCATGTGTTCCATTTGATAGCTACCCATATGTTGGCTACATATAAATAGGCTCACAATGCACGCTTGCTTCAACCAAAACTCCACCCTCTTACTTTCCCTAAATTTCACAAAGCCACTACAAGGAGCCATATGTATGCAGACTTTGCACCAATGCAGGTGCAATTAGAGCAAACATTGTCCTACTCCAATAAACATTTATTTTCAATGCTTTTTTGTACGATGGCACATTTCACACCAGTGCCAGGACTAAGGCAACGAGTTCATGGTTCATAAATTCATTGAAAATATTACATTAGTTAAAAGTTTCTGTAATGCCATAAAAAAAATCAGCCATGTGAACCGTCAAACCAACAGAACAAAATCACTAGTCTGTCAATTATAACCATTTTAATTACATTGCAGAAAATAGAGCCAAAGTAAACATTAATAATGGTCTAATTTCAAATGCATATTCTAACAAATGTTCAAGTCAAACAGAGATTATGAACAGGACAGATCACACAGAGTAGCACAATCTAGCGCCAGGGTGTAATTGCCACGCAATTAAACAGGAACAGGTTAAATTGAACAAAAACAACCCTTCATCACTCATGTTATGTCCTGCAATAAGACAGTAAGGTGACGCACCCGAGACACTGATGAAAGCGGCAAGAACGAGGCAGAAGCCTGTTTCCTTCCCACCCAGGACTCATTCAATACGACACACATTTGCATGTAAACAAAAGCCGTTCGTTAACCTTAAAAGAATGTGTGGCCTATGAGAGCATAGCGTTGTACCGTTTTTGTCCATCGTTTATTACTGGTAGGTACACTTCGTTGGTGTTTTGAGTGCACTTACTCGGTGTGCATATGGACGCAAACAATGGTGTTTTATTTTATGTATTCACATTTCTTAGTTCTTTATTGAACAACAGCAATGACAGGAAAAAAAGTATCTGGTGACTAATCAGAATGATAACAGTCAGCAAGTTAGGGCAGAAGACTTGAATGCAACTTACCGGTGCTTTTTCTGTTTTGTCCTTAATACCAGTACTGTGGCTGTGCTTTTAATGCAATGGGGTGGGGTGTTCCAGCGGTAGGTTGCGACGAGGTGAAAAGATCATAAACATATTGGACCTCGGGGGAATGAGAAACTGGTATATAGTGCAAGGCCTGAGATTCCAGGGTCTTCGTTGGTGAGTAGCAGGACACAGAATGAGATATGCATGGCATGGGGGACATGATAGATTTTAACAGAAGAAATTCGACTATAGTGCACTAATGATCACTAATAAGGGTGAAACTGGTATACAGGTGTCTGCAGCCTTGAGAACTGCCTGCCGTGGATAGAAGAAGTTGCATAAAAACAATGCATTGTTCATGTGGCTCTGAACTGATTGTGTGCGTGGTTCACACAACGGCTCATAACATTGGTCCTCAGTATCTCAGCAAGAAGCTGGTTAGGTATGTTCCTGCCAGAAGTCTTTGTTCAGAATCACAGGCTCTTCTGAAGATTTGATCTATAATGTATCCCTCCCTGTACTTTGTGTTACAAAGGATGTATTTATGTGGTGAGGTGAAACAGTTGCTCATGCTTACATCTTTTCTGGTCAGTATGTTTATGATTTAGGCTGGGTAGTTCACTGCCTTAGAATGCTCGCGGTGTGGAGATCAGGTCAGTGGTGTGGGTGATGGCTCTGGGTAGGCTGGATGAGGGTTAGAGGCTTGCTGGCAGCTTGGCTGTGATGAATGCGCACTGCAAGGAGCCTGGTGTTGTCTCACAGCCTTGCAAGGTGTATTCCTCCCAGTGACACTAAGTAATTGCAACAATGGAGGGACAAGAGGACGCTTCCATGAGAACTGGTTAAGCAGACCCATCCTGACTTAATGATCTGGGCCTCATTGAGCCCTTTCATGGAGCTAAGAGTTTTGCAGAATGGTCCATCCGCCACAATTTCAAAATGGTGTTTCTTTCTATGCACACACTAGGGTTATCCATCTATCATTCACGCAATATTATATCCACACAGAGTTTCTTATCACGGTCCTCTCCCCCTTGTATATTACACAAATTCATATTGGATTCACCTCACCTTCAAGCACCTAGAGGGGTGGGATAGACTAATTTCCATCCCAACAGTAATCATGGTAAAGCACTCCAAAAAAATGATGTTACAAAAAATGTTCCACCATAAAGTTCTTCACAATTTTAAAAAAACATCTGAAAAGTCATGATCTTCCCTTGAAGAAAACTACTGCAGGAGAGTTACCCTGTAAACTCTAATAGACAGCACGTTTCTACTAAAGAGAAAACTGTTTATATTGATTTTAAACAGACTGAAACCACTAACTAAATGAATCAACAAATTACTACAAGTACTTATAAACATGTGAAGTGTCTATATAAAGACCTTTTCAAACTTCTGTGATGGTGAATGGATGCACACAAGCAGCACCGAACCATACTTCAATGAACATGCTTATAAACAAGAACAAGAAGAAATAATTGACATAGACAATGGTGGTCGAGGGTATGAAATGGTGAATCAAACCATTATGGAAAAAGAAACCCTTATAGAAAAAAAGAAAAATCCCCAACAAACTTTGAATCAAATGCTCCTTTCAAAAAAACAAACACACCATCCAGTGTACAAATAGACATGCAGATCAATATGTAATGTACGCCAACAATGCTTTAAATCTTTACTGCAATTCCTAAATCACTATGTAAAATTAAAAGACAAAACTAAAATGAAAATATAAGAAACCCTAGACTCCTGTCCAGTGTGCAGCAAAGACATGCATTAGCCTGCATTGTAGGAACTGTGTTCAAAAGCACTTTCCAGCACATCAAAATGTTAGCGACACACCATTCCACTATACCGATTCTTGTGCAATGACTGTACTATGCAAAACGTCCTGCTGTAGAACTGTAAAATGTAAATAACATTCTACTACATGGGACAGCCAAATAACTCCTTCAAGAAACAGAGCACATCCAACGTAAATACTTTGGAACAGAAGGTGACTTAGAGAATTCTGTACCTTCAGAAAACATTGCTGAAAACCCGATAAACACCAACATCCTAATAAATACATACAAAAAAGAAATAGCTACATTTCAAAACACGTCCGAAATACTAGACCAAATATGTGTCTATTGCAGCAGAACGTGCTATAAAAACAGCACAAAAATAGTAGATCTAGCTTACAAAATAGAAGACAAGAATCCCAATGGTTCCAATTTGTTTTATATCTAACAGCTGAAGGTAAATACAAAATAACCAACCCCTCAAGAGTTTTCATGTACTGCAACACAAAGCTTGACAATAACCAAATGCCATCATGTGCTATCACTAATAACTTAGAAATATTTCCACTTCCAAAAGTTCTCCAACAGCTTAACTTGTACAAGCGCATTATAATACAACAGTGCATCCTTTTGCCCCCATCCGAGCCACTAAAGGGCATCCGTGGCAAAGTAGTATATTTACCATTTGACCTAAAAGAAAATGTTCTAACTCTAGGACTAAAATGGCCAATAGATCAATCTTTGATTGTACTAGTTAATGGTGTGGCAACAAAAGACAAACAATTTGGCAACAACTAGTCGACTTAAGGTAGACAAGCCCTAAAATATCCAAAATAAAACAATGAATACTACAAAGATATAAACATAGAGGAAACTTAAAAGAAAAAAAACAAATTATTCAAGAGTCACCAGAAACTGGGCAATTTGAACTTGTAGATCCTCTTACAGCAGCCAACATTTTAGACCAGTATACAATTCACTCACTGCACCCCCAAAGACACAATTGGCGATGCATTAGAAATCAAATGCATCAAGCAAAAGGATCCCCAATGAGCATATGGGAAAAAAGTGTAGAAGCACATTCTTTTCCTCTACGCTTTCCTCCAGGAAAAGGAGGACGATATGATGAAAGGTCCACACAAATTAGTGCATTAAATGTATTCTGAAGACCCCAGATTCAGGCAAAATGTCAAATAAATGTTCAACCTCCTCTTCGAAAGTGAACTAGCAGCTCTATGTTATGGAGTTGTACACACATTAAAAACATGCTCTAACTTGTTAAACATATCCGCTACCCAACTGTTTAAAAAAACAAAAGACAAAGATGAGGTTTTGCAGTCAAATAACACAAATCTCTTGGCAAACATGCGTGGTACAAAAGAATACTGGTTCTGGCAGCACGCTGAAGTACGTTGTATGCTAAGGAACCTATGCCCAACCACATGGCTTGTTACTTTAAGTTGTGCAGAGTAGGCATGGGATTACTTGCACCACTTCTTACGGACTGCAAACCAAAATAAAGATGGAATAGACATAAAAACACTGGGAGAACCCTGTCTATGTATCAATGTACTTTCACCATCACTTCATAGTCATGCTGCTTTGTTAGTGCAATAAAACTACCCCTCTGCTCTGAGAAGTGCAACTGTTTTACAATTTATTCAAAAATGCATTACCTGCAAAATCCCTTCAGAAACCCTACAAAGTCACCTACATACACAAGTGTTACGCTTCCAAAAACATAAATGTGACAAATACTGTCGACATAGATATAAAAACAAAGGGTAATACTATACCAAATGTCTATTTGGTTTCCACAGACCAGTCTGAAAAAAAGGACAAGTAAATAGCTTAATGTCTTCTGTTAGACAGAGCGTAAAAGGCAAATCCCCTAAAAATACATACCACATTAGAAGGAATGAAGCATCCAAGTACATCAATGAAAGCAGTCCAATCATTGCCCTCTTGTGGAATGCAAAGATAGACATAAAATATATTGCAGACCATTCCACTGCAGTTGCAAGATATGTCACAGCCTATCTCACCAAAGCTGAGAAAACAGAGCTAAAGGACCCCTAGTATGACATATCATCTGACAAAACACTATCACAGAAATGTTATAGCTTCAGTATAAAAATTCACTCGGATACAGAATGCAGGTCCTACGAAACTGCAGACCATTTAACATGTATAACCTTATATGGCAGATCTGAGCACATTGACTGGCTAAACCTTGTACCAGCATCATCCAGAAAAAAGAGTACGAAAGTCATACCAAAATATAGAAAACATAACCACAAATGATCCCAACAGCCAGGACATTTCAAAACAGATTTTACTTGACACATACTACCCAAAACAGAAGTTCTGCTTTGGAAAACATGGCTCTGTCTGACATTGCCCAAAACTACACATACAAAAACATTTTCACACCAAATGAGACAACTGGCAAATATTCAGTTTCAGCTTGTGAAGGAAGCCTAGTGAAACTAACCAAACCCAGTCTAATTAATCATTTAAAGTTATCATTTAACTATATTACATGGCCCTACTCCAACTGTTTAATCCTTGAAGAAAAGAAAACAAATTATTAGGTGACTATGACTCATTTGAATCTGCATTTAAAGCAAATGAAAGCAGTATAACAAATGACAATTTCAATCAATACAAAGAAATGTTGGACAATGAACCGCAATAATAGGAGGACATTGAAGCTCAACTAGACCAATAAACTCATGAGGGCAGTCAACTTACCCGTATAGGAAGCCAAGGCCCCGTTTGGAAAACCACTCATTCTAAATGAATAGAAATAGCCATGACAGAGGTAGAAAATACCATGTATCATTATAAACAATCTGAGGAAGACTTGTCAGTTCTGCAATCTTAGCTAAACGATGAACAACTCACAATTTATCTAGAAGTCGCTTAGGAAATGCATGGTTTTAAACATGAAAGAAAACCCTGTACCTGTAAAAATTATAAACCTCTGCTCCTGTTTTTAAATGGTGAAACTGGTTCTGGCAAAACATTCTTAATTAAAATATCCAGCACATTTCCACAAAACTTAACAAACAACAACCTTTCAGCTGTAGTAACAGCCCCCACAGGTTTAGCTTCTTATAACATGGGGGTGTCACTTTACACGACTAATACTCCGCCCCATAGAACACCAAAACAAATTAGAATGCTACACATTGTCAGCAGAATCTGCTACTGAGGTACGCAGAATTCTAAAACAAATGAAAGTGCTACTGTGTCATGATTCCTGCCCCTCATGTCCCCAGCCCTCCAAGATGTCAGGCTGGAGCCAGGCCACGATCAACTACACGGCCCTCAAGTGTCCCTCCAAAGACCCACTTGAGTCAGACTTGGCGCTTGTGGCTCTAGACTCACTCACTCCCATAGGATAACATTGGGGATTGGACTTGCTGTGCATTGATGGGGACAAGATGGATTCCCCCTCGACCACTCTCAAATTGGACAAACACTCAAACCAAAGAACCAACCACTCGACAGAGCATAAGACTTCATGGAAAATAGCCACAAAGGAAGGCTGCAGAGACTGACACATACCTAGACCCAGACGAAAGCCTCAAGTCACTCTCCCACGCCGGACGAACATATCCAGACCGGCAGACTCATCTAGATAGACGTTGGCCTGCGGCACATCTGGATACGATCAATTGAAGGATAACATACCCGCGCCTAGAAAAACGCGAATGCTAACATGTGCCACACCTAGAGTAGTGAACACTAGCCTGCGTGGCGCTCAGATGGAGTTGTGAATGTTGGCATGTCCACACCTGGACGGGTCTCTAAACACTAGCCTGCGCCGCATCTAGATAAAAGTGCAAATGTTGGCTTGACCACACCTGGATGGAGTCCTTAACATCGGCCTGCGCCGCGTCTAGATGGGAATGTGAGGGCCAACAAGTGCCACACTCAGACAGAACTGTGAATGCTAGCATAGCAAAGGTCAGGTAACCCACTAACCAATATAAGCTCAAACCCTGCATACTTATCTCACTCAAAAAACTCACACAACCATCTCTCGCACAACAAGCCACACGCACTTCACAACACTGCAACAACACATAAGCCGGAACAACAGCACATACGGACTGACTCCGATCCGATACCCGCACCAAAGCTCAGCACCTGGTGTATACTGAGTTGAAGCTGCCAACAGAACACCACTCCTCTCACTATCCTACTCCCTTCTTCACCTTACTAACCCATCCCACCTTTATCATTTACAGATCCGCCTGGGCGCCTGGGGACCAATTCCGTTGGTGACGGTGCGCGGTACAAATACCTTTAACATTTAACATTTAACATTTAACATATTTCGGTTCCCAGAACTGCATGTGCGGTCTAGTCTTTTGGGTGTGGTTCAGCCCAGAGACACCTGGGATACCCAGAGACTATTTAAGCCACACCCAGGCTGAGAAACATGCTTTGCGTTTTCTGCACCTGCAGTGTGACACTCACCGTGTTCGGATCGGTCTCCAGTAGGCCTGCATCTTTCTTCTGCGCTCAGCTCCTGCAAGAACACCGTTAGGAACAGCCTCACCTTGCGGCGCTTCTGCCCATCATGCATCACTCCTTCTGTTCTGCAGGCCTCTTCGGCGGTGTCATTCCCATCCCGGCACGCCGCTTCCTAAGGAAAAGGGAAAAGAACAGAAAAAAGGCATTAGTAAGCATTCTGCAAATCTTCGCTTATTTTGAAATACTGTACGAGCTTCAAGCGCTTACCTGACTCCCAGCCACTCTGGGGGAACTCTGTCTCCGGAACTTCTCATCCATCTGCAAGAGGGAAAAGACACTCCAGGTTAGCGTGGAAACATCTAGAGGCGCCGCATGCCGCACTTACCCACCGCATTTGTTCTTCATAACCGGCATCCACACTGAAAACATTGCAGCACCTAAAAGACACAGAAAAAGAACTCAGTTCAATGCAAATACGAAAGGGGTGCATCGCGCATCGCGTTCTCACTCACCTTCAGCACTACTCATCTCAGCAGCACACCGCCATCCCCTGACGCCGGCAATCATCTAAGGAAGGAAAGGAGCAAAGTTAGAGAACTGTTCAAAAGACTCATTCTACTTACCTGTCGGACTCTTGTCACTGAATTAACTAGGCAGCAACGAGCCCGCATCAATAAACTCACCCTTGCGCTGAAAGCAGGACGGAGAGCACACTATCCAAGAAAACAAGGTGAGCTGTGGATCAAAGGGAAGGGTTGGATTCCGGGGAACAAGGGGTTCAAGCACCCAGAGACAATAGGGAGTTAAACTCTACCAATCCTGTGTTTCAGGCCCAGTCTCCAGTCGCATAGCCTCCAGGGAAGCGTTTGAGGTCGTAATAGGCCAGAACAGGCTGAGTGACGTCCCCGTGGATACCAGGTGAGCGTTCCATACTGATAAATCAAGTAAGCATGTTGTCTAAACTCATGTTGGTTTTAATTAATCTCAGAATACAAGGAGTCCTAAAAACCAACTACGAGGAACTGTTTTAAGAAAAATGTGTTGTTGTTTTTGGAGACCACCTCCCGTTAATGACAGTGAAAGGGCAACCTCTTTTCAAAAAATTAAGACACAAAGATTGTCGTAATACTTTTGGCAGCATTGGAAATGTAATTCTCAGGCAACATTTTCACTACAGACATCTAACTTAAAAAATGCATTAGTCTGGAGACCTCACATGCTAACATTTTTAAAAGCATTAGAACTGGGCTGCTTACTAAATATACAAAATCCATCTTAAATAGTAAACTAATCCATGAGCTATATGGACAAAACACATCTACTCCTGATGTCACGGAACAATTAACTCAACAAAATCTAAAATGTATGTCCTTAATGCCAACCCTTGTAAGCTGTAGTCATTTCAACAAGACAATGTTGAAAAAAGAAATGCAACCTATGCTGCATATCAGCTCCACAGACAAACTAGAACTGCACAGCATGACACTTCCTAAGTTTCAACAAGCAACAGCACACCTAAATACCTTAGAAAAATGTATCTCCAACACAGCCGGATTGGAGAAAACATGAACTTTGTGTCTAAAATGCAGAGAAATCCTAAAATGTAACCTTCTCGTAAAACAAGGCTTAGTCAATGGAGCAATTGGTACAGTTGTTGGCTTTCAAACATCTCTTCATGACAAAAACACTCAGTTTTTCTATATCCTCTTTGACAAACTTGCAGAGGTTACACAAATTGACCGAACAATAGTTCATTTAAAAGACATGTATGTATGCAGATAGCAATTTTCCCTGTCATTTGCATATGCTGTCACTATTCACAGATCACAAGGTCTAGCCCTAGATCAAGCATTGATTGACATTGGCAGCACAGTCTTTAAAGAATATGACTTGTGTAGCACTTTCACGTCTATGTACGCTCAATGGTCTATTCCTACTTAACCTTGACACAAACAAATTAAATGCTGACATTCTTCGCATCCTGGAATACATCACGCTATGGGCACTATAAACCCCATCTAGATATTTACCCTGTACCTCCCAAAAACACTTTTAGAAGACAAATAATAGAAACAGATGCTATACCAGATTTCCCAACAATAGCACTAAAACAAACAACCAACTCCTGCATCATACAATACAACCACAACACTGTCCTATACAAAGTCAACTTCACATTCATCAGAACAAAAAAGACACACATGTCTCTTCTCCACGAAGATCTGCAAGCCCATCTAGCGATCCACAAACAGAACTCTCTGGTCCTTTTAAATTCAGAAACCCAACTGGAGTAAATTGTTAAGCTAATGTGATAGTGAATCTTCTCTTTCAATTGCCACCAATTGTTCACAACAGTTAATTAAACGGCTCAGACCAGTTGTGTTTGCAAATGCTTGGCCTTCACAGAAATGCAACACATAATTGTGACAACACTTACACTGTTTCAGGTAGAAGGCAAAAATTGGACTACTATATGGGAATTGTAACATTTACCATACACACACAAAAAAATCCACAAGAATTCCTAATGTACTTACTACAATTTCTGGAAACCAAACACATCTATATAAATGACATCTCCCAGATTTCATACACATGGAAGCATTCATGCACTCTCTGCAACCATGTTTCACAAGACCACATCCCTAATGAATGATTTCTTAATGTATCCATACCAAATTGTGAATCTATTCCATTTCAACAGCTTCTGCAGAATGCAAATCATGGCATATTAGGCCCTTTTTGCAATTCAGACAATCGTTCCACCATACAAATAAACTCACATGGCCAATATGTCATATTAAACTTCTATGATACAATGAAGATGGTACCAAACATAACTGTAAGCTTACAGGCTTTACACACAGTCAGTTATCTCTTGGAAAGAAAACCTTCACAACGATAGGTATAATATAGCACTCTGGTGCTGCAACTACTTTAGGGTACTACAATGCAAATGCCAAATAAAAAGTTGTTGGTTTGAATGTAAAAATACCTCTGTTCCCCCAAAACATAGGTTACTAGCAAATTTAACAAATGCCTACATAATATTCCTTCAACCCAAATTAAGTCACTAAACTATAGCACAATTAAAAGTTAGGATATGCCAGCAGGTATCTAACTACTTCAAAAACACCCTCATTGCAAAGCACTTTATATACACCATCTCAATTCGTATATGGCAAAACATCTTTTAACCCCTAATGTAGTTAGAACACGCCAACATGTATCTAACTATTTCAATCTTTCCCTTAACATACTTCAAAAAACATACTATCACTCTTAGACTCATGTAACTGTAATCATTTTGTTTTTTTATCGAGTATGGATTTTTTTGTCCCAATGACCCAATGAATGTTATTAGAAAACAATAGCAGTGTGCCATACACTAATGTTGTACCAAACACAGTACTTAAAATCTATTGTTTATGAGGGTCTAAAAAATAAAATGTATATTTAAAACTGTATACCACTACAGCTTTTGAACTATTATGCTTAAACAATTGTACTGTTTTTTCCAAATATAATAAAGCAGAGATTGCAGCTTCATGATGCTACAACACTAAGTAGCTAGCACAATTTGATCAACTACATATTCTGTGAGCACTATGCTCAATTGTCCTACAATCATAAGAACTGTGTACACTTCAATTACAAAATTCCTCCATATTACAAACACGTTGTACTCCCACTACATTATGTACAATTACTTTACACATATTCCTACTATGGTGATTCTAGCTATACTACTACTACTACATTACCTATAATTACAATACACATATTACTACTGTGGTGATTGTGCCCAGTGCACATACTCTGGGGGGCATGGCCTGCTAGCCACTGACCACAACACAATTAACTGTATAACAAGCACTTATGATACATGGTCAACTAATGTTATGTTATGTTGCCAAACTCAGCCTTTCATCCTCCCGAGGTCGATAAATGAAACCTGTGGGTAAAAGTAAGCAGCGCTCAGATGCCTGAGGGTACATAGCGCTATATAAATGCTAAATTATTATGTTATGTTATAGTCAT
Organism: Ambystoma mexicanum; assembly: GCF_040938575.1. Classification (NCBI taxonomy): domain Eukaryota; kingdom Metazoa; phylum Chordata; class Amphibia; order Caudata; family Ambystomatidae; genus Ambystoma; species Ambystoma mexicanum. The sequence goes on along the minus strand of NC_090930.1, from coordinate 355,254,080 downwards.
TTCTAAAGCAGAACGGTCGCCCAAAGGCACCTTAGCGCCGGAGAGATGGCAACATCCATAGCAGGTAAGACTGTAAGAGCCAGATCATCTAAAACAAAAAGTGTCTTGATCATGTTCCTAAAGGCTAAATGGTGAGAGAGCTTCTTTATAGGAAGCAGCAGCTCATTCCACAATACGGCAGCTGCAACAGAAAAGGCAAGACCTCCTATCCGAGTACGTCGGTAGGGGGGTACAATAAGCCGGTCTGCAGTGGCAGAGCGCAACTGACAACTGGGATGATAACGCACAAACCTAGCCTGAAGAAACTCAGCACCCCGATTATGCACGGCATGGTGCACAATACACAATACTCTGCCTTAATGACGAGAAAACTGAGCTTCTTCAGGCTCTTGGTAAGGAAGTGGTGGTGTTGGTGGGGGTGGGTGTGGTGCTTAGGCAGAAGCAGCAGCAGAGGTAATCATGGAAGCCATTATCCAAGTAAAAGTAGCCTGGAAACAGGAACAGAGCAATCTGCAAATCAGCCAGAAACAGAATGAGGAGCAGCACTGGGGTGTGGCCTTTTATAGGGGTGCTGGGAGCACTTTTCAAAACCCAAGCAGAGCTCAACAAGTTCCAAAAAGTGTCAGATCTCCAGGGGTATCGTCTGGGACCTCTTTCACAGTAAAGCACCTTGGATTGGCCCAAAAAGCACTTTTTTAATGTTCAGGAGCCTGGACCATGTTTGCAAATAAGGACCGATGCTCGGGCGGGCAATCACATGGTGACATTGTGAACGTTCCTCGAATGGGACAGCTGTCAGTAGGACACCTATTAAGTAGGATCTGTTGTGCGCATGTCCTACAGACAAGTTTGGTGACCTCAAACTAATGAAAAGTGCAACACACGTGCGGCGGACAGTTCCGAACAGGGGAAGTGTTTGTAGGACCCTTGGGATGAGAAGCGCATGCGCCTAGCTGTCCGCCGGACATGGGCGGGATCCCCAAACTGATTAAAGCATGTCACCACTTTGCAGACATGCCGGACAGGCCCGTTGTCTGTAGGACACAGGGAATGAAATGCGCGTGCACCCAGGTGTCTGCAGGACAGTGGTGGGGTCCCCGAACCAATTAAAGGTACATCACAGCTTTGCAGACATGCGGACAGGCGCAGAGTCATACGGACACCTCAATTTTGAATGCAGACCTCCCCGACAAGCGTGGTGTCCGTTGGACACCTCCATTTTGATTCATTGCAAACATCCCGGAAAGTCCTGCACTCTGCTGACTCCTAACAGGGCTTTTAAAAAAGAAAACACACACACACAACAACAGTAAACACATAGAACTTTATTTACTCACATAAATACACACAATTAGGAAAGGGAGGGGATAGCAGAAATGGAAATAAATATAGGGGAATTGGGTTTTTCCACAGGTTGACCATCAGGGGAGGAAGGGATTGGGGTTTGTGGGGTGCATTTAAGGCCCTAAACAGAAATCCCCTTCACCTGAAACATCTCATTTAAACCCTGCCACCAAAAACAGCTGCGCCTTGCTTTCCCTGTCACATGAGTGGCAAGCAGTTGAACACTATAATCCCTGCATTGCTTTTGTTTCACATGAATGACATGAAGTTAAACACTTCATCCAAAAATATCCCTGCATGCTTTTGTTTCACCTGAATGACAAGAAGTTATGCACTGCATCCTAAAACAGCCCTGTGTTGCTTTTATTTCACCTGAATGGTGAGCAGTTGAACACTACAATCCAAAAACGGCCTTGTGTGCTTTTGTTTCACCTGAATGACAAAAAGTTATGCACTGAATCCAAAAACAGCCCTCTGCTGCTTTTATTTCACCTGAATGAAAAAAAGGTTATGCACTGCATCCAAACATCGCCTTGTTTTACTTTTAATTCACATGAGGGGCAAGGATTTCAATATTACAGCCCAACAGGGCTTTTGCTTTCCATTTCACTTGAGCAGCAGCCCTTGAAATGCTGCATACAAAAATTGGCTTGGATTTTTCTTTTGTGCATGTCAAATACAAGAACCATGTAGATGGAAGGGGGGGGGGTACCCCTCATTGTCAATGGGTCACAGCAAATGCAAATCCATTCCAAAAAGAAGAAATTAAAGGATTCTGTGACATACAAGACAGGATTTCACACAGTAAATGCAGAAACGGCTTGCACATGCATCAAAAAGAAAAATGACTTTTAAAAGGCCACAGTGAAAATACAGCACTGCTTGCATTGAAATTTCAGGGAAATATGGTTTTGGGGGGATTGAATAAGCAATGTACATTATGTTTCCACCCACAAGACTTCAATCACCTTTGAAGAGGCGCATACTACCGGAAGAAAATAGTTGGGCTAAGTAAGGAAACTTTGCAATTAAAAGCCCCGCTTTCCACTGGAAGTCACACCTACCAGTTAACCAACCCACAGTCATATGTGATGTTACTGAGGGTGTCATAATTCCCTGCTCTTCCATACTTGAACGCAGGGGCTCAGGGATTTCAAAGAAAGCAAGTGTGGCTAAAGCTTGACTAGGAGGTGTGAGCTCCTTCCTGCACCCACTACAAAGAGCAAACTGACAACTTCAAAGGGATCACTAAAATCTCTTCGGTACTGGCTGTGGAAGATGAAGCGCCCCTCCCACAGAGGGGGACAGAGCCTCCCAATCAACATTAAAGGACTGATTACTTTTTTAGGCATTTTTAGCAGTAATTATAATGAGAAATAATTTTGTTTTCTGCTATTTTTGTATTTAATTTCCAAGAGGTTTTAAAGAGACTAATTGCTTTTCTCTAGGACCTTGGAGACTGAAATGGCCAGTTAGAATGGTTTTCTGGCTGTTTTAATAATGGGACAAATATGACAATTGGCGGTAAGATGGATAATTAAATTATGAAAATACGTGATCATTTGCAGAGTTGTAACTTTTATACATTTTGTGAAAAGGACACAAATGTGCCACTGGTCCATGCTACATCGTGCTGAGTTGGCGATTGGCTTACCTAATTCTCTATGACCAACCAAAACCACATATCTAGTTCATATGTTAGGAGCTAGTAGAATTATGAAGTTAGGAGGCATAACTGTTTTTTGTCAAAAAGTGGCAAGGTGGAAAAAGAATAATGATCAAATGCAAACAGCTGGTGCTCTCTCCCCTTGAACCAATCATGCTAGGGGGCGGAGAGAGGAATGGTAAACTGTCTTATTTGAGTGGTAGGGGTAATTACTGAGTACTCCCCCTAGATTGTAAAGGGAGTGAGGTCATTTGTCCTAAATAAGGGGGACTGTACTAGGTCAGGGGACACACAAAGAAATCCAGGGAGACAGGAGAAGGGGGACGGAGAGGAGGAGGCTGAACCATAGCATCTTTGAGAGTGTGACCAGACCCTTTGTCTAGCTGTCCAGAGTGTCCTCAGATCCAGCTGGCTTTCCAGTATCCCAAACCAAGGCTTACTTTGTAAGTAGCAAATAACCCCAGCCCTGCATTGCAAAAGCCCTTCCTTTTTGTAGCATTACACACAATAATTCCCCCATTGAAGACCCCATTGAAAACCACATGAAAAAACCCCAAATTGCCATGCAATTCAGTCACCTTCCTATAGACGAATCTGTGTTTAGCCTGTGTATGTTTGAATATTTCCTTTGGTAAACCTCTCAGTGTCTGTGTAAATCCTTAGCATATTTTAAGTAAATCAATGCATTCCCTATTGAAATTCACGGCACAAGTGTGTTGAAATTCGAAATTATAAGAGAAAGAGGAAAACACAGTGGCACACCTGTATTGAACAGAGATTCAGATAGTAGGTTAATGAAACATTCAAAGGTTATACATGAGTGATTTTAGGTGCAGCGGAAGAAACCTCAACCATGGCAACTAGGTTGGATACAAAAAGAGATAAAGGTGGTTGTTCCTGAAAGATTCAGGAACTCCCGTCCCCTGCACACTATCTCCTATCTGTAAATACAAATAAATAATTTAACCATTTGAGTGCAAACAGTATGACACAATTTTTAGGAATGATAGTTAAGGTTGTAAGACAGTATAGGCAAATAACTATCTCACAAACAAGGTTATATAAAAAATAATCATAGCAATTTATTGTACATAGTCAGGCCCAATGCATTTCGAGATGAAGACTCTTCTCCAGGGGCAATATCACAATTTTCAGTTCACCAAATTTAGAAAAAAAACGTTTTGGCCATCAATTATTATATTTTGTAAACTGAGTCCGCAAGTGATGGTGGCAGAGATCATATATAAAGGATAGTCAAACCAAGGGTAGACTCAGAAACATTGACTTTAGAGGAGGAGTGGTGATACTTATTAGATAAATACTGGTGATGAGTTAATTCTCAAAGGATAATCAGGTGAAGACCACTTACCACCTACGATAAGACGAATTCATTAGACAAACTAAGCTTGTGATGGTTCAAAACGACAGTGCTTCCAAGATTGACAATTAATTCAGTGTGTCAGAGACTGTGCTGTAACAAAAGAGAGTGAAGGTAAGGAGAGCCAAATATTGAAAAGAATATTTAAAAGAATACGGAGATAAACTTTCAAGTCGTCACAAAAATGTCACACAGGGAGTGTAACTGTAAAAGAGAATGTAGATCTAGTTCCAAGTCACATCAAGGACATGGTGTTCAATAAATTGCCAAGTAGTTGACAAACAGTCAACTACAGGAGTCAAAAAAGAAAAAGAAAAACGTTTTTTTTCTAAATTTGGTGAACTGCATTTAATTATATCCACAAAATGTCTAAATGTATTACTGTGATCTACTAATGTATTTGAATACTATTCTAAGATGTACATTTCTCTTTACTTTCCTAGAAACTTATGGAATTGTGATATTGCCCCTGAGGAAGAGTGTTTAACTCGAAAAGCGTTGGGCCTGAGTATGTACAATAAATTACTATGAATTTTTTGATATAACCTTGTTTTTGAGATATTTATTTGCCTATACTGTCTTACAACCTTAACCATTATTCCTAAAAATGGTGTCATACTGTTTGCACTAAAAAGGTTAAATTATTTATCTGTATTTACAGGTAGGAGATAGTGTTCAGGGGACGGGAGTTCCTGAATCTTCCAGTAACAACCACCTTTTGTCTCTGAAATTCGAAAATTTACCACCTTGTCCCTGGTGTCTTTCTTTAATTATTATAGTCACTAAAGTGTTGCCTCAAAAGAATGAGTCTCTTTGTAACTGAAAACCAAGTTTGTCCGTGTATTGTATGCATCACCCCCCAAATTCCTATGTGCATTTGTCCTAGTAAAACCCCAAACCGGAGTCCAATTGAGAGTAATCCCTTTTTGCCTACAAGTCTATCCGTTATCTGTCTCGGTCCTTGTCAGTGAAAACCGATTTTCCTATTCTGAGCTAAACCCCTTTCTGGTACTGCCTGTCATTGTAAATCCTTTGTAAAACTAATTTCAATTTTCCATTGTATCTTTCCTTTTGCATTTGCTTCCATCCAAAACTGATTTTCCTACTTTATTTCTATTGTTGCCCTGGTTTGCTGAATAATAGTCTCTACGCTTCCCTATGTCCTCAAGTGTAAGCAATACAAATTTCCTTTCATTCTGTCCCCTAGCTGTTGTAATAATCAAAATCCAATTCTGCCGTTTTGCTCCAAAAACGTTTTTTCACTTTCTTTGCTGGTCTCCCATCTTGCAGTGATGGGCTTTACTCCAAATCTGATTTTCTCTCTCTTTTCCTTATCCTTGCCACTGCCTCCATTCAAAGGAATCAAGTTAGCTAATGTTTGGGGGTGAGTGTTGCAGGGGCAGTGCTAAACCGTTGGTGTTATCTCTTATTAAAACGGCTCTTTTTCTTTGTTGCCATTAAAGATTGTGAGAATTGTAACAGGATATCTTAACCAAATTGTTTTGTTGTTATTAGTTATTAGCCCATGGTAGTGGCCGTGTAGTTATGGTTAAGTTGCTATTCCCATAGGAAGAACACTTTTTGGGCAGCTTATAACTTTGCTCCCCCAGGACGAATCCTCACCAAACATTGCAAGAGAAGTATATATGGCCCACTCTGATTTTATTTGCAAAGTTTAGTGAGATTTAGTGCAGGGAGGGCAAAGTTATAAGGGGGGTCCCAAAATTTCTTTTTTTCCCATAGAGTAAATGCGGAAAAAACTTTGCTCATGCCTACAGCTCAAATCGCTGGATGGATTTGCACCAAATTTGTGGCAGGAGCAGCGGCTTGGTCCCAAAAGCCGCTTTGGCGTAGATACATTTAGTATTTCTTTTAAAATGACCAAAAAGTAGGTCTAAAAAAATTAGTGATATCTATGTCCGCTCCACGGACACATTTCCCTGTTCGCTCCGTGGACAGGACACCGATTGGCTAATCGGCTTGCATCATGTCCGCGGACATACGACGTGTTCGCTGATTGGCTGGGTTGAAGCGTGTGGTGCGTCATATTGTTTTGATTCATCCGCCATCTTGGATCCACGCACATCTGCGGACAGCGCGGCGACAAACGGGGGAAAATACAACTTTGGGGCTTGTGTTGGTGTGTAAGGGGAGGGTGGGGGAGTAAGAGATAGGTCAAATGCTGTATTTGTTTAGGTGGCAGGTGCCCCTGATGTGTTTGTTAAGTCCACGGACACCGCGGCTGTCTGCAGACATAAAAAATGTACTTCTGGCTATTTTACTTTAGATATAAATCAATACCACTAAAATATAAGAAGAAATAAACAGTTAGAATACGCCAACATGTATCTAATTGCCCCAAAAAATCTGCAGCAAGCCAACAGAAAGAACATTAGCCATAAACAACAAATAAACACTGAAAACTAAGAAATAAATATATTTAACATAACAACAAAGGTTTTTTTTAATCCAGCATGGATTTTTTTTCCCACAGACCCAGTGATTTAAAAAACAAACACAGAAACTGAGCAAATTGCACAATACACTGGTTTGTAAACTACTAAATATGAGGTTTGAAATAATGCAGAATTGTCTATTATGCAATGAAGTAACTCATTATGAACTATCTACACTAACATGATCTTTTCTTATATCACAGATATTGAAAAAGAATATTTGCTCCAGTTACCCAAGTCATGAAAAAAATATAGCCAATCACAAAAAATCAGTACAGTAAGTACATAACAATTCAATTTACACATACTGCTCCATAGCACAACCATTGAAACAAACATCTAACCATATACCACAATCCAAAATGTTTACCTCCATGGGTATGTTATTCTGCAGTGCTTGTTACCAAACTCTACAATCTTAATTGCATGACTTAGCTAAAACTTCACATACAAACTCTACATATCAAATAGTACACAAACTTTTGATTTGTGGATATTTGATGGATTTTTGATTCTATAGGTGTGTTATGCTGTGGTGGTTGTGTACGTCATTCCAACATCCCGAACGCTGTGCATGACGTGCGCAGCTATAGCGCACAACGTCGGCGCACACACCAAAAAGGGGGTGGGACACGGGACGTAACACACAGAAAGGGGAACAACGCGTGAAAAAGAAGGTGTAACTGGGGAAGTAATGCAGGGAAATACACGGAACGCCCACATGCACGCGAACAACACTGATTCATGGAATCGAATACGGGAAACCCGCACATGCTAAAAGATGCGCACAGGCGTCAACACGTCTGCCACACAAAGGCAGGCGGAAGCGTCCCAGCATACAGTATAGAAATGCACAAAACAACAAACACGTATACACAGCTACAATGAATGCCCCATTTGTTGCAGCGCTGATCGTGGGACACCGCAGGAGGAGGAGAATAGCCAGGCCCCACATTTATTTGCCCAGGACCAGCCTTTTGGGATGGCTGATGACCAGGTCTATGGCAGGTATAGGTTTCCACCTCAAATCATCCTAGACCTTGTCAGGGAGTGGGAAGATGACCTTACATCCCCCATCCTGTGCTCCCAAGCATTGAGCCCCTTGGAGAAGGTGCTCAATGTCCTGCATTTTTTGGCCACTGGGTCATTTCAGCAGACAACTGCCATAGTGGGGGGGTCTCACAGGCCATGCAGTCATGCGGCCTACACCAGGTGTTGGCAATCATGACTGCGTGCCCCTCAGTCCACAGGCACATATACATGCCCAGAACACCCGCAGAAAGGCAGGCCGTGGTCCAGGACTTCTACAGGGTGGCACACTTCCCCAAAGTGCTCGGTGCCATAGATTGCACCCATGTGGCCCTACGTCCACCTAGGGCCACTGAGCACATCTATCAAAACTGCAAGCACTGGCATTACATCAACGTGCAGGTTGTATGCGCTGCAAAGGGAATCATCACCTCTGTCTATGCAAACTACCCTGGCTCAACCCATGACAGTTTCATATACAGAATGTCTGCCCTGAGCTGGGCCCTGGAAGCTGGGAAGCATGGCGACACATGGCTCCTAGGTGAGTACAAATGCCTGTGCACATGCATGCATGTCACACACAGACAAATACACAAACCCAACTAATCACAACCATTATCACCTCCCCAGGGGACAGTACCTACCCTCTGAGCAACCACATGATGACGCCAATCCGGAACCCCACCACACCACCCCAGGTAAGATACACTGCTGCCCATATTGCAACCAGGGCCATAGTGGAGCGCACGTTCGGAGGGCTCAAGTCACGTTTCTGCTCCCTTGACCGCTCTGGCGACCAGCTACTATATGCACCCCCAGTAGTGTGCAGGATCATTGTGGCAGCATGTGTCCTGCACAATATTGCAACACGGCAGGGTGTATTGGTGGACATGGTGGTGCCCCCACATCCCCAACAACACGCACAGGCACTGCCCATGGGAGGGGAAAGGGCAAGTGGCAAGGCAGCCCGGACCCAGCTTGTGGACACATTTTACACCTAAACTCCCACCCCTGCGGAGTGCACACAGGCCTGGCACATACCAGGTGACAATCGATGATGACAAAGAGACAGTCAACTGTCACAACCTTACCACCCTGAGGATGTTGCCATGGGAGTGCTACATTTTGTGCATCCCTAGCTACTTAAACATAACCAATCCTGTGTGACCAAAAGGAACACATAAAAGGTGTGTATCACACCCCCTCCCACAAAACAGGCCATGACAATCCCAGGTATGTCACCCAAACCCTCCCAAGCCACATCACCCTTGTCTGCCACACCATGACATGGCATGCAACAGCAAAAGGCCAACACATGACCAATTATATACGAAGTGACATGTGATGAATGGAAAGTGGCCAGAGACAATGATGCCTGACATGGATTCAGATGAAATGACTGACAACAACCTCCCACACATACCAAGTCATACACAAATGCTGTACATCAGTGGTAGCTTCAACACAGCACTGAATGCGTGTTCACATGCACATTGGGCAAGGCAAATTCGCCACTCCCAAACCCGTGTGCTGCGTGTGTCTACTATTAGACACTGCTCAGCACAGAGCACAGTGAGCAGCCATTGTGTTGGGGATACACCTTGAGCATCACATCAAAAGGACCAATTAAGACATTTTCCCATTGACGCATGTCCAGGATCCCCAAATGGTAATTGATCATGCGCTGCAGGGACACAGTGTGCCCGAGAAGGAAATATGTGTACACCTGTGGGCATGGAAGGGTGGTTGTACGTGTGGTGGAGCATTGTGCAACTGTGTGTGTCAATAGGGACATGCACTCAATATATGCATGTCAAATCAAGTGACCATCAGTGTCCTGTACACATCACATGTGAAAATTGTCCATTTGTACACCCCAGCATGTTAAACCACAAAAATCCCCTGACACCTGAAAAGTAAATACAACACAGGAACAGGCATTGACCAGCAGAACATATCATGTACATAGTACCCCACAATGACATTGTCAGAGAGTGCCCAAACACTTAGCCCAGGCTCACTGTCCAACATCAAAAGGCCCTCCCTCATTTACACATCACCATGACCTTCTGAACAACTGTGCCTGGGGTATGTAGCCTTCTACCTTTTAGTCTACCTGGCTAGAGGATCCCCCTTGGTCTTCATGTTCCACCTTGCGGGTAAATAAGGTCCAGCCCCCTCAGAGGCCTCCTTGACTGTTAAAAATACCAAATCGCAGACAACTCCAAGGAGCCAAACCCCCAAACCAGATAAAAAGCCTCTCGGCACAAAAATACCCTGGAAGAGTCTCCAGTAGATTACTCAAAGTGGAAAAAAAAGTCCTGGCACATGTACAAGCAGAATGATCAAACTACCAAGGTAGCACAGTTCAACAATGGTTCAACATGAAGGGAACCTTTCACCGGAAACAACATACAATGAGGATGCACCAACTGATGTGTACTGTCACAGCTCCGGTCTCCAGGCACAGGAGTGGCACGAACCAACCACCCCCTCCGTGGTCTGTGCGCCTCCAAGGTAAAACTTACACAGGCCTCCGAGACCGCGGCGGGGAAAGAGGGTCAGGGATCCGTTGGTTGGACAGGCATTGTTATTCAGGATAACCAGAAAGAGAGGCAGGAGAGGGGAGTTGGATTTGCAAGGGAAAGTAGGCAAAATACAAAATACAACTATTGACAATAACACATAATCAATCAGAGAATCAATGTTCTACATGCACATAGTAACAAATGAGTGAAATGCAAGACAAAGAGATACTTATTTCTGGGGTGAGCACTGGCCTCCTACCTGCACACTCTCAGGTCCGGTAACAGGATCAGTGCAATGCTGCAAAGAGAGCATGAGTTACTAATCTGTGTGTGTTTACAACACTCACACAACAACATTCCTGCCCAAAGGAAGTGACTTCTCCACAAACAAATACCCTTGTCTGCTGCTATGTACATATACGCTAGCTTGCCCCTCTGATGGTTCATACACTGTCAATGCAGTAAGGCATGAGCACTTGGGCGCGCGGTAAATGGAAGACCAATGCGTCAAGAATCACACATGATAAAATGGTCCCTGGGTGACCTGCTAGACGCGTATAGCTAGGTGCGACTTCAGTACAAGTGGTGTTCCTGTTCGCTATATAAGTTTCTGGCTCAGAACGCTACTGGGGGGACTGGAGGATATGTGGAACGGCCCATGCGTGTGCCCCTGAAAACTTGTCAAGCTACTTGGCATTTGTCCCTCAACGCATCTTAGCTGTACTCTGCGCTTCTACAACAATATCTGGCCAAGCTCCCCATCAGTGGCGCTACTTAGCATGCATGTGCAAGTGGCCTGGTGGAAGGTTGGCTGCGGTGTGGCCCCCTTATGCTGCACACCTTGCTTGGAGCTCCTGGAAACATGTCTGCTTCTGTTGGACGTCTGAGCACAAGCCCTGTGCTACTGCTTGCGCACACATTCGCATGTCGGCACCACCGAACGTAGCCAGGTTTCTATAGTACTTCACCCTGTGTCTTCTGGCAAAGGTGGCCTGAAGGCTCATTGTCCTGCAGAAATGGCATAAAACATATAAATAACGCTTGAAAGTTCCCTGTGTGTGTGTCTTCATGCTGGTTGTCACTGGGCCATGTTAGAGACCTACATCAGAACTCCTCCCACCATCAGTGTTACTTTGACAGGCAAAGGGTGCAGGCTACTGTCTACAACATGAAGTGCATCAAGCACATATACAAGAAACAAAATAACATACATCACAATCTAGTTCAATTAATGGACACATCAATCATGAACCCACCCAAAATGATCACAGACATGCCGTGGATAAAACCCACACAATCCCCACTAGGCGTGTTAACCCAAGTAGTACAGCAGCAGACAGGCCATAGATATGACAGTCCAAAGCCCTTGTGTAAATGTTTGTTACACTGAACCATCCTTGCGAGTCCATGGATAAGGGAAGCAGGAGTGGCCTATGTGAGTCAGGACCCCGAGCTACAAACACATACACGAGACAAGCTTGAAGGGCCCAGCTGGAACAGACAGTGGATACTTTCAAAAGCCACAAAGCACCACAACGTCACATGAATGCACAATAGAAAAGCAATTTTAAACTATATAAACTAATTAAACTAACTATAAAAAACCTACATTACCTAATTAAACTAACTATCAAAAATCATATTAACTAACTAAACTAAGAAGAAAAATCAAAAATGGCCACATACGACCCATGACCCAGGTGGGGGGAGGTGCAGGGTGCACGTCAAGACCCACATGCGATGATGTTGAGACAAAAAAAAAAACTACATGGGCTCAGCCCGACCTGTGTGGGAGATATCTCGTCGTCCTCATCACTCTCTTCCTGTAAAGGTTGACGTGGCACATTACCCTGACCACGCCTAGGCGCAGCTTGCCCCTCGTCGGCAGCACGTCTGCGGGATGGGTGAGCCTGGTTCTGTGCAGCGATGACACGTAGGTCAACATGTATAACCTCGCTTGATACGCGTGCTTCCTCTTGCAAGGTAGCATGTGTAACACAGAGTTCTTCCTGCGTGGCCTGGCTGAACAACTGGTATACCTCCAGGAAAGCACATAGCTCAGCCGAGATGATACTCTCTAGCAGAGTTAGCAACAATGGGTGCCGTGACACGGTGTTCCGTTTTACAAAATTCGTCCGATACACTCCCCTCGGACCCCATTTTACTATCTTACCGGCACTCTACTTCCGGCCCATATCTAGAATCAATGTCACGGCACCCATTGTTGCTAACTCTGCCGACGAAGTCAAAGGGTCTCACATACTAGCCGTATTTCAATTTCTTCATATACTCAGTAGATATGAAATAACGTTGTACTGCAACATGCACACTTCATTTATTTAGTGTCCACCTCGTCCTTACTATCGTTGGGGCGTGTGCCCCCTTTTTTTTGAAGTACTTTTGAGCTATTAGCAATTAGTAAGAGCATGATTTCTATGCCCTTTTTCCTAATAGTCCTTCCTCTCAATTATAGACTCGAGCGCCTGATTTATGCAGTTCCGCCCTAGCCGCATCTTAAGCAGCTGTCCCCACTTACGGACTACAGCCAGAGCGTTTATCCTTTGTCTGGTAGGTCTTGTGTTCCTTGCATTCCTTTTTTTCACTAATGTTAGACAAATTCACCATTTTAACGCTAGTTGTCCATCTCACTGTAGGATGACGCCATATTTTGACCACTGATGCACACGTCCTGAAGACAGTTCGGTATCCATCTTGCAGCGCTGTCTCATGTCTACCAGCCCTGCGCTCCGCCAACCAATTACCGAACCAGAAACACACATCTAAGTGTCGACACTGTTTGGTATATTGTGACCCTGAACAATATACATAAGAGATTGTCATCAACTTGTGACACTGTTTGATATATTGTGATCTTGAACAATATGTATAAGAGACTGTTATCAACTTAATAGTGTTCACTGTACAATGGCGATACACTGAATGTTCTGTAACCACCTTTTACTAACCCACCACCGTGCAGAGTATACATGCACTTTTATATGTATTTGTGTTGTGCCACGGCACATAAGAATTCCTTCAGACAAAACTTTTCTTTTCTTTGCAAATAAATGCTGATCATTGTTTCATGCATATTGTGGTGATTTTGTCTATGGTTAACTACCGACACAGTATTCTTCTTGCAAGGTCCTACCGACCACACATCACACAGACAGCCAACACATGAAGCAGACATGTCACACACAAATGAGAACCTGGCATTCATGCCAGGTCACTTTGACATAGCATTAGGGAGTAGGCATGTAGAACGGTGTAACACGGCTCAGAAGTGGGTTGATGCAGTGCAGAACATGTGTACGTTACCCACTATCTACATGAACTAGTACATCATGATGTGTATCAATAAACGTGAAGGCAGTGCAACGGCAAGTTCAGGCATCACCTGCAATGCGCATGCAATGGGTTGCATGGCTACAAGCAAACCCACCACCCCCTAAGTGAAAATGCAGGGATGCATTGCATGGCAGCGAAAGGGTGACCAGAGACCTGTGTATTGGCAGACAGTGTTGGCTAGCATCAATTGCATCATCGGAGTCAACTGACAACACAGCAGATGATGTTGGGACAGTAGGCAGGACACATGATGAACCATCAGTAGTACACCCATGTGTGCAGAAGCTGCTATACCAGTTGAACAGAGTCAGTGGGCCTGAAACAGGGGGAGGCCTGTGCCCCACACAGACTGTGACACCCTAAACATGTGTGTGATGCAGGACTGAGCCAGAGTGGGCATGGAATGGATGATCAAATGCCAAGAAATGTAGGTCATCCTGGACACTTACTACAATGATCATCCAGTCAAGGACACATAGGGGCATGCATGGAATGCACATGGAGCATGAATGGGCACTCATGTCCCTGCGGAGCATCTGCCATCTGCCTAGTCCAAGTGAGACACCCTGCATGAAGGGCAGACGTTGTACCCCACTGCATGTGTCTGGCAGGTTGGCTGGTGGAAGTTTGCATGTACACAGGAGTCTTGAACAGGCCATTGCAGTATGCCAACATGATGCACACCAGTGCAATGTTGAAATTGGGGTGCAGGGGTGGTGGAGGGGCAAGGGAGCATGCATATGTGAAGTACCTACATGCAGCCATAGGACACCTGCACGTCAGTCATGCAATGACATAGTCCCAGTGCTGAGAGGAAACACACCCCAGGCAACATGCAGAAGGGCCAGTGAGCTGGAACATGGACCGGAGGGGCATCCGGGAGATTAGCATGTGATTTGGGTGCAAGTGTGGTGGTGAGGACAGTCCCCGTCTGCTCTACATGTCCACTATACTGCACAGCAGGCACGCATCAGTGAAGCATTGCATGACTTGCACATGAGAACCATGTACACATGACATGTAGTGGCAGTCAAGCACAACACATGACACAAGCAAAACACACATGGCCTCGACAAAAACGCGACAACACTCACTGGATGAGGCATTAAAGTCCAGCATCTCTCCCACTCCTTCGACCATTCCTGTTGGTATGAACTCCGAAACGACTGACTCGTGCGGAGTGAGGTCTTCCTCCTCAGGTGGTGGCCCACTGCCAGTCACCAGAGTCATGTTGTAATTAGAGGCACGCTTCGCCTTAGTGCTGCGTTTGAGGTCATCCCAATGCTTTTTGCACTCTTGCGCTGTGCGCACATCATGGCCGAATGCACTCACATGATCCGCAACTTGCTTACAGTGGGTATTTTGATGGGCAGCCGTAGTTTGACAATTTGGCCCCACTAGCATGTCACGGTTGTGTTCCCACACATAGTCCATGAGTAAGTCCAATTCTTGCTTGCAGAAAGGCTTCTTCCTCGACGTGCTGGAGGCCGTAGCTGTGTCTGGGGGTCCCAGCCTGTACTGCAAGTGCAACCTTCCTCCTCTTGGACGCTGGTCTGGACCCTGGCTGGCAAATACCACCCTGATCAGTATGGGCAGTGGCGTTCGTGGAATGAGCCGAGGGAGTGGCAGGTGGAACATGGAGTGAAGCCCTGACTTGCCTCAGTGGCTGCTGGGTGTCCTGGAAAGGACCCTGCGCAGCAACATCCGCTATGCCAGGGTCATTGACCGGGACTGTCCTGGTTGGTAGACTCACAACTGGGGTGGTGTCGGCTGCATCTGCCCCTGCACTTGCCAACACCCGGCTGGTCGGGGCACCAGATGACATTACTGCCCCAGGGACACGTGCCTCAGTCAGGGCAGCCCTGTGTGCACCTACGGTGTGCCTCCTGACCTCCTGAAAATCTTCCATGGACTCTTCAAGTGCCAGCGCAGCCTGCGCTGGCAGACCCTGAGCCTGGGTGGTGGTGTCCACAGCTGCACCTGCAGCTACCACTACCCTTGGGCCCATGGCAGTCGATGAAACGGACTGCCAGATCACAAGGGTGCCAGTGCCAGATGCAAGAACTGCATCTCCCGGAGCCACAGGGGGTGGTGGCATGACTGCACCAACACGTGGCACAACATGGTGCTGAGCTGGCGCACCCCTGCCTCTTCCCCCTCTGCAGCCACCCTGGACACCCTGGAGTCCCCCTACTCCCCAGTCACCCCAGCCACGTCCCTGACTACGCCCGCCACATGGATTATGCCCACCTGAGGTGCCCCTCACCTTTCGTGGCCTCCCAGCCATGGCACAGATAGAGTAGTGCCAGAACAGATGGAGTAGTGCCAATGGGAGGTGTACACGACAATTGTCCTGGGCAATTGGGGTGAAGGGGGTGGGATACAAGATGTTAACAGCACCTCTGCACCTGCAAGGCTGTATGTGATTCCGGTGATAAAGTGACGGGTCACGCAACGCTCAGGCACTCCAAAACTGCAGTAAAACCATGCATGCAACCCCCCATAGCCCACGTGTGTGGAATTAACCTCCCGCAGTACGCTGTGGCACCCAGGGACACGAAAAACACATACGCCTGGGGCACGCAGGCTACTATGACCGCGAAAACGGGTGCGATACACAGGGGCACCCGCAGTGGGAAAAATAGCGTGCGCGACTCACTGTCAGACTAGCGTGATAATGAAAAACACGCATAGCCAATAACCCCGCCAAAAGAAGAGATACATCCTTGATCCGCTGTGAAGTTGTGATGGCGCGATAAACAACATGAAGTAACAACACACACGTCAGTCTCCACGAAAGGCATGTACAGCGAACTGCCGGACCGGCTCACCTTTAACCCGTGCTGTGGGAAACGCCCGCGCGCATCACTTCTGTAACGCGCTTAGGCCCTTTCCTCGGATTACACGCATTAACACGCAGAGGTGCTGTTTTTTCACATGCTGAATCCCTATGCACCCGTGACAAGGGAAACGCCCACGCATGTAACGTCACAGACACACTCACGCGCTAAGGGCCTTTCCTCGAATTACACGCTGACATGCAGTTTTTTCACATCCCAAATCACTCCGTATCAAGCTGGCCACGCGACAACACACGGAAGACCACGCTCCTCCCCAGAAGGCCATTTTCCTGCCCCCCAGAGCCCCAAGCAGCCTCCCATGAGCCATCTACTGCTGCCTGCCTGCCTGCTGCCACCGTGCCCTGCCATTTGGTACCTGCCCATCTGCCATCTGCAGGGGTCCAGTTGCTGTGATGACACCTGCTGGAACAGAAGACTCCTGACTGGTATTACATCGCTCCACAGCCCAGCCCCAGGACCCAGTTGCCCACCCACACCTGCCTCGGGGGTTGCCATGTCTGACACAATACCATCTGGCACCAGTGGCAACCCCCCAGCTGAGAGGCAGAGGGCTGCCAGCTTCACTTCCAATGAAGTTGACATCCTGGTGGAGCAAGTCCTGGGGCAATGTGATGCCCTCTTCTCAACATCGCACAACGACAAGGAAGGACATAGGAGGATCTGGACGGACATAGTGGGTGCCATCAACGCAGAGGGGGTGGCACCCTGCGACATTAAACACGTCCAGAAGCGCTGGGAGGACTACAAGTCCAGGACCCTCAAGAAGGCCCGGCGTCTCTTAGACGCAGCAGATGCAGTGGGGCGCCGGGGCCAGCTTACCAACCAGCAGATGAGGGTCCTGGAGCGCATTCGCTCAGTGCTTCACCACCAGATCCTCAGGATGCAGGCACGTCTGGAGTCGAGCGGTAAGTGGCCATGCATTGCCATGTGAAACAGAGCAGGTGCCCGTCAATGCTGGGTTGGTGGGGGTACAGGGGGACATGAGTCGGAGCCTGCCGGCAGGTGCCCGTCAATGCTGGGTGGGGGTGCAGGGGGACATGAGTCGGGGCCTGCCGGCAGGTGCCCGTCAATGCTGGGTGGGTGGGGTGCAGGGGGACATGAGTCGGGGCCTGCTGGCAGGTGCCTGTCAATGCTGGGTGGGTGGGGGTGCAGGGGGACATGAGTGAGGTCCTGCCATCAATGCTGGGTGGGACATGTGCTGGGGCTGACAAGTGCATGGTTCCATGTGGGCTGCCTGCGGGGCATGCCCAGGATGGATGGGCTGTCTGCGGGGCATGGCCAGGGTGGATTGGCTGCCTGCAGGACATGGCCAGGGGTGTAGGGTAGTTCCCTGTGGTGTAGGCTGCCTGGATGGCCTGGGGAGGGGGCACACCCGGGAGTGCCCACAATGACAAATTCTGAGGGGTGCGCAGGGAGTTTAACATGCATTTTCGTGGTTGGGGGGCTGTATGCTGGTCCACTGGCCTTTGCGCCATGCACTGGATTTGTGTGCTGTTCATGGCGCACAGGGCGGTTTTGGGGGCATAACTGGCGCTGCTGGAGGGTCGCTGCGCCACTCTGCGCCACGGCTGGTTATGGATGTTAAAATCCATGAATACGCTCTGCACTGAAATGGGTTTTGGCGCACACGGCTGGCGCAGACTGCCACACGCGCACACTGTGCACCAGCCACGTGCGCCACTTGTGCGCTGATTTCTATGAATTACCTGTGGAGCACATTTCAATTATTGGTTGCATTTCTTTTTTTAACATTGTTTCATTAAATTTTGAACAGCTTCCAAGAGTTGGCATAAAGGACATACAACTGACATTTTTGTGCGCTAATGTTTCCATGACATCAGAGTTATGGCCATAGAGTGAATGGATGTGTCTAGGTTTTAAAATGTATTGTGCTTCTTGAGATAGTACACCAACTCTAATACTTTTTAAAATGTTGGTGTCTGTGATATCTGCTAACTGGCACATGTTTTCTGTTAATTCTCTGTATTGGAAATGTTGCCAAAGGTTGATATTTCCTATGCTGCCAACAGTTTTATGGCAGAGTTTGTGCCCTAAGGTTTTAAAAATAGGTTCACCTTTCACTGGTGTCAATTGAAGAAGATCTCCGAAAACAATAATGTGTTTTCCTCCAAAGAGCTCTTCGTAGTTTGTTTTGAGTACATCTTGTAATCTGAGGTGAACGAAAGCCAACATTCGGTTGGAGACCATGCTCACTTCAACTATTAGTGCGGTTTCATTTTTTTCAAAACTGTGCATAGTTCCATTGCAGCTTCTGTAGAAAGTTTGTAATAATCTAATTTGTTTTGATGTTCTACTGGAAGGAGTACTAATCAGTGTAAAGTGACAGCTAAACCTGTGGGGGCAGTTATAACAGCTGACAGTTTGTTGTTTGTCAATTGTTGAAGAAGCTTGCTGATGATTTTGATTAAGAATGTTTTTCCTGAACCAGCTTGTCCACTGACATATAGCAGTATAGGTTTGTAGTTTTGGCAGGTACACTTTGTTATTTTCATGTTATACACCACATTCAATTTGTTTTATTACTTCTTGACAAATGCTACGCTGCTTATTATTAAGTTTTGATTTCAGTACAGTGAAGTCTTCTGTATCTTCTTCATAGTGAGACATGGTGTTTTCTACTTCTGTCATAGCTAATTCTGCCTCATTTGCTATTAGTGACTGTCCCAGTGGTTCTTGGCTTCCTGTTACAGAAGGTTGACTACTGTCAGGAGTGTTCTTATCTAGTTGGGCCTGGAGTTCTTCTTCGTGTTGCTGTTCATTGTGCAACATTGTTTTGTACAGTGTAAATATTACATCTGTTATAGTGCTTTAATTTGCTTTGAAAGCGTCTTCATAGGAATCATTGATATCGAGGGGCCGATTCATGGAACAAACGTGCGCTGATAAAGTGGTGCAAGCTGGCGCAAGCAGGCGCAAGCGTGAAAAAGGAAGCGCACAAGCAAGCGTGCGATTCAAGGAAGTCCCTGCGCGTGTCTTTCTCGGGATGTGCGCCAAACCCGTGCGTGGCGCACACGGGCGCACACGTCATTGCAACATGCCGAACGCCATGTGCGACGCGCACAGGGAAAGCACACAACGTCCGCGCACACACCAAAAAGGCGGGACACGGGGCATAACACACGGAATGGGGAACAACGCGTGAAAAAGAAGGCGTAACTGGGGAAGTACTGCAGGGGAATACACGGAACGCCCACACGCACGTGAACAACCCGTATTCATGGATTTGAATACGGGAAACCCACGCCTGGCAAAAGACGCGCATAGGCGTCAACGCTTCCGCCACACGAAGGCAGGCGGAAGCGTCCCCGCACAGTATAAAAGTGCACGCAAACAGCAAACACGTATATACAGCTGCGATGAATGCCCCATTTGTTGCAGCACTAGTCGTGGGACACTGCAGGAGGAGGAGAATTGCCAGAGCCCGCATTATTTTACCCTGGACCAGCCTTTTTGGGATGCCTGACAACCACGTCTATGGGAGGTATAGGTTTCCACCTCACATCATCCTAGACCTTGTCAGGGAGTGGGAAGATGACCTTACATCCCCCATCCTGTGCTCCCAAGCATTGTGCCCCTTGGAGAAGGTTCTCAATGTCCTGCATTTTTTGGCCACTGGGTCATTTCAGCAGACTACTGCCATAGTGGGTGGGGTTTCACAGGCCACGCAGTCACGCTGCCTACACCAGGTGTTGGCAATCATCACTTCACACCCCTCTCTCCGCAGGCACATATACATGCCCAGAACACCCACAGAAAGGCAGGCCATGGTCCAGGACTTTTACAGGGTGGCACACTTCCCCAAAGTGCTTGGTGCCATAGATTGCACCCATGCGGCCCTACGTCCACCTAGGGCCACTGAGCACATCTATTAAAACCGCAAGTACTGGCATTCCATCAACGTGCAGGTTGTATGCGATTCTAAAGGAATCATCACCTCTGTCTATGCAAACTACCCTGGCTCCACCCATGACAGTTTCATATATAGAATGTCTGCCCTGAGCCGGGCCCTGGAAGCTGGGCAGCATGGCGACACATGGCTCCTAGGTGAGTACAAATGCCTGTGCACATGCATGCAAGTCACACACAGACAAATACCCAAACCCTAATAATCTCAACTATTATCACCTCCCCAGGGGACAGTGCCTACCCTCTGAGCAACCACATGATGACGCCAATCCGGAACCCCACCACACCATCCCAGGTAAGATACAACGATGCCCATATTGCAACCCGGGGCATCGTGGAGCACACATTCGGAGTGCTCAAGTCATGCTTCCGCTCCCTTGACCGCTCTGGTGGGCAGCTACTGTATGCACCCCCAGTAGTGTGCAGGATCATTGTGGCAGCATGTGTACTGCACAATGTTGCAACACAGCGGGAGATACCGGTGGACATGGTGGTGCCCCCACATCCCCAACCACAGGCAAAGTCGCTGCCCATGGGAGGGGACAGGGCACGTGGCGAGGCAGCCCGGACCCAGCTTGTGGCTACATTTTTCACCTAAACTCCCACCCCTGCGGAGTGCACACAGTCCTGGCACATACCAGATGACAATCAATGATGACAAAGAGACAGTCAACTGTCACAACCTTACCACCCTGAGAATGTTCCCATGGAAGTGCCACATTGTGTGTATCCCTAGCTACTTAAAAATAACCAATCCTGTGTGACCAAAAGGAACACATGCAAGGTGTGTATCACACACCCCTGCAAAACAGTCCATCACAATCCCTGGAATGTCACCCAAACCCTCCCAAACCACATCACCCTTGTCTGCTACACAATCACATGGCATGCAATAGTAAAAGGCCAACACATGACCAACAATATACAAAGTGACATGTCATAAATGATAACTGGCATGAGACAATGAGGTCTGACATGGAATCTAATGAAATGACTGACCAACAACCTGCCACACATACAAAGTCAGACACAAATGCTTTCCAACAGTCGTAGCATGAATACAACACTGAATGCCCGTTGACATGCACATTGGGCATGGCAAAATCCAGACCCCTGAACCCGTGTGCTGTGTGTGTCTCCTGCAACACACTGCTCAGCACACAGCACTTTGAGCAACCATAGTGTTGCAGATACACCTTGAGCATCACATGAAAAAGACTAATGAAATCTTGAACCAAATGACGCATGTACAGGGTACCCAAATGGCAATAGATCATGTGCTGCATGGACACCGCGGGCATGAGAATGCAATCTGTGTGCACCTGTGGCCATGGAAGTGTGGATGTAGGTGTGGTGGATCATTGTGCAACTGTGTGTGTCATTAGGGACATACACTCAATATATGCATGTGAAATCAAGTGACCCTCAGTGTCCTGTACACATCACATGTGAACATTGCCCGTGTGAACACCCCAGCATGTCAAACCACACCAATCCCCTGACACCCGAAAAGTAACGACAACACAGGAACAGGCATTGAGCAGCACAACACATCATGTACATAGTACCCCACAATTACAATGTCAGAGTCCCCAAAACACTGTAGGCCAAGCCAACTGTCCAACAATAAAATGGCCTCCCTTACACATCACCGTGACCTTCTGAACAACTGTCACTGGGGTATGTAGCCTATTTCCTCCAAGTCTACCTGGCCACAGGATCACCCTACCCCTTGGCGTCCATGTTCCAGCTTGCGTGTAAATAGGTTCAGCCCCCTCAGAGTACACCTTGACTGCTAAAAATACCAAATCGCATAGAACTCCAAGTAGGCAAACCCACAAACCAGGGAAAAAGGCTGTAAGCACCAAAAAACCCTGGAAGAGTCTCCAGTAGATGACTTGAATTAGCAGGAAATGTCAAAGCACACGTACAAGCACAATGATAGAACAACCAAGGTAGCACAGTGGAACAACGATCCAACAGGATGGGTACCATTTACAGTAAATTACATACAATGATGATGCAACAATTGATGGGTAGTGTCACAGCTCCGCAGGTGCAGGAGTAGCACGAACCAACCACCCCCTCCGTGGTCTGGGTGCCTGCAAGGTCAAACTAACACAGGCTTCTGAGACCCCGGTGGGGAAGGAGGGTCAGGGATATGTTGCATGGACAGGCATTGTCATTCAGGATAACCGGAAAGAGGAGCAAGAGAGTGGATGTGGATTTGCAAGGGAAAGTAAGCAAAATATAACTAATCACAAAAACACATACTCAATTAGAGAAAACATGTTCATCATGCACATTGCACCAAATTAGTCAAATGCAAGCCAAAGAGACACTTATCTCTGGGTTGAGTGCTGGCCTTCTGCCTGCACACTCTCAGGTCCGGTAACAGGAGCACTTCAATGCTGCAAAGAGAGGGTGAGTTACTGATCTGAATGTGTGTTTACAACACACACATACAACCCCATCCATGCCCCAAATAAAGTGACTTCTCCTCAAACAAACACCCTGTCTGCTGCCATGTACCCATACGTTAGCTTGGCCCACCGATGGTACATACACTGTCAAGGCAGTAAGGCTGGCGCATGTGGCTGCGCGGGAAATGGAAGACCAATGGGTCAAGAATCAGACATGATAGAATGGTCCCTGGGTGAGCTGCAAGACGCGTATAGCAAGGTGCAACTTCAGTACACGTTGTGTTTTGGCCGCCGCAGATTCAAATAGGCAGTGCATGTGACAATTTGCACATGCAAATGACATGCACTCACCACGAGTCTGAGCCTCGCTGGTCGTCCCTGTGCACTGCATCAGTTTCTGGGTAGGAATGCTACTACCCTAATTACTCAGCATCAATGGAGCAGAGGGTACTGGAGGATATGTTTGATGGCCCCTGCGTGTGCCCCTGACAACTTGCAAAGGCAATTGGCATTTGGCCCTTAACGCATGTCAGCTGTACTGTGTGCTTCCCCAACAATGCCTGGCAAACCTCCCCAGCACTGGTGCTACTTAGCATCCATGTGCAAGTGGCCTGGTGGAAGGTAGTCTGCGGTGTGAGCCCTTGTGTTTCTCACCTTGGCAGGAGCTCCTGGAAACACATCTGCTTCTGTCGAACGTCTGAGGACAAGCCCTGTGCATCTGCTTGTGCACAAATCCACACGTCTGCACCACCGAATGTGGCCTGTTTCCTGGATTACTCGTCCCTGTGTCTGCTGGCAAAGGTAGTCTGGAGGCTCATCTTCCTGCAGAAAGGGCATTAAACAAAGCAATAAGGCTGGAAAGCTTGCTGTGTGTGTGTGTACATTCTGGTTGTCACTGGGCCAGGTTACAGAGCTACATCCAAATTCCTCCCACCATCAGTGTCGCTTTGACAGGCCAAGGGTGCAGGCTACTGTCTACAGCATGAAGTGAATCAAGCACATATACAGACAAGAAAATAACATACATCACAATCCACATCAATTAATGTAGAAATCAATCACATACTCACCCAAATTCATCACAGACATGGGGTGGATGAAACGCAACCAATCCCCACTAGGGGTGTTAACACAAGTAGTACAGCAGCAGACAGGCCACAGTTATGAGGCAAGTCCAAAGCCCTTGTGTAATATTTTGTTACACTGAACCATCCTTGCAAGCCCATGGATAAGGGACGCAGGAGTGGCCTATGTGAGTCAGGACCCTAAGCTGCAAACACATACACAAGACAAGCGTGAAGGGCCCAGCTGGAACAGACAGTGGATGCTTTCAAAAGCCACAAAGCACCACACTGTCACATGAAAGCACAATAGACAAACTATATTAAACTATATTAACTAATTAAACTAACAATGAACCACCTACATAACCTAATTAAAATAACTATCAAATAGTTAATATTAACTAACTAAACTAAAAGCAAAAATCAAAAATGGCCACATACGACCCAGGGGGGAAGGTACCCAGAAGGGGGGAGGTACAGGGTGCACCTCAACACACACATGCGATGATTTTGAGACAAAGAAAAACTCCATGGGCTCAATGCCTGCACAGCTTGACCTGTGTGGGAGATATATTGTCGTCCGAGTCTGTCTCATCCTGAATCGGAGGACGTGGGCCAGGACCCTGACCACGCCTAGGTGCAGCTTGCCCCTCGTCAGCAGCAAGTCTGCCGGACGGGTGAGCCTGGTTCTGTGTAGAACCTCCCGTGATACACATGCTTCCACTTGCAAGGTAACACGTGTAACACGGAGTTCTTCCTGCGTGGTCTGGCTGGACAAATGATGCACCTCCCGGCAAGCATGTAGCTCAGCCGAGATGGTACGCTCAAGCTGCTCAAAACTCTCCTCTGACCGCACCCTCTGGGATGTCAAGAGGGCACCCAGAGTAGATCTGAGGGACTGATACTCATCCCTCAGGGCCTCCATGTGTGCCTCTGCGTGAGCATTAATTGCTTGATGCAGAGACAACATTTCAGCCTGGCGTGCCCTGTCAGAGGCCGCCATGCACAGCCTGAGCGAGCGGGCCGTGGACTGCACCACCTGCCTCTGGAGAAGCACCTGCCTAGCAGGGGGGAGCACAGATTGGGCAACACGTTCCATCCTCACAGCAATGTTATCAAGTGCTGCCCTCTGATGTTCTGAATTGGCAGTCATGTCTTGGTCCCACTCAGTATACCTCGGTGGCGCGCGGCCACCACGTTGCTGGGCTTGACACCTGCGGGACCCAAGGACCGGGCATCCTCGTTGGGTTGGCACCGCCCGCGGCTGCATGACTACATGCCCCCGTCTATGTGAGACCCCAGGCACATCAGCGACTGGTGTGGAGGGTGACCCTGCATCCCGATCCACCACAGGCGGAGGTCCCACCACTGTCTGGCCCCTCTGTGCAGGTGTTGCAGTAAGAGGAGTGTCCACATCAGAATCACTCACCCCTGACGTATGGACCTGATGCACATATAACTCGACATGGTCATCAGAGTGCTCATCTGGGCTGGACTCATTGCCAGCCAAAGACACGATGGCCTGTAGCACACGTGGGTTCTCGTGGTCTACCACCCCACGACCCCCACTTGTGCCGGGTTGCGGTTGTGATAACAACCCTGTGCCTGGCATGACAACACCATCCTCTGCCTCCATTGCATCATCATATGAAAAGTGGAGAGAAAAAAACATTAGTACACATGTTAGAAGCACTTAACACAGTCACACATGGACATCACACAGACAGCCAACACATGAAGCAGACATGTCACACACAAAAGAGAACCTGCCATGCATGCCTGGTCATTTTGACATTACATCAGTGAGTACGCATGTAGAACGGTGTTACATGGCTCCAAAATGGGTTGATGCAGTGCAGAACATGTGTACGTTACTCATTATCTACATGAACAAGTACTTCATGATGTGCATTAAAACACGTGAAAGCAGTACATGGGCAAGTTCAGGCATCACGTGCAATGTGCATGCAATGGGTTGCATGGCTACAAGCAAACCCCCCCTGAGTTAAAATGCAGGGATGCCTTGCATGGTGGCAAAAGGTGACCAGAGACCTGTGTATTGGCAGCCAGTGTTGACTAGCATCAATGGCATCATCTGAGTCAACTGACAACACAGCAGATGATGATGGGACAGTAAGCAGGACACATGACGAACCCTCAGTAGTACATCCATGTGTGCAAAACCCACTACACCAGTTGGACAGAGTCAGTGGGCCTGAAACTGGGGGAGGATTGTGCCCCAAGCAGACTGTGACACCCTAAACATGTGTGTGATGCAGGACTGGGCCAGAGTGGCCATGGGATGGATGGTGGAATGGCACGAAATGTCAGTCACCCTGGACACGTACTACAATGAGCATCCAGTCAAGGACACATTGGGGGACGCGTGGAATGCACATGGAGCATGAATGGGCATTGAGGTCCCTGTGGAGCATCTGCCATCTGCACAGTCTGAGTGAGAAACCCTGCATGAAGGACAGAGGATATACCCCACTTCATTTGTCTGGCAGGTTGGCTGGTGCAAGTTAGCATGTACACAGGAGGCTTGAACAGGCCATTGCAGTACCGCAAAATGATGCACAACACTGCAATGGTGAAATTGGAGTGCAGGGAAGGGTGGAGGGGCAAGGGAGCATAACTACGTGGAGTACCCGCATGCAGGCAGGGGACACATGCACATCAGTCATGCAATGACATAGTCCCAGTGCGAGAGGAAGGACACCCCAGGCTACATGCAGAAGGGCCAGTGAGCTGGAACATGGACCGGAGGGGCATCCGTGTGACTAGCATGTGAGTGTGGGGCAAGTGTGGTGATGAGGACAGTCCCTGTCTGCTTAACATGTCCACCATCCTGCACAGCAGGCACGCATCAGTGAAGCATTGCATGACTTGCACATGAAAACAGTTCTATGTCAAATGTTCAAATGAAAACGATCGAATGACCAAAGGGTCGAAACAAAAGGACCAAAAAACCAAAGGGTCGATTTTTTTGGGCCAATAGTTTGGGGGTTTCCTCCCCCAATCCCAGTTACTGTAGCATAAACCATTTTTAATTTTTAACTACAGGAAAAACATTAACCATATATATTCTGTCTGAGAATTTTGACCCTTTTGTCTTAGGTCCAATTACCTCGACCCTTTCATCATTCAATCGTTTTGGTGTTGAATCTTTGACAGGACACCCATAAGAATCATGTACACATGACATGTAGTGGCAGTCATGCCCAACACATGACACGAGTAAAACAACCATGGCCTCGACAAACACGCAGCAGCACTCACTGGACTGGGCATCAAAGTCCTGCATCTCTCCCACTCCTTCAACCAATTCTGGTGGTATGAACTCCGCAACGAGTGACTCATGCGGAGTAAGGTCTACCTCCTCAGGTGCCGGCCCACTGCCAGTCACCAGAGTCACGTTGTAATTTGAGGCACGCGTTGCCTTAGCGCTGCGTTTGAGGTCATTCCAATGCTTTTTGTACTCTTGGGCTCTGAGCACCTCATGGCCGAATGCACTCACATCTTCCGCAACTTGCTTCCAGTGGGCATCACGATGGGCAGCCGTAGTCTGACAATTCGGCCCCACTAACATGTCACGGTTGTGGTCTTGCACGTAGTCCACGAGGCAGTCCAGTTCCTGCTTGCAGAAAGGCTTCTTCCTCGACCTGCAGGAGGCCGTAGCTGTGTCTGAGGTCCCAGCCTGTACTGCAGGTACAAACTTCCTCCTCTTGGACGCTGGTCTGGACCCTGGCTGGCAAATGCCACCCTGATCAGTATGAGCAGTGGCACTGGTAGAATGAGGAGAGGGAGTGGCAGGTGGAACATGGAGTGACGCCCTGACTTGCATCAGTGGCTGCTGGGTGCCCTGGAATGGGCCCTGCAGAGCAAAATCCGCTAGGCCAGGGTCATTGATCGGGACTGTCCTGGTTGGTAGACTCACAACCGGGGTTGCTTTGGCTGCATCTGCCCCTGCAGTTGCCAACACCCAGCTGGTCGGGGCAGCAGATGGGATTACTGCCACAGGGACACGTGCCTCAGTCTGGGCAACCCTGCGTGCACCTACAGTGTGCCTCCTGACCACATGTAAATCTTCCATGGACTCATCAAGTGCCAACGCAGCCTGCGCTGGCAGACCCTGAGCCTGGGTGGTGGTGTCCACAGCTGCACCTGCAGCTACCACTACCCTTGGGCCCGTGTCAGTCGATGAAACAGACCGCCAGGTCACATGGGCGCCAGTGCCAGATGCAAGAACTGCATCTCCTGGAGCCGCAGGAGGTGGTGGCATGACTGCACCAACATGTAGCACAACATCGTCTGGAGCTGGCGCACCCCTGCCTCTTCCCGGTCTGCAGCCAGCCTGGACACCCTGGAGTCCCCCACTCCTTGGTCACTCTGGCCACACCTGCTATGAGGAGTACACCCAGCTTAGGCGCCCCTCACCTTTGGTGGCCTTCCAACCATGGCACAGATGGAGTAGTGCTGGCACAGATGGAGAAGTGCCACTGGGAGGTGTACACAACAATTGTCCTGAGCAATTGGGTGAAGGGGGTGGGATACAAGGGGCCTCATTACGACCTAGGCAGAAAACCATGGTGCTAATAGCATGGAGAAAGGGGGAATTACCACCCCATTACAAGGTTGGCTGGGCGGTAATTCCCCCTTCCTCCATGGCCCTTCCCCATTCCCATTTTTGCCCCATAGGGTATAATGGGAATGGGGAAGGAGGTAATTATGGTACTGCAAATTGCGGTACCGTAATTAGCACCAAGGTCCCTTTGCCAGCCGTTAAGGTGGGAACCTGCAAAGGGACCTCGTAATCAGGCGCTAAGGGATTACCAGTACGGATACCCTTACCGGTACCGGCAATCCCTTAGCGCCAGGGTCATAATGAGGCCCAAGATGTTATAAGCACCCCTGCACCTGCAAGGCTGTATGTGACCCCGGTAATGAAGCGACAAGTCACGCAATGCTCAGGCACCGCAAAACTGCAGTAAAACCGTGCACGCACCCCGGTAGCCCGCGTGTGTGGAATTAACCTCCCGCAGTACGCAGTGGCACCCAGGGACACGAAAAACACGTACACATGGGACAGGCAGGCTACTATGACCTCGAAAATGGGTACGTGATACACAGGGGCACCAGCAGTGGGAAAAATAGCATGCGCGACTTACCGTCAGACTAGCGTGATAATGAAAAACACGCGTAGCCAATACCCCCGCCAAAAGAAGAGATACGTCCTTGATGCGCTGTGAAGTAGTGATGGTGCGCGAAACAACATGAAGTAGCAACACACATGTCAGTCGCCACGAAAGGCACGTACAGCGAACTGCCGGGAGCCGCTCACCTTGAACCCATGCTGAGGGAATAACCCACGCGCGTCACGTCACTTACACGCGTAGGCCCTTTCCTCGGATTACACGCATTAACACTCGGACGTGCAGTTTTTTCACGTGCTGATTCACTATGCACCCATCATGAGGGGACCCCGCGCACGTAACATCACAGATGCGCTTACACGCTAAGGTCCTTTCCTCGATTTACACGCTGACATGCACTTTTTTCACGTGCCAAATCACTCCGTATCAAGCTGGCCACGCGACAACACACGAAAGACCAAGCTCCTGCCCAAAAGGCCATTTTCCCGCCCCCAAGTGCCCCGAGCACGTTCCCACCTGCCATCTGCTGCTGCCTGACTGTCTGCTGCCCATGTGCCCTGCTATTTGGTGCCTGCACATCAGCCATCTGCAGGGGTCCAGTTGCTTTGTCCACCCCTGCTGGAACAGTAGACTCCCGACTGGGATACCATTGCTCCACAGCCCAGCCCCAGGACCCAGTTGCCCACCCACACCTGCCTCGGGGGTCGCCATGTCGGGGCAAACACCATCCGAGACCACTGGCGACCCCCAGCCAGAGAGGCAGAGGGCCACCAGCTTCAGTGAGAAGGAAGTTGGTGTCCTGGTGGAGCAAGTTCTGGGGCATTATGATGCCCTCTTCACACCATCGTGCGCCGACAAGGAAGGACAGAAGAGGATCTAGGAGGACGTATTGGTTCCCATCAACACGGACGGGGTGGCAACCCGCAACATCAAGCACGTCCGGAAGTGCTGGGAGGACTTCAGGTCCAGGACCCTCAACAAGGCCCGGTGTCTCATGAAGGCAGAGGATGCAGAGGGGTGCTGGGTCAGCCTGACCAACATCCAGATGAGGGTCCTGGAAAGCATAAGCCCAGTGCTCCATGCCCAGATACTTCGGAGGAAGACCAGTCTGGAGTCGAACTTTAAGTGGCCATGAATTGCTGTGTGAAACAGGGCATGTTGCAGTGTGCTGGTAGTCAGCTACTTGCCTGTATGTGTAATATACACATGCCATGTATGGATGTGTGTGTGCAGGGACATCATGGTAATGCATTTGAGACAGTAATGCGTGAAACACATGGATGGTGCATGTGTTCCAATGCAACATGGGGAGTAGCATGCGGGATGCACACATGAATGCATGCCTGTCCCTGTTTATGGACATGGATGGGGGGTCAGGGATGTGTGCTGCTCTCATGTACATGTATGGTGTACATGTCTGTGTGTCTGAGAAGTGTGTGTGTGACTTTGAAATGCCATGGATGCATGACACATGTCCGTGACGATGTGTAGATTCACTTGTGCAGTCTAGTCACCCTTGTATCCACTGTGTCTGTGGTGTACGAGCCATGATGCATGACCCTCCGGTGATGTGTGTGCATGGGATCAGTATGACCCTTGTACATGGATTCTGATATTGATTGCATGCACTGTGCCTGTTTCTGAATGTGTGTTGCCTGCATTGACCCATGTGTTGTGGAGGGACAGTATGAAAGTGACGTTTGACAGTGCCACTCATGTGTTATTGCTTTCTGTCTAGGGGACTATTGTACAGTACCCTGATGGTTGTGTTCTATGTCTCCCAATACGCAGTGTCGAGTGAAGAAGAGGGCGGAGACGGCGCTGTGGAGCTAAGCAGCGGGGATGCCTCCACCGGGCAGCGAGACAAGACCCAGCCACCCTCCCAGTTATTGCCATCATCCGGGAGCGAGGGGACTGGTGCCGCTTCTGCCACTGCGGCTGTAGCGGAAGAGCCGGGTGAGCCCCCACAGGGGCTTACAATGGCGGAAGACTGTCCGGAGACATCCAGGTTGGTGGTCTCCACAGAGAAGGAGGAGCCCGCTACTGACCCGCACATGGGGCCTGGTGGGGGTAGTACCACTGGTGCAGTCGAGGGCCAGGGTCAGGAGGCAGCACAGGTCACCGCGGAGGGGCCTGTTGCATGTCGCTGTCCCTGACCCTGTGACTGCACCACCATGCACCAGCAGGAATACCCTGTCCCAGGCCCGTCTGCAGGTAGGGGGGGAGGCCCACCTCATCTGGCTCTCCACTACCTGCGGACGAGGAGTCCCATGACCGTATGGGCTCCGTCCTGATTTGTGTCGCGTTGCGCATGCGTGTCAGAGAGCTGAGTGGCAGTGTGGCACAGTTGGAAGGGGCCATGGTCGGTGGGTTCCTACATGTGTCACGCACTTTGGCGGACCTCTCCTCCTCTGTGGAAACTATGCACCAGTCGTTCTCCCTGCCGTCTTCTGGCCCAGATTCAACCAGGGCACTCTGGAGATCCCATCCCTGCCACAGTCGGGAGTCAGCGGTCCAGCAGGGGTGGAAACCCCAACAACTGGAGACCAGCAGATGGAGGATGTGCAGGCATCATCGGACAGGGCACATGGACAGCAGCAGCAGGCTCTAGGTGGGAGCAATGATGGCTCGGGGCCATCAACATCAGAGGGGCAGGCATCGGCCAGAGGGCAGAAGGACCCTGGAATGGGTGTGTCTTCCATGTGGCTGCGGTTGGGCCAGTGTATAATTGCGGAGCGGCAGCGGGCGGAAGAGGCACGGCTCACCATGGTCAGATCTGAGTTCTCCATGCGTCGGGCGTTGAGGCGGGCTGAATGCCTCCAGGCAACTCGCAGGGAGTTGGAACAGGCCATGGATGCATGCCTGCGAGACCTCTCGGCCAGGGCAGAGGCCCGCCTCCAGGAGATTGACATGGAGTTCGATGATGCCCTGGCCCACAGCATCACAGAGTGAGCCGTAGGGCTTGCCTGCCACCATTGTATATAGTTAGTTAGTGTTAGGTTTCCTTTCTCTTTTTTTTTTCTTTTGGGATGCTTGGACAATGGCCCGCGTTTTTGTATATAGTTCTTAATTAAGTCGTTTTTTTTTTTATAGGTTTCATGTCATTTGTTCGGTTCATGGACCCTGGTTTCAAT
Source organism: Ambystoma mexicanum (assembly GCF_040938575.1). NCBI lineage: Eukaryota > Metazoa > Chordata > Amphibia > Caudata > Ambystomatidae > Ambystoma > Ambystoma mexicanum. The sequence goes on along the minus strand of NC_090930.1, from coordinate 355,221,763 downwards.
CTCTGTACATAGTTGGACTGTGGATTTCTGAACAAATATTATTTTACTTCACCATGGATCTATGGATTTTAAAATGTAGGTTTCTTTTGGATTTGCTTTGGTGGACAAGGAGTTTTCACTGACTTTATTTTGGATGACTTTGGATTGTGAATTCATGATTTATTTATTTTTTTGGATATGCATTTTTTTAAAATTAATATTATATTCATGCTTTGATTCCATTTGCTTCATTATGTGCACAATACATTTTGATTTCTTACTTCCATGCGTGGTATTCGCTCATTGGTTTACTGCATGTCACAATGTGGGTTTGCACAATCACTGGCACAGTGTGTGTGACGGACATGTGTTGATGTGCATAGTTGACTTTTGGTTTGTGACAAGAAATAGGCCTTTCAGTGTGGGGTGGATGGGAAACTTGATTGTGTCTCAGGACTGGGGTGGCATGCAGTGGGATTTTGGTGGACATGAGGCCCATGAATGTGCATCTTTATGACATGTTGGGTTGGCACATGTGTCGGGGCCTGCTGGCAGGTGCCCGTCAATGCAGGGTGGGTGGGGGTGCAGGAGGACATGTGTTGGGGCCTGCTGGCAGGTGCCCGTCAATGTTGGGTGGGTGGGGGTGCAGGAGGACATGTGTCGGGGCCTTCTGGCAGGTGCCACTCAATGCTGGGTGGGTGCGGGTGCAGGGGGACATGTGTCAGGGCCTGCTGGCAGGTGCCCCTCAATGCTGGGTGAGTGGGGGTGCAGAGGGACATGAGTCAGGGCCTGCTGGCAGGTGCCCGTCAATGCAGGGTGGGTGTGGGTACAGGGGGACATGTGTCAGGGCCTGCTGGCAGGTGCCCCTCAATGCAGGGTGGGTGGGGGTGCAGGGGGACATGTGTCAGGCCTGCTGGCAGGTGCCCATCAATGCAGGGTGGGTGGGGGTGCAGGGGGACATGTGTTGGGGCCTGCTGGCAGGTGCCCGTCAATGCAGGGTGGGTGGGGGTGGAGGGGGACATGTGTTGGGGCCTGCTGGCAGGTGCCCGTCAATGCTGGGTGGGTGGGGGTGCAGAGGGACATGTGTCGGGGCCTGCTGGCAGGTGCCCCTCAATGCAGGGTGGGTGGGGGTGCAGGGGGACATGTGTCGGGCCTGCTGGCAGGTGCCCCTCAATGCAGGGTGGGTGGGGGTACAGGGGGACATGTGTCAGGGCCTGCTGGCATGTGCCCGTCAATGCAGGGTGGGTGGGGGTGCAGGGGGACATGTGTCGGGGCCTGCTGGCAGGTGCCCGTCAATGCTGGGTGGGCGGGGGTGCAGGGGGACATGTGTCGGGGCCTGCTGGCAGGTGCCCCTCAATGCTGGGTGGGTGGGGTGCAGGGGGGACATGTGTCGGGCCTGCTGGCAGGTGCCCGTCAATGCAGGGTAGGTGGGGGTGCAGGGGGGACATGAGTCGGGGCCTGCTGGCAGGTGCCCCTCAATGCAGGGTGGGTGGGAGTGCAGGGGGACATTTGTCGGGGCCTGCTGGCACGTGCCCGTCAATGCAGGGTGGGTGCGGGTGCAGGGGGACATGTGTCGGGGCCTGCTGGCACGTGCCCGTCAATGCAGGGAGGGTGGGGGTGCAGGGGGACATGTGTCGGGGCCTGCTGGCAGGTGCCTGTCAATGCTGGGTGGGTGGGGGTGCAGGGGGACATGTGTTGGGGCCTGCTGGCAGGTGCCCGTCAATGCAGGGTGGGTGGGGGTACATGGGGACATGTGTCGGGGCCTGCTGGCAGGTGCCTGTCAATGCAGGGTGGGTGGGGGTGAAGGGGGACATGTGTCGGGGCCTGCTGGCAGGTGCCCGTCAAAGCTGGGTGGGTGGGGGTGCAGGGGGACATGTGTTGGGCCTGCTGGCAGGTGCCCCTCAATGATGGTTGGGTGTGGGTGTAGGGGGACATGAGTTGGGGCCTGCTGGCAGGTGCCCGTCAATGCAGGGTGGGTGGGGGTGCAGGGGGACATGTGTCGGGGCCTGCTGGTAGGTGCCCGTCAATGCTGGGTGGGTGGGGGTGCAGGGGGACATGTGTCGGGGCCTGCTGGCAGGTGCCCCTCAATGCAGGGTGGGTGGGGATACAGGGGGACATGTGTCAGGGCCTGCTGGCATGTGCCCGTCAATGCAGGGTGGGTGGGGGTGCAGGGGGACATGTGTCGGGCCTGCTGGCAGGTGCCCGTCAATGCAGGGTAGGTGGGGGTGCAGGGGGGACATGAGTCGGGGCCTGCTGGCAGGTGCCCCTCAATGCAGGGTGGGTGGGAGTGCAGGGGGACATTTGTCGGGGCCTGCTGGCACGTGCCCGTCAATGCAGGGTGGGTGCGGGTGCAGGGGGACATGTGTCGGGGCCTGCTGGCACGTGCCCGTCAATGCAGGGAGGGTGGGGGTGCAGGGGGACATGTGTCGGGGCCTGCTGGCAGGTGCCTGTCAATGCTGGGTGGGTGGGGGTGCAGGGGGACATGTGTTGGGGCCTGCTGGCAGGTGCCCGTCAATGCAGGGTGGGTGGGGGTGCAGGGGGGGACATGTGTTGGGCCTGCTGGCAGGTGCCCCTCAATGCAGGGTGTGTGGGGGTACATGGGGACATGTGTCGGGGCCTGCTGGCAGGTGCCCGTCAATGCAGGGTGGGTGGGGGTGAAGGGGGACATGTGTCGGGGCCTGCTGGCAGGTGCCCGTCAAAGCTGGGTGGGTGGGGTGCAGGGGGACATGTGTTGGGCCTGCTGGCAGGTGCCCCTCAATGATGGTTGGGTGTGGGTGTAGGGGGACATGAGTTGGGGCCTGCTGGCAGGTGCCCGTCAATGCAGGGTGGGTGGGGGTGCAGGGGGACATGTGTCGGGGCCTGCTGGCAGGTGCCCCTCAATGCTGGGTGGGTGGGGGTGTAGAGGGACATGAGTCGGGGCCTGCTGGCAAGTGCCCGTCAATGCAGGGTGGGTGGGGGTGCAGGGGGGACAGGTGTCGGGCCTGCTGGCAGGTGCCCCTCAATGCAGGGTGGGTGGGGGTGCAGGGGGGACATGTGTCGGGCCTGCTGGCAGGTGCCCCTCAATGCAGGGTGGGTGGCGGTGCAGTGGGACATGTGTCGGGGCCTGCTGGCACGTGCCCGTCAATGCAGGGAGGGTGGGGGTGCAGGGGGACATGTGTCGGGGCCTGCTGGCAGGTGCCTGTCAATGCTGGGTGGGTGGGGGTGCAGGGGGACATGTGTTGGGGCCTGCTGGCAGGTGCCCGTCAATGCAGGGTGTGTGGGGGTGCAGGGGGGGACATGTGTTGGGCCTGCTGGCAGGTGCCCGTCAATGCTGGGTGGGCGGGGGTGCAGGGGGACATGTGTCGGGGCCTGCTGGCAGGTGCCCCTCAATGCTGGGTGGGTGGGGTGCAGGGGGGACATGTGTCGGGCCTGCTGGCAGGTGCCCGTCAATGCAGGGTAGGTGGGGGTGCAGGGGGGACATGAGTCGGGGCCTGCTGGCAGGTGCCCCTCAATGCAGGGTGGGTGGGAGTGCAGGGGGACATTTGTCGGGGCCTGCTGGCACGTGCCCGTCAATGCAGGGTGGGTGCGGGTGCAGGGGGACATGTGTCGGGGCCTGCTGGCACGTGCCCGTCAATGCAGGGAGGGTGGGGGTGCAGGGGGACATGTGTCGGGGCCTGCTGGCAGGTGCCTGTCAATGCTGGGTGGGTGGGGGTGCAGGGGGACATGTGTTGGGGCCTGCTGGCAGGTGCCCGTCAATGCAGGGTGGGTGGGGGTACATGGGGACATGTGTCGGGGCCTGCTGGCAGGTGCCTGTCAATGCAGGGTGGGTGGGGGTGAAGGGGGACATGTGTCGGGGCCTGCTGGCAGGTGCCCGTCAAAGCTGGGTGGGTGGGGGTGCAGGGGGACATGTGTTGGGCCTGCTGGCAGGTGCCCCTCAATGATGGTTGGGTGTGGGTGTAGGGGGACATGAGTTGGGGCCTGCTGGCAGGTGCCCGTCAATGCAGGGTGGGTGGGGGTGCAGGGGGACATGTGTCGGGGCCTGCTGGTAGGTGCCCGTCAATGCTGGGTGGGTGGGGGTGCAGGGGGACATGTGTCGGGGCCTGCTGGCAGGTGCCCCTCAATGCAGGGTGGGTGGGGATACAGGGGGACATGTGTCAGGGCCTGCTGGCATGTGCCCGTCAATGCAGGGTGGGTGGGGGTGCAGGGGGACATGTGTCGGGCCTGCTGGCAGGTGCCCGTCAATGCAGGGTAGGTGGGGGTGCAGGGGGGACATGAGTCGGGGCCTGCTGGCAGGTGCCCCTCAATGCAGGGTGGGTGGGAGTGCAGGGGGACATTTGTCGGGGCCTGCTGGCACGTGCCCGTCAATGCAGGGTGGGTGCGGGTGCAGGGGGACATGTGTCGGGGCCTGCTGGCACGTGCCCGTCAATGCAGGGAGGGTGGGGGTGCAGGGGGACATGTGTCGGGGCCTGCTGGCAGGTGCCTGTCAATGCTGGGTGGGTGGGGGTGCAGGGGGACATGTGTTGGGGCCTGCTGGCAGGTGCCCGTCAATGCAGGGTGGGTGGGGGTGCAGGGGGGGACATGTGTTGGGCCTGCTGGCAGGTGCCCCTCAATGCAGGGTGGGTGGGGGTACATGGGGACATGTGTCGGGGCCTGCTGGCAGGTGCCCGTCAATGCAGGGTGGGTGGGGGTGAAGGGGGACATGTGTCGGGGCCTGCTGGCAGGTGCCCGTCAAAGCTGGGTGGGTGGGGTGCAGGGGGACATGTGTTGGGCCTGCTGGCAGGTGCCCCTCAATGATGGTTGGGTGTGGGTGTAGGGGGACATGAGTTGGGGCCTGCTGGCAGGTGCCCGTCAATGCAGGGTGGGTGGGGGTGCAGGGGGACATGTGTCGGGGCCTGCTGGCAGGTGCCCCTCAATGCTGGGTGGGTGGGGGTGTAGAGGGACATGAGTCGGGGCCTGCTGGCAAGTGCCCGTCAATGCAGGGTGGGTGGGGGTGCAGGGGGGACAGGTGTCGGGCCTGCTGGCAGGTGCCCCTCAATGCAGGGTGGGTGGGGGTGCAGGGGGGACATGTGTCGGGCCTGCTGGCAGGTGCCCCTCAATGCAGGGTGGGTGGCGGTGCAGTGGGACATGTGTCGGGGCCTGCTGGCACGTGCCCGTCAATGCAGGGAGGGTGGGGGTGCAGGGGGACATGTGTCGGGGCCTGCTGGCAGGTGCCTGTCAATGCTGGGTGGGTGGGGGTGCAGGGGGACATGTGTTGGGGCCTGCTGGCAGGTGCCCGTCAATGCAGGGTGTGTGGGGGTGCAGGGGGGGACATGTGTTGGGCCTGCTGGCAGGTGCCCCTCAATGCAGGGTGGGTGGGGGTACATGGGGACATGTGTCAGGGCCTGCTGGCAGGTGCCCGTCAATGCAGGGTGGGTGGGGGTGAAGGGGGACATGTGTCGGGGCCTGCTGGCAGGTGCCCGTCAAAGCTGGGTGGGTGGGGGTGCAGGGGGACATGTGTTGGGCCTGCTGGCAGGTGCCCCTCAATGATGGTTGGGTGTGGGTGTAGGGGACATGAGTTGGGGCCTGCTGACAGGTGCCCGTCAATGCAGGGTGGGTGGGGGTGCAGGGGGACATGTGTCGGGGCCTGCTGGTAGGTGCCCCTCAATGCAGGGTGGGTGGGGGTACAGGGGGACATGTGTTGGGCCTGCTGGCAGGTCCCCCTCAATGATGGTTGGGTGTGGGTGTAGGGGGACATGAGTTGGGGCCTGCTGGCAGGTGCCCGTCAATGCTGGGTGGGTTGGGGTGCAGGGGGACATGTGTCGGGGCCTGCTGGCAGGTGCCCCTCAATGCAGGGTGGGTGGGGGTACAGGGGGACATGTGTCAGGGCCTGCTGGCATGTGCCCGTCAATGCAGGGTGGGTGGGGGTGCAGGGGGACATGTGTCGGGGCCTGCTGGCAGGTGCCCGTCAATGCTGGGTGGGCGGGGGTGCAGGGGGACATGTGTCGGGGCCTGCTGGCAGGTTCCCCTCAATGCTGGGTGGGTGGGGTGCAGGGGGGACATGTGTTGGGCCTGCTGGCAGGTGCCCATCAATGCAGGGTAGGTGGGGGTGCAGGGGGGACATGAGTCGGGGCCTGCTGGCAGGTGCCCCTCAATGCAGGGTGGGTGGGAGTGCAGGGGGACATTTGTCGGGGCCTGCTGGCACGTGCCCGTCAATGCAGGGTGGGTGCGGGTGCAGGGGGACATGTGTCGGGGCCTGCTGGCACGTGCCCGTCAATGCAGGGAGGGTGGGGGTGCAGGGGGACATGTGTCGGGGCCTGCTGGCAGGTGCCTGTCAATGCTGGGTGGGTGGGGGTGCAGGGGGACATGTGTTGGGGCCTGCTGGCAGGTGCCCGTCAATGCAGGGTGGGTGGGGGTGCAGGGGGGGACATGTGTTGGGCCTGCTGGCAGGTGCCCCTCAATGCAGGGTGGGTGGGGGTACATGGGGACATGTGTCGGGGCCTGCTGGCAGGTGCCCGTCAATGCAGGGTGGGTGGGGGTGAAGGGGGACATGTGTCGGGGCCTGCTGGCAGGTGCCCGTCAAAGCTGGGTGGGTGGGGGTGCAGGGGGACATGTGTCGGGCCTGCTGGCAGGTGCCCCTCAATGATGGTTGGGTGTGGGTGTAGGGGGACATGAGTTGGGGCCTGCTGGCAGGTGCCCGTCAATGCAGGGTGGGTGGGGGTGCAGGGGGACATGTGTCGGGGCCTGCTGGCAGGTGCCCCTCAATGCTGGGTGGGTGGGGGTGTAGAGGGACATGAGTCGGGGCCTGCTGGCAAGTGCCCGTCAATGCAGGGTGGGTGGGGGTGCAGGGGGGACATGTGTCGGGCCTGCTGGCAGGTGCCCCTCAATGCAGGGTGGGTGGGGGTGCAGGGGGGACATGTGTCGGGCCTGCTGGCAGGTGCCCCTCAATGCAGGGTGGGTGGCGGTGCAGTGGGACATGTGTCGGGGCCTGCTAGCACGTGCCCGTCAATGCAGGGTGGGTGGGGGTGCAGGGGGACATGTGTCGGGGCCTGCTGGCAGGTGCCCGTCAATGAAGGGTGGGTGGGGGTGCAGGGGGACATGTGTCGGGGCCTGCTGGCAGGTGTCCGTCAATGCTGGGTGGGTGGGGGTGCAGGGGGACATGTGTCGGGGCCTGCTGGTAGGTGCCCGTCAATGCAGGGTGGGTGGGGGTACAGGGGGACATGTGTCGGGGCCTGCTGGCAGGTGCCCGTCAATGCAGGGTGGGTGGGGGTGAAGGGGGACATGTGTCGGGGCCTGCTGGTAGGTGCCCGTCAAAGCAGGGTGGGTGGAGGTGCAGAGGGACTTGTGTCGGGGCCTGCTGGTAGGTGCCCGTCAATGCAGGGTGGGTGGGGGTGCAGGAGGACATGTGTCGGGGCCTGCTGGCCCGTGCCCGTCAATGCTGGGTGGGTGGGGGTGCAGGGGGACATGTGTCGGGCCTGCTGGCAGGTGCCCCTCAATGATGGTTGGGTGTGGGTGTAGGGGGACATGAGTTGGGGCCTGCTGGCAGGTGCCCGTCAATGCAGGGTGGGTGGGGGTGCAGGGGGACATGTGTCGGGGCCTGCTGGTAGGTGCCCGTCAATGCTGGGTGGGTGGGGGTGCAGGGGGACATGTGTCGGGGCCTGCTGGCAGGTGCCCCTCAATGCTGGGTGGGTGGGGGTGTAGAGGGACATGAGTCGGGGCCTGCTGGCAGGTGCCTGTCAATGCACAGTGGGTGGGGGTGCAGGGGGGACATGTGTCGGGCCTGCTGGCAGGTGCCCCTCAATGCAGGGTGGGTGGGGGTGCAGGGGGGACATGTGTCGGGCCTGCTGGCAGGTGCCCCTCAATGATGGTTGGGTGTGGGTGTAGGGGGACATGAGTTGGGGCCTGCTGGCAGGTGCCCGTCAATGCAGGGTGGGTGGGGGTGCAGGGGGACATGTGTCGGGGCCTGCTGGTAGGTGCCCATCAATGCTGGGTGGGTGGGGGTGCAGGGGGACATGTGTCAGGGCCTGCTGGCAGGTTCCCCTCAATGCTGGGTGGGTGGGGGTGTAGAGGGACATGAGTCGGGGCCTGCTGGCAGGTGCCCGTCAATGCAGGGTGGGTGGGGGTGCAGGGGGGACATGTGTCGGGCCTGCTGGCAGGTGCCCCTCAATGCAGGGTGGGTGGGGGTGCAGGGGGGACATGTGTCGGGCCTGCTGGCAGGTGCCCCTCAATGCAGGGTGGGTGGCGGTGCAGTGGGACATGTGTCGGGGCCTGCTAGCACGTGCCCGTCAATGCAGGGTGGGTGGGGGTGCAGGGGGACATGTGTCGGGGCCTGCTGGCAGGTGCCCGTCAATGCAGGGTGGGTGGGGGTGCAGGGGGACATGTGTCGGGGCCTGCTGGCAGGTGCCCGTCAATGCTGGGTGGGGGTGCAGGGGGACATGTGTCGGGGCCTGCTGGCAGGTGCCCGTCAATGCAGGGTGGGTGGGGGTACAGGGGGACATGTGTCGGGGCCTGCTGGCAGGTGCCCGTCAATGCAGGGTGGGTGGGGGTGAAGGGGGACATGTGTCGGGGCCTGCTGGTAGGTGCCCGTCAAAGCTGGGTGGGTGGGGGTGCAGAGGGACTTGTGTCGGGGCCTGCTGGCAGGTGCCCGTCAATGCAGGGTGGGTGGGGGTGCAGGGGGACATGTGTCGGGGCCTGCTGGCAGGTACCACTCAATGCTGGGTGGGTGGGGGTGTAGGGGGACATGAGTCGGGGCCTGCTGGCAGGTGCCCGTCAATGCAGGGTGGGTGGGGGTGCAGGGGACATGTGTGGGGGCCTTCTGGTAGGTGCCCGTCAATGCTGGGTGGGTGGGGGTGCAGGGGGACATGTGTCGGGGCCTGCTGGCAGCTGCCCCTCAATGCTGGGTGGGTGGGGGTGTAGAGGGACATGAGTCGGGGCCTGCTGGCAGGTGCCCGTCAATGCAGGGTGGGTGGGGTGCAGGGGGACATGTGTCGGGGCCTGCTGGCAGGTGCCCCTCAATGCAGGGTGGGTGGGGGTGCAGGGGGGGACATGTGTCGGGGCCTGCTGGCAGGTGCCCCTCAATGCAGGGTGGGTGGGGGTACAGGGGGACATGTGTCGGGGCCTGCTGGCAGGTGCCCGTCAATGCAGGGTGGGTGGGGGTGCAGGGGGACATGTGTCGGGGCCTGCTGGCAGGTGCCCGTCAAAGCTGGGTGGGTGGGGGTGCAGGGGGACATGTGTCGGGGCCTGCTGGCAGGTGCCCGTCAATGCTGGGTGGGTGGGGGTGCAGGGGGACATGTGTCGGGGCCTGCTGGCAGGTGCCCTTCAATGCTGGGTGGGTGGGGGTGCAGGGTGACATGTGTCGGGGCCTGCTGGTAGGTGCCCCTCAATGCAGGGTGGGTAGGGGTGCAGGGGGACATGTGTCAGGCCTGCTGGCAGGGGCCCCTCAATGCAGGGTGGGTGGGAGTGCAGGGGGACATGAGTCGGTGCTCACTGGTGCATGGTGACATGTGGGCTGGCTGGGGGCATGGCCCGGGTGGATGGGCTGCCTACAGGACATGACCAGGGGTGCAGGGTAGTCCCCTGTGGTGTGGGCTGGCTGCAGGGGCTGGGGAGGGGGTACAGGGCACACCTGGGAGGACACACACTGCAAAATTACCTTTGGAACTCTCTGCACACCCCCGAAATACACGTACCCCACTCACACAGGGCCTATCGCATTTGATACTCCACATGCACCCCTGAAATACACATACCCCGTTCGCACAGGGCCTATTGCGTGTGATTCTCCACATGCACCCCCGAAATACACTGTATGCTGGTCCACTGGCCTGTGCGCAATGTACGGGATTTGTGTGCTGTTCATGGCGCACGAGGCGGGGTTGGGGGCGTAACTGGTGCTGCTGCAGGTTCGCTGCTCCACTCTGTGCCACGGCTCATTATGGATGTTAGAATCCATGAATATGCTGTGCGCGGAAATGGAATTTGGCGCACGCAGGTGGCGCAGACTGCTGCACACGCACACTGTGTGCCAGCCGCGTGTGGCACTTGTGCGCTGATTTCTATGAATTACCCCCCTAGTAACTCAACTTCTTTTCTCCATGGTTTAAAAAGTTGTAGCAGGGACATGTAATATAGTTCTTTCTGTTGAAGATTAATTAAGCTTTGTTTGGTTTTCACTAAGCTCCCTTCACAATTTTTCACTCTTTATCTACCTATGTTTTCATCCGGTTTTATCTTATTTTTGTATGTGAAGTTTTGGGCTTTGTTGTATAGACACATGGTCTCCAAAGTGGTGCTCCTGTTTGGGTAGTATGTGTCTAGCAAATTTTTTTTTTTCAAAATGTCTTGGCTGTTGGGATCATTTTTGTCTATTGTTCCTATGTCTTTTCATGATTTGAGAACTGAGCCATACCATATTTTCAGATTTTCAATAAAAAGCAGTAATAGTTAAACAGTCTGCAGCTTCATAGAAGCCACATTCTCTATGAGAGAGCATTTTTATGCCTAAGCTGTACAATTTCTGAGACAGTTTTTTGTCCGATGACAGGTCCTCCCAGAGGTCTTGAAGCTCTGTTTTTTCTGCTTTGGTTAAGTAGGCTGTAACTAATCGTGCAACTGCAGTGGAATTGTCTGCACATCTATGTTTGTATTCCATAAGAGGGCAATGATTGCATTGTTATCATTGATATATTTTGCTTCTTCTGTTCTTTTTATGTAATTTGTGTTCTTACGTGATTTACCTTTAACGCTATGTCTAACTGAAGACATGAAGGTGTTTACTTAACCTGTTGCTGTAACTGGTCTAGGGAAACCAAAGCAGTGTAGTATTTCCCTTTGTTTTTGTATTTGCGACGACAATATTCCCACATTTGTGTCTTTGAAATTGTAAAATTTGTGCATTAAGATCAACATTTGTTGTTTGTTAAGGAATTTCACAAGTGACATACTTTTCCATAAACTGTAAAACAGTGGCATCACTGTCTTGACCAAATTTAGGAGCATATTTAATCCATAAAAGCATGTGGATATGTGGTGCTCCTCTGGCTTGGTATTCTTTTCTCCAAAAGAAGTGTAGCACTTCTCTGAGGAGAGGAACAGTTTTATTACAAATAAAGTGTAGTATAGCAATGAAGCAATGATGGAAGTATCTTGAAACATTAACAGAATCTAGAGAGCAGCGTTCTCCATGTGTTAGTATATCTATGTTTGTTTTATTTTTGTTTGATCTGCGTAGGAAATCCTGTAAATCTTCCCATGCATATTCTCCACAACTTAATGTAACAAACCAAGTAGGTGGGCCAAGGTTTCTTATCATACAACGTACATCTCTGTGACGTCGGAACCAGTGCTTTAGTACTACTCATGTTTGCTAACAGATTTTTAATGCTTGATTGTAGAATCTCATTGTTGTCTTGCACTTTTTGTAGTAATTGCGTAGCTGACACATTTTGAAAATGGGTACCTGATTTCAATGTGTGTGCAACCACATAGCATAGAGATGCTAGTTCACTTTTAAAAGTATTCCACATTTTTTTCTAAATCTGGGATCTTCAGAATACATTTGTAATGAGCGGTATTCTGATGCTGTTATCTGAGTGGGTCTATCGTCGTACCTTCCTCCTTTCCCAGTAGGAAAGAGTAGAGGAAAGGCTCATGCTTCTATACTTTTTTCCCATATGCTGATTGGTGATCCTTTGGTTTGTCACATTTGGTACGTGTCTAGTGCATCATCTATGGTGCCTTTAGAGTGTAATGGATGAATTGTATAATGGTCTAAAGTATTGAATACTGTAGCAGGATCTAAAAGTTTAAATTGACCAGTTTCTGCTGACTCTTGAATTATTTCAGTGATTTCCCTCAGGTTTCCTTCAATATGAATTTATTTGTAGTATTCATTATTGTCTTTTAGATATTGCAATGCTTCTCTAACTTTATTTAAGTCCAGAAGTTGTTGCAATTTTTTTTTGTCTTTTGTAGGTACACCATTTACCAAGACAATTAAAGATTGAACTATTGGAAGTTGCACTCCCAGAGTGTGTACATTTTCTTTCAGATCTAATGGTAAATAAACTACTTTGCCACAAATGCCTTTCACTAATTCAGAGGGAGGTGCATTTGTTGTTTTTTGTTGAGGCGTATTATTGCTTGAAATGGGTGCACTGTTTGAATTATGATGCTCTCATAAAAATCGAGCTGTGGTTTTTGGTATTGGGAATAATTCCGAGTTATTTGTGATAACACATGAAGGAGTTTGGTTGTTGTCAAGTTTTGCATTGCAGTAACTGCAAAGTATTAAGGGGTCAGTTATTTCGTATTTGTTTTCTGCTATAAGGTAGAGAGCGAATTCAAACCATTTGGAATCTTCATTGTCTTCTATTTTGCAAGTAATGTCTACAGTTTCTGTGCTACTTTTATTAAAAGTTCTGTGACAACACACACACACACACACACACACACAAGGTTTTGTACTTCAGCAGATATACTTTTACATTTTAGTATTTCTTTTTTGTATGTGTGTAGTAGAAGATTGCCATTTGTACAATTGTTCCTAGTCTGCTGTAAAGCTATTGCATTTTGTAAGTGGCTTTCACTTCCGAAATGTTTTCTCTGGATATGGTCTATTTCTTCGAGTAGGTCTTTGGTTGTACCATGTAGAAGATTGTTATTTAAATTGCTTAATTCTAAAGCAGGACTTTTAGCATAGTACTGTTTATGGACTAGATTTCTTATTGCTGAATGATGTGTTGATACCATTTTGATATGATGGATGGTGCTTTTGCAAATAGGTCCTGAAATGCAGGCTAATGAATGTCTTTGTAGTCCTGTGTATTTGCACACTTGACAGGTATCCATATTTTGTAGGAGTTTCATTTTGAATTTGTGTTTGCCTTTCACACACTGATTGAGGAACTGGCGTAAAGATTTGAAATATTTTTTGTCAATGTTACACATTGACGTGTACAGCCATTTGTATACAGGACGTTTTGGTTCAGTCGGATGGAGAGGTCATACTGAGTTTTCTGGGGATATTTTTGTAAGCAGCATTTCTTGTTCCATTATGGTATTATTAAGTTGTTCATACCCTCGTCCACTGCTATGTATGGCAATTGTGTTTGTTTGCTTTTGTTTGTATGCTTCTTCATTGAAATATGGTTCTCTGCTCGTGGTGTGACTCCATTCATCTCCACAGATATTTAAGAAGTTATTGTTGTTGACATTCCGTATTTTGAGAAGTCTTTTTTGTAATTTAGTAGTTAATTTTGTTAGTGGTTTCATTCTGTTTAACACTAAATTAAATAACTTCCTTTTCAGAAGGATTGCACTGTCTATGAGATCTTCTAATATCAATTTTCTATGGTAGATTTTAAGGGTTGTGCATGATTTTTCTCCTGTTTTCATAAGATTCTGAAGGACTCTGTGGCGGAACATTTTTTGTGAAATATTTTTTTTGGTATGGTTACTTGCCACTACATCAAGATTTATAGGAGCAGTGTTAGCAGTAGTGGTAGCTGAATTCTTGTTAACCACTTTCTGTTTTGTTTTACATTTTGAAAGAGGAGGAAAAGTTTCTGGACTGGTAGCTTGTTTTGTTTCGCTTAAAGTCTGTATTAGATGTTTTGTTGGAACTTTTTTTTACAAATTCTGCTAGAGATGGATGCTTATTTTGGACACTTTTATTTTGATTTGTTCTACTTCTGCGTTGCTTTCTACGGACTTGCTTTTTGGTAGGCATTCATTGGTGTCTGTTGGAAAAAAAGAAGGTATGGGTTGGGCTGTTCTGCAATGTATATGTGCTGTGTCAATGAGAGTCTGATTATGATGGTAAGGATGTATGTGGAGGTGTGTGATTGTGCAATGGGCAGCCACAACTAGTTGGGAAGGCTATTCTTGTATCTGTGTGTTAGTATACTGGGGTTCAGATGACAATACAAAGTAAGCTAGTGGTGAGGAGAACCAAATCTACTAAATCTAATGGTATAGAATGAAAACAGTTGTTTGTTCTGCAATACTAACATTGTAGGGGCTGATTCATGGATTTTGTCACCCAAAAAATGGAGATTTTTGTGCCATTCAGCCCGCAAATTCCTGTTTAACAATTGGGGGTTTGTGGGCAGAATGACGCACAAATCCCCGTTTTTGGTGCAAACATTTCATGAATCAACACCACTGTGTGTTTGAGTTACAGTTAGAACATTATGGTAGTATTGTACTTACTTTTTTTGTTTGGAATGGGTAGGTTTCTTCTGAGTTGTTGTTTGTACTTCAGATGCTGCTGCTTTTCAGGAGAGTGGTCTTCACTACAATTGTAAAAGAAAGAAGTTAGTAATTTTGTGTGCTTATAGCACTGTTGTTAATTTAGACGTTGATTTGTTATGTTTTTGTAGTTGTATTGTTGTTTGATAACTGAACATAGTGTGTGCATGCAGTTTCCTTTGTCTATGTGCAGCCTTTACATTTTACTTACAATCTGTTGAATATGCTTTGCAAATGAGTATAATACTAAATGTATGAAACTCACTTGGTTTCTCAAGGGTGTGTAATCGGATGTTACAAGCTAAAATCATATATTTATTTTGCTATTTTTATAGGGTAAATCGCAGAAACTGTATAGAAAAGCATGGAATATATGCATTTGTGAAGGTGTGGGTAATAAAGCAGAAGGATTTTATGTAGAGGCAGTTGTGTTCTTTTCAGCTGGGAGCTTTTCTAATCATAGTGTCTATCTGTGTGAGTGTATAAAGATGAATGAACTCATGAACTAATACTGGCTATGTGTAATTTTATAATACACTCTAAGTGTTTTTCTACAACTATACTGTTATTTCTCCCAACTTTTGATATTAAATTACACTTTTTTAGATAGCTGTTTGTGTAAAAAAGAATTAAGATAGCAGAGAGGTTTGGAGTTGACAGTTGATTATAGCAGATGGGAAAAATTACAGTAAGTTCATTTTATAGGTTATACAGATTATATGCATTTATAAGAGTTGTACGTGTCGTGTGCAGAAAATATGCATACCTGTAGTTTGAATTCATGCATGTGGATATGCATGCAGCTGCAAGTAGAAATCTTGGAGACTTGTACAGTAGTTCTTGTAGTAGGTGCTTTCCACTGACATGAGACTTGTACTCAGAGTGATCAACCGTACATTTGAAGTGCTGAACTATGATGATGGAGTTTGATGTAGAAGTCTTGCATGTGATTGGTGGATGGTTGTGTGACTGCTTAGCTGTATCCAATGAGGGAATGGCACAGAGAGTGCAGTGGAAAGGGTAGGAGGGCTGTCTAAGAGTTACGCGCTAAGCGGACACCGCGGATGTCCGTGGACAGGGCATGCCACATCCAGGGTTTTCCAGAAAATCCAGCATGGAAAGGGGGCTGTAGAGATTACCCAATCAGGTGTTGAGGTTGTGGATTTGTGTTGAAAGAGGCTGTGTGTAGTGAAGATGGCAGAGGTGAAGAAAGTCAGGGTCTTGGTGTTTGGTGATACGTTTGTGCATGGTTTACAGCAGTATTCTAAATTCAGGTATGTGGCAAACAATTTTGATGTTAACCCAGTGTAGGTGGTGTGGAGCACTGTGCCTGATTGTAATATACATCTAATTGTACAAGTTCATGAAGATATGGGTTTTACACTGTGGTGCTTTGTATTTGGGCTATGTCAGTGCCCCTACTTGGTTGGCAGTCTTGGAACACTTGGTTCAAGCAGTAATGAACGTCCTTCCAAATGCCAAAGGAACTTTTTCTGGTTAAGTACCTAGGGCAATATGGGACAATAGTTCTTTTTTTCGTCCTCAGCAAAACATAGCTAGGTGTGCAATCAACCGAGGCATGTTTACTTTCATTTGCAATGCTGTGAGTGAACCCCAAGTGAATTACTGTAAGAACATATTTGAAGTACTGTTGGCAAGGAAGATGGGACTGTTCTTAGAACAGCCTCGGTGTCTGGAATGTCCACAATTCCCCTCACCTGAAACATTGCATTTAAACCCTGCCACCAAAAACAGCTGTGCTTTGCTTTCCCTGTCACATGAGTGGCAAGCAGTTGAACACCATAATCCAAAAACGGCCCTGCGTTGCTTTTGTTTAACCTGAATGACATGAAGTTGAACACTGCATCCAAAAATCCCCTGCGTGTTACGCTCACCTGTTTCCCATAGGGGTGTCGATCGGACCCGGACAGCTGCGGTCTCCACCAACGTGATGCGTAGTGCAGAGATGACAGTCTGGACTGGCCCACCTAATCTTGTCTGCTGGACTCGTAGAAGTATTCTCCCGCAGGTGGAGAAAGGGATTTAGCCAACCGTGGACTTTAGTGATGGCCCCACAAATGTTCTCGTTCTCCCCACTAATCACCTCCGATATCCCCTCTTGGTAACCTCACCTTATGTTTTTAAATGATGAGCACTCCATCCTGCATGGCATGCAGGGCCGCGTGGATACCAGTTACTTCACTGGTTTGAAGGTACTGGAGGAGTTCCGGAGGAATATTGACTCCAGTGTCTATAAAGTTCAAAGAGTTCAATATGTCCGATGTTCACTCTTGTTCCATTCCCTCATTAGGTTTCAGCTGGGTCCTAAAGAATATTGTCTGGAGGCAGCTGATGGCGTTCAGGTAAGAGTCTGTATTACCAAACACTGTTCGGTAAAAGTTGCATGAGTTTAACTTGCTGTTTTCTCACCCTTTATAGGTGCGGCATAGGAAGATGCGGCGAATTAAAGGATAATACCTCTGGTGGTAAAGCAGGTAAGCCTATGGTGGCAAGAGATTGTCTTTGTCGTTTTTCTCGGCTCACCTTGTTATTCCTTTAGTTTTCCCCCCAGGTGCTGGGTTTCGATGAAGAAAATGATGGAGGCAGCGCCAAGTCGAAAGATGCGGTGGACTGGTGAGTATAACGTGACGTTGCTGCTGGCGAAGCGACGCGTGCTGAAATAATGTCCTTTCCAGGCTCGGAGCTGTGCTGGGTCCGGAATCAGGTAAGGAATCAAATAATGTCTGTGATCTAACCTCTTCTCCTTTCTTTTCCTTTTGTCTAGGAGCTCCGGATTCGAGAAGACTGGATGCTGACTTGCAGACACAGTGAACGTTACGCTGCTGGATGCAGAATAACACGAAGCATGGGCTGCTGTTCGGGCTTGGTTTAAATAGCCTGCAAAGTAGTCCCAGGTAAGAAGTTCCCAAGACCCACACCGGAGTAAAAAATAGTCCCTGTGATAAAATAGTCCCATCCAGGCCTCATGTTGGCTTGGACTCATTTGCAGCATGGTCTGCATAAGGTAAGTAAAGTCTATGAGCCTGGCGCCTTTGGCGCCAGGACTGATTTCTATGATGAGCCTGGCGCTAAGGCGCCAGGACTGAATCCAAACCGCCCACAGCCGGGGCTTTTGGGGTTTTAATAAGTATCTGGATGCCTGCTCCCGGGGCTGATGGACTCGATCCGGATGCCCGGGGGTAGGCATCATGACACTGCGTGCCTTTGTTTCACCTGAATGACAAGCAGTTATGTACTGCATCCAAGAATGGCACTATGTTGCTTTTATTTCATCTGAATGACAAAAAGTTATGCACTGCATCCAAAAACAGCCTTGTTTTACTTTTAATTCACATGAGGGGCAAGGATTTCAACATTACAACCCGACACAGCCTTTGCTTTACATTTCACTTGAACAGCAGCCCATGAAATGCTGCAAACAAAAAATAGCTTGGCTTTTTCTTTTGTTTGTGTCAAATTAGCGAATCATGTGGAAGGGGGCCTAGCCCTCATTGTCAATGCGCCAACAGCAAATGGAAACCCACTACCAAAAGAAGAAATTAAAGGATCCCGTGACATACAAGACAGGATTTCAAACAGTTGACGCAGAAACGGCTTGCACATGCGTGAAAATGAAAAATGACTTTTAAAAGGCCACAGTGAAAAGACAGTCCTGCTTGCATAGAAATGTCAGGGAAATATGCTATCGAGGGGTTGACTAAGCATTGCACATTATGTTTCCACCCCCAAGACTTTAATCACCTTTGAAGAGGCTCATAATAGGGGGAAAAAAACTGTTGGGCTAAGGAAGGAAACTTCACTAGTAAAGGCCCCACTTTCCACTGGAAGTCGCACCTACCAGTGAACCATCCCACAGTAAAATGGGATGTTACTGAGGGTGTTACATTATATTGTGCCTCTTAAGAAATCTGGCACATTCAACCATTAGAGATCTCTACTAACTTGGGAGAGTTCCAGTTTCTGGTTTTAGTGGCAGGTAATAACCGTTTGTGTACCTTTAGGGACAGGTAAAAATTGTCTGTGTGCCCTTGGGCCCCCACAACCATGTAGAGATAGTATTTTTCAATGCTGGTCTTTTTCCTCTCTCTCTTCCCTTTTTTTGAAGAAATATGTTCACGCCCCCTTGGAGGTGTGCGAATACCAATACCTATGTTATTGATATTTTCGCGGATCACCGTGGCAACCATGTTTGTTTGGTGCTGCGCGGTACGTATGACGTCATCGCGTCACGTTTGGACGTGATGACATCATTAAAGTGCGCACAATTGTAGCGCACATCATAAATAGGAAGGTTTGCCTTACGAGTAGGTTAGCGCCAAATTTACTGCACCCTGCTGATGAAATTGGACTGTAGATTCCCTCAAAGGTAAGATGGGGTACTTATGCCTAGGGAATGTTTTGGTAATTCATTATTGGAAGGTATTTTTTTGTCGAAATGACTTACTAGGGTGAGGTTTTGTGTTTGCTACAATTTAGGGAATACGTTTGACTCCCTTGGAATGCTATTTAAGAAAAATAGAAGTTTGATTCAGGAAGTTGTGGATATGATTCCAGACCTCAGAAATTAATAACTCCCTGCACTGAGTGCTATAAAGGTATGAAGCTCCCTTTTTGTCTATTCATTTCTGTCTATTCAGGGGCGTTTCACTTTTAGTAAATTGAAGAACACATAGAGTGTCTTATGGGTGTGTTTAGTAAAAGCGAACTTGACACTGTTTATCTGAATTAGGTTTGAGAAAAATCTTTGAACTTTGCCCTACAGAGGTTAAAGTCAGTATCGAAATGGAGGTGAGGCCACACTCCATTAGACTGTGTAAGGACCATAGTGAAGGTTCTGAATAGGTGTGTGGACTTGATGATTATACTATGCATTGGTAAGCACTTTTGGATGAGAACAGGTGGGATAGGTGCTAGATATATCTGTCTCTAACACTGTGAATAGTGTAGGACAAAATTATGATTGTCTATTAAACTTGTTTAAATGGCCACAAGTTTTAAGCATTAGTATTTGATTAAACATTTACTTTATGCATCCTAAGGGTGATTGGGACGAGTTAGGTTAAGTAAAATAACCCACCTTGTCAATGTAGTAATAAGTTTTTTGTATTGTATGTATCCTCAATTTTAGAAACCGGAATTACAGAGAGAAGTCAAAAGAAGCACAAGACAATTTTTCGCCCCTGAAGAATGTCCGGTTATTAACAACATTCAGGACAGAAACTTATATAAGTCGGGCTTAGCTGTTACGCACAGTAGCAAATAAGAACAGTTGAATCAGCTACTGTGTATATGTTCAAGTAGTTGTTTAACTTGAATATGTGTGGTGTTTTCACCACTTTTATATATTGTGTATTTTTTATGTGATTTAATGCAGTTTTATGTGAATGTTTTTTGATACTTGTGCTGTTTAGCAAATGAATTAAATATGATATTTTAAACATTGAATACATGTCATTTATGATATTTAACATAGCCTTTATTTGGTGAGTGGACTATGTTAACTGGTTTCAGATTGTTGTGGATAACGTATTGTATTGTACATGTCTCTTCTTTCTTGATTAAATAGATATTATATCCCCACTGTGTAGGAGGGATTATCACTTTAGTGTGGGGCAACCCGCGTATGAATTAATGTTACTGAGGGTGTCATAATGCCCTGCTCTGCCAGACTTGAAGGCAGGGGCTCAGGGATTTCAAAGAAAGCAAGTGTAGGAGGTGTGAGCTCCTTCCTGTACCCACTACCAAGAGCAAACTGACAACTTCAAAGGGGGTCACAAAAATCTCTGGTCACCGGCTGTGCGGGATGAAGCACCCCTCACACAGAGGGGGAACAGATCTTCCAAATTGACATCAAAAGGACTGATTTCATTTTTAGGAATTTTTTGCAGTAATTGGATTGAGAAATAATTTTGTTTTCTGCTATGTTTTATGTAATTTCCAGGCGGTTTTAAAGAGACTAATTGCATTTCTCTAAGACCTTGGATACTGAAATGGCCAGTTGGAACGGTTTTCTGGCTGTTCTAAAAATGGGACAAATATGACAATTGGCAGAAAGATGGAGAAGGAAATTATGAACATGCTTGATCATTTGCAGAGTTGTAACTGTTACGCATTTTGAGAAAAGGACAAACATTTCCTTTCAAACCAATTTTCTTACTTTATTTCTATTGTTGGCTTGGTATGCTGACTCGTAGTCTCTAAGCTTATCCAATCTCCTCTAGTGTAAGCAACACAAAGTTCTTTTCATTCTGTAGCCTAGCCATTATGAGTAATAATCAAAATCCAATTCTGCCGTTTTGCTCCAAAATGAGTTTTCACTTTCTTTGCTGGCCTCTCATCTTGGGGTGGTGGGCTTTACTCCAAATCTGATTTTCTATCTCTATCCCTACTCCTTGCCACTGCCTTCAATTGAAAGGAATCAAGTTAGCTAATGTTTGGGTGAGTGGTGAGAGGGGAGTGCTAAACCCTTTGTGTTATTAGTGCAATTGTGTACCACAACATTAGTGACTGTAAAATTGTTTGATTTTCCTTTTCAATTACTTTATAAATGAATAAATATCTTATGATACACACAGGCCTGATTTCTGGTCTATTGTGGCACAGGGTGTTTGTGGAGGTTGGGTGCGAGACGGGTTGGAGGCCTACTCAAACAGAAAAGAACCTGTGGTTTATCAAAAATAAAAAGTGCTTTATTGTATACCACATTCATTGTCAGGGAAGGAGTCCCTGGCTGGAGTGTGCCGTGTAATAAAACCGTGACAGATTTAATCATAACGTTTTTGCTTACAGGGAATTTGTAGGGATTGTTGGCTGGGACAAGGGGAATATTGTCCATTATATGTCTCTGTACACATTCTTTTAACAATCAAAAAGGTGGATCAGTGGAATAGGATGACACTGGTTAAATTAAATATAAATCACATATTTTTTTGAAAAAACTCATCACATAAACAATTATTTTACTTACATAAAAATTGCCTAAAAAATCTTACATCAACTCATGCCTTCATACGTATCCACATTCAGAAATACATCCAAACATCCATCGATACAACACCCTAGTGTAATAATAACACCAAATTGTGTTGTTCAAGAATTGCTTTCTAAAAATATTCAATTAACATTTCCTATGATGACCCAGTCCATAATATCAGGTGTCATTATATAACCGGTGTCCAATATCACCAGATATCCCTCCTAGAGATCACGTTGACACGTGTTTCGGTCAGAGACCTTCTTCAGGACGTCGGGCTGGGAGCACTTGCTCCGCCCGGTTCTCCACGTATATGTGCCAGTAGCGAATCCCCACGTTTTCGGCTTGCGGGACGGTGAGGCAGGGTGTCGTAAATCAATCCTCCATGGACCTCAATATGACTGTTGAGCACTAACAACGTAGCTGATGGAGACTCCTATAGTTCACAAGACCCAGGAGCACCTCTAGTCCACGTACATCTATGTCGGATGAGTCAGTCACACAAAAAATCTCTGTACCTCTAGCATACCGCGCCGCTCCCTGCAGAATAGAAAATGAATCCTATCGTCCGGTCCTCCTGCTTTCGCATAGCGCCGGAATCTGAAGCAATGGCAGCAAAAATGCGTTTTAAGTCACCAAAACTGTTCATGAATTGGTCAATTATTGCCTTTAGCCTCACTACTTTATTTTGCACACTGTTAGTTTGGTTTTCTATGTGCCCATGCATTTGTGGAGGAGCTGCTGGTTCTGGGCCATTCCCTTGATTTCCTGTATACACTGTTAAAGAAAACAAAATATGTCCTAGGTACATGTGAAGCAATGTGTATTAAATCTATTTTCAACCTGCTCTTAGTACCATTGGAGCTACTGGCCCTCATTACAACTCAGGCGGTAAGGGGTTTACGGCGCTGTAAACAGCGCCGACCCTTACCGCCTGAGTACGAGGTCCCTTAGCGCCATGGCGGATTTAACACCTGCTTTTAGCAGGTGTTAAAATCCATGGCGCTAAGGGACCATGGAGTTAATTACGCCACCATAATTTACGGTGGCGTAATTAACGCCTTCCCCACTCCCATTATGCCCTATGGGGCAAAAATGGGAATGGGGAAGGGTAAATGGGGATTGGGGACTTACCGCCCCACCAAGGTCGGAATGGGGCGGTAAGTCCGCCAACCACCATGGCGTAAACGTAGTTTACGCCATGGTGGTAAAGTCACGGCCCAGGCGGTAACTTACCGCCTGGGTCGTAATGAGGCCCACTGTCTTCACTCATTTCATCACACATAACATTCTCCTCAAGCCACTCCTGGGTGCTTGCCATTTCTGTGTTAAAAAAAGAGAAACAATGTTTACTAGTATTGTACACAGAACAAACTGCACAGTTATAGAAAAACCTATAGTGTACTTAACACTTTGTAGTACATTTCTGCTGTCAGTACTTTGCACTTTTCCCGCTCACAGTTGCTTCTCAGTTTGTATGTATGCAGCATTGAGGTAATACCGTTGGATCGCAGGTTATTTTGCTCCTTGGTGCATACCATTATGCTGTACACTCTATACAATTACATGCTTTCTAAGTGCAGAGTTTGTAGACCTATTTCATTTTTCCTTACAATTCACTTATATGTTGGTCTTTAAAGATGTTCAGTTTCTTTACATTATGCTACCATAATGTGAAACAACCCTGCGCTATTGGGCAGTGTGGATGCTACCCGATATCCGCGAACAGCGGGGACCAAGTCATGGGACCAAGGGGTTCAGTGTGTTGTATGGTACATCTATACAAATGAAGGGTATCCTGGTAAAAGTCTATCAAATTCAGTGAAAAGACTTTGTTAAAAGGACGTTATGGTTAAGTTTCCCTAATAAAACTCTATCAAGGCTACCTTAACTTCATTCTCCATTTTGCGCAGCCTCTGACCACAATGATGACATCACAGATGACATCACTAATTACATCATAACAGTAAATGGCATTAGGCAAGACCTTCAGCCATGGTCAAAGTGTATGTTCCAATACATTTTAACACATGAATGGGTACTAGTCACGGCCTTCAGTTATGGACAGTGGTTAGAACCTCCACCCATGTGCACTGAATATTTTAAAACACTAACAGGCTACCAAGCATAGATTCCGGCCTTTACCAGTGGATACAGCTTTCAACCGTGTCCACTTTATATTATAAACACTCATCAGGCACTTGCCATGGAGTTTAGCACATATTGGCCAATGGCCACAATCTTTGGTTGTGCCCACTATATATTCTTATATTTAATTGGGCCACTAGCCATGGCTTTTGACCTTGAGCAGTTTGTACATCTTTTGGCCTTCTCCACTGTATATTTTAAAATAGTAGCATGCCATAAGCGATGTACTTTGGACATGCCCAATGTGTATTATATACACTAACCAGCTACTAGCCATGGTCTTCAACACAATACTATCCAGTAGCTACGGCCTGTGGCCGTGTCAACTGTATATTCTAACATATTAATGGGCACTGGCTATGGCCTTTAGCCTTGGCCACTGTCTACAGCTTTCAATGTTGCACAATGTATATTTTAAAACAGAGATGGGCTGCTAGGCATTGCTTTTAACCATGCACATTAGTAGTTTGCAACACTAACTGACCACTAGATATGGTGTTTCATAATGGCCAGTGACGACAGCCTTCATCACGGCCAAGTCTATGGCTTAAATTGTTGTCAAAGTTTTTATGAGCTAACATATTAATCATATTATGCCTAATGCCATTATTGATGTAATCTGTTATATACAATGTAATCAGTGTTGTCATCAGTGATGCACTTTGTGATGTCATCATTGTTCGCCTACAACATGCCTCTTTGCACAAAATGCATCAGCCAATCGTCTACATTTGACTTGTATATGCGTCAACGAACCATCCAATCACATGTTGCGCAATATCGAGGTGGCTACATCATCCATGCATACAGGACTGTCCAATCAAACAGCAAGGCAGTTTGTAGCCGCAAATAATCACAAAAACATATCTTTACATTACTCATTCTGTATTTGCTAGTGAAAGATTTTCTGAGTAACTGCAATCACTTTTGGCACTTTACCCCTTAATCTCCTTGGGCCTCATTCCGAGGCTGGCGCTATCGATGGAGTAAATAGCACCATGGTAAGCAACCATGGAGCTATTTACTCCATGGAAATCCGGCATGGTGAATGGAGTAATTACCGGTCCATTCCAAGGTTGGAGGGACCGGTAATTCCCCATTCACCATACCGGTTCCCCATCCCCATTCCTGCCCCCATAGGGCTCAATGGGAATGGGGAAGGAGTAAATTACGGCACCGTAAATTACGGTGCCGTAATTTACTCCAAGGTCCCTTTGCGGGTTGGATTTTTAACGCCTGCTAAAAGCAGGCGTTAAATGCCAACCCGCAAAAGGGAACTCGGAATATGGTGGTAAGTGTTAACGGTCACCGTTGCCATTAACGGTGACCGTTAACCCTTACCGCCAGCCTCGGAATGAGGCTTCTTATCATTTTCAGCCAGCTTTCCCAAAATCCAATTTTCCTTTGTCTTGTGATTTGTTTAGTTTGTCTATTTTTTTTTTAGTTTTTTTTTCCATTTTTAAAAACATTTTAATTTTTTGCAACATTGTCTTTTTCGTGTTGTCATTTTTATTCTTTTATATTTTCCTACCCGGTTGGACATTGCACATGTCTGTCTGACCATGACAATAGGAGCAGTAAGGATGACATAATCATTTGGGTGGACAATCCTTCACTACCAAGGAAGAAGCAAACAGGCATAAAGAAAACAGCAGTAGTACTGTTCCTTCACTTCTTTAAAGTGAAGGAACAGTGCTACAGGAAAGAGGTGTAAGAGTTACTGTGCACCTTCTGCAACAAGACTCTGCGCCATGGGCCTTCCAATATTCTGTCTCAAAATCTGGGAACATTGGGGCAATAAGACCTGAAGCGGTGGGCCAATACCCCCCAGGTAATGCCCCCGGGGCCATAGTTACAGGCTTGAGCATAGCAAGGGCCTTAATGAAGCCCCAGGGGCATTACCGTGGGCGGTATTGGCCTGTCGCCGAGGGTCTCATTGCCATTACTATGCCGGCCCGTTAGACCGGGGTACTAATAGCATTTTTTTCTGTTTTGCGCGTTTCGAAACAGAAAAAAAAAAGTGAAGAAAATGGCCGCCGGGAAAGGGAAAACGTAGTCCGTTTTCCCTTTCCATAAGGCCATCGGGAGCAGACGCGCTGAAAACAGAAGTGTTTCTAGCGCATTTGCTCCCAAGACCAGAAGAAAAAAGAAGGTAAGTGGGGTTGGGAGGGTGGAGGGGAAGGGGAAGGAAGAAAAAAAAAAGTACCACGGTCTCGGGTGGGGGACAATGGAAGCCTCCAGTCGCGTGGAGGCTTGGAGCGGGGATGGTCCCACTCTGAGTCTCCACACGACTGGAGGTTTCCATTGTCCCCCGCCGGAGACCGCGGGATAAAAGGTAAGTGGGGTGGGGTGGGAGGAGGAAGGAAAGGGGAAAAAAAATAAAAAAGTCTTACCTGAGTCCCCGGCGGGGGACGAAGGAAGCCTCCAGCCATGGGGGAGGCTCGGAGCGGGGATTGCCCTGTTTCGAGCGTCCTCATTGGCTGAGGGGCTGCCACGCCGGGAACAAAGTACCCGGCACGCACGGCGTACAAGGTAATACTGTGTGGTATGGCTCGCAAATGAGCCAATCACCACGCTGTATTCCTATTGCGCCGCACGTGCCAGGTACTAATGATAATGATTAATCATCTGGTGAGAGCCCAATAGGATGATGTCGGTGATGAATATCGTAAAGCCCAGCAACATAACAAAAGAAAAATGCATGGCACCCATTCTTTGTATAGACGAAGATCAGCACCACCTGCAGAACCTTCATCCACCAGTACAGCAACAACACCAAGTGGAAATGAAGTATCTACAGCAGCAGTGGTATCCAGTACGCTGACTCCTCTGTTGCCGACACCTGACCTTTCCAGGATGAAAGTCATGTTTAAAGGATGCTGCGGATGGGTAGTAAAGGAAGATGCCACAATTGAGAATTGGCTAAAGTTAATCTCTGAAGATTACCTGTTATGCTTAGTTTTTTTTATAAGTGGCAATTTAAACCACTTAAAAAAAGAGTAATAATAAACTTTTGTTGCATTTTATTTTTATTCCCTTTGTTAAATGTTTCATCCTTATGTATGTTCCTCCCCTATTCGACCCACATCTTTCCATCCCCCAAAATGTCCCTTTACAAAAAAAATACAAACATATGTTACAAAAATAGATAACATTAAACACAGACTGCAAAAAGTATTTTTCAAAAATATATTTCTTGATTGTATAATGTCCCCCTGGGACCAATATTACCTTACTTGAATCTCTTACGGTTTTCATAACAGAGGGTTACTGACTGTCGGAAGTGGCTGTCCCGAGAGAAAGCTGTTAGGCGGAAACCTGTGCAGTTCCCTCTGGGACCACTGCAAAAGATTTAGGACTACAGGTGTTTGGCAGTAAACCCACTTGGTAGCAGTCTGTACCACACAGATTCACTTGGTAGCTGTGACTGAGCAGTCAGACTTCTCTCAAGAAGTGTTAGGCAGTATGTGGAGTATACAACATAGGGCAGTTCTACACAGTAAGACAAGCAGACACGCAACAATGCTTCGGTGTAAAGATATAAAGGTATTTATTTATAACAACACATCTATGGAAAACACTTGGGCACTAATACGGCAAACAACTTCAATCGCAATTTCTATAAGAAAAAGATCAATCCCCTAACAATAGTTCGACAAGTCTAGGTTCAACGGCATCACTTATTTGCAGACAGAGGTGTATGCTTTAACCTAGATGGCACTCTAGTATTCGTTAGGACGGGAGAGAAAAAGGCGGGTTAAGAAATCAACTCGATACCAATACTTGTAAGAACAAAGATGCAAGGCAAGAAGACAGGAACCACTGTAGATTCCAAAGTTCAGAGGCCAGGCCCACTCGGAGAGAGGCAAGGCGATATGTCCCAAAAAGTATCTTAGTGGAAACGCGCTTCGAGTCTTTGTCGCAAATTGTTATAGGCAGATTGGACCAGTTCAGAACAAAACGTTATAGAAGCTTGGAGGCGAACCTATGGAGAGGTGAGGATTAAGACACCCCACTCTATCCGGCAACAAGGGAAGCCAGGCTGACACAGTACCTTGTTTGTGGTGAGACAGCTCCGGCGGGGGCAGTTGTTCCTGGTGGTAGATGCACGTCGGGCCTTTGCCAAGAGAAGAGATGATCTCGTCGTCGAAGGAAAGTTGAGGGTCGGTGCACCACCAGGGAAGAGACCAGCCGCAGAGTGCTCCATCACAAGGCACCACCTTTTGGTCGCAGTACAGGGGTAGTGGCTATCCGGTTGCCGCTGTGCTCTGCACGGCAATTCGACCACTGTGTCCTGAAGCGAAGAAAAAGCAAAGGGGACTGGTTGTTCCCACCAGTCAGGGGAAGAGACTCTCCGGCGGGGAGATCTCCTCTTCTTCTGAAGATCCAGTCCCAAGAGCTCTGCTTTTATGCAGAAAACCCCCATTCATTCAGCCTAGCTGTCAATCAAAACACGCTAAGTGGTGAGCGGGGTGGCTCACCACTTGGGCCAATCACACCAGAGTGCGACTGGAGTTGGCAAGGCAACTCAGTCCAGGGTGCCTAAACCCCCTCCCACACCCCCTGTGGTACCCAGAGAGAATGGCACCACTTTGGAGGGCCTCTGTGTAGAGGCCCGCCAAAAGTGGAACAAAGGGCTCAACCTTTGGTTTAGGAGTCACAGAGACGAACACAGACGCCATTTTAAAAACCGAGTTCTGGCAGAAAATACCACCCGATAGACTTATTTAAGATAAGTAAACCGGTGGTATGTTAGAGATTAACGGGAAAAAAGGTATTAATCTCCAACAATGGGAAGAATCCCATAGGGTTATATTCGGGGTCGAATATAACAAGTAGTTTCCACTGCCACTGGCCAAAACTCGACGAGGGGGGACGGGACAGTGCCCCCTCGAATAACAGACCCCGGAGTAATCGAATTACCCCTACTAGTACGTCCACAATAGGGTGGTTTGTACTAGTTCTGTTAGTAAATTTAGGTCTAGTAAAGCCAATGGTGACTTTACATGCCCGGGGAGACAGTAGTCTGTCCCCGGGTATGGAGTCTATGATGGAGGTCCGTTAGGAAGCCCCAGTGTTACGGCACGGAGGGTGCGGTGTAACACACATAGAAAAACATATGAGACCCTATGGAGTAAAAGACCCCATAGCCCATCAAACACATTGACATTAAAAGTAATTACACACATTCATGTCCAAGAGTGGGAGAAAAAGAGTCTCACTCTTGGCAGGATGGAAAAAAACAAACTCCAGAAATCCAGCAAAGCTGCTGGGGGACTCACTAGGTTAGGAAATTCAGCCTAAACAGAGAATTCTCCCTAACAAAAGCGTAAGGGAGCAGTGCGGCTTGCGGCCAGGTGCGTTACGTGGCGTTACGTGGCATTTGTGAGGTCCTTTCCTCGAATTCTGTATCAGAGTGTTGGACCATCGGAGGTGGAGGAGGGGGCATGAAGCAAGTCACAAAACAAAGTGAAGCGAAGCGAGCGGGCGAAAAGAATCCCGCTGCCCCTGAAAGCTGGGTCGCTGGGCCGCTGGGCCGTTGTTGACAGATACAGATACAGCAACAGAAAATGTGCCGAACAAGAGCCAATTTCAGTGACCAGGACTGCGCCAGTGCCATATCAGTGAGGTGGGTGTGAACAATTAGTAATGCACTCAGTACTGCACTGCACTGTGTAGAGTCACAGCTCAAGCCATAGTTGGAGGAATTAACAGGAAGTAACAGGGTGTATGAGTGAATTCAGCCTTTCCCCTCCAGCTGCATCTCCCCCCCTACCTCCCTATCTCCCCTTACTATCTCGGTGTGCTAATTGAGGTACCTGAGGTGGGGTCCATCGTGAGGTGTGCGAGCTTTGTGTACAGGAACACAGAGGGGCATGTAGTTTGTGGGTCTACACAGCTGCTTCAACAGCTCCTTGCTGCTTCTCTGTCCAATGCGAGGGAAATTTTCCTAAATTGGCCTAAATTGGCCAGGATTCCAGTAGGGCCATTTACTATGGTTGAACAAAAGGAGCCCCCACGTCAGCACCCACGAGAGCTCTATCCAAAGATTGACATCATCCATCGGACATTAAAGAAGTTCAGTTTGTTTCTATTGTAAGCTGCTGCTGATGGAAGCTTCCAATAAAGCATCCCAAACTTTTGCATCCTCGAATTTGATTCAGCACCTCATCCAGTTCCATTACAACAATGTGGAGAAACCATATAGGAAGGTTCATTTCCATCAAAATGTACGAACCCATGGCCTATAATCTGCACACAGATATCAGTTGTAGAAAAGCACATCTGCGTCACTCTCTTCCACTTCAATTGTTTCCTCTGTTCCAGACACCTCCACCGAACCTCCTCCCATCCTACCTGTACCCAATTTGCACAGCTTCAAAGTAATGTGTTTGAAATATGGCAACTACATCATGGTTCGAAATTGCACCCTTCATAGTTACACAAGACCTATTTTACAACACCAAAACAATTTCTGCCACTACAAATAGAAATACATTAACAAAATCAGTGACAAGTTTTTTATACCCTCATTTTACAAAAATAAAAGCAGAAAACAAATGAATCAAAAGAGTGCACAGCACACCCACACTTCAAATATTATTTGTGGACTAAAATTGCATTGCTGAAGCCCATAGAGCACTTGCGTTTATTGGGGCAATTTGAACTGGAAAAAAGCATTTATTTTTTACATAATAGGAGTTTGCACAACTAATACCATTCCAATATTCCAAATATGTATATTTTAAAATAAAACCAATCAAACATATTTTTTGTGAAATTAAATATTAAGTTTCACAAAAAAAAAACACATAAAGACAATGGGCCTCATTACGAGTTTGGAGGTGGCCATGTCCTTAATAAGGGCATGGCTACCCCCAAACCCGGGTCTGCGTCCCGCAAAAGGGGATTTACAGGGCCATTGCGACCTTGGAGGGCCCGATAAAACCCTTTCGCGGGACCCAGACCCAGTACATTCCCATTCCCATTTGAGCCCCCATAGGGCTCAATGGGAATGGGGAGGATCGCAACGACGAACCCGTTCATAACAGGGCTGTTGCTGCCATCTGGTAATGCTCCTAGGTGGCGCTCTGCACACCTGGTCTGACCAGGTGTTCCAGAGCGACACCTGCAAGCATACTTGGAATGTTGCACCAGGGTAAAAACGGCACCGGTAGCACTACCGGTGCTGTTGTTGCCTTACAGCAACACTCCAAATGAGGCCCAATGTATTGTCTCTTATAGATAACTACACAGTAACACACTCCAGCAAACAGCATTTTTTAAAGCACACACATTTTCAGATTACTCCACTCCAGCAGACAAAAATCTTTTTAAAGCACACATATTTTCGATCAACCCAAAAAGTAATTTAATACATACCATAAGTGATTATAAAAGCATTGCAAGTGAAATCACATTTCTACTATTCTATGATCATTCTTTTATTTTGAGTGCAGGAAGTATATTTAGTGATTCTATATCATGCACCCCATTGAAATGCATTTTCCTTTTTAATAAACAACTACCAACAGTTGTTCCCACCCATTTTCTACATATACAGCAGGACCACTTCATTATTAACAAATACAGTAAGATACAAAAAAAAAGTCCCATTATCAACATCTTATCAAGAAAACCTTCAACAAAACAGTGACAAACAACTGATTAATGCCAATCATATTTTGTCACAGGTAACATGAACTGCACAGTGTGAGTTCTGCAGTCAAAATGAGACACATAGACAAAATGGTGGGTTTCATATTTTCCAAAATCAAAAGCAGAAAAAGAGGACTATATTGTAAGAAAACAAATAAAATGGCCAACACATATTCACTGCAAACCTATCACAAAGAAGTACACATTTACAAAATTAACGCCAGACAATTAGAAACACACAAGAATCCCTGCCCACAACTCTAGTAGCCGTGGCTACAAATCGTACTTGTAGCCGCAGCTACACATACATTTTCTACAAATTGAAAACCAAACTAATCTAACCTTCAAAACATCAAATAAGACGAGAGAACATCTAAGCACACAAAAGAACACACACTGATACATTTCTGACCTGTATCATCCACATACAAATATGATTACTGCATAGAAAATGTATGGTTCAATAGACACGTCTATAACAGTAGACGCATCTATCAGAAAAAACGACTTAAAGGCAAAAAAGTGTTGATGTGCCCACACACGTGCTTGTTATATATACGGTTATAGCGAAGCATCGCCGGTTCAGCTGTTAATACCCATTGCTAAGACATATCCACAAACACTTGATGCAACATTTGCTGGTAGATAGCCACAGCTGCACTTTTGACCATGGGCAGTAATGCTGCCCACCGGGTTGTTGCAGGATAGTTACAGTTAAACACTTCAGACCATTGCTGTGGATAGGCACAATCCTAAAAAGACCAATCACTCATTTTTTTTGTATAGCCGTGGTCCTGTCATATTAAAACCCTCTCGTAGCCATGGATATCACACGTCCATG
Organism: Ambystoma mexicanum; assembly: GCF_040938575.1. Lineage (NCBI taxonomy): Eukaryota > Metazoa > Chordata > Amphibia > Caudata > Ambystomatidae > Ambystoma > Ambystoma mexicanum. The sequence continues at coordinate 355,189,937 of NC_090930.1, read as the reverse complement.
AACACTCGATGTGCCATTTGCTGGTATATAGCCGCAGCTGCACAGGGTACCACCTTTAACCACGGGTAGCAACGTCACACAACAGGTGGGTTCTGTGTAACCACGGTTAAAGAATAAATAGGGGTATGGAATATCAATGACAAAATAGAAAATAGTGATACAATTGTGATAAAAAGGTAGTTAAAATGAGTTAAGTAAGATATGTAAAATTACAACAAAAACAATAAAATGTTCAACCACACTAACATGAATACAAAAGCAGCATGCCTGCATGTAAGTGCCATTGATTGACAAATCTAGTTTTGTAGGACCATGTTAGTGACATTTCAAAATACATTAAAAAATACTTGCCACACAATCAGAGCACCTGAAAAAAATGATAATGAACACCATCTGTTAGCAGTGGTCACACACAACAAATATGTATTAACACTTACTTTCACATTAGCCACACTCTTGCCATGTGCACACTGGCAGTTCTGGATTGCTGAAGATGATGGCTTTTATACTTTCAAAAAATGAATACCACAAAAAGAGGATAATATTCTAAAAAGATACTAAAATGGATGATACATTTTCTCCACAACCTATCACAGATAGCTACACAAATACGAACAACCAATTACAAGCAATCAAAATAACTGAAACCTTTTTATCCTGGGCCAGCATCTCTCGTAGCTGCAGCAGTCACACGTCCACAAACACACAGCGTGCCATTTGCTGGAATATAGCCACAGCTGCACAGGGTGCCACATTTACCTATGGGTAGCTATGCCACACACTGACTAGATGCAGGATAGCCACAGGTAAATACAATACCTGTTGCTGGGCGGGATCCTCAATATACAAATCACTCCCCTTTTTGTATAGCCGCAGCTAACATAATTTTTTTTTTTTTTTTTATGTGAGCATGAGATTTACATAACAAAAGAGACAGCCATGGTACAATGCTACTTAAAAGGTGTCAATACAATACATGACTGCTCATGAACTTATTTAAGGTGGATGATGATAAAATATACATAGTAGTTAGGATATAGAAGATTGGGATTAGGGAGGGTGGATAATGTTCAAAAACAGGTAAAACATGTGTTGGACATAAACAATGAGAGTATAGTGCATAGAGAGTTCAACAATCAGAAGAACAAAACTGCATAAAGTGATAGCTTTTATACTTTTCAAAATCACAAAAAGAGGACTATATTTACTAACCAAAATCCAAAAATGGCTGACACATTTTGAGTGTAACCTATCACAGACACACACAGTAACATCAACCAATTACAAACACCAAAACAAAAACATCATACATACCCTATTCATAGAAATTACTAGAAATTCAAACTTGGAATAATTTTCCTGGAAACAAAGAAAGACTGCAGATATCATGGCTGGTTTGAAAACTGTGTGGCTGATTGGAGACAGTTGGCTCTTTTGATTACTGACTTTTTGTGAGAAACTTATTACCATGGACCTCGGTTTGAGCGATTTTACAATTAAATGGTTTGGATTGTGAGGTATGCTTTGGTTCCAGGTTTTTCAAAAATTGTTCAGTCTGAAAAGTAGAGGGCACCCAAAATGTTTTAATTGACATGGTTGAATAGGCAGAAAAGAGTAAAAGAAAATTCACAATAACGAAAGCAGCAATTATCAAGTAATCAAGTAAAGTGAAGTAAAAAATAAAAAGGATATCTAGATGCTTTGTTCAATTAGATTACAAATGGTCTGTGATTGGAACAGCGTGTACAAGGCCTAAAGTATGTTTTACACATGATCCTTACTTATATTTAACGATAAAAAGAAATTTAAGGATTGCAATTCTGACATTTGTTCTTCTAGTGCAGAATATGTCATGCCAGAGTATCTCTGATGTTAAGATCTTAAAATCATTAAAATGGGTTTTCAATTAAAAGTCACATAAAGGAGCCAAAGCAGGGCAGGTTGCAATTAAATGTCTTAAAGTTTCAAGGTGTTTTGGTTCTTTACAGAACATGCACATGTTGTCGGATTTGGCAACAAGCTTCCACTTTTCTAGAACTTCCTTTGTGCGCCAGAGATTTAGCCTAAACCATAGGAAGGCTTGTCTGAAGGTCAGGGATGATGGTTTTGCCAAAAGGGTTCAAGAGTACAATCCTTTTTCTGAGCAAAAGGATTGGTCTTGAAGTCTTTCGATTGCAGGCACATTTGTGTGGTATTGATCCAGTCTTGTTGCCAGAGATTCTCCTTGATACAAGTTGGATTATTCAATAGGAGTTCAGTTGATATGTCTGCTGTTTTCATGATGTTTTACATTTTGCTACGTCCATGTCTGTACGAATTGTTCAGTCTGAAAAGTACAGGGCACCCAGAAATCATAATAGTTAATTGTGGAGGCAATGATTTCAGTAATGTATGTGGGGTGTCTCTTAGTTTAATAATGAGACAAGACTTGGAAAAACGAATGGAATTTTTTCCTCAGACCATTTTTATTTTTCCAAACTGACAAAAATGAAGATGGATTACCACATTTAATGGTAAAATCGAAAAAACATACAGAAATGTTAATAAAGTAGTTTCAGCATTCTTGAGAGACCACAAACAAATATGAATATCAAACAACAACATGCAGTTCTACATGGCAGATTTCTATTGACATGATGGAGTACACCTAACCGATAAAGGAAATACAGTGTTCTGTCACTACATCAAAAGAGTATCCAGGAGTGCTAAAATACTACACTTAGTGCACCACTAAACAGTCATTTCAAGGACTACCTATCACATTCAAATGAAATAAAAATAAAAACAATAAAATGATACCCCACACCATTTTTTTTATTTAACTGCAGTTAGAGTTAATTTACTTTTTTTTATAACCGTGGTTACACATTGTTAGTTAAAGGGGGGGGGCTCACTTTAGGTTTTATTATACAATAGACATTAAAATATCAATACAGTCAAAGACTCCACATGTAGTTATGTAAGGTCGATGAAGATAAAGGAAACACAGTATAATACATGACAGTAAACTAGGTGGGAATATATTTAATAGGTACAATTACACAAGATATGCACAGGCTAAATGAAGTGTAATTGTAATTGTTTTTTTGTAAAGCGCTTCTACACAAGTGACATGCTTCAAAGCGCTTCAAGGCATGAAGGGAATAAAAGGATATCATAGTCATTCTTAGGCCTTGACGATTCTGAATGATTTAACATCAATAACTAGCATACTAGCCCAGGGCATTTCTACTAGTATAAGTGTGTGACAACGAGTGGGGGGAGAAGTACACACACACTAGGGAGGGGAGACAGAGGGGGACATAATAGACAAACATGCTAAGCCTAGTACATGCAGGTTGTGCAAGTGCGCAGACAGAAGTGCGAGGGAGGGGGACAAGTGCACACAGTCCAACAGGGGCCAAGATTAAGTGCATAATGGATGCCACTCTATGGAACGTATTCTGAGTGCAGTAATGCAAGGCAGAGTGTGGAGGCCCAGAGACAAGTGCAAGACTGGCGGGGAACCTGGCACCTGTAAGGCTCTGGATGTGTACCATCAACTTGTCAGGTGACTGAACAGGTTGGGGATGAGAACAAAGGAGGGATGAAGAAGAGAAGGCGGTTAGCAAGGGAGAGAGAAAGAGGAAGAAAAGAGGAATGTCTTGAGGAGATCCCAGAACTTAAGGTGTCCAGCTCAAGATGGAGAGAGGTAGGTAGGCAGTTCCAGTGGGAGTCACTTGCAGAGGATAAGGATTTACCTGTGTTAGGGAGCATTCTCTTTTTTGTGCTAATTTCCTTAAACCTTAGTGCCCCCCAGCTGTTTTGCTGGACTTTAGGACTTAAGTGAGTGGTTCTTTTTCTCACTCTCTCATGTGTTTTGACATGATTTGGATTTTGTGTTTTGACTGTTTTTAGAGTCTGACAAACTCCATAGGCATCTACTGATGAAACACAACACCTTCAGTGCAGTGTCCCAGAGAAGTCCTTTAGATTTCTCATACGGTTTAAATACCTTTTCTTTGGTAAACTACTTTTCCCAAGAATAGTAAAGTAAAATTGATTTTACTTATCTTTTCTCTTTGTAGGTCCCTCACACACCATTTTATGTGGTGTGCTGGGGGTTACCTAGAAGCCCAATATCCTACATTCTCATGTAAAATGTGTATTCTACCCTCACTACCTTAAATGGCTGGTTTCAGTGGTTTAATTTTTCTTAGCATTTTGCTTTGCAACCGCAGGCTGAACCCTCAGCTGCAGTACAGCACCCATGGGTGACAATTTTGTCAAAATAGCCTGTGTCTTCTTTATTCGCCATTTTATGTTGGTGAGGTCTTTCTTGGGTTTTACTCTGTGCATTGAGACAAACCTGAGCCTTTTGTTTGTCCTGCCTTTGGGTCTCCAGTGTGCCTGGAAGGGCAGGATGTGAGGGAGGTTCCTGAAACTCCCCTGTCTCGAGGAATGCCTAAAAGCAAGCAGTCCTGATTGGCTGGCTCGCTGTCCTTTCAGAACAGCCCCCTTGCTGTGTGATCGAAAGCCTAGGCTGTGCATGAATGGGAGGAACCTGCTTAAAAGGCGAAGGTTTTGGGACTAGAGGCAGAGTCGACCACTCTCTCTGGCAGAAACACCCGACAAAGAAACCGTGAACAAAGCTTGATGCATCCTCCTGGACCATTGAATTGCCCGGTGAAGCCCTGCTGCTGTGCTGAAACTCCTTTTTCATTTCCCTCCAGAAAGGATGACCTTTCCCCTTGGGTTAGTGGAACCAACTAACTGCCGAGACGAACTCCACTTGACCATCTTCCCCAATGGGCTGTGCTTATTCGTTGCTGTAAGAACTGAATGCCAGGGGTCAGTAATCCGTAGTCGAGTGAAACTCTGATGCAGTAACAAACCCAGCTAGAATCTCCTGAGGACCCTCCAGAAGCAGGATGACCAGGTCATGAGTCTCATTCCCACAGTGCAGGACCCAAGGAGTGAAGGAAGCCCAACCGGTATCCGAGATCAGTGATGTGTCGAAACTGCAAAGTGTCGCTGATCCAAAAAGAGCCCGTAGCTGCTGACGACCTCCCAAGTACCACCGCAGGTGCCCTCCAAATGGCCTCCCTCTTGTCCCCACTACTGAGGCTCAGGAACACAGGGTCTGCACTGTTGCAGCAAGACAGAATCGAGCTGGATCACTCTCCTTCAAACCAGAGGTACTGTGTAGGTGTGGGGTACTTACCCCATTGTCTTTTAGCTGTGCTTTTCTCAGTTGGGAATTGCAGTGGGTTACCTTTTAGAGTTGATTCCAACTCTCCTTTCACAGGCTTAATACATAGCTTGAGACCCTACAAGTGATTTTCCTACAAGCTCTCTAACTTTGTGCAAGACTTTGATTTAAGAAGTTCCTCAGATCCATAGACTGTGCTCCTATTGACTTTGACTGTCCTGGCTCCCTGAAGACTCTCATAGTCCTTTGACTTTGATATTGTTTGTCTTTCATAGGTGGTAGCTTGTTGTGAACTGTTACTGCTGGGAAAGTCTTGTCTAGGTTTCATTGGAAGACTTAGTTGTCCTCACATTTACTGAGAACCTGTTTAACCTTTTTCTTCCTTAAGCCTTTCCTTTTTGCAACCTCAGAATCTGCAAAGTATAACTAGTGTGATATGTAAACGACATTACTTTTCCTTGTGATTGAAGTCACCACAGGTTGTAGGAATTGTGTAAGAAGCATATCTAATGTGTCTTGATTCTGAGAAGTATTTTAAAGTATATTTATCTTGTTACATGAATTGCCTTTTTAAAGAACACTTATTTAAAAATTGATGTCAATTAAAAATAACTATGTATAACTGAAACCTTGAGTGTAAGTGTTACTTGGCTACTTGTATTTATGGATTTCATGTGTACAGCTCTACAGCTCACATTTACCTCTCTTGATATAGGCCTGGCTGCTGAGTCAAACTACGAACTTGTGTAGTACAGACTTATACCATAAGGTGGGTTACCTTGTCTGCTATTCAAAGTTATAGCCAAGGCTACAGAAAGCTTTGTGTTGCAAACTCAGTACCTGGACCTCCTATAACCTGGTGTATTCCAGCAACCTCCCCACCTCTAGACTAAACTCATTTACAATTAGTTTAACCTGCAAATAGCTTTTTAACTTTTCACTACTTTTCTTTTCCGATTTATTCTCAGCTATAACTGTGCTTATCTCTCGCATTGAGAGAAATAAAAAGGTGGTGGCTGTTTCATTTCTAAAAACACCCGGTTTTATGTAAATCCCAGAGATATAGCTATCTATTTTTGAGATGGGGCACCCTTCTCTGTCAAATATTTATATAACTAATGCATGGAATAACCCCACACCACTCATGAATCTCGAGTCAACACTTCCTGCCCAAGTTGTTTCGGACCTGGTCCAAATCCATCCAGTGGTTTGAGCTGTGCGCTTTGACAAAAATTGACCCTTGTTTGTCTATGGGAGAATGAATGGGAAGTAGGGCACACTTTTGGAAAAGGAAATAATTTTTGTCTTCTTAATAACTTTTTTATTGTTTAACAAATCTTGACAACATTTTGCAGCCTTGAGGGACCAGTGCATCCTTAATCACTTTCGAAAGGTCAGTCAAATCTGTTACTCGAATCAAACGTTATTAACAACAGAATTTTGAGGGGTTCCTATAGGAGTCCGACTCGCCTTAACTATAGGGCAGCTATCGCCACCCTATCATATATTTTAAATCATTGAAAAAAACATTCTTAAAAGGACATTATATTTGTTAGGCATTGACACACTAAGGCAATTTATGGCGGTTATGATTTTAAACCAAATCCGTAGCTCACCACTGACACTGCAAAACAATCAGAACTGGGTCACCAAAATGAACTGTTTATGAGGTCTCTCTGTATTCAAATTTCTATGGGAAATCAGGTTCTGTTCTTGATATTTAGAGTTATTATGTACTTTTCGTGGTGTTGCTTATAGGAAATGTAAACAAACCATACAATATAGTCTATGAACTCTGTGGTCCTTGGCTATGCCCTGGTAATCCCTGAACCACTCTGTGAAGAAATACCCTCTGGAAAGTCAGTAGAGGCCCTGGCTTTTTATTATTAATAAAATGCTGCAGGTAATCTTGACCCAAAAGGGCTGGCCTGCTTTCAACCAACCCCATCCCAAAAGCATAGTGTACATCTGTACCCTATTCAAAAAGTGTCCTGGTCTGAACCACCTGCTCTCCGGTGGCACAGCATGGTTTTAGTGGTCATAGGTTCCCTCTGCCATCTGCAGTGACAGCCATGTCACTTCAGTATGGGAGCTGCATTTATGATATGACTCTGCTGTTCCCAAGCCCCACAACTGTGACAATTACTCTCTCAGTGGTGGTTATAACTTTAAATATATGCCAGATATGAGGTTAAGGTATGGTGACACCACACACAATTAAGACTACAAGTGACAGTACAAATACACCTCTGGTACAAGCCTGTACTAAGTGGTAGCGATGGCTGAGCAGCCAGACTTATCTCAAGAGCAAGTGAGCAGTATCAATAGTTACACAAAGGACAGCAATTACTATGATTCAAACAAACACTGACTCAAGGTTTCTGAGTAAAAGAATATACATTTATTTACACATCAGTTTTATAACATCTTCCTAAAGTAAAACAGTTTAAAAATTGCACTCGTAATACACCACACCACTCCCACTAGGTTCCAGACAAGTTAAGCTCACAAAATGAAGTGGGAGCAAAATGGCACTCCAGAAATTTAAAAGGGAAGGAAAGACAAAGTTAATAGAAATTGAACCACACCAACAGGTAAGTACTCATGGCAATAGAGCAAGAGGAACTACAGTGATAGAATCAGGTAGAAAAGGCTTAGGGCTAAAGTCAATAGGAAAACAATATTTTGCTCAAGATCACACGGTTCAGGGTAGTTCGCGGTTCATTCATGCCACGGGTTCCAGACGAGGTTGGTTGGCAAAAAAGTTAGTTCAAAGAGAAGAGAAGGACAAGCCCTCTGATTGGTGAAAGATTTCAAACACTTTCACCACGGCTGAACGAAAAGAACAACCGGATTTGCACAGTACCTTAAAATGGAGCAAGTTACTGTGAAGCTGAGAGAAGAAGCTGTAGCTGAGGCGAATGTTCCTGGTAGTTCCAGCAGGCTCACGGTTCCTGAAGCAACTGTCAGACTGACACAAATTAGGAAGTCTGGAGAGTCCTGCACCACCCAGGGAAGAAACCAGCAGCAGAGCAAAGCAACAAATAAAAGGTGCGCTCCTTAAAACCCAAGCAGGGTCTGACCTTCCTGGCTATCCGGCCCACTGTAGCTCTGTACAGCGAATTCAACCAGGGGGGGGGGGGTCCTGGCTTGAAGTTTTGGCAAACTGGTTGGTCCCACCAGCTCAAGGGAAGAAGATTCTTGGAGGATCTTCTCTGTCATTGGATTTCGAAGATTCGGACCTGCAGCAGGGCTTCACCGGGTGGTTCAGTTGTGGTGACCCCTTCCGTCAGCTCCTCATCGGTTCTTTTGTTCCAGTGGCGACTCTGCCTTTCCAGTCCCAGAGAACTGCTTTTTATGCAGTTTTCCCCCATTCACACAGCCTGGCTGTCAATCACACAGCAGGGTGGCTGTCCTGGTAAGGACAGTCACCCAGCCAATCAAACAGGAGTGTGACTTGGGTTGCCAAGGGAACCCATGGCAGGGGTCCTAATCCCCCTCCCTCACATCCTGCCTACCCAGACTTTCAGGCGCCTTAAGGAGGGCTTATGTGCAGATGCCCGCGAAAAGACAGTGAACAAAGGAACCAAAACACGAGAAAGACTTTAACAAAACGAAATGGTGACTAAACCCAGCCGGAGCCGAAATAAAATATATTTGGTCAAGCAAGTTTATGTCCGAGACTACTACAACAGCCTAAAACAATACCAGGGTTATATAAGATAACTGCGGTAGAAAAATTAGGGTATTTACCACTGCCACCATCCAAGTCCTGATGAAAAGGGAGCAAAACAGTGTTCCAAGAGAAACAGACAAAAAGGGATAAGAATTAACCCTTTCCGATACTCCATTTAAGATGGGGTGTACTGGGTCTGTAGTTTTAAGAGACTACATAAAGTTAATGGCAACTTTACATGTTTCTGGGAGACAGTAGTCAGTCCCAGAAAAATGGAGTCAGTGGGAAGTCCAAAAGACAACCCTGTGTCACTCCACTGAAGGTGCTATGTAACAGACAAAAAAAATGATGCTCATGGAGTAGGTGAGGCTCCAGAGCCCAAGATCACACAAATGATAAAAACACACACATCAAAACACATGTAAGAGTGGGAAAAAGGCTCACACTCTTACCAGGTGAAAATATAAACCCTAGAAATCCAGCAAAGCTGCTGAGGGACTCAGTAGGTAAGGGAAATTAGCCATTTATGAGAATTCTCCCTAACAGTGACTAGTTACACATCAATTTGTTTGATATAATACATGTGTCAGCTTTGTGAACCCAGCTCAGCTGAGGATGGTTTACGTGTTTTATGGTTAGGCAGCCTGGCCCCGCATGAGTGCAGTGCAGGAGACTGAATGGCTTGGTCTCTCCTTTGATCCTGTGTGAAGTCTGAAAACACCTCTCTCCAACGGGAAAGCCTCCAAGCATGAGCTGACTGATAAATGAGCATCAAAGGGCACACTGATGCCAAAATGCATTACCCTAACACTAGGGTGCTGTACACAAAAGGGCCTTTAATGCTATTGACAAGTGATGGGCATGGAGTTATTGTAGATAGGGGGAGCCCATCATAGTTAGAGGAAGATGTTAAAACATTTCTTTCTCACTATTTCTCTCACTCTCCTACCTGCCCCAATCCACTACCTTTAGCAGTCTGGATATGATGTCAGAAGGCACGTACCACTTTTCTCAAGGACAGGAACTGGACCCCTTAAACAAATCTGTGTTTACTCCACTTCTTCTTTAATTCTCTTTTGAACAAATACTTTAAGAATGTGTTGGGCCTCTGCTGTGAGAATTGCCTTTTCAATGCCATCTACCAGTGAGGTGATGACTGAGTCTCCAAGACAGTGACATGCTCTGCTCCCAGGGCACATTGGGGGTGAACTGCAGCTGGACCAAAATATGAATGAATGTGTCAACTTTCCCTTTGCTTAGGAGCGCTAGAATAAGGACCACATTTGTCCATAAGGCCATGGAGTGAGACTCATAGTGCCTGAAAGTTAAGACAGACAGGAATCCTGCATTTTCACTATTCAACTGTGCAATCCATGGTTTGAGCCTGTTCCACTCTGTCACACCAACAGGTTCCTTGGGAGCTGCCTTTGCCACTCAACTGATTATTGAGTCGCTGTCTTGCACACTAAAACCACTTTGTTGCCGCATTGCTTCAGCTGAGTGCGTTGTTGCCTCGGCTCAGACGTGGAGCTCATAATTGCTTACATCACTTTCCAACCACTTTCAAACCGACAGCATCTTCATTGCTGATGGACTGTCAAATTGAATCTAAAACAAATACCAACATAATAATAATAATACAAACCTGGTGGCTTCCGCAATCACAGACAGTTAATGTGTGGAACTGCGCATCCAGTCACCAACATCTTTGCCATCGAACTGCCGAACAGACCTATATAGCCCTCAAGAACCGCCCTTCTTCACACATAACTTTGAAGCACAGAGAGTTTCAACTCAAACCCGGCTTCACACCGCTCCCCATCAGGGACAACATGACTGCCACATTCCAAACCAGATTTAAACAGTGCAAACCATAACAAAGAGTCTGGTTCGATGCTGTCAAACTGCCAATAACAGAGAAAGGAATTATTGACTACCAACTGTCCCCTTTGTCCATTTTAGGGGCTAGGTACTGACTATACCACCGTTAATCGCTTTTTGCACATGGATATACCCTTTTTAAAGATCTTTTGGTTGTTGTTTGCCTGTCTCCTCATTTCATTACCTAGAGTGATGAATCTTTCTATCTTTGCATATTCTGTGTTCTTTGCACATGGGTGGGGTTTGTGTAATGTTTTTCTACTTATTTATTTTTGCAGATGGTGTGTTTAAAGTATACATATGTTTATAGGACCTTGATTGGACAGTCCCTTTATTTTGAATGGTTATACTTTGCTGTTTGGGTTGCTACTGGATCACATTCACATCCCTCCTGAGTGAGCATAGCCTTGCTCGGCCCACACTACCACAAAAGGCAAAAGAGGAGTATCTCCAAATTGTGCCTGGTGCAACTTTATGATTGGGATCACTCTTGTTTTGTAGAAGTATGGGGGCTGAGAAGGTTGTTTAGCCACTACTCATCCTGATGTACCTATTGGACAGAAGTCATTTTAACACATAGCTAGTGGCTAATATGGCCAGATTTGATGCAGTCCAGGAATTCCACAAACTTCTGTTAGCCCCACAAATAAGAGAGTTTTATTATGGCCAGCGGTTCATTTGAATGGTGCAGGGTCCTAACCCTTCCCCCTCCCACTGCAAGCACCCCAAAGTGAAGACTTTCCATGATTTCGGGGCATACCCACAGGCCAGTGGACCCATGGGCTAGGCTATTCATCAGCCATGTTTCAGGCCCCACATTGCCTGCCAGTGTTGCATGCCGAGTCCATGGCCATGACATAGTCTTTTACCATGCCCCAAACCCACCATTTCGGTCATTTGTATCTACTTGGTTTGGCCTCAGTATTGCGTCGTTTAATTTCAAGATGTTTTTTTTTTCACTGTCGTTTTTAATGACAAAATTCCATCCAAAAAACTCATCGAAATATATAGAGGGTAATGGGTTAAAAGGAAACGGGAGGGAATTGGGCAGGGTTAATAATATAGGGAAGAGGGTTTGAGAAGGATCTCACAAATACATATAAAAAAACATTTCAGTGAGTATTTTTGAAATCATTTCTTCAAAAAAGAATTATTTCAAAATTACTCATGTGATAAATCGACATAGAACCCTTGCTACATGGTATATTGCCCTCACTGTCCCCAGTGGTGGCTCGCAGATCACCCAGTGGGTCTGGGTCCCAGTTGGCCCGGCACTGGGACACAAAAGCTTCTAGGGAGGCCACTGTATTTCCTGAAGAGACACATGACCGACAGGAATAGGGGTAATGTCACTCTTTTCAAATAATTGCAGCGATAATAGGCAAGATCATACTTATGGCACGATTGGCAGATCATTTTGCACACATAAAGGCCAATTTTGCTTCTGTACAAGGGGTGTCTCCCAGACACATTGCACTGACAGACAAGTCCATAAATGTCTTGTACAAAGAACATATTACAACCCAATCTGTTTGTGCTTATGTTGGTATTGCAATTGCCTGGCCCATTGCAAACGATCATGGTGCCGAAGCAATGTGTATGTTCTGGTAGCAATCTTTCATTTCATGTTACATTTCACTCCAAGACACTATATTAATCTTCAGGCCTGCATTGGACTCAAAAGCCTGGCTCGCAAAGAATTAACAAATATTGAGTCAGAACTATCCTTTACCTACACCTATTTGATTCACTAAATAAGTAACTGTGACTTTCTCCTGACTTACTAGCAGTACATCAGGAGTAAATCCACAGTTACCCAGAGTAACTTCTTTCATGAATTGAAGGGTCTCTACAGGTGTAAGCCAAATGCAAGAGAGTCATATTCCAGCACACACAGCAACAGATTGATTCATTGCTGAGTTTAATGTAATCATGTAGGTCAGGATAAATAGCCCAGAATTCATTTGTAATTATTAATTAGCAGTAACATCACATTTTCATATTGTGATGTATTCCTGTTTCCTAATTCACTAATGTGTTTAAGTTTATTTAGTGCTTTTGGAAGAACAATGTCGACCTTTTGCACTGTAAAAAAAGGTTTAAAAACAGCAACGTTCATATACATTGAATTACATATAGTTCTTAAAACCAACAGTTTAAAACCATAATATCACCTGAGAGAAAAAAAGTTCACATGTTGTCTGAAACGTACACTATGAGTCTGTGATATTCCTAATCTGGGGAGGGGAAGCAGAGGAGTGGGGAGGGGGACCAGCCCAGTTTGGAAGTTGGGACTAAAGATCCTTCAAGGGGCGTTGATCATCCTTTAGAGTCATTTATTGCATTCAGTTTTCCCAGTGCCCTTAACCATATATGGTAAACGACAGCTGTCATCACTAGCGATTCCGACCCAAAAATCAAATTCCAGAATTGGTCTGACGAATGTAGCCTAAAGTGTGTCCAGCCCTTGAGATATTCCTTAGCCAGGGCTACACAATTCGTAAGGATGTGCCGCTGAGACTCCATTTCTACAGCACATAGCCAACACCGTCTTTCAGTCCATGGGATCCCCATCCAACCTCAGTATTTTCCAACACCGGCCGAATGTTTAGGCGTAATGACAGAATAAATCTCGTTAGAGCAGGAGAGCTAAATTTGGTGAGGTAAGATTCAGGAGCCAACTTTTCAAAACCTTCCTGAGAGTAAATCGCATATTTTCGCAGGGTGTCCACGTGGTTCACGTCCTGCGAAATATCAAGATGTCTGGTCTTTTGATTTAGTTTTATCAGGTGAAGTTTGAGCCATGTTAAGAGCGAGGGAATTGACTCCAACTTCTTTGAATTGTTGTGCCACCATATTCCCCAACGCCCAATACCAATTACTTTTAGAAAATCGGTTAGCATGGGTGATGATGAAACTGAACAGGGTCACTTCCCTAGGATCACCTCACTGAATTTTAACCCATAGTTTACAGGCTGCAACCTTACAAAGGGAGAGGATGGAGGGAGTCCCAGTTCTAGTCGTGCAGCTTCCACCGGGACACTTGACGGAAGAACAAGCAAGGAGTGTAATACTTTAGCTTCCAATCTAGGCAGCCAATCCACTAAACTTAGTGTGCAAGTTTCTAACGCGTATAAGATGCTCATAACATTGCTTGCCTGTAAGCACTAATCTTAGACTCCATCGAGTGTTCACCATTCGTATCGTTGATCTTTTTCAATGCTAGCCTTTTTTGCACACCTTAGTGGCTACGCCCTCCCTTAGGTTGGACTGCGTCATTTTATCTCTGATCCCCATAGCAAGGTAATTATATTCCTTAATTTGTTCCAGAGTGATGCCACACAATTTCCATCTAAAGGAACGGGCACCACATGCTCCTTTGCTCACTGTCAATACCTTCGTTTTTAAAGTGTTAGCCCATGCTCCTTTGAAAAAAGATGCAGAGCCTCCAGGGAACGTTGCAGACCTATGGCGGTCTGAAACAAGATGACCGTATAGTTCTGTATATGTCAGACAATACAGGTCTTCTATTCCAAAATTAGGTGGGTGATTGTGTGCCTTTCTCAGCGCCCGTGCTAACTAGAATGTATAAAGGATGTAGAGCAGTGGCGCAAGGGGGCAGCCCTGTTTCAGGCCTCTGTTGGTCATGTTGGATTTCTGAAAGGGTACCATCCTGTGCTATTCTCACCCGAACCTCTTTTTCAAAGTACAGTAATTTTATAAAGTAGAGAAGAGAGGGACCTATTCCCCACCTTTCTAACTTCTCCCACAGTTTCACTCTGGTGACACTGTCAAAAGCTGCTGAATAGTCCACAAAGGCCAAATGTAGAGCAGTACCAGGGTCTTGCTGTGGGTCTGCTATCAGTGGCACCAGTGCTCAGATAGAGTGGCTAGTGCCACTTCCCTTCCTAAAACCAGTCTGATGGAAGGGGATTGGGCATTCTCTCTCTACACACCCTACTTTCTCATAATAGTTGATATTTGTATCTAACTCAGGAGTACTGAAAGTTCGAAAATATGAAGCCTCAGTCAGCTTGGTTAGAGTTCAAACAGATATGCATTTTGCATGCCGGTTGGCAGAAGCAAGCAACAATTCACTGTGTGAGTTGTCTCGTGTATGTAAATAACATGTCAGGCAGATTACTGTCACAATTACGTTTATTTGATTACTTTCTTCTGCATACAAACAGATCTGGTATTGCATGAATTCAATGCATCATAATTCCTTAAAAGAAGGGAAGAGTGGCTGTTTTATTATGAAAAAAGGGTCGATGCCAAGTGTGAGCTCGCGTGGCTGCAATATTTTCCGAGTCGAACCTGAAGGCTATGCCTCGCGTAGCTTGCCAGAAATGAGAGATGATGATCTTGGCAGTAGGTGTGCTTTCTAAAACTCCAATGGCGCTTCAGATCTGCTCCCTCTGTCCTCCTTATTGAAAGTGACATCTCGGATCCAGAGTCCTCGTCGTGACGCATGTGCCACGCTCTACGCTTATCAGGCAAATGCACAAACGGCAAACTGGCAGATTAGAAAGGTTTCTAAAGCTTGAGGCTAGAATGGAATACTTTAGAACAACAATAAAATAAAGACTGGAAGGCAGTAGCAAGAAGGGAATTGCGTTTATGCCAAATGAAAGAAGCTATTTGCATCCTTCACAAGGTGAACCATACTGCACACATACATATTAGGCAGAGTCTGAATATCTGATTTTCAAATCTTGGGGATGGTCGCAATATATGTTTATTTGTTTTGTTTTCCACGCCCAATTATTGCACGGGTCTAGGCTAGGGTAGCGCCTGAATTATAATCGTGTTGTATATTACAGAAGGTCAGTTAAAGGATAATTCTGTCGGGGATGTAAAGAGATCGCGTGCGGCTTGTATTTATTTGTATTTTTTGTTCACAAATCGTATACATCGCATGGGTAATCTTTGAAAATGCAGAAACCTCCTTTTCAAGATTTTGCAAACCGCAGTTACTGTTTTAAATTTGAGTTGAGGTAATTTTCTAAATCACTAAAGCATACATGGCTTAAAATTAAGCCTTGGAACTAAGGTGTATACTGTTTATTCGTTTATTTTTCATTTCAGGTGATACTCATTTTATTTGGAGGCGAAGAGGGGACATGGAAAGCATGTAAATCTCCACTGTGTATTCCTGCCTGCATTCAAATAGCACATGGTTCCGACAGCACGTATTTTGATGATGGAGTGGAAAAGGTAAGAAGGAGGTGATGTTGTCTGTGTTTTACTCTTTACATTTCCACTCTTTTTTGGAAATCAGAAATATTGCAAGAAGTGGTCCTTTGCACTTAAGTGCAAACCGACACAATTCCCTCAAATAAAATTTCAAAATCTATAAAATTACCCGCAGTGGGGGTCCTGTTAATGTTGAGGAAGATGGGAAAATATGACAGTGGATATGTTTACTACCATTTATTTCCGATCTGCCTCATTTTGCTAAATGAGTTTCTACTGGAGGTTGAGAACAGGGTGGGCATGATATGTCTAACTCCATTTCCTACTCCACTAAAGAAATGCTGGAGCATTAACGCCTGCATGGATTTAATGCAATAGATTCCTGTTATTATCTGTTAAAAACTCAGTAATGCATTATACGTTCTATCTGTAAAACACACTTTACTAGCCGCATTTACACTGTAAAAGAAAGTGATTAAGGCCAGTTTGCCTGTGTTTTCCGCCTCGTTTTTCCAGCATTTTTTCAAAATGAAGAAATTTGCACTCAGGGGATGTTTTCATCAAAAGTGCAACCAGAGCTGGTCCCCTCTAGTGCAATTAACATGAGAAGGTATATGACCCAGACACGGGGCCACTTTATCAGTATGCCAGTCCGGATTCAACGGTACCGGTAAGCTTGCCGGTACCGTTGTTTCCGGACCGGCAAACTCCGAGTTGTGGTCGCAGGCACCCGCGAGCACAGCATTTTGGATGCACATACACCGTTGATAACGGTGCCTGTGCATCCGGCTTCCCCATTCCCATTGGGCCCTATGGAGTTCAAATGGGAAATGGGAAGAATTTTTTCCCGCGCCCAGGAATGGGTAAATACCGGGACAGGCAAGGCCGTAATTACCCAGTAATTGCCCATTCCAGGGCGCCGGAAAAAATGCAACTCCAGCCGCAGCCGTGCCTGTTTTACAAGCACGGCTACCGCCAGGGTTGCAATATGGCCCACTGTATGTTTCAATCTCAAATGAGTCTCAAGTGGATGGGGCATGAACTACTCTTTCCATCAGGGCTTCCAAACTGCTCATGTAGTGCATCTACCAGGCAAAGGCAGTTCCGTTTTGCAGTTCATGGTGGGCTGGTCACAGAGAATATGGAGCTGTGGCCATCTTCAGTAGTACAGGCACCGCATCCTGTGCACATCCAGGCAGCAGAAGACTTAAAAACCCAGATGCTGAAGCAGAATGTGTGTGTGTGTGTTTGTGTGTGTGTGTGAGACACAATACCTTGAAGATGCTGTTTCTGCGGGCTTGCATCATTATTTGTTTGGGATCCCTAACAATGGCATGGTTTGCTATATGCCTGCACTGAGCTACATTAGCTATGCCGTGCCCGGTGATGAAGTACTACACTCAGTTAGATTTGGAATGCTACACTGTGTTATGCTATGCTACATCATGTTTCAAACTGTAGAAACGTGTTGCGTAATGTCTTATTTTGCAGTGTTGCATATGTTCTTTTCCCAAAGCTAAAATGCACGTTAACTAGAATGTATCCGAGTGCTACTGTACTCAGGCACTCCTTCAGGAGAGGGGCGGGGGGTAATGTTGGTTTCCTTTTATGCTAGCTGGATAGATCATGTTATATATGTTGAGGTTTCATTACAATGGGCCTCATTACGAGTCAGGCGTTAAGGGTTTTACGGCGCCGTAAACGGCGCCGACCCTTAACGCCTGATTACAAGGTCCCTTTGCGGGATGGTGATTTTAACACCTGCTTTTTGCAGGCGTTAAAAACCATGCCGCAAAGGGACCTTGGTGCTAAGTACGGTGCCGCAATTTGCGGCACCGTACTTAGCGCCTTCCCCATTCCCATTATGCCCTTTGGGGCAAAAATAGGAATGTGGAAGGGCCATGGCGGAAGGGGGAATTTCCACTCCGCCAACCTCGGAATGGGGTGGTAATTCCCCATTCCGCCATGGCGGAGACGGAAAGTTACCGGCATGGACCATGGTGCTATTAGCACCATGGTCCATCCGCCAGGGTCGTAATGAGGCCCAATGTTTTTATTTAAATGTCTAATTTTCAAACACCTTTGACAGTACACCACCAGAAGCTGGGACACCTATAGACTGGAAATTCATTGTTGCAAAAAGTAAAGGACCAGAAAACAAGCCTTCTCTGCCTACACCCCAAGACTATGGAACCTCCTTCCCATCAGCATAAGACTCACCCCCACGCTCCTACAATTCCGAAAAGAACTCAAGACCCACCTCTTAAAGGAGTCTCTCCTCCTCACAACCTAGGCCATCACGTTGCCTCCCTGCACCTACCTCGCTAGATGCCGCCCCCTGCTCTCCTCCCCACCACCCTGTACAGCTGTTTGCCCCTCTATATCCTACCCCCCACTGTATATCTGTTCTGTTGTTTTCCCTGAAAAGTATTCCGCTATACATTGTTACTGTTGTATACCTCTGTAAAGCAGTCTCTTGTATATCTGTTTTGTATACTTCTGTAAAATGGGCTGTTGCATCTCAACAATGTGTTTTTAAGCCTAAGTTGCTTGATTTTAGAAAAATTTCCTATGGACCTTACCCGAGTTTTCGTCCATTAAACGCACGTGAAAACAGGCATCAGGGCGCTGCCATTTTGTGATAATCCTATCACTTGCCCCATCGCCCTGGCTGACCTGCTTTTGCGGCACTAAATCATATCCCCCGCCCCTGAGCCTGACATTATCAAAACATTCATATTCCCCGCCTCTCTCCGTGACGTTAATGTGCTGGGTAGGCAAACGCGCCCAGTCGTCTTCTACGCGACTTCACACAGGACCCGGAAACCAACACAGATCAACTCACAAAACAGCGCTCCACAATTCGGAATATGAAACTGTACTTTCAAATCAAACAGCAACACGGTACATTTGGTAAAGTACATTTATTTAACATTAAATGTTTATAGAATACTCAGCAATTGGCATATTAAATTGGATTGTCATTCTTTTTCTTTTCTCTCTATCCGCAAATCCTGTTCCGTTTTATTGTGAGTCACGCGCTGTTACTTTATGGTACACAGGGTGTTGGTTTTCGTTAAAAGAAGCACTTTGGTCGCACAGTGAACCGCAAGGCTGTTCCATCAACTAGGCACTAGGCCAGCGTAAAGGTTGATATGTTGCTTCTAGCCGCTAGTCCCGCGTAAGGGCATATGGGCCCTTGGCGATCGTCCCATAAGATCGTCAAAGTGGTGCAGTTGTTTACGATAAGCTGAAGCTGGCGGTTGAAAAAACCATCTGCCGGGGTCTGAAACTGGTGGCAGTAGCAGTAGGGTAGGATATACCTGTTTTGAAAACATAAAAATTATAATTAGTCTTGCCAGCCGATCTTTATTAATATTATTCATTGTATTTATTATGGCCGATCTGAAACTATTTGCTTTCAAGGATAGTGCAATGGAGTATGTACGGCTCTAGAATCAATGTGAAAACTAACGAAATAAATCGAGGATAACACACGATGATAAACGACTGTTTGTCTACATGCGTGTGCAATGTGGACCTGCATGCCCATGTGATCAGTACAAAGACAATCCCCAAACGATTTACTTGCTCTTCATTCATTCATCCATTCATTAATTCTTCATTCCGGTATAAAAGCGTCTAAAGAGTTACTTACATTATATTTGCAATTTCCATTGTGTCTCTGCATAATGCAGTTCGTAAATCCCACTGTGCTCTTGACAACGATTTTTTGTATACTGAACTAACATGAAACTCGGTCTAGTTTCAGAATGTTCTGCCTTATCGTCTTTTACGTTATTGCACCCCTCCTTCAAATGAAGTCCTTTCGGCATGGTCCCTGTCTCTCAAGGTCAAAAAACAATAGAACCTTATACTGCCAGTGTGAGTTGTGGGCCTCTTCAGGCCGCCAGCTGAACATCAAAGCCGCAGACCTTCACTCTAAAGGAGCATACATTCTTACTTTGCAACATCCCGGAGTAAAGCCATCTGTGAGAACTTGAATTTTTGAATCCATCTATGTACTAGGCCTCAATGTGCAAATGTGAACTGGCTTCTCTCCCATCTGCAACGGCTCGCTTTGTGCGTTCTGAGGCCCCCAATTTTGTCCTCGTTGTCCGCGAGCTTTGCAGCCCTAGAGAACCATAACTATGGAGACATTGACTTTTTGGGGGAAGGTCAGGGAAAGTATAACATACCCGAGGAGTTGAGTTGAAAGTGAGCTTTATTGTTTGTTTTATTATTTGCAATATGCAAGCCTTGTGAAACCTAGTTACAGCAACAAAAATATATACATACACATATTGACAAGGTCAGCGATATGAGGTGAATAGAGAGAGAAGTCAAACATGACACCCAGTTTGTTCGCCACCCAGGATGGTGAAGGTAGGGGTTAGGGTTGGCATACTTTGTATGTACACTGCACAATAACATGTATTTACAAAAAGATAATCATATTACAATTATTTAAACCGGGATTTGTACTTCACAACCAGCTCTGCTTTGGGTGGACATGGCACAGTGGCAATGTTCAGTGGCAATGCATCAGTGCTCTGCACAGAAATGTTCAAAATTCCATGTCTGTGCTTCTCGAGTACAGCAACAATAAGGCTTTTTACAAAGTCGAACTCCATTTCCTCATAGACTGGTTTGATGACCCATTGCTTACTTCTTTTAGAAAATACCTTAGTGTAGCGAGGCATCCTTACATTACCCGTAGTCTTAGATTGTTCACGGCAGAGATTCTCGTTATGGGCCAAGACCGCAAGTAGAGTCCTATGTTTCATGCCCTGTGTGCTGAAATGAAAGCGCTTTGGCCTGTACTTTAGGCACATATTGTGGAACACCTCCAAACCTCCTGTGTGACAGAATTTTGTCAGTCCCCTCAAATCTCTTGATAGAGTTTTATCGAAAACAATCTTCTCAATGGCTTTGTGTGTCGGTGACGGTGAAGATGGAATCAACCACTTCTTCTTCCTTGCCTCCTCTGGGGACAAAGGGCCATGTTCACATTGGTGGAAATGTAGGTTTTCTGACCAGCAGTGAACGTTGGTACAATGGTGCATCAGTGACCGCAATTTTTCAAGTAGTATTTCCACTGACCCTTCACAAGTTTTGGAGCCCCACCAAAGATGGTTGCTGATAGACTGGGACCACTGTGAAATACTTTCCAAACCTTTTTTTTTCCCTGCTGCTGAGATTTTCTTATTGATTGATTTAGCAAGATGTCATACATCAAATTGATGTTTAATATGTGGGAACTGCTCTCTTATTGTCTTGGCAATTGAAACGTGTCTGTCCGTGGCTATGAGGTCGATGTGCATTCCCCTCGATTGTAGATATTCCACTGATTTTATAAATCCTAGTTTCTCCATGGCCATTGAGGATGTACATTGTGGTACCTGCACGACCACCGAACTCACAATTTTCTTACTATCCATGTCCTGAAAGTGGTAGGTGCAGTACTTGGCAGAAAATCCAGGTCTGTCGCACTGTCCATCGCTGGCTAGCCTCAATCGTTTCCCTTCAAATGTACTTGCTAGAGACAATTGTTCAATTTTCCAAGCATCACTAATGGCCGGAAACAGGTAATCATGTTGGTATTTGTAGTACTGTGTTTTAGAAATGAAATGAAGTCCCACAAACTGAAAGAAAGACTCTAACTTTCTAAAACTGGACCCACTAAAAAGTGATACAGCTGCACACAGTAGATTGCCTGCTGGCAGCTTCCCCAGCATCGGTTGTGCAGACCATGAGAACGCATAATTTAATCTACAGGCAGCATGTATTTTGACGTTTCTGCCTTACTTTCCCTCTGACGGAATGCCCACATTTCAGCATACTTATAATATCCATCAAACAACTGTCGAATACTATGTATTTGCCCTCTTTTATTAGACTGTCATCCGGTGTCACACTTGTTTCAGACTGCATTGTTGAGGACATTTCACCACAACTGAAAGAAATATCACCGATATCAGGTTCTGATGCGTCGGTGAATGCTGCTGCTGGTTCATTCTCTGTCAATTCAACATCTGTTACTTCAACATTGATGGGAGAACACAACATTGTCGACAGCTTTTTTGGTGGCAATTTTTTTGGCAGGTGTAGATTGTGTGAATTGATCTGCGACTACTTCGGAGCTATCCTCAATACATTCAGTATCATCTTCTTGTGGTGGTGCAGTCGCACTGTAGCAATGGTCCATTACAACTTTACTGGATTCTCCGGACACATTAATTTCATGTTCTGGCCATTGGATATGAGCATCTCTAGTCTCAACACGCGGCGTCTGAATTAATAGTTCCTCCATAGTGTAAATGGTCTAGCAAGCAACATCTCTCATTCGCTTATCTGTCTGTGTATGTATAGTTCGTAGACCCACGGGTAACTACAGGACAGATTGGAAGAGGGATGTTCAGTTTAAACACAAGATAAAGTATAGTACAATTGACTGGAAAAACATAAAATAGTCCCCAGCACAAAGAAATTCTAAAGTTATGAACTGTTTGTAACTAACCTTATTTTTGTTTCTTTTCTTTGCAACTTTCTTGACTCGACCTTCAACATCTGCGCGCTGCAACGACTATGTTTTCTGTATCCGCATAGACAGCATGGAATGAGGCTCCATCGACTCCCTGAAACATAGTACTTTCATTACTATGTATCACAATATTGATAACATAAAACACACGTGAGGACGAACACACAGGTACATCTCAATAGCTCAACACAAATTAAACATTGTGTAGAACAATCAAACGACAAATATTCAAGCTCTGATGACCTAGTTCCATGGAACTGTCAGTATCCATACCTCTGGCTCTGCATGGACTGCCATGAATGATTGTATTGGAGAGGAGGCATCAGCAACTCCCTGAAACACAGTACTTGCGTTAGTATGGTTTTCAATATTGTAAACATAACACACACTTGGGGTCAACGACACAGGTACATATAAAGAGATAACCACAAATGATGCATTGTCTAAAAGAATCAAGGAATATTTAAATATGATCAGATTTAATCGACTTATTTCTCCGATTTCTTTACATCTGCATCATCTAAATGGGATCTTGTGATTGTAGTGGAAGCTCCATCGTCTCCCTGAAACACAGTACTTGCGTTAATAGGGAAAAAACTATAGCAAATGGAATTACGTTATATAATCACGCTCGATGGAGCTGTCAGTATCCATAACTCGTGCTGCTGAAGAATATCTACGGATGTTGTAAATGTGGTGCGCACTTCCGAAAGCTGTTGCGCCGATTCGTATCCACATGGTCCCGCTTCCACTTCCCCTGGAATTACTTGAATGTCAGGCTCCGCATCAAGTGCGTGGGTTGACGCTTCAACAACTGCCTGAAACATAGGGCCTCATTAGGACCCAGGCGGTAAGGGGTTTACGGCGGCGTAAACAGCGCCGACCCTTACCGCCTGATTCCGAGGTCCCTTAGCGCCATGGAGGATTTAACAACTGCTTTTAGCAGGTGGTAAAATCCATGGCGCTAAGGGATCTTGTTGTTAATTACGCCACCGTAATTTACGGTGGCGTAATTAACGCCTTCCCCACTCCCATTATGCCCTATGGGGCATAAATGGGAATGGGGAAGGGTAAATGGGTTAATGGGGACTTACCGCCCCGCCAACCTCGGAATGGGGCGGTAAATCCGCCAACCACCATGGCGTAAACATAGTTTACGCCATGGTGGTAAAGGTACGACCCAGGCGGTAACTTACCGCCTGGGTCGTAATGAGGCCCATAGTATTTGCATTAGTAAGGATTACAATATTGAAAACACAACACACACTTGGGGTCAACCGCACAGGTACATATCAATGGCTAACCACGAATGAAACATGGTGAAGAACAATCAAACGACAAGTGTTCCAGTCCTGATGATCACGGTCGATGGAGCTGTCAGTATCCATACCTCGTGCTGTTGAAGAACATCTAGGACTGTTGTCAATGTGGTGGACATTTCAGCATCTCCCTGCAAGACAGTACTTGCATTAGTATGGATAACACTAATTATAACTGAAAACAAACTCCAGGGGAAGACAACTAAGGTGTATATCAATTGGAAAGCACTAACCAAACAATTGGTAAAATAATCACACGATACATAAAAACTATTACTTGACATGCATAAAACAAGTCTGTAGCGGAATAGCCAAGTATGATTAACTGATACGCGCTAGAAGTGGTGGATAACTGCGGGCACGTCACAGATGTAGAATGTTCTTGTTTCAGATTCAGTGGATAGTCAAGCAGTTGTAAAGGTAAAATATTGTTTGATAATGAAATGCAAATATTAAAAAATTGCCATGTAAACCGACAGAATACTTGAGAATAATGCTATTGATAATGCGCAATATAGCACAGTTCCCTGTGCCCATAAATAGATTTCCTTTGGGGGTTATAAAATCAAAAAATAATTTATTGATAAATGTCATTATTCAAAAAGCTATACATGCATATCAATATCGAAAGTATTACAAGGGACACAACAACTAAAATATCAATTAATCCTTTCGGCTACCTACACACTACCGCAAGGCCTAAGGCTAAATCTAGACACTTGACTCACCAGTGGCGGAATGTGGACGAATAGAGTTGGAATAGCGTTTGCGAGCAATTTTCATGTTGTTCGCCGTTTATTCTTCTCTGTTACCCAAGATGTGGCCTACATGTTCGAGGAAAAGTGCCGGCTGCAGATGCGGTATCGATCACCCCTCTTGTCCTCAAAGACCTGCTGGACTCTACTTTCAAGCTCTTCCGGTGGATATCCGCAATGTCTGACCCATTCTTTTATTCGATCAACAGTTTTAGGGAATACATGCATTGTAGTGCCTTCAGATTTAGCAAGGGCAACCGCTAATCGAACAGGCAGGCATTGTCGAAAATTCTGAAAATTAAATATCAAGATTATTATAAAACCTTGATGAATATAAATGTCATAAAAAAGTAAATGAACCATACCATGTTCAATGCAAGGTTTGTTTTGGTCGCCGGAAATACAACAGTTCATCATGTGCGGCTTAGTATTTGCATAAATTACAGACATTTTTTAAATGATGTGACTCAACTCTGAACATGTGACTCGTCCCTTAGATGTTCTGTCTTGCACGAGAAGGAAACATGCTTACATTATAGAATGGACCTCCGAAGGATGCAATTCGATGACAATTGACACAGATGAAAATAAATAGATCTATTGATAGCATAACAATTGAAACTCAAGTCAATAGCAATGAAACCAATGACCATAGCACTATTGGGTACTGTAATCGCAAATAGATAGAAATGTAAAAATGACCGAAATATGACTAGGATACACGGCCTTACCTTGACCAACAAACAGTTGGATACAGCAGGCCGAGCAGTATGTTGCAGGAGAACAGGTAGATGGCCACAGCTAGCACACTGATGAGTTTGCTCGAAGCGGTCACAGATAGCATGACAACGAGCAGATTAGCATAGATCTCAGTGCTTCTCAGGTAGAAGGTTCAGAAGTTGACTTGCAAAGCACAAAGATGTTCTCATGAAACATATAAAGTGGTTTATAAAGTATTAGAAACAGGGGTGTTTTTGTGAATGAATCATGTGTGTATGTCATGGTATTATGTGGTTTGCAGGGGGGCGGCCTGCCTCAGGGGAGGCCTGCCTGGAGACACGGGGTCTGAGGAGGCCATGTGAGCGATGGCCCCTGGGCGTGGGATACCTTTTGAAGTGTACATGCTGTTTGGCACCTTGGCCGTTTGCGCCGTGACAGCTCCCCATGCCAGCGCTCATCCCCGGGTGCGAACCACCTTTGATAGAGGGGGGTGGGATGGATGGGCCGGTGGGCGTGCAGATAAGGCACAGCAAGACTGATGAATGGAGACACACTTATGTGGATTGCAGGGGGGCGGCCTGCCTCAGGGGAGGCCTGCCTGGAAACACAGGGTCTGAGAAGGCCATGTGAGCGATGGCCCCTGGGCGTGGGATACCTTTTGAAGTGTACATGCTGTTTGACACCTTGGCCGTTTGCGCCCGTGACAGCCCCCCATGCCAGCGCTCATCCCCAGGTGCCAACCGCCTTTGATAGAGGGGGGTGGGGTGGATGGGCCGGTGGGCGTGCAGGCAAGGGTGTGGGAGCGAGGGGCCATCAGGCCCCTCTCATCCTTTACTTCTCAGTAGAAACTCAGACCAAGTGCCTCCAGTAGTGGGTTCGCCCCTTGCCCTTATGTGATGTAAACTTTGGTTGACACTCGCATAGATGGGACCACTGTGCAGGACAGGGGGCATCCATTTTGTACCCCCTTTCCACTCCATCTTGGTGACCAGGCCTCACTGCGCAGAGCATATGGCCCCCACCCTCGTTCCCACTCTGACTGGAAAACTCCAGAGGTATTCGCAACAGCTAATAAATGTAACACATCACTCTTCCTCTGAGATCACTGTCCTGCATGTGAACCAGCCTGAACTAAGCACATAGCTGATTCATCTCCACAAACGTGTCCTTGCCCACGCACCCTTGCCAGTGGAAACTTACTGCCATTCAGACCCTGTGTCCCTGTAAGGTATTCTCTTCATGTGCCAGACCACTGACCACGCCATGATGCCCACATTAGACCCCTACTGCAGTATATCGTTGCCTATCAATAACAAATGCCACATACCTGAGATTCTTGTGAGCACAGACCCACACTTCAAACAGTGTATTATAGTGGTCAAGACCCTTAACCTAAGGCCTGTATAATCCAATGTTGATTGATAGTATAGATATATGTGTGACTTTTATAGAGACATAACCGACTGAAAGACTTTGAACAAGTGTTATTTAGTGTATGCATTATTGAGAATATATTATGTTAGCTTAGATAGTGACCACCCTGCTTCACAGCGACCTGACCTTCACCCATTCGGAGCACAGATGCCTGACATCCATCCTTGAATGGAGACACACTTGATTAATTTAAAAAATCGAAACAACCGTTGTTAAAATATATGTGGTGTTTTATATTGTATCGTATTTTGATGACACAAAAATACAAGACTTTACACATTGTACAGGTCAGGTTGCAGCACAGCGAGAGAAAATCCCCTGTACTGACCGCTGTCACTTGGGAAAGTTTCTCTTATGGCACGAACAGCAAAGGCGCGTATTACTCTTCGAACGCGGTGTCCAAGCCTCCCGTGAAGCCACCATGTAAAGGAACGATAGGCCACCAGCCTGTACCACCTGTGAAAAGGAATGAAACAAACTGTTTTTAAATGACCAAGATAAGTTTAATAATCGTTTGTTGTCAATGACAATTCTTGTAACTAATGGCATTCTCCTCGGACAACTGCTATCTAGACACTGCACACTATTGAACGACTTTCATGCGTTACAATGATATGCATATGTAATTTTGGATATAGTAGAAGACCATGAAATAGGAGTGGCATGACAAGCAGAGTATACTTACTCGTTTATCCGATTACGAGGACGAACAGTTGCACGAAGTTCATGCATAAGCACCATCATTATCCTCAACACGGACCGTGTGAGGCAGGCTGCCCTGAAGTCTGGCAGCTCGGTGATGCATTGCGGTCGTGGCTCGCCTCCCGAAATGTAGGCCACGCATCCCGAGTTTTCACAGCAGCAGCAGTTCTCGTCCTCAGTTGGCATTAGCTTGCACCGATTGCATGTGCACCAGGTGGAAACACCGTCCATGCAACTAGGTCCAGGCTCTTCAGCTGTTGAATCGTCCTCCCAACAGCCGTCCGAAGACCCATTGTTTTTGCGGGTTTGCCTTTCCAGTAGTTCCTCCTCGGTATACTTGGGCTTGTACATGTAGGGCATTATTGTAGCCATTGTGTGTTAAACAAACTGAAATAATTTATAACGGTGGTACTGGTATCTGTTCACACGGGCTACAAGCAACGAAGGTAGCTGACCAGAGCACAGAAATGAGTCACAGAATACTCAAAGTAACACAGAGAGAGGAATGGAATCGAAAATCTGCTGCTGTGTGTTGTGAAACGGTCTGTTTATACTTATTGAGGAAAGAGGCGTCCTGCCATTTCCATGGCGACACATCATTAGCTGAAGCGCAGCGAATGTTGACACGAGACGTGCTTTGGCGTTGTGAAATAGGCGGTACGCGTCTGCTGATGACAGGGGCAGGGGATATGATTTAGTGCCGCAAAAGCAGGTCAGCCAGGGCGATGGGGCAAGTGATAGGATTATCACAAAATGGCAGTGGCCTGATGCCTGTTTTCGCGTGCGTTTAATGGATGAAAACTCGGGTAAGGTCCATAGGAAATTTTTCTAAAATCGAGCGATTTAGGTTTAAAAACACATGGCCGACCCGTAGGGACAAGTGAGGCAATAGACTAGATGGGACACCTAGTCACACAACCGCTCTCCGTTTGTACCCGATCTGGGTAATGTTGTTCGAAAAAACGGTTTCAAACAATGCTGGTTTTATTCCTCCTAATCTAGGAATTGTTCATGAATCCAAAATAACTTCAAAGGCTTCATTTGAGTAATGTATATATTTCTTTATCAAAAAAATCTAAAAAATGATCACTAATTAAATCTTAGTGAGGACGCAGCTGACATATTTCATTATTCGAGTAGACTTAAGATGCCAATGCATTTCGGAGTGTTAAACTCCTTCATCAGGGCAAGTCTGTACTGTTGGAGGAAGGTAACATCAACAAAATCATAAGAAAATGTATAAAGAAAGAGCAATGCACAATGAAATGTAATGGTGACATAATAATCATACAGCACATAAAAGAAAAATAATGATTACATACCCCAATAGAAGAATTCAAGTCAAGGTGTAATATGTAAAAAACAAAGAAAATGGAAATCAGTAAAAAAGTGTGGTTGCATACATTAAATTATTGTCATGTGCTTGTGAGGGAAAGAAGATTACCTCGCTTTAAGAATGGAGTCAGGTGCGGTGAAAGAAAAAGAAACAATATCAGGCGTATGTTTTCACAAAGAACACGATCAAATGCTGGAGGGAATCCAGTGTGCGATCTGTAAAAGCGAAACCAACTTTAGTGGGTGAGGTTGTAGGAGGTAAGTAAACTGAGTAGAGTGAGCCCCACGGTGTCCAGTTACCTGGGTCCAAACAATGGTGTCGGCGGTAAACGCAGCGAGCCGTAGTGCATCGCTGACTGAAACTGTTGTTAGGGAAACGGTGAGTGAAATAGACACGTGACCGTATCGCGCTGGGGAAACCTGCGCGATGCGGCATGTAATTCAAGAGGCAGCATACCACCATCAGGGGCATCATTGGTGCAGGAAAAGCAATTGTAGGGGCTGTGGGGACTAAGTCATGAATACTGAAGAGAAAATAATATAAAAATTGTACATGACATAGAAATAGAAGAAATACTCATATCATTTACAAAAAAAAGGGCCAAATTATAAACCAAACCTAACATATGTATGAGAAATGTGATAGAATATCCATTGTGTCCACAAAGTGTTACACAGAACTGTGTCACTTTGAAATGAACAAATAATAACAAAGTATTCATAAAGGGCGCTCTTGGGAACGCTAGACAATACCAAAGGTATCTAAACTAATAGATGTATATAATGACATGATGAGCATTAAGGGCAGCATAGAAAAATGTGGAAAAATATACAACCAATCTGCAAGAGGTGGTGCCAAGTGGTACCACCTTGGGTCCCAGTCAGGTGACCAGGAGTAGCAGGCTAGTTGTGGTAAACCATAATATATCTCATTAGCAAAGTAAAAAAAGCGAATAAAACTCTAATCATAACCATATGT
This sequence comes from Ambystoma mexicanum, assembly GCF_040938575.1. Classification (NCBI taxonomy): domain Eukaryota; kingdom Metazoa; phylum Chordata; class Amphibia; order Caudata; family Ambystomatidae; genus Ambystoma; species Ambystoma mexicanum. Next base: position 355,160,205 of record NC_090930.1, on the reverse strand, counting down.
ATCTACGCTTATTGACATATATAATAATATAAAAAGCATTCAGGGCAGTGTAGGAAAACATGCAACAAGCCTGCAAAAGGTGGTACTAGGAAGTACCACCTTGGGTCCCAGTCATGTGACCAGGAGAAGCAGACCTGATATGATAAACCATGTTATATCTTATTTAAAGAGTGAAGAGGCACATCCTCAGCAAAAAATTATGCATACCAATGGTAACAAATGGACTGCAAGTTGAAACAAAAGGCAACCCTACTGTTTTTTGTCTTAACATCGGAGCAGCTTGTACCTGATGACAACAGTCAGTATATTACTGTGTTATTAGCACCACCTCTTACATAACATTGGGAAATAATAAACAAAACCACAATACACCACATTAGATATAGCAATGATAGTTAATCTCCTCGTTGAGACCATTGGGATACAAACTCCCAAGTTTATCAATCCAAAATGTTTCTCTTTGGTTGAGGCGAAGACTCAAATCCTCATGTGGATTAACCTTGGTCAGTACTTCCAAAATCAAGAACCTGATTTGTGTCAAACTATGACGTTTCTCATTCCAGTGTCTGGCCACTGCTGAATTTGGATTTGAATTCCGGATACACGAGCGATGCTCATTCCATCGTACTTTAGCAGCTCTCGTGGATTGGCTAACATAATATTTCCCGCATGGGCACTTGATTCCATATATTATATTCACACTGTCACAAGTACCGAAAGACTTCAGAGGAATCTTGTTGCCTGTGCGGGGATGGTACACAATGTTTCCTTTGATTACCATATTACAGTTGGCACAGTGTAGACAGTGGTATATGCCTGTCCGTTGGGTGCTTGGTTCTTTTAAAGGGGGTCTGGTACGGACAAGTTCATCGCGAAGATTCCTACTTCTCTGGTAGGCAATTACTGGTATTTGGTCAAATAGTTTCTGAACTCTAACATCGTCCTTGAAAATGCTCCAATGTTTTTTAATGGAATTCTTGATTTTGTTGCTTTGGATCGAATATTTTGAAACATAGACCAGTGATTTGAGTTCCCTTTTCGATTTAGTAACATTGGACAAAAATGTATCACGATTTAAAGCATTCACTTTCTCAGATGCTAAGTGTAGTTCTTCTTGCTTATACCCACGTGCCAGAAATTCGCCCTTCATTTCAATTTGTTGGGCTAGACATTCTTCTGGGTCACTCACAATTTTTTTGACTCTCAAGAGTTGACTATATGGAAGATTTCTCAAGAGACTAGGCTGATGGAAACTAAGACGATGTAACAAATTGTTCCGATCAGTGGTTTTGCGGAACAGAGTTGTGCTGTAGCCGCTGTCTTTCTTCTCTATTCAAACATCAAGGAATGTGATCTTGTCTTTAGATATCTCGCTCATGAACTGGATTCTCGGGTCAATGTTATTGAGGTATTCGAAGAAATTATTGAATGTGGATTCAGTACCTGTCCAGATTCCAAAAATGTCATCAATGTACCGTGACCACAAGTGAATGTTACGATTCCATTCTTGATTGTTCAGTATGTGTTCTGTCTCAAATTTGTACATAAAGCAATTTGCATATGATGGTGCCATGGTGGCACCCATCGATGTGCCGGAGATTTGAAGAAAGAACTTATTCTGACATTGAGAATATGAATTCTCTGCGATAAATTGAAGAAGAGTGATGATAAATTCTTTCTGTGCACGGACCACGGATGTTTCTAATAAAAGCCATTCAACAAATTCTATGCCTAGATCATGTGGTATGGATGTATATAGGCTCTTAACATCAATGGTGAACATCAAGTGTTCACATTGGAAAATCGAGTTGTTAAGTTTTTGCAGGAAATGTGTTGTGTCCCTGATATAGGTGGAGGTTTTTTGTATAAGTGGCTGAAGAAAAAAGTCAATGTACACTCCCAATGGTTGATTAATGCTGTCCATTCCAGCAACTATAGGTCTCCCTGGTGGTTTAGCCTGATCTTTATGAATCTTTGGTAAAGTATAGAAATTTGGAATCCTGGGGTGCTTGTTGTTAAGAAATGTGCGAGTGTGTTCGTTTATCCAATCTAGTTCCATTGCCCTGTCAAGTAGAATCTCCAGGTTTTGTTTGATGGGCACTGTGGGATCATGATCTAAGGGTGCATAAATTGTCTGGTCCTGTATTTGCCGGATGCATTCTGCATCATAATCAGTAGTATTCATGATTACCAAGGCTCCTCCTTTATCTGCTGGACGAATAGTTATATCTTTGTCACAGTAGAGGTCTCTGATGGTTTTCATCTCATGGGGTTTCATATTTTTATGGGGTGGAATTTTGTAGCTGATGCGTTCCAGGTCTCTGGTGACCATTTTCTGGAAGATATCTATGGATGGTACCGATATAGGTGGTATGAATCCACTCTTTACTCTGAACTCCTGAAAATCAGGGGCGTCAGAGATGCTTTCCTGGGTTTCCAGTTCTTCGAAGAACACCTTAAGTTTCAATTTCCTTACAAATTTATAGAGTTCGATCTTGGTATCAAACAGAGTCGTGCTGTATGTGGGCACGAAACGAAGTCCTTTTTGTAACGTGTTTACTTCTGTTTTGTTTAATACCCTTCAAGATATGTTAATCACTAAGTTTTCCTCAGTTGGAGTCTCGTTTGAGGCTTGGTTCTGAGGTTTCCTCCTCCCTCTGCGGGTTCTTTTGGTCGTGCTCCTAAAAAAGGCAAGGTCATTGGTGTTTGGGTGGAAGGACTAGTTGTGCGATTAGAAACACCAGATATCTCTTCGTCGGTACATCGGAATCTCTTTGTGCATCTGAATCAGAGCTAGATGTGTGGTCTGGTGGATATCGATGGAGCTTCTTTGGAGCTATTGGTCCGTATTTGTCCATCCATGTATATACCTCTTTGTTAATATAATCATAGGTATCGCGTTTGAACTTCTTCACTTTTTTCTGTTCTAACTCTGTCTTATATGTTTCAAGCTTTGTGTTGATGTCTGTTAGAATTATATCATAATCTTCCTTTCCCAATGAACCAATGAGTTCCTTCTCAATCTCTTGAATTTCTGTATTGAGGGAAATCAAATTTTTAGACAACTCTTGAATGGTTAATAGAATGAGATCTAAAGAACATTTGTTCAAAATAGCTTCCCATTTGCGTACAAACTCTTTGCTTTCCTTGCAAAGGGTCGGACGGAGTTGGATGCGTAGGCCTCTTGGGATGCGTTGGTTCTTATAGTAACGACCCAAGGTGATTGCATGAAGCTTGCGGTTAATTTCTTTGCGTATTAGCTATTCAAGCTGTTTAATCCGTTTAGCCGGATCTTTGGTTGCAGTGGCATGTGGGCCAATGGTCGTTTCACTGATTAATTCAAGAATAGCAGCTGCCTCCTCAGTAGAAAACCCTAAGGTTTCTGCGCATTTAGATGATAGTCCTTCGATATCTTCAAAGGACATGTTGTCTCGTAACAATCAAATGTGAATAGATAATTTCAAGCAATGTGTGCCTCCACTTGCGTGTGACTCAAAACGGGAGGGGCAAGAAAAAGAGAAGGAAAATAAGTGGGCACCACAAGTACTATTTATCGTCCTTTGTCCGTATTATATTTTTAATGTTAACAAAAAAATCAAAACACTTGCAGGAGCAGGCTGTGATGGGTCTGGAGTCACCCTGACCCGAAAACAAGTGAGGCAATAGAATAGATGGGAAACCTAGTCACACAACCGCTCTCTGTTTGTACCCGATCTGGGTAATGTTGTTCGAAAAAACGGTTTCAAACAATGCTGGTTTTATTCCTCCTAATCTGGCCATTGTGTGTTAAACAAACTGAAATAATTTATAACGGTGGTACTGGTATCTGTTCACACGGGCTACAAGCAACGAAGGTAGCTGACCAGAGCACAGAAACGAGTCACAGAATACTCAAAGTAACACAGAGAGAGGAATGGAATCGAAAATCTGCTGCTGTGTGTTGTGAAACGGTCTGGTTATACTTATTGAGGAAAGAGGCGTCCTGCCATTTCCATGGCGACACATCATTAGCTGAAGCGCAGCGAATGTTGACACGAGACGTGCTTTGGCGTTGTGAAATAGGCGGTACGCGTCTGCTGATGACAGGGGCAGGGGATATGATTTAGTGCCGGAAAAGCAGGTCAGCCAGGGCGATTGGGCAAGTGATAGGATTATCACAAAATGGCAGCGGCCTGATGCCTGTTTTCGCGTGCGTTTAATGGATGAAAACTCGGGTAAGGTCCATAGGAAATTTTTCTAAAATCGAGCGATTTAGGTTTAAAAACACATGGCCGACCCGTAGGGACAAGTGAGGCAATAGACTAGATGGGAAACCTAGTCACACAACCGCTCTCCATTTGTACCCGATCTGGGTAATGTTGTTTGAAAAAACGGTTTCAAACAATGCTGGTTTTATTCCTCCTAATCTAGGAATTGTTCATAAATCCAAAATAACTTCAAAGTCTTCATTTGGGTAATGTATATATTTCTTTATCAAAAAAATCTAAAAAATTATCACTAATTAAATCTTAGTGAGGACGCAGCTGACATATTTCATTATTCAAGTAGACTTAAGATGCCAATGCATTTCGGAGTGTTAAACCCCTTCATCAGGGCAAGTCTGTACTGTTGGAGGAAGGTAACATCAACAAAATCATAAGAAAATGTATAAAGAAAGAGCAATGCACAATGAAATGTAATGGTGACATAATAATCATGCAGCACATAAAAGAAACATAATGATTACATACCCCAATAGAATAATTCAAGTCAAGGTGTAATATGTAAAAAACAAAGAAAATGGAAATCAGTAAAAAGGTGTGGTTGTATACATCAAATTATTGTCATATGCTTGTGAGGGAAAGAAGATTACCTCGCTTTAAGAATGGAGTCAGGCGCGGTGAAAGAAAAAGAAACAATATCAGGCGTATGTTTTCACAAAGAACACGATCAAATGCTGGAGGGAATCCAGTTTGCGATCTGTAAAAGCGAAACCAACTTTAGTGGGTGAGGTTGTAGGAGGTAAGTAAACTGAGTAGAGTGAGCCCCACGGTGTCCAGGTACCTGGGTCCAAAGAATGGTGTCGGCGGTAAACGCAGCGAGCCGTAGTGCATCGCTGACTGAAACTGTTGTTAGGGAAACTCCTGGTCACCTGACTGGGACCCAAGGTATACATTTTCTTATGATTTTGTTGATGTTACCTTCCTCCAACAGTACAGACTTGCCCTGATGAAGGAGTTTAACACTCCGAAATGCATTGGCATCTTAAGTCTACTCGAAAAATGAAATATGTCAGCTGCGTCCTCACTAAGATTTAATTAGTGATCATTTTTTAGATTTTTTTGATAAAGAAATATATACATTACCCAAATGAAGCCTTTGAAGTTATTTTGGATTTATGAACAATTCCTAGATTAGGAGGAATAAAACCAGCATTGTTTGAAACCGTTTTTTCGAACAACATTACCCAGATCGGGTACAAACAGAGAGCGGTTGTGTGACTAGGTTTCCCATCTAGTCTATTGCCTCGCTTGTTTTCGGGTCAGGGTGACTCCAGACCCATCACAGCCTGCTCCTGCAAGTGTTTTGATTTTTTTGTTAACATTAAAAATATAATACGGACAAAGGACGATAAATAGTACTTGTGGTGCCCACTTATTTTCCTTCTCTTTTTCTTGCTCGACCCGTAGGGACAATACACATTTTTGACCGAACCATTCCTTTAACTGCATCCCAGAGTGAGAGGGCTAGTCAAAGGCATGATTATGTTAAATAACTCCCATTAGTACACAGCCTCAGTCTAAGATGATTCCTGCTTCACACACCAATATAACCATTAGCTTAAAAGCCCTAGCAGGACTCAGGAATCTCCAGGAGGCCGGACTGGGGCTACTGCTCCCAATAAACTGAGGTTTAAATTCCACCCTCAGTTCAGTGTGCCCATAATTCCATCCAGCTTTTGCATGTATAGAACCTGGCTGTTCTGTGAATGAGGCCTTGACCAGGGAGGTAGTGGATATAGAGATCCCTTAAGTGTTGCTGAGGTTCAGATGGTTGAAAGGCAGTTTTAAGGGAGACTGGCAAAGCAGATGGTATACGAGCAGGAAAGGGAGGCACTTGTACGTGGTACGAAGGAAGGCTCAGTGTAAGAGATGTATGAGAAAGCAGAGTTGTCACGCAGAGAGGAAACTATCTTGAATCGGCTTAGAGTGGGCCATGCATTTTAGAAAGGATGCAAGTTTAAGATGGGTAGAGTCACGTCTGTGAATTGTGAGGCGTGCAGAAGCTCAGAAACGGTGGACCACTATATGATGGGATGTGAAATATTAAAATTTCAGAGGGAACTGCTAACAGCCAGCACAAGTAGCATTGGGGTTTCAGTGAGGGGGGTATCTGATTTGTTTAATCAATAACTGGGTCAGAAGACAAGCAGTGCATGTTCCTCCTTCAGTATGTTAGGGAGACTGGTAAGTGGGAGGAGCTTTTAGCAGCAGTGTGTGTCTGGCAAGGGTGACTAACAGCAAACATCATCTCTCCAGATGGAAATCATCTGGTATGGCTTTGAGGAGCCATCCCGAGAACAGGAAGAAGAAGAAGAAGAGCAACAACAACAACCTGGATGTTTGTGGCCATTTGGGGCTCAGAGGAGTGAATAGTGGGGCTATGCATGCTGTGTTTTCTTTGACATGTTTTGTACATGCCTTGGCTCAACATAACAATGTGGAAGGCTTAGAAGTCTGACCAAGGATAAGCCATAGACAGGCTTGCTGTCCTTAAGCAATGTGTGCACAAACCTAAGGTTTTGGTAAAAATGATATAAATAGATGAGGTTACCACACATTGAGAGTATTAGCAATTCCAGCTGTTGTAAAATTGGAAATTTCGGATTTCTGGCATACACCCCCTGCCAAATGTTGTTGGGGGCACTAGAAGTAGAAAGGCTTTGTTGCACATGTCTTCTTGGACATGGCTTCAAGATGTCCCAGCCAACCATGCAGTGAGTATATTGCAGACATCCCCTTATATTCCCAATGTGATTACAGTACATTTGCCATGTTGTAACTAAGCTTCAAGTATACTTGTAACTGCTGCACCCAGCTACCCACAGGTTTGGTGTGCATTACCAAATAAATAAACAAACAAACATACCCGCTGGCACGTTAGACATCTCTTCTTCAACTGTCTCTCCTTTCGGCTATTTCCCGTATAGAACACAGTTGAGTCCCACGATAAATGTGGTCCAGTTGTACACATAGCTGTAGTGTAAGCCCCATAAATCAATATTAACAGTAATCCTAATGAGCCAATAAAGTGCACCGGAGCAATGTTATTACATGCACGGTGGTCGGGAACAATTGAAAAATTCATTCAGCGATGAGTACACAATGGTGGAGATTTAAAGTAGAGAGTGGAGTGTCGTCAAAAACAATGTTTCAGAATTCTTTGACAATGTAATTTGCTGATTGGTTGATCATGGTTGCTATATAGGTGAATCTATACAATGCCTGGTCCTATTGTCCTATTCTATCCCCCATGACCATTCTGTTATTCACCTCATAGGATGACTTCACAATGGTTTCATCTATTTCTTAGGTTTACTATTGGACGGTCAATGTTAATTAATGGTGCTTTAACTCTTTGGAATTTAATTGGTGGAGCACCTGTGGCCATCCTGGGGTGTTCCACTTCGATCATTGCTGACCAATGAAATTGTGAGGTGTGAACAGCGTGGCAACAATTGTATTTTTCACATCCTATTCTCACGGGAATTAAACATTGGCACCATTTTACCATTATCAGCCGTCAAGCTGCATCAACAGGGAGCACATTATTGCAACTTCTGATTGGAAACATGTAACTCCACATGTCCCTTTCTCATGGTTCATCTGCATGACCTAATGTGCTGTGCTCCTAGGCCTATTGCACTGGACCGAACACGTGTCGAGACTATGTTTGATTTAATTATATATGAACATGTAATATGGCAACTGAAATCAGTCCTTTAATACATTGATTGGTCCTAATCGATTCACAACGTTCATTGCATCCTTTGCTTTGAGCTTTGTCCTTTGAATCTTCATATATTGAGTTCTATCTGGACTGGATTGCAGATTGACCTTTGTCCTTCGCAGTCAATCCATACGCAGCATTCTTACCCTCACAAACCCTACTTCCTTTACCAGCATCTGATTAGGTCATGTGTCCTTGTACTTTGTCTGGGAAAGGGCTTCACCTCATACTTCTAACCAATCGCTGCATGACTTTACACCATGCTCCAGGCGGCTGACCTTGCCAATGCATTCCTTTGCAATGTCTTAAAATTGACTGCCTTCTGCTGGGTAAAACTATCTCTAATATTCCGAGTCCTGTAAATCTAATGGCCTATGCATTCCTTTCAGTCTTGAGGCCAATTAAGTATTAGGCACCTAAAAAGCGTTTATGTGTGAATGTATATGTGCATACATATATATTGTATATTATATTCTCTATTGCTTATTGTTGATACCAAACTGTGTTTCTCAGATCTTCTAGTCTCTGCTGACGCGCGCGTGTGTGTGTGTGTTTGTGTATGTGTTTGGTTAGCCTTGACCACGAGGGACAACCAATGGGGTTAAAGTGGCCATGCCTACCAGGGACCGGCTATGTGATAAGGTTTTTCAAAATTGGGATAGGTTTGAAAGGGGATATGGGTACAGGTTGAATAGCTGGATGGGATTACAGCAAATATGCACAAGGAGGATCAGCAAGTACTGGAAAAAATGATTTTGCAAATATGTCCTATGTTTTTTTTAACCCCTTAAGTGCCATGCATTCTCCCCTCCCCACCCCCAGTGCCAAGGTCTTTTTTAGTGATTTTGGTATGTTGCCATTCAATGCCCTGTAACTTTTCTGTTACATGAGATATCTCGGCCAAAATTGGCCCCTTTTTTCCCCATCCTAGTTTGTTGTAGGGGAGGGAGAGAAAATAACCAAAAAGGGAGAAAATGAGTTTTTTTTCTCCACAAAATGCCAATAACATGATGTACAAAGAAGCCTGTGGCTTTCCTTGTGAGTGCTAGGAACACATGGTTTGCTGTGCTGCATTCCCCATTTTCCAGGCATTCAAGAACAGGTTAAGTGGAAACCAAAAACATATTTTGATATGGTTACCAACCGTTTTGTGAGAGGTAGTCCATTTTGGCCTTTTTTTCTAATGGGACATGCGTGGACGGAATGGAAGAAAACGGTAGGAAAGCAGAATGGGAGGAAAGAAAAGCATACATTTCTGAAAAAATAGACACAATTCCAAGTTTAGGAAGGAGTGATTTGCGCAAGTCAGACCATAGTTTGGGGAACACTTGGGAAAATGACAGAAAGAAAATGTATCTGGTGGACATGGTTGGCCTGGTAAGGCAATGGCATCTGTGAATTTTGAGAAAAGCAATGCTCTGCTACATTCTCCTGACTCTTCCAGGTTAGGAAACAATACATTTTTTGTAATGTTTCACAAAACAAGCAATACCACTAGCCAAAAACTAAGTTGTGGTACAGAGGATTTTTATGCTGACAGCCTAAACAGAGGTACTTAGCTTGTGTAAATAAGGAAACAAAATGTGGTCAGGAAGGGCAAACATACATTTTTGAAAGTGCAAAGGCAGACCTCATGTCCTAACTTCCCGCGTTGCCATGGTTGTCCCGACAACAATGGTGCTTCACATGTGTGGGTGCACCTCCCTTGGCGCAAAAGGGAAAAGGCTAAACCACTGTTAAACCCAAGTCTTTGGGAAGAGCACATTTTCAGGAATTTTGCCCATGTGGACAACCTACAGATTTAGCCCTAGGGTGTCGAAGCCAACAAGGAAAACAGGGAACCCCATTCATTTCCAAAAAGAGGACACCTGTGGGAATCCATAGAGGTCTGACTTGCGCGAATCGCCCCAGAATGTATAACCCACAAACCTGGCAAAATCTGAAATTTTGCTGAAAAAATCACAATTTTCGAATATTTCACTCTTCCCACCCACTGAAAAACTCTGCCAACACCACATGTCCTACCTTCCCGCATTCCCACAGGTGTCCTGATGACAACAGTAGATCACATGTGTGTGTGCACCAAGCTGGGTGCAAAGGAAAAAGGCTAAACCACGGGTACCCCCAAGTCTTTAGGCAGAGCAGATTTTGAGGAATGTTGCTTATGTGGACAATATACAGATTTGGGCTTAGGGTGTTGAAGCCACCAACGAAAACAGGGAAATTCCAAAAAGGTCTGACTTGCCAAAATCACCCCAGAATGTATTGCCTACAACCCCGGGCAAAGTCTGAAATTTGGCAAAAAATGCACAATTTTCAGATATTTCCCTCTGTCCACCCATCGAAACACGCCGCCAACAAGACATGTAACATCATCCCGCATTCCCACAGGTGTCGCGATAAAAACGGCACCTCACATGTGTGGGTGCACCTACCTGGGCGCAAAGGGAAAAGGCTAAACCACTGCTATCCCCCAAAGGGTTTGGGGAGGCAACCTACAGGTTTGGGCCTGCGTTGCCGCAGCCACCATGGAAAAAGGGGAACCCATGCATTTCAGAAAACCCATGGGAATCCACAGATGTCTGACTTGCACAGATTGCCACAGAATTTATTATGCACAAGCCCCGGCAAAGACCCACATTGGAGGCGGGTGCCCAAGGCCAGGGACATTACCCCTGACTTTCCTGGAGCTCTGGCTGGCCTGCATTACAGCTTCACCCCACCAGGGAGTCCCGGCAGTGTGGCAATACCTACCCAAAGGGAAAAGCTGTAAGGCAGCCCAGCCAGATCTCCAGGACAGTTGGAGCTGATGTCCCCAGCCTTGGACATTCGTTTACTATGTGGGTGTACCGTCCCCAAGCACAGCGGCCCCCAAGGGAGGGAAGGGGACCCCAGCAGGGTCCCTTTCCCTCCCCCAAGTGAAATTCTGTATTGCAAAGCAGCCCACGCTCCAGGATGGTCGGGGCTGAAGTCCCTGGCATTGAGCAGCTGTCTCCCATGTGGTTTGACCGTCCCCAAGCACAGCAACGGTCTCAGGGAGCTACGGCAGGGTCCCCGATCTTTCTTGGTGGGAGAAGCTGTAACGCAGGCCAGCCAGAGCTCCAGGAAAGTCAGGGCTAATTTCCCTGGCCTTGGTGGCTGTTCCCATGTGAGTTGACCATCCCCAAGTGCACCAGCAATCCCAGAGATCCTCGGCTGGGTCGCCGTCCTTTCCCAGAGGGGAGAAGCTGTAACACAACCCAGCCAGAGCTCCAGGGTTGTAAGGGCGTCATATCCCTGGCCTTCAGCAGCTGACTCCCAGTATGGGTTGAACATCCCCAAGCCCAGCGGTGGATCCTGGGAGTCCCAGGACATTCCCTGTCCTTTCCCGGAGGCAGAAGCTGTAACGCAGGCCAGCCAGATTACCAGGTTGGTTGAGGATTACGTTCCTGGCCTTGGGCATCCATCTTCCATGTGGGTTGACCATCCCAAAGTGCAGCGGAAGTCCCAGGGAGACCCGGCAGGATCCACATTCCTCCCCGGCGGTGATATCTAGACCACAGCACAGCCAGAGGTGTAGCCTGGGCTTCCAGATGGTCAAGGCACATGGGAGACAGCCGCTCCCAAGGAACAACAATGTTCTTCTGCCATGGTGGGCAACTTGTGGCCTGCCTCTGCAAGTTTGTCCCAGCCCACCAAAATATCTCCCCAGACGGCCCACTCCCACCCACACCAACAGCAATCCAGACCCAGACTCACCCACCTGTAAATTCCCTTTTTTACAATTGGCCAAATTGTAAAAAAGGGAGTTTTTTCACACCCCACTGACAATGGCCCTGACCGTAGAATAATAAAAAAACAGTACTCATATAACATTGCTGCTGTTCACGTAGAAAAAACTGTAAACAAAACAAGAAACATTTGTTACGGTCACCCAGCAAAAACAAATCATAACTAGTGCTCTCTGATCACAGCCCTCCTTTAAAGCCATCCCTGCTGGTCTACTGACTCTCGCCCCCAGTAAAAACATATTTTCCCCTTCTTATGCCCCCATCCACTTGAAAAGCCTGTTTCATTATGTCAAACAATCCTGGTGGTCTAGTGGCCTCCATCACCACCCAAATGCTTTTTTAAATGTATTTTGTGTTGCTCCCTTCCCTACGGGGCTGATGGGCACCCAACTGCCCCCAGGGTCCCAAACCTGTAGCCCCATTCTTTGGGGGCCTGCACTTAGGTTTTCTGGTTGCCCTCTCCCCTAACCCCAAATGTATGAGGGGCATCTCATATAGCACTCCATGGGGGCCAATAGGGGCAGAAATCTCCCATGGAGGGCTACATGAGGTGCCCCCCATCCACTTAGGGTGGGGGGAGAGGGCCACCCCCCTTTCATTGTCAAAGAAATCCTGGTGGGCAGTGGCCCGCAACCCCCACCCAAAACTGTTTTTTTGCTTTCTGTTTATTATTATTTTGTGTGCCCCCTTCCCTGGGAGCAGATGATCACTCATCTTCCCCGAGGGGTCCCAAACCTGCAGCCCCATGCTTGGAGGGGGGCTGCACCAACTTTTCTGGTCGTCCTACCCCCACCACAAATTATTGGGGGGCATCTCATGTAGCCCTCCCTCGCTGCAGATAGGGGCAGAAATTTGCACGCAGGGAGGGCTACAAGAGGTGCCCCCATCCACTTAGTGTGGGGGGGAGAGGGCCACCCCGCTTTCATTGTAATAAAACCTGGTGTCTACTGGCCCCCCACCCAAATCTCATTTTTATTTTGTAGTTTTCATTTTTCTAAATGTTTTTGTGTGCCCCCTTTCCTGGGTGAAGATAATAACCCTCTGCCCCCAGGAGTCTCAATACGTGTGCCCCCATGCTTTGGGGATGGGGAGGGCTGCTTACATAGCAGGCAGCCCCTCCCCCCCCATGTAACAAACAGATCCCTGGTGGTCCAGTGGCATTGCTGGGCGCGGATCGAGCGCTCTGCTCTGTTATAAAACCAACACAATTATTTTTAAAGTGTATTATATCTTCAATTGTTTCAAAATATTTGAAATATTTGCAAACAGATGAAGACGTTATTATTGTATGATGAAGAATCAAAGAAGGAGCACCACAACAACTACTCACAAAACGAATCCTAGATTAATTAAAATAATTAAAACAACCATTAATCCATGTTGGAAAAGAAGTAAAATCAATTAAAAAGGATATTGAAAATCTAAGAGGAATTGTGGACAGTAAATATTACATTGTGTTAGAAAACATGAAGATGAGGCTTTTTCATGCTCCACCACCAAAAATTGCAAACATGAATTATGATAAATTATCTGGGGCAAGTCTCCTGGGATGATGTGGATGATTTATACTGGAAATTGGACAAGATGATCTGGCCATAGTGGGTTGCAGCTTATTTTGGCTTAGGTGTGGTGTTATATATTTTGTTGCAGTTCTAAGCGATGGCTGTGCATAATGGTACTCATTGGAAATGCTAGAGAGGTTCAGAAAGGAGGCTTCATTTTTGTAGCATTGTGTTGTTAGAGTTGTCATTTTTGTTATTTTATATTTTCATCAACAATTGGATATTTCAATATGCTTAGCATTGCAATTTATATTTTAAAACACTAAGAGGCTATCAACCATAGATTTTGGCCTTCACCAGTGGATAAAGCTTTTAACCATGTTCATTGTATATTATATACAGTGATCAGGTACTAGCCATGAACTTTAGCACAGTACTGCGCAGTTGCTACAATCTTTGGCTGTGCCCACTATATATGATAACATATAAATGGGTCACTAGCATGGCCTTTGACCTTCGCCAGTTTGTACATGTGCTGGCCATGTCCACTGTTTGTTTTGAGATAATAAAATGCAATAAGCCATGGCCTTTGACCGTGTCCACTCTATATTATGTACACTAACGAGCGACTAGCCATGGTTTTGAACACAATACTAGTCAGTGGCTACAGCCTTTGGCTGTGCCGACTGTATATTCGAACATATTAATGGACACTAGTTTGGCATTTAGCTATGGACATTGACTGTAGCTTTGATTGTTGCCCATTGTATATTTTAAAACAGTGATGGGCTACTATGCATGGCTTTCAATCATGCAAAGTGGTATTTTTGTACACTAACTGGCCACTACCTGTGACATTTGGTACTGGAGAGTGACCCCAGCATTTGCCATGGCCAAGCCAATGCCTAAATTGTTATTAAGTTAATTACTTTTTATACAAGCTAACAATGAAGTGGTATTGTTGTAAATGTAGAAAATGGATGGAAATAATTATTGGATGTTGTTTATTAGGAAATTCTAAACATTCTAATGGTGAAGTGTGAGTTTTTGTTCGTTTTAGTAAATGGTGTTGCTAAAAAAGATCAGATCATTTGGCAAAAACTTGTATATATTGGAAATGTTCCTTCCGAAATCTTGGGAATATTAATCATGACGAATCATTTTGTGTGAGTCTTGTGGAATGATGTGTATGATGCCTATTGGAAATTGCACAAGGTAGTCTGGCCCATACTGGGCAGCACTCTTTTTTGGTCTATATGTGGTCTTATATGTTTAGTGTATCTGTGAGCAGTGTGTGTGCATAATCAACCTCCACCTATTGAAGGTGCTGCTAGCAACAGCTAGAGTCTTCAACATCTGCAGCATTGGTACCCTCTATTTGGAGGTTCATAGAGGTGGCTTCATTTTTTGTGGCACTGTCTTTTTAGAGTGTCATTTTTGTTATTTTATATTTTTGTTACCAGTTGGACGTTTGAATATGTTCAACATTGTTGGGGAAAGCACTGAGACATGGCCCTTCTAATGTTCTGTCAGAAAGGTTAGGAACATCAATGATGACATATCTTCTTGTGTTTGTATCCTTGTATCCTGGCATGATGTGGATGATGTGTATTCGAAATTGCAGGAGATGGTCTGGCCCATACTGGGCTGCAGCCTTTTTTGGCTTATATTTAGTGTTATAGCTTCACTTCTTCTGTGAGCGGTGGTTGTGTAGAATGAACATCCACACATTAAAGGTACTGCAAACAGCAGCTAGAGTTTTCAAACACCTGCAGTACCGGAACTCACTTTTTGAAGAGTCATTAGAAATGCGAGAGGTGTTCAGAGAAGAAGGTTTTCATGAAGTGTTTACAAATTTGGTGTTCCTTTTTCTAGTAGTACCACTTGGATGAGTGAGAGGCCTTTGTAGGATCTTTTCATTCTGATGCAATGCATCTGTCAGAGGTTTTCATCTAGTTCATCATGAGGTACTTATAGTGTATTTATTTGGTTGAAGACACCCCAGTATTTTGGAAGTGAAAAAATAAAATAAAAAGAAGGGGGTTGAAGCTTGGGAACATCAATTATGATAAGGCATTTGTTGCAAGTCTCCTGGGATGACGTGTATTGGAAATTGCATGAGATGGTTTGGACCAAACTGCGCTGCATTCTTTTTTGGCTGATACATGGTCTTATATTTTCCTTGTAGCTGTGAGCGCTGGTTGTGTAGGATCAACCTCCAGCCTTAAATGTGCTGCTAGCAACAGCAAGAGTCTTCAAACACTGGTAGCACTGGAGCACTCTATTTGAAGAGTTATTAAAAATGGTACAGATGTTCAGAGAGGTGGCTTCATTTTTTGTGGCATTGTCTACCTGTGTCTACAGACAGTGCAATCGCATATTCGGATGTATTGACGCTGCCATATCATGATATCTGTACGTACAACACTTTCCAATCAGTAAGTGCACAAGTCTGTCGATACGAATAATCACCACACCCACAAAAAAGAAGAAGTTTACATTTATCATTGCTTTCTGTACTTGCCAAGGAAAGTGTTTTTCAGTAACTGCAAGCACTTTCGGCACTATACCCCTTAAAATCTTTATTCTTTTTACCTACTTTTCCCCTACTATTATTTTTCTTTGTGTTGTGATTTGTTTAGTTTGCTTATTTTTTGTTTAACTTTTTTGTTTTTTTGTACTTTTTAATTGTTGAGGCATTGTCTTTTTTGTGTTGCCATTTTTATTGTTTTACATATTGCATGGGTTCCATTCTTTGCGTAGACGGACATCAGCTTCACCTGCAGCACTTCCATGCACCAGTGCAACAATATTACAAACTGCAATATGATGCCTCAACTTCAGCAGTGGTGTCATCTGTGCAGACTCCTGTTTTACCGCCTCCCGATCTTTCCATGATGCTAGTTATGTGCATATAATGTCTTCAATGTGTAGTCAAGGGAGGAGCTACATTTGAGGAATTGGCAGAAGTAAATCGCTGAGTACCCAATTACCTGTCATTCTTATTTTTTGTTTTAAGTGGCAGTTTGTCCTCCTCTTTTCTAAAATTAAAATAAAAAATAAATATACAAAAATATATATGTTTCTTTTTATTTTAATTCCCTTTGTTAGATGTTTAATTCTTATGTGTTTCCTGCCCTATTCTATCCCCCTCTTTTCATCCCCTGAAGTGGCCCTTGTAGGGGTCACCTTTTGTCTTACAAAAATAGATCAAATTTAACACAGTCTGCAAACATATATTACAATATCTATTTTAATTTATTTTATGGAGTTTCAGTAATTGAAATCAGGCAATAGTTTGTTTGTTGTCACAGTTACACTGTTAGCAGTGGCTCTAGTTTAGCTCTAAATAAAAGCACTCCAGTCATTGCTCGTGTTAGCTTCACACGTAAAAATCATGCATTTTATTGGCTGATGTTGTAGCTGCAGCTACAAATAATAATATTTAAAAATATGCAACTTTGTGTATGGAATAACAAAATCCTTGAAAGTCAAGGAAGAATAATACATTGTAAAACACCTTTGAGAATCAAGGAAACAACTTTAGTTGCAGGGATGTTAAGGTGAGAACTTAACGCAACAAAACCCCTGAAATTCAGCTAAAGCCACCTTAACTTTGCCCTCCCTGTTGCGCAGCCTATAACCACAAAGATGACATCACAAATCACATCACTGATGACATCACTAATTGCATTACAACAGTAACTGGCATTAAGCATGGCCTTTAGCCATGGTCAGTGTGCATGGCCAAATATATTTTAACACATGTATGGGTACTACTCATGGCCTTCAGTTATAGACAGTGGTCACAACCTTCACGCATGTGCACTGAATATTTTAAAACACTAACAGGCCACCAACCATAGATCTTGGCCTTTACCAGTGGATACAGCTTTCAACCATGTAAATGGGCCACTAGGCTTGGTCTTTGACCTTGAACAGTTTTTACATATTCATATTTTGGCCATGTCCACTGTATATATTAAAAATAATAAAATGCAATAAGTGATGGCCTTCGACCATGGCCACTGTGTATTATATAACACTAAAATATAAAATATAAGCCGGTCAAGTGGCACAGCGAGTAGAGCGCTCGCTTTGACATCAGTGCAGAGCCTGCAAACGCAGGTTCGAATCCCGGCAGCGCCAAACTCAGCGTTTCATCCTTCCGAGGTCGATAAATGAGCACCACACACCGTGGGTAATAATAAGCAGCGCTCAGATACCTGAGGGTTCGTAGCGCTATATAAATGCCAAATTATTATTATTATTATTATTAAAATGCCACTAGCTAAGGCCTTCGGTTGTGCACAATGCATATTATTTACACCAACCAGTCATTAGCCATGGTCTTCAAAACAATACTAGCTAGTGGCCACAGTATTTGGCGGTGCTGACTGTATATTCTAACATATTAATGGGTACTAGGTATGCTCCCTTCCATCCTTGGAAACACTGCACACCGCAGGAACATTTGCACGGCTCTGCATACTACGAGAAGCCCGCCCACCCACATTCCAGCACCAACTGATCACAGAAACAGACACCCTGGCCTACGATTCCCCCCTACCACCCACAACCTTAACTCAAGCACTACACAGCCCCATCTTAGAATATACTTCCCTGCCCCAGGATTCAACCTCATTCATCCACATACCATGCCCAACCACGGCACCCCCAACCACAAGGGCATCAGCTCAAGCCCCAAGCCTGCTGTAGGTCGTTTGCACACAATCAGCCCTTACTCATGCCATAAGACAGACACGTCAGACCAAACCCCCTTGGTAGCCAAACTGCCCACTCAGATCCACAGAGCCCTCATAAATGCTATGTCACTCCCTGCCCATGCACTGGACATACTTGAACTGATAACCAGACAAAACGTGGACCTTCTTGTCATCAGAGAAACATGGCTCACTAAGTCATCTGGACCTACCCTGTCCCTAGCCATAACTGAAGGTTTTCATCATTCTTAGATGTGACCGCCCCATCTCCCGAGGGGGTGGTGTTACCATCATCTATAGAGATGCCCTCCAATTTAGACTCTTGCACAATTCCTCAGACAAACACTGCAAACATTTTGCCGTCCAATTGACCAACTCCCCCACAGAATACACCACCATTCACATCCTCTACCACCAGCCAGGGCCCATTGTGTCCTTTGAGGACAATCTCATCCATGCACTAGGCAACATCAAACCCACCTCAAGAATCATCATGCTAGGTGACTTCAACCTAGGCTATCTAGACCCCTTGGACCCAGCTGCCACTGGTACAGCTACTGCCTAACTGACCTCGGCTACAAGCAGTGCATCTCATCCCCACTCATGACAAGAGTAGAACTCTCACCTGGATCGCATCCCTTAACACATAGGTTAACATCATCACCAACACCACCTGCCCTTGGTCTGACCACCATATCATAGAATTCACTCTTCTCTCATTCAGACACAAAAAGCCATATGCACCTTGGCCCTCCTTACCTCCCACCTGCATGTGCAGCACCCACAAAATATCCAAAGACTCTATCTACCCGCACCTCAAATCCCTTAGCAGAGCATTGTCAGATGACTGACTCTGAAGGACTAGGTCACCTATATACCTGTACGCTGCTCAACACCATCAATCCTGTAGCCCCACTACTACCTAGGAAAGCCAAAGCAACATGCCATCTCAACCCCTGGTTCACCACTAACCTCAGGCCATGCGTACCCTAAAGCGACAGGCATAATTTTCCTGGGAAAAAGACCCCACTTACTGCAGAAATAGAACCTTCCTAAGATGTGCTAAAGCAGACTAACAAGCAATCATAGCGGCTAAAACCCTAGTCTACAATTCGAAAATCCAGCATGCCTCTTGAAACACCAAAGAGCTAATTAAAACACTAACGGAGCAGGAAACACCCACCACACCCCCTAATGCCATAGACAAAGATGAAGCCTGGTGCAGTGACATCCAGAACGCCATGAGAGATAAAATCCTCTTACTCCAGAAAAATATTATACTCAAGCAAGCTAAAACATTAGCCACCAAACTGTGACCCCCTAACAAAACACACACCACCCAATCCTTGCAATCCAGAGACATCTTGGAAGCTGAATCTGAGAAAATCATCAGCAACCTCAAACCTTCAAATTGCAGGGCTGATATCTGCAGAGCCTCAGTAGTCAAAGACTGTGCAGAATCTCTTGTACTTTTCATCACCTCATTCATTAATGCCTCTGTTGTGGCAAACCAAGTCCCAGCTAGCTTCAAGGAAGCCAGGGTCTGCCCTCTCCTAAAAAAAATCACACTCGACCCTACTCTCCCCAACAACTACCGCCCTATCACCACCGTACCATTCATGCTCAAGATTTTAGACAGAGCTGCCTACAACCAGATTCAAGCCTACATTGAAATCAACCACATTCTAGGCATCAACTAATCAGGCTTCAGACCCGGTCACAGCACTGAATTAGCCCTACCTGACTTGAAAATCCAGCTAGACACTCTCAGAGACAAGGGCAAACCAGCAATTCTCCTCCTCCTTGAACTCTCTGCCGCCTTTGATCTTGTTGATCACACAACCCTATGCCACCATCTCAGCACCTCAGGCAACTTCTCGGCAAATGCCAACTCACAAATGGCCTCCTTCCTCAATCGTAGAATCATGAGAGTGTTCTCCGACACAGTTAATGCACCCCCTATGTCCCAGTGGCATCCCACAAGGCTCCTGTGTCCCTCCATCCATCTACAATATTTTCACCAAACAGCTATTCGACATCCTGGATGGCATTGACACTATTTATGCTGATGACAGTCACATCCTCATCCCGTTGTCAGGCTCCTACAAAGAAGACTCCCGCTCACTAAACAACATCTACTCCACCATCCAAACATGGATGTCTGTAAACTACCTCTGTCTCAATGATGAAAAGACAGAGATCCTCCACACGGGTTCACCCGCCCTGTTACAGAAGTGTGGTCCACAATACTCCTCCTTCACCATTGATGCAATACAGATTCCAGTGTCAGACACTGTAAAAATGCTGGATGTCCACCTTGACTCTGTCCTCTCCCTTACCAAAAAGGTAAGCATGATAGCATCATCAGCAGCCTACACCCCCAAACTCCTTACCTCTACCAGACAATTCCTTACCCCAGAGAGCTGTTTGACCATTGCCAGAGCCATCACGGGTGCACAATTGGATTACTGCAATGTCCTTCATGCCGGTAACTCAAAACAAAATATTAACAAACTGCAAAGAATTCAGAATAGCTCTGAACATCC
This sequence comes from Ambystoma mexicanum, assembly GCF_040938575.1. Classification (NCBI taxonomy): domain Eukaryota; kingdom Metazoa; phylum Chordata; class Amphibia; order Caudata; family Ambystomatidae; genus Ambystoma; species Ambystoma mexicanum. Next base: position 355,139,674 of record NC_090930.1, on the reverse strand, counting down.
AGAGAAGAGATCACATCTCAGCCGCCAGGAAAAATGCACATTGGCTCCCAATCAAAGAAAGAATCACCTTCAAGACACTTTTAATTACACAATAATGCCTGGGCAACACTGCCCCACCCAACCATGCTCAGAAAAATCAGAGAACAAAGTCTTCTAGACCAGTCAGGTCTACTTACGAGCATCAACTCACATGCCCCAAAGTGAAGAGAGCAAAGGCATGGAGAGTGAGCTTCCCATCAGTGGCAGATCACCAATGGAACTCACTACCCAGGACTCTGAAAGTGCAAAATTCTTACTGGGCGTTCTGCAAGGTGCTAAAAACCTGGCTCTTTGCCTAAAACTCTCTGTCTTGTGTCGACATTTTTCGCTATGTATTATGATGTATGCATTTTTGCAACTTGCTTTGTACATTGCCTCATTCAAATCTGTACCATGTAACTGGTTGCAACAGCACCCTGGTGCCTCAGGGTTTGGGCACTTAACAAATATAAAAAATAAAAAAACAAAAATAAATGTGTAATGTCATTATTGATGTAATAAGTTATATTCAATGTTGAATAATGAGTCCTCAGTGTGCTCATACAACATGTCATTAGTGATGCCCTCAGTGATGTGATCAATGATGTGATCATTGTGGTCATAGGCTGTGCAACAGGGGGTGCAAAGTTAAGGTATTTTTAGCCGAATTTCAGGGGTTTTGTAACGTTAAGTTCTCACCTTAATGTCGCTGCAACTAAAGTTTTTTCCTTGAATATTTATATATGCACATACGTTGTTCTCTCTCTAATGCATAAAGTAGACGTATGCCTTTCACCACAATCCGTTCATACCCTGCACTAACCCGACATTCATATTGTAAAATGAAGTGAGCAATGTGGAAATGTGTTAGGGAGAATTCTCATTTATGGCTAATTTCCCTCACCTAGTGAGTCCTCCAGCAGCTTTGCTGGACTTCTGGAGTTAATTTTTTTCCACCTGGTAGGAGTGAGAGCTTTTCCCCCACTCTTACCTGTGCTTTGCTATTTGTTTCCATCTGTTTTTGTGATTGTGGACTCTGAATTACACCACTTCAGTAGCCCCCTTCTTTGTGTGTGTCACACAGCACCTTCAGTGCCGTGGCAACTGGTTGTCTTTGAGACTTCCCTCGACTCCATTTCTGAGGCGACTACTGTCCCCCAGAAAAGGGTAAAGTTACCTTTAACTTTAATTAGTCAATCTACCACAGATCCAGTACACCCCATCTTCCATGGAGTACTGGAAAGGGTTAACTCATATCCCTTTTTATCTGTACCTCCTAGAGCATTGTTTCGCTCTTTTAACATTTAGACTTGGCTGGTGGCAGTGGTACCTACCCTAACTTTTCTACCACGATTATATTAGATTAACGTGGTACTATTCTTGGCTATTATATTAGCCTAAACATAAACCTGCATGACCAATTCATCTTTCTTTTGGCTCCAGTTGGGTTTATTCACCATTTCTTTTTGTTAAAGTCCTTCTTGTGTTTTACTTTGCCCGGCAAACTAGGTTCGCCTTCTTTGTTCACTGTCTTTTGGCGGGCTTCTGCCCAGAAGCCCTCCTCAAGGCGCCTGGGTGTCTAGGTGGGCTGAATGTGAGGGAGGGGTGTAGTCACCACCTGCACAGGGTATCCTAGGAAACCCAAGTCGTACTTTTTCATGATTGGCCAGGGCAGTTGTCCGGGCTGGACAACCCCCCTGCTGGGTGATTGACAGCCAGGCTGTGAGAATGGGGGTTTTTCACATAAAAGGCAGGTCTCTTGGGCTAGAAGTCAGAGAGTCACCACTGGAACTACAAGGAACCAAAGAGAAGCGGAGAGAACGACGGCTGCTGCAACTACCCCATCCCGGAAGCCCTGCTGCAGTCCCGAGCTATCTACCCTTCAACGACTCAGAGAAGATCCAGTCCGGAGTCTTCTTCCCTTGAGCTTGGTGGGGATAACCAGCTCATCTTCTACAGACAGAGTATCCTCTTCCTTGGTCGAAATCGCTGCACACTGCTGTAGTGGTCCGGATAGCCACCTTAAAGACTCTCCTGTTTTTAAGGAGCGCACCTTTTATTCCGTGTTGCTGCTGCCGGCCTCATCCCTGTGTGGTGCAGACCCCCTTCAGACGTCCTCCTTCTCGAGGAAGATCCAGGAACCGTGGGTCTGCGGGAAACCAACAGGAACAACTGCTAGGGCACCAGCTGCACCATTGGAACAAGGTACTGTGTTCTGTTGAGGAAACTGGGTGAATCCCTTTTTCTTCATTTCCAAGGCTTGACCTTGTCTTCCCTCCTTCTTATAACTTTTGCTTCCGAACATTGACAATATCGAAGTACTTTTTGCTCCGTTGAATCGTGAACTGTTAGATCGTGTGATCTTCGGCAACTGGCCCTGGTGTCTTTCGACCGTCGCTCCGGCCCTTTGACTTTTGAACTCCTGTCTCTGAGTGTTTCTTGATTCTGCCTGCCTAACCAAAATATTGCCTGTGATTTTTGCCTCCAACTCCCTCTGGGTATCTCAGGTGCTAAGTGTGTTTTTGCCCCAGTAGCATTTCATGTAACAGATACGCTTTTTTGTTTAGTAGACCGAACTGTCAAAAAGTGATCGCATACATATCCGCGGTAACGTGTTTTTGTGCCTAACACCGGTTCATTCCAACACAGGGTATTTACCTTGAGACTTACTGTACAAAGTGAATTGGTTAGTTGTAGTATATTTAACGTGTGGTTTTCATTGAAGTTTAATTGAAGTGGTGTGTTTATAACGAATGGTTTAAAAATAAATGTTCTTATATTTTTCTACCTGAAACCTTGAGTCAGTGTTTGCTTGAGTCACAGTAATTGTTGTCCCTTTGTGTAATCTCTGCTACTGCTCATATACTCTTGAGATAAGTCTGGCTGCTCCGCCATTGCTACCACTATGACATAGTATTACAGGTTTGTACCAAAGGTAAAACTTGTACCACCACCTGTAGTCTTAATTGTGTGCAGTGGTCCCTAAGGGCACTGCACGGGATTCTTCCTAACAAAATTCAACTTTCACAGAAAGTGCAGAGGAATGCAGCTTAGGACAGGAGAGAGTGGCTGCAACTGAGTTTTAAAAAGAAAAAGTGAATGGAGTGCTTGTGTTAAACCAGTCGTTCCACTCCTCATTTCACATCTTTGACCTTGTTTACTCTTTTCCCAACCCCAGCATCCTCCAATAGGTCCACTATTTACTCCTTTCCTTTGCTTTTTCTAGAAAACCCAGACCTTGCCACTCTTTTCTAGTCTGCACTATTCTGCTGTTTCTGTGATATTAGCATGTCTATATTGTTCACTGCATGGCAAGTGCTAATCTGATCCCTCACAGTTGTCATCACTTATGACATCACTTATTACATTACTGATGATATCACTTAAAGCTAGAGCACACTGATGACCGCTGTGGTCTGTTGCCACATTGCCCTAGGGCATGGCCTTTAACCAATCATCCAAAATATCCAGGGGGCTGACCTTCAGCCAGGCTCTGTTTCCGTTCAACGCCCATTCAACGATGTGTCTGTGGTCAACAGACTGCACGTGACATGGCCTTTGGCCATGCTCCAGGCTCATCCAACCCATCTGAACTAACCACTGGGTTCATGGATATATTACATTTTTTGTTAGCATGCACTACACATCTGTCTATACAATATTTTTGTCAGATGTGTTGAAATAGACCAAAATAAGTTTTTATTCTGAGGAACGTTTTGCATTATGTATGCTGTGATGTCATCAGTGTGGTCTAGTTGGAAGTGATGTCATCAATTATGTAATACGTGTTGTAATGAGAGATGTCACCTTTGATGTCATTGGGCTGATTACTTACACTAGCTCATTGTGCTCATGGCTCCGCAACCGAGGGGTCAAACAACTTGCTGAATTTCAAGGGTTTTATTGTGTCACAACATCACCTTAGTGTCATTTTAACCAAAGTTCTTTCATGAATTTCAAGTTTTTGTTACATTGAACTTTTTGAACTTACCTAAACATTTTTGACAGAATTTCAAAGGTTTTGTTATACTATTTTTCACACCACCTGTTTCTTCTCAGAGCATCACAGATGTGAAATTCATTATTAACAGAAGGTTTCTAACCTATGCACAATGGCATTTTTCTGCATTGGGGATCCGTGGACACTTTGCAATACTGAGGAGCCAGGAACAGAATGGGTGTGATATTATGCATTTTAGTATACATTTTGTAAATATTGTTTTTGACACCCCCTTTGATCTCACACAAATTTGCCAGGAATGTACTGCACATTTACTGCAAAATTATTGCAAAATCAGCTTGCATCGATTACAAAAATGCAGCGTTTCATTTCTAGAAAGTCTCAGTTGCTGCACAATGGGATATATATGCAAGATTGTTCTCCCCAGGAGAACCTGGCCCTCACCAAATTTTAAAATAAGCTACTCGATGGATTGCCAGCAAAGGCACATCTGCGCAGCTTTGTGCCCATTTATTTCTCTTTAAAGCAAATCCACACAGCTGTTTAGGCTGTCATACTATTCAATAAATGCACATTTTCACAAATGGGAAAAAGAATGCACAAGGGTGAAAAACACCTCTATTTTGAGTGGTTTTTAATTTTTAAACCACTGGATGAATGTGCACCAAAGTTTCCAAATTGTGGGCTCCTTAGCTAGAAGAAAAACTTTGGAAAATGTATTCAGATATGTCAAACGAGTCAATGGACTTTGCCTATTTGCTCACTATGAATCCAAGCAATATTTCATTAATGAAACAACTTAAGTTTTTTTTAAGGATAAGATATTTTTCATATTTTGTATATTGGCAAGCAGGGAGTCTATATATATTTGACGCTCCTACCCAGCTTGCGAGACTCTAACCAGGCTCCCAAGGCTGTCCTTTTTTCAAAGTTCAGTTTTCAAACTACAACCAATGATCTGGTTATGATGGACATGTGAACTTAAAAATAGAGCACAGTTCAAACTTTCCAGGTGCCAATCTTAAGGGTGACATTCACGGCCTATGTTGTAGTACAGTACATTAGATACGGCCAAATAATGAAGACGACTAAGCACCTGCAAATGTGCAAAGCAATGTGTGCCACACGTTGGGCCATGTTGGTGTTGAGCAATTCGTTTTCGTTTAGCCGAATCCAGGATAGCGAAACATGTCATTGATGTCTCACTGAGAGGCACGGTCACACCATGTTTGCAACAAATGGCACATTGCAAGGAACGCGAGATTTCAAAGCTTCCTGGCAAGTCACGTCCCATTTCTTGCGTAACACTTCATCTGACTGCGAAGGAAGCAACATATCCACGCTCAGCTTTCTGCAGGTTCGACTGAGCCAATCTGATTCTTAGAGAGCAAGCAGAATCTGCAAGCTGTAGCGTATTCCTCCTGATAGATTGCTGCATCTCCTGCCACCATTTGCCCCTCACTTCTCCTCCCCTCAGACATCTGTCTCTGTTGCCAGGTTGAGTCCTGACGTCGTCATTTCCATGGAGCCCCCATGTGCATCCACTCTCTGGATGGGCTGTAGATAGACGCGCACTTATGGCATTTAGTGCGGGCACCACACTTAAACGCCTGATTTACAAACATATTCTCAATGGGATTTTCCCATGTTAAATCATGTTTGTACATCAGGCCCTTAATTTCCTATCTTTGTTTCTGCCCCTGCTACTTTTATCACCATTTCCTGCCTGCTAATTGCAATAATGGCCGTGGTGGCAAGCAGCACGTGCTTGTTAACCACCACCAGTCCATAAGAATCACATCAGCGGCCATTAGGATGATACTCATGTATCTACTGGCCTGTTTTTACAAAATGTGATTTCCCTTCACAGGCAGCAATGGGCATGTAGGTAGTTATTCAGCATGAAGTTCGAATCTGCTTGAGTAGCAGTACAGATGCCAATCCAGATGCAGTTTAGGCAGGTTTAAAATCAGAACAGAAACCCAGCATAAGAAAACCAAATAAAACATCAATCCACTATATCCGCAGTAAATCCAGATATACGAGCATGCCTTCCCAACACAAGAACATATGAAACGTCAAAATCATAGCCTTTATGCACAATATTGCCGCCATAATCAGTGTGTATAATTAAATTTCATAACCGATGGAACTGTTTTGAAAGCTACCAGCTTGTTCTTCATGTGGGGATCGTATTGTTGCTCTCACTGTAGAAACGCACTTACATTGGCTAATGTTTTCGTTCGTTAGTGGATATGTAATTTAGTAAAAAGAACCACTAGGTACCTATTTGATGATGCCAGTCTGGGAACAGAAATATCAAACCTTCCTCACATCTGACAACTTTTGTTTTCCACACCACTCTACTCCTCTTTCATCCTTTTATTTTGCATTGTACTGGTTAAGTATTGATATTCTCAGTGAATGAGAAACTCGTTGTTCATGAATGGGAGCAGCTGGCAGAACATCTGAAGAGTTGGCATAGGCATGTTAATTAACACCATCATACAAGTTGAATAATGCATTGTCGCAAGAACCAAACTGCAACAGGTGCAAGCCTTTGTCCCTCTACTGTTTGTTCATAAGCAACATCTGCAGCCCCGATGCTTGCAGAAACTCAAAAGCCATTTAACGCTGTTCTACAATTCATATTTTCTTTTCGGAATGCCAAGTTATTTTCTCATCTGGAACTCTTCACCATATAACATGGGGACGTAGCACTTTTATTGATATTTGATACCAGTTCTGACATTGAAGATTTCCGGGAAGTGATGGACTGTTCGGAAACAATTGCTCTTGATGTGGGGGCCTGGGGAAGAGATAAGTATGTACACTTGATGAAATAAACCAACAAAATGTTGGCGATAAAGCAGTATGCAAATAATATTGAGAAGAAAGCTGATACTCTTGGTTCAATACATCTAGCATAATGATTGATTACCATGGTAAATGGGCCTTTCAAACTCAGCAAGTAATCGTTTCCGTTTATCTTTCAATAGTTTAAGTAAACAAGAGCAACATCGCCGAAAATACAGTGTGAACAGTATTTTGTGTTAAATTACACTGTTTTACAGCTATGAAAGGATACCACAATTACAATTGAGAAGAGATATAACTCAAAGAGCTATATTTATTTTTCTGGGCTATATGGATTTAGAAAATGCTGACTAATATCTTAATTAGATTAACTCTTCAAAAAAGTAAGGGTGTCGAACTTTCCAAAATGTGTCCCACATGTACATTTAACGTTTATGTGCAGTTCCACCCCTTTCTATGGGGTTTCATGGGACTCTCTATGGGTCGAAATTGACATTGGGTCACGAGTTGTGTGTTCAAGTCCTCTGGTCCTTTTGAAAGGCTTAAAACTCAATGAAGTGGTTTGACCAGCTCATCAGACAACTTGACCCATCTATAAAAGGCCCAGCTCAATTGTTGCATACCTTATGGGATTTGCTTGGTTTTGGAGGGAGGAGTACAGGGCTGTCTCAGAATTTGGTGGGGTTTTTAGTGAGTTGTGGTGTCCTTTTGGTTAGTTTGGGAGAGATTTGGTGGAGGTTTGATGCATTTTCATAGTTGAATGTGATTTTCAAAAGTCTCCTTTGACCTGTTTTGTCTTTTATTTGTATGTGGGTGTGTGTTAGGCACCAATCCTTACCATCTCTTTTTCACCTGAAGATTTAGCATGCTGTTCAGCACCCTATGTTAGTTATTGAACATTCCACTTTTTAACATATATAAAACAACTATAACATTTACTTAACAAACATATGTATTTACAACACACATTGATTTGTATCAGTTTGAACAGTACATGGTGGGAGAGAGTGATGTAAACAATGCGGAAATGACTAGGACATAAGGTACATCCATATGCCCCACCAACCTACCCACAATAGCTACTAATCCTGTGCTATGGCCTGATATAGTATCCGCATAGTATAATCTAAAAAAAAAAAAGTAAAGCAGTATATACATTTCAATAATCACTAAGTCACAATACACAATATCCTTAAAATATACTGTGCACAAGGGTAAACTGAGGCCACTTTCCAATAATTCAACACCTCACAAGTATTATGGTGCAATATGTGTTTCCAGCAGGAAGCTTTCTTTTCTAAATTCCTGTTATTGTTTCTGTTATTACTAGGCCAAATATCACATCACAGTCTAATTACACACTATTATGTTGCAATGATTATATACATAATGCACTGCATATATATTTAGAACATGGATACACTAAACATGTCCATCGAAAGAAATATATTTTTCGAAATCAATTTTATTTACAAAACTAGATCTAAATGAGAATAAATTAATAATGCATACATCAAAAATATATTAAATGCATTGCAGTACTCCGCAAAAAATGTGTGAGCAACACCTTCCACAATTTCAAATCTATGTTCCCAAAACACTCAAAAAGAATCAAATGCAAAGGGTAAATAAATAAACATTTTAAGATGCAGTAAAAATATCTTCCCATTTACAAAGAACAAATAATCTTCGTGTACCATACTATTTAAAACAACACCACAGTAATACACAACAAGAACCAAAGAGTAACAGTGAAGCCACATCATATGTTAAAATGCAACACACACAAAGACTCCCAAAAATGAACAAAACACACTATATACAAGCGCCATTTGGTTGGTCCAGGCTCCCTCTCTATGCCCTATTGTTCTTGTATTTTCAACCGAAAATGAATGCCCCACACCCCCAATTAAAAAAATTAAAAAACACCAGCCACCATGGCGTATTTCTTTTGTTGAGAGTGTCAGTTGGACACTGAATGGTGGAGTTGCTCATTCATTGGCACTACTACCTTCCATTCAAATGGATTTAGGATGCAAATCAAACCACTTACTTTTTCCTTGCTAGCAACTTTGGCTTATATTTTTCATTTAGAAGAGGCTGCGAAGGAGTCACGTTTTGATACGGTGACCAAGGCCGTGCTTCTGATTTTTGTTCATGCATGGATAATGGATGCATAGGTGGGGCACAGAGTCCGCTATATCTATATATTTGAAGAGACAGTGAAGTGTTTTTTTTTTTTTTTAATAGTGAAAAACCATCTTAGTAATGATTATCTTGCAAAAGATCGTTGTATGTATGGATGGTGTATGAATGGATGTAATAGAAAGTGCCTTGTGCCTACATTTCTTTACATACTATAAAGGGTTTCTTTCATCTAGAAAATAACGTTTTTTTGGTTGGGAATACTTTGCAAATTATAATTAGAGTTGCAAGTTTGTTCTCTACATTATATGAGTGTTTCTAATGTGATTGTGTTCATTGTTTCGTTTTCATTTTGTATGTATTTATGCACCCCTTTTTAATCATTTATTTGTGGATTTGCTGTGGGTTTTGCTATACTGGCTGGTTAGTTCATGTTACATATGTCATGTTTTGTTATACAATTTGACATGTGAAGCAGCCATATGCTGACGGGTAGTACTACTCAGAACACCAGAAAGGAACTATATAATTCACAGGAGATTCACTCAGTTCATGAAAAATGCGATAACGTAATAAACTGGTAAGGAAACTCTACACCCCTATTTGAACCTAAGATCTGCATGCTTTTCTCTTATCAAGATAATGCAACTTAAGACCAGGCAGAGAAGGATAGACAGGGCAGGATTAAGTGTTCCATGTGTTAATATCCCCGCAAATATATTGCCATACAAAAATATTGCCATATTTTTGTGGCGATATTATGGCATGGAACCTGGGGGACACCCCAGCAACCCCTGTATTATTTTAAAAGGAGCATTGGGCACCCCCACAAACTCTGCTCCCAAAAAACCCTAATATTATCCCCACTAAAAATATCACCTATGGCCGTTCCCGACTACCATATATACAGCGATATTTTTGGTGGGGATAATATTACCTGATACTGGATTAAGTAAATTAACTCCAAGAAGAGAGCAGCCTCCGCCCAATATGTGACCTGCGAAACACAGCAATACTACCATCCCCATGTAGTCACAAGAAGCCCTGAAGGATTCCAGGAATCCTGTGCCAGAGCTTTGCTTCCAGAGGAGTAATGACTAAAAATGCACCCTTATTTAAATGTTCCCACAGTTCCTTTCAGCATTCTTGTCCATAGGTCTGGCTGTTCTTGACCTTAGGGGAGTAAGTAGACGCATAAGTATCCTTAGGGAAGTAAGTAGAAGGATAAGTATAAGAGCTTCTCTCTCGTGTTCTATTTGTAATTTGTCATGGTTTATTGAGAGGCCCCCCTCAAGACAGGGAGTCCTTTCCCTCCCCAATCTGGGTGTCACACAATACATGGTTTAATGTTAGTTCTTTAATCCAGCCCTATCTCCAATTCACATAATACCCCTTCTATCCCTCGCCCTGAGCTACAAATGAGCCAAGCACCAGCCTGTTAAAAAAGTGCACTAAAAAATCAAAAATAACTTTATCCGTGGCACAACACAATAAACTTCTCTCAACATAAATAACTCAAACAAGTGGTTTGACAAGAACACAAATCGCAATTCTTTACTTTCTACAAATTTCACTTTGCGAAATAATTAAACTGATCAATAAACAGAAAAAACAACTACATATGCAATTCTGTGTAATTTGAATTTTCCTGCGCCCTTAAGTCTAGCAGTTTAGTTTTACAAATTTGTGCAAATGCATATGGAAATTATCATTTCACCCACACTTCACTTTAAAGAAAAAACACATTGTGATTTAGCAGTTTATTTTTCAGACACCCTTGGTCTGTGTTGGGGAGGTCTGACAGAAACATTAGGATGATCGAAATAATTTAAAGGCATGTGCTGTTGAAGCTGAACAGAAAGAATGCCCAATTAAATTACAGTCTATAGTTTTCAGCGCACACCAGGAATGAACTTTCTCAAGGATAGTCCCCAGCTCTTCACCATGGAGTCCAGTCAGCGTTTTTAGGCCTCCCTAGCGATAGACAGCTCCACCCTCAACTTCCTTTGATGATTCCTTAAGACTGTCAGATGGTAAGTTTCAGCAGCTCTCTCTCTTCCTCATAGTGCATCCACTTAATATAGCAGTGATGACACCATTTAGTTTACAATCTTGGAGAGTACCCTACAAGAGGTTTCACAAATGAGATTGGAAAGTTACGCTTCTCTCTCCACCCAAATCCATACGCTCTCTACAGAGTCTGGAGCACACATATGACAGCTCCCATTTGCAATTCCCACATGCTCTCATGTCAAATTTTTGGCAAAAATTAGTTACGTGTCAAATACTTTGTGATTTACTAATAACTGCCATAATATATGTATTTTCCGATTCAGCTAATCGGGGGAAGTTAATAAAACAACAGCCGGGTCCACACCATGTTGCATGGCTGTTTGGGAATTTTCTGTAATTTCTACAAAAAGTATAATCATTAGGAACATGCAATGTATTCCCCACATACCTAAGTTTACCCTCCATCAGCACACACACTCTCATATTGTGAGATGTCAAAAATAGCTATAAACCCATTTTAGATGGACATTACAATTCTCTGAGTTGCAGGTGGATGAATTTTATATAATCAGAATCACCTAGAAATTATCAAAACAATGAAACAGACTTGTGATCAATATGGCTTGTGGTTGCTGGGAGAAAGGCTGAAGTTACAATAGTCCTTTTAAACAAAGGGACTATACATGTGTGCAAATATGAGCTTCCCTTCCTCCAAGCCATTTGTCTCTCTCAGCCAATGTGTATTAGTCTCTTTGAAGTCGGTTGCCTGAAGTTGTAAATACATGGGCTGCACCAGCTAGAGAATTTGGCCTGCTCAGAACTGCCCTTTCAAAGACACCAAGTCTACAGAGAGTCTGTTTCCCTTAGCAGCCACATTTTATTGAAGTTGTGCATAGTTGGGGAGATGTAAAAGCCAGGCTTGCAGTGGGAGAGTTCTTTGTGAAGTTTGCACCAACAATCCAAACTGGTCTTCCTTGGGCCTGAATGAAATCTTCATATGACCCAAATAACAAAGATTTTCTTTTCCTTGTTGCCAGTATTTTTCCCTGTGAAGCATAATACACATTACATCGTATTCACATGCACCATGTCTTTTCTCTGACATCTTTATGTTGGCAGGGTAACATATGTCTCTTGTCTTCCTTCAAACTGCAAAAACACATGCAAAGCCATTTTGGTATCAGTGTTGAAAAATCCTGTTTTTCATGTGAAAGGGACCTTTGAATTTCTTCTGACTATGTGAATTAAATGCTGATTTTCCTTTGATAATGACAGGTAGGCCTTTTTCACATGGTGCTCCTTTCCATTGGTTTGGGGGCCCTTGACTACACCCCACACACCCCTGTCCTTTTGTGGGGAAGAAGCAGGGCAGAGTGGATTTTTGTCTGACCCCTTTTCTTATGTTCTTGTTTTCTTTGGGGCTTGCTCAATTTCCTTCATTAGGGAATGGGCACTCCATGTCTCCCCTTCCTTTGGGTTGGGGGTATGGCACAGCACTCCCTTTCTTCCTTCTTTCAAGGGTTCTGGGGGTCCTTCCAGACTCTCCTCTTGTCCCTAGGCTGGAAAGTAATGCAGTTAATGTCTAACCAATTCAAAGAAAAAGAGGCCTACTGCTTATTACACACATATGTCCCTGGAATATTTACAGAGAATTGACAAAAACAATAGCAGCATACAATTATAACAGATGAGACTTTGACCCTTTCACAAAACCGTCTTTATTTATTTTCTTTCTCATTACAAAGAGCACTAAGTAAATTACTCACTTTGTATATATTACAGGACATGTGGTAGTGGCCCTGTAGTTATGGTTAAGTTGCTCAACTCACATAACTTTGATCCTCTTGACAAATCCTTGCCAGACTTTGCAAATAACTTATATGGCCCCCTCGGAATTAATCTGTGAAGTATGGTGAGCTTTCATCTAGGGGGGGCAAAGTTATAGGGGGTCCCAAAATGTTTGAAATCCTCATAGAAAGAGTGGAGAAAAATGTGCTCCCAACTACAGCCCAAACCGATGGACGAATTTTTCCCAAACTTGCGCCAGGACTGGTTGCTTAGTTCAGAAAGTGTGCTTTTGTAAATTTGGTGTAAATATGTCTAGTAGTTTTTTTTAAAAATGGCCATGAGGTAGGTACAAAAAAGATGCGTGATATCTTTGTCCGGTCCGCGGACTCATTTCAGGGTTTGGAATCGGCGGATGGTTCTGGGCCGATCAGAAATCAGCATAATGTTTGCAGACAACATACGCACCTAGTGAGTGGATGGTAACAAATGTGAGGTGCCTCAACATTTTTTAAACGATCGCCATGTTGGCTCAGTTGACTGCTGCAGCTGATCGCGTACACCGCAGTGAGTAAAAATTCTGGGAAGCACATTCAGGGTTATTTGGTGGCCAAATGATGTAATAGAGTTGACATGGAGCTGTTTTTATAGGCGAAACACGGTTTGAAAGTGCTGCTGAGTCCGCGGACATCACCCCTGACCGAGGACAGCAAGTTGAGAAAAAGGTCTGGGAAACACATTTGGGGTTGTTTGGTGGCCGAAAGAGAGCCTGGAAAGGATGTGGGAATAGAATAACATTTACATGGATTTGTTTTACAAGTTGAAAAGGGTCTGCTTTCAATTGTAGTATCTGCGGACATAATTTGTATTGCAGGTGGTTCTGGGTGAATATTGATATTTGAAGGTGTATTGTACATGCTTTTTATATGGTTTAATTATATTGTGGTGTTTATGGCCAGTGGGCAGATTCTTGGGGGCATGGCCATAGGCCATGCCCCCAAGATTCTGGCCACTGGCCACACAACTAACAGTGATATGTGAAAAACAATTAAAGGTAGTGTAGGGGGAGTATAGCGTATTTGTAATATGGTGGAATTATATGATTGAATTGTACATGGTATTTATGATTGTAGCACAATTGATGATGGTGCTTATGGAATATGTATTTGTTCTTTGTGAAGATAACACATAGGATAATACTGTGTATGTCTATTTAGTTGCATAGGTAATACAGCTGGAATCTCTGGTTCTTTTTCTGTGAATAAAAACTGTATAATTTGTTCAGCAAGATAGTTTAAATTCTTTAATTTCATAACATTTTACATATAGATTTACTTTTTTGACCCTCATGAATAGTACATTTGTTTCACTGTGTTTGGTACAAGGTAAGTGTGTGCTACACTGTTATTGTATTGACTTGAAATGATCATTGGGTCATTGGGACAAAAATCCATAGTGGATTTAAAAAAAAAAAACCGACTAATTTTCATAATTTTAAAGAATGTACATGTTATAGAATAGTTGTCTGTGCTAGCATGGACTTTACAAGAGGGTTTGCAGTAGGAATAACTATGATGTCATATTTGAAGTGTATTGCAATGAAGGGATTTTTTAATGTAGTTAGTTACCCGCTGGTGTATTCTTACTGCCTTGGATTTTTAAAGTAATATTATTGTATTTTAGATGTAGTTAGATACCAGTTGGCATATTCTAACTGTTTATTGTACTATACTTTAGTGAGTACATTTGTTAGATTGGGTGGTAATATTTGGCGTATTGTAATTATATTGGATTTGACAAGAAGTATTGCATTAACAAGAACTGTGATGTCATATTTTAAGTGTATTGCAATGAAGGGTATTTTTAAAGTACTTAGATACTCGTTGGCATATTGTGACTGTCTTAGGTTTTTAAAGTACTATTATGGATGTAGTTGGATACCCATTGGCATATTCTAACTGTTCACTGTGCTATACTTTAGTGACTACATTTGGGTTGAAGGAATATTACGTAGGAATTTGTTAGATTTGCTAGTAACCTATGTTTTGGAATAACGGAAGTGTTGCTACATTCAAACCAACCACTTATTTGTTGATATATGCAGTATAATGGCCTGAATTAGTTGTGGCACCTGTGTGGTAGATTATGCCCATTGTTGTGAAGGTTTTCTTGCCAAGAACTACTTGGCCACCTGTAAAGCTAGTAAGCTTATAGTTGTTTTTGATACCATCTTCATTGTACTTTAGAAGCATTAGTATCACATATTGGCCATGTGAGTTTATTTATATGCTGGACAGTTTGTGTGAGTGAGAAAAAAGCCATTATATGATTTGATTTGTATTCTGGGGAAATGGAATATATCGACAATTTGGTATGGATGCTCACAGACATGGTCTTTCGAAACATGGTTGCATAGAGTGCATGTATGTTTCCACATGTATAATATCGGGAAGATTTCATTTATAGGGATGTTTTAGGTTTCGAGTATGTGTAGTATGTACAATAGGAATTATTGTGGATCTTCCTATGTGTTTATGGTGAATTTTACCATTCCTGCACAGTAGTCCAATTCTTGCCTTATACCTGAGAAACGGTACGTGCTGTCAGGATTATTTGTGGCATTTCTGTAAAGGACAAGCATTTGCAAACACAGCTGGTCCGAGCCCTTTAAGTAAATGTTGTGAACAATTGCTGGCAATTGGAAGAGAAGATTGATTGCTACATTTGCATAGCAATGTACTCCAGTTGTGTTGCTGAATTTAAATGGATCACAGGGTTGTGCCTGTGCATCATTTGATGGGCTTGCAGTTGTTTTTTGAGAAGAGACATTTGTCTCTTTGCCAGATGATGGATGTGCAGTTGTTTAAGAACTAGACAGTTGTGTGGTTATATTATTATATATTATATATTACTTTTTTCAGTATTGCTGGCAAATTTGCTATAGGTTCTGTTTGTATTTGTTTTCATTTTTAAAGGCTTTCATTTTTATGACCAGGGTACACATCTACGTGGGGATTACAGTGTACATAGCTTGTTGTATTCTAGAATGCAAGGAATGTCAGCGTAAATTTTGTTTGCATCAGAGTTAACTAGTAATAGAGCATCTATTGTATGCAGACATGAAAGTACTTTGTATCTCATACCTTCTTTTTTTTGTATTAGTTTATTACAAACCTTTAAAAAATCATTTTTACAAACGGTTTAGAATGTTGAACACCTTTTCATAATTGATCTCATCAACCAAGAAACAACTAAATAAGCTTAAAAAGAAAGGAATGAGCTTCTTCCATGGCCCTTCTAACATCTGCAATGAAAAAGTTAAAGAGCGTCGCTCCCAAAGGGCACCATTGTTTCACTCCTTATGGTGTTCTTGTGGGCCAGTTATATGTCCTGTTGTATCTAGCCAAATTTGTACTGATGTCTCTGAACATAGCACTTTTATGGCAGCAATTAAGCTAGTTGGACAACCTTTATTAGACATTTTTGCCCATAAGAGCTCCCGGTCCACACCATCAAGGGCGTGGGCTAAATCGATGAAGGTGACATATATCAGCGCCTTCTTCCTTATTGCTTCCATTTTTAAAATATTCAGAATAAACAAGTTTAAACTGCAACCCACGACTTTAACAAAACCAGTTTTTCTCATGTCAGCAACAGCAGCCTATTTGATTCATGTTGTTAGTTGAGCTAGAAGTTGAGTAGCAAATATTTTCCCCACTGCATCAAGTAGCGCTATTAGCCTGGAGTTCTTTGGCTGAAGCCTTGAGCCCTTTTTGAAAATAGGGACGATTATGTCACATTTCCATGTTTTTGGGACTTTCCCGTTGTTTATTATCATCTTAAAAAGTTGATAGCAAAAGTCCTCTCATTCCTTTAGATTATTTATAAGTATACATTTGTCAGACATCTGGTCCTGGTGCTCGAGATGAACTGAGATTCTTGATGTTAATATAAATCTCTTCTCTAGTCATGACAACATTCCATGGTTCTACTGTTTGTTCCTCTTGCTTGTCACAGAAATATTGTTTTTGTAATAGCTCGCTATAATGTCTAATCCATTTTTCTTCAGTCACCACATTGCAAATGTTGGAGTTCTAGGGACATTCTATTACATTTACTGTTGCCCAGAATTCTCTAGACTTTCTTTGTGCAAGACAGCTCATCATTCGATCAGCATCATTTTGTTCCACGGTCATTCAATGCCATTTTAGCCAGTTTTTATATTTAATTTTCGCCTTCTATTTTCCAATGATCTTTTTGTTTCTACTCAGGAGAGATTGCTCTATCTCTCTCAACATCCTTCGTAGTTCTCTTTTCTTATTTGCTAGGTTTGGGTCATACACGTGTTTTCTCACAGCAGCTTTTCGGTTTCCAAAATTCTGAGTTTTGTATAATTCTAGGAAGATGTTATATTTTAGGCCGCTCTTATCCTCTTTCATATGTGGATCTACCAATGCTTCAGTCAAACTGATAATTTTCTGGCTATTTAATCTTAACCGATTACCTCCAGGTTCAACTTTTAATTTCTGTTCCCACTGGGCTCTTGATTTAGCTCTTTCATTTTCAAACAAAGTTATCAGCAGATTGTGATTGCTTTGTGCTGTTTTGATAACTTTCAAATCACAAATCTTAGATGTCATATTTTTTGAGGTCATCATGTAATCAGGAATAGAGCTTTGATCATCACGTTGCCACGTTGCCTTCAGGGAATGTCACTTATCATGTTTCCATTAAGTATATCCATACTTCTAACATCTAACTCTTCAAGAACCGATGTTCGTAACTTCTCCTTCAGTTTCTTTCCTTTTTGTCCCTTTCGTTCAAATATAAGATCCCTATTAAGATCACCACTCAGAATGATATGGGCATTCACTTCCCCAGATGTTATATTACCAAGCAATTCACATATCTGTTAAATGAAATCCATCTTGCCTGTTGCTTTATGTTGCCAATAGACATTCATGATGTTGATTGTTGTCATATCTTTCTCAGCATGATCTCTCAAACCAATTGTGGTCACCTGCATGTATGAGATGGATTACATGACTTCAGGATTTCAAATCCACTTTGCCGTTTGATCAAATTGATCAATCTGCCCATAGGTCATCCTTTGGTTTGGGTTATCACAGGATAAAAAGGCTACTTCATACCCGTCAACAATGGGCGGGTCTTTCATCCATGTCTCCTGTAGGCATATGATGCCAAGCAGTAATAGAATCTTTTGAGATCTCAATATCAAATGCCCAAAGCCTTGGGTGTTCCAGCAGCCCATTAATTTTACTTCATCCTTCTTGAACTCCGGGTGTTAACTCTCGTTCTTGGCATTTAGAGAGCTAACAATCAAGCTCCAGTTTTCCTTAGCCGTGGGTTTCAATTATGATTTTGAATGTTTTTTTAGTTCATTAAATTCCATTAATTCTTTGTGTGCCACCTCATGTTCATCGATTTTATGCTGGTTGCTTTCGATGAGCGTCTTTTTCTCACCTAGCAATAATAAGTGAGCCAGTGACATAAAGGAAACGTGTCCTCTTCTAACCGGCAACTCATCCCAGTCTCTTTCGTCGGGTTTCTTTGTTGTAATCTCAGTCACATTGAACCCTAAATCCCAAAGGTCCTGGGCATTTTCCAACATAAGGTCACCGACAATTTTCGACTGGATGTGTATCACTACTCTGTCCAGTGAAGAATCTTCAATGAATTCCACAGTTTTTATGTCAGCAGTCGAAATCAGTTTCATGGCTGGTAGATGGTGGAGAAATTGCAGCATGGTAAACCTATTTAGCGTCAATCCATCATTGACTAGTTTGTTTCTTTCCAAAAGTATCCATACTGCCATGTCACTACTCCACCCTTTTTGCAAGATCTTTTCCTTATTCAATTCTTTTGGTCATCGATCAATTCTCCTGGATTTGTTATCCTCACAAATGGTAGGTTTTAGTTTCTTAGTCACCTGTTCAGCAGCCCCTTCCAGATAATCTTTTTTCTCCGCTCCCTTTGGCTGGGCTGCATTCAGGGTTATCTTTGAAGCCATGCCTGCTGACAATAGACCCAGTGCTTTATGCATTCCCACCTTCCTTCAATCCTCGATTGTTTTAAAGTCATATAGATAATTTGCGGAAGTATTCAGCCTTCTTGCTTCACACCCTACTTTGATGGGTGAAGGATCGTATACCACCCTTCTTCAGACTTGATGAGTGCCATCTGCTAGCTTTGTTTTTATTTCCAACTCCACTTCAGCATCAGATGATGAAATAGATTGGTGTTTTAAACTCTCATCTCGTGATGCGCCTTCATCTTCATCCGTAATGTCATATGTAGACATATTTAGTAGGTCGTCCATAGTATCAGCGTCATCCATTTTGTCACAAGTTAATGGAAGATTTGAAAGAAGACTGACCTCAGGAGTCTGAGATTTTTCCTTTACCTTCTTTGTCACCGGTTCTTGCTTTTATTTCAATTTCTCAACCTTAGTTTGAATCATCACGTTCAGGGCTTTCAGATTTCTCAAAAACTTACACACGTTCTTTTTCCTCCTGCTGATTTATCATTATCATTTGCAGAATTTGTTGGCTTCTCTATTACTTTTTTTTCTTTTTCAAAAATGTCTCTTTTACAGTCGGAATCTCAGGTTTGCCACCAGATGGTGTTGAGTCCTTGTCATTTGCTTTATTGTCTTCTATTTTAACCACTTCTGGCTGAACAACTGCCTTAACTTTAAACTCATCTTTAGAGCTATCTTGGCTCATGTTCAAGGACACTATCGTTTCAGGATCAATGGAGGAACACTCCGCCTCTTTGGATGTGGAGAGCAACTCCAAGAGGGCTTTTTGGGTCACCTCACACAGCGGGGGATTAGATTTCTCAGGACCAGATGAGACAGAGTCTGTGTTCCTTCGGCTGGCCCCTGGTTGAGTCCCACGCAATTCATCAATCATATCAAAATTTGTCATTAACACACATCGTTGGTCTTGACTAGATTTACACTCTAAGGTTCTCTCTTGTACTGGCATCCATCTTAACTCCAAGTCTGTATTCTCCTCAGGTGCTTTGTCCTCAACCATCTGCTTTTTTTTAGAAGCTCAATAGCCTCTTTTGGCCACCTCTGCTAGTAGTCTCTTGTATTCTCCTGAGGTTTTTAAAGCATCTCTTAAGATAATCGCAGACATCTCATCTTTATATCTGTCCATTTGTATCTTAAGTTCCACTTCTACTTTTACCATTTTCACATTCACTAGTGCAATGAGAGGGTTCTGATCTCTCTAGCTTTCATTGAACTGCTCATATATTTTAGCCAGAGGGGCAATTGCTATTGTTGTTGCTGACATTAGGTTGGGCTTTAACTCATTTATTATGCTTTCAATTGTTTGTGTAGTACAATCCGCGGGGCACCCTTCTTTTCTTGTATTTTGAAGCTTTATTGGGCCCATATGACTGCCAATCCTGTAACTTTTTGATGCCTAAGATGAGTCACCATAAGAGTCATCGGAAGATGAGTTCTCTGTTTAAGATTCTGAGGTCTCAAGTTTTTTTTTTCCTGTAGCACTCCCCCACTTGTTATACAATCTGGTTCCTTCTCTCCTTGTAAATCTTTTTTGTGAGCAGCAGACAGAAGACGAAGGGCTAAAGTCAAGTCTCCTTTTCTCCGGTTGCTTTCGCCCAAAGTACCATCTGCTTTTTTCATCTTCACTGTCTTGGTTATAAATGACTTGTGAGGGGTTACGGTTACGGTTACGGTCAAGCGCTCCCACCTGCACCTCCTCAGCCTGAGTCTGTATAGTCAGACTCATATCATTAGGCACTCCCTCGATTTCTTCACAGCCTATTCTCTGGGCTGCTAGTTCTTCGTTATTTGCATTTATTTTTTTTAATCATCTGTATCAAGTTATGTAAGAGACGGTCAGCAACTGCCACGAAGTTTCTCATTTCATTTGGATCTGTGTCCTTGTTACTCAATAGACTCTGTTTATTTTCTAGCTCATTGCAAAATGAAAGCGGTGGCTGAGAATCTCCATCAGCTGGACTCTGATTGGTAATTGGAGGGCCATGTTCATTAGAGGTTTCCTCCACTGTGTTAACCGATCTCTTTTGGGCAGCATTCTCATTGCCTTCCTTAAACAAAGCGTCTTTCTCGTTATCATGACAGTCTCTGGTACTGTAATTAAACCTCAAGTGATAACTCGCCTCTTTGGGTCCTAAAAGGATTGTACCTAATTTACCAAGCGACAGATTGGGTGAGCCCATTTGCTGGCCCTCTGTATTGCAATCATGCTGCTGGCTGCTTGGTTTACTCGCTGCAATATTGGCTGGGCTGTCCGCGACTTAATGCAAACTTTGGTGCATACCTTCTTTAAAGACTGTGCTGCCAATGTCAATCAATGCAGGAGCCAGAGTTAGACCTTGCGATTTGTGCCTAGTGACAGCATATGCAAAATAAGGAGAACATTTTTCTCTGTACATACATGTCTTTGAAATGAAGGAATCATGCTACTATGCTGCATTTTTAATTTTGACAAGTTTGTCAAAGTGAATATTGGCAAACCGAATGTTGTTGTCATGTGGCTATGTTTGGAAGCCAACAACAGTACCAATTGCTCCATTCACTAAACCTTGTTCTATGTCAAGGTCATGTTTCAGAATTACTTTGCAGTTTAGACACATAGTTAATACTTTTTCTAATCCAGCTGTGTCATAGATATATTTTTTTCAAGCTATTTAGTCATGCTGTTGCTTGTTGACACATAGGAGTGTCATGCGGTGCACTTCCAGTTTGTCTGTGGAGCTAATATGCAGTATGGGTTACATTTCTTTTTTCAACACTGTATCACTGAATTGAGTATTAAGGACATGCATTTTTAATTGTTCCATGACACCAGGAGCGGATGTGTTTGCTCATATAGCTCATCGATTAATGGAGTTTGCATCTTTAGTAATGAGACCAGTTCTGCCCAGTGTGTTAATAGGTTGACCTTTTACTAGTGTTGACTGTAGGAGGTCAGTGAAAGATCATATCATGCACAATGATATCACGAAACAAATACAGGTTCAGCCAACCCTAAAAGAAACATGGGGAATACGGGCACCAGAGGGTCATTACTCCTGTGTCAGCTGCTCTTGTTGTCAACAAACTAAAAAATCCACCGAGATCGACCTAAGCTTAAATAGCCAATTGAGACAAAAAAGTGCTGACCAATTGTAATTCGAATTTTGTCGTATAAGTCATCTTGTGCCCTGCAAGAAGATCTATATAGGGAAGACTGAGAGAAAAATTAAGATCCGGATTACGGAACACAAAAGTTGTATAAAGAACAGAGTCCATTCTGCCCCCCTTGGGGGACATTTTATAGAAAAAAATACATAAAGCAGAGGATGTAAGGTGGTCTATCATCTATCAGGTAAAAACCAGTAATGATACCAACATGGACAGAAAAAGACTGATGTTGAAAGAAAAATAACTTATATTCCTGACTAGAAGTGTAGAACTGGGACTGAATGAAAGAACAGAATATTGAATCCCGGAAGATACCTTTGATATCTGAAAAAAATGTCCACATGTTGTTTCAAGACATCTGAAGCAGAAATTTGGCGATATGAGTAATACACAAACAACTCAAGCTGATGGGATGCACTATACAACCATGGCTTTAACAGTTGGAGTGGGATGTGATGATGAAGCACACCTATCAAATTCAGAGTGGGATTAAGATCCTCAGATAGAACGATGGCAAGTAGACCTCTGGGATATGGATGGATACCCATGTCTTGACATAGATGGTACAACAGACCTGAGAATCCATATAATCCAGACCCACCTAATACAGTTTTTCCGAGATATGCCTTGTCAGAAATGTGGCGATCTCTACTACAAATGTGTTAATTTAAATGCACATTTAGAAAGGTAAGTAGCATGAGCTAATGCCTACATGAGTCACAGCCAGACTTCAAACAAAAACAGTGCAAAGAAACTAGATTAAGGAAACCCTACAATTATGTATCTGTAACCTGTTAGCCGAGTATGGGCAATGCCATGCAGAAATACATATTGTAGAAGAGATCAGTCACTCACTTGTCACGGAAAGCAAATGGCACAAGCTGATTGTGAGGGTTTGTAAAACAAGCCGAACTTTGGTGCATACCTTCTTTAAAGACTGTGCTGCCAATGTCAATCAATGCAGGAGCCAGAGTTAGACCTTGCGATTTGTGCCTAGTGACAGCATATGCAAAATAAGGAGAACATTTTTCTCTGTACATACATGTCTTTGAAATGAAGGAATCATGCTACTATGCTGCATTTTTAATTTTGACAAGTTTGTCAAAGTGAATATTGGCAAACCGAATGTTGTTGTCATGTGGCTATGTTTGGAAGCCAACAACAGTACCAATTGCTCCATTCACTAAACCTTGTTCTATGTCAAGGTCATGTTTCAGAATTACTTTGCAGTTTAGACACATAGTTAATACTTTTTCTAATCCAGCTGTGTCATAGATATATTTTTTTCAAGCTATTTAGTCATGCTGTTGCTTGTTGACACATAGGAGTGTCATGCGGTGCACTTCCAGTTTGTCTGTGGAGCTAATATGCAGTTTGGGTTACATTTCTTTTTTCAACACTGTATCACTGAATTGAGTATTAAGGACATGCATTTTTAATTGTTCCATGACACCAGGAGCGGATGTGTTTGCTCATATAGCTCATCGATTAATGGAGTTTGCATCTTTAGTAATGAGACCAGTTCTGCCCAGTGTGTTAATAGGTTGACCTTTTACTAGTGTTGAGTGTAGGAGGTCAGTGAAAGATCATATCATGCACAATGATATCACGAAACAAATACAGGTTCAGCCAACCCTAAAAGAAACATGGGGAATACCGGCACCAGAGGGTCATTACTCCTGTGTCAGCTGCTCTTGTTGTCAACAAACTAAAAAATCCACCGAGATCGACCTAAGCTTAAATAGCCAATTGAGACAAAAAAGTGCTGACCAATTGTAATTCGAATTTTGTCGTATAAGTCATCTTGTGCCCTGCAAGAAGATCTATATAGGGAAGACTGAGAGAAAAATTAAGATCCGGATTACGGAACACAAAAGTTGTATAAAGAACAGAGTCCATTCTGCCCCCCTTGGGGGACATTTTATAGAAAAAAATACATAAAGCAGAGGATGTAAGGTGGTCTATCATCTATCAGGTAAAAACCAGTAATGATACCAACATGGACAGAAAAAGACTGATGTTGAAAGAAAAATAACTTATGTTCCTGACTAGAAGTGTAGAACTGGGACTGAATGAAAGAACAGAATATTGAATCCCGGAAGATACCTTTGATATCTGAAAAAAATGTCCACATGTTGTTTCAAGACATCTGAAGCAGAAATTTGGCGATATGAGTAATACACAAACAACTCAAGCTGATGGGAAGCACTATACAACCATGGCTTTAACAGTTGGAGTGGGATGTGATGATGAAGCACACCTATCAAATTCAGAGTGGGATTAAGATCCTCAGATAGAACGATGGCAAGTAGACCTCTGGGATATGGATGGATACCCATGTCTTGACATAGATGGTACAACAGACCTGAGAATCCATATAATCCAGACCCACCTAATACAGTTTTTCCGAGATATGCCTTGTCAGAAATGTGGCGATCTCTACTACAAATGTGTTAATTTAAATGCACATTTAGAAAGGTAAGTAGCATGAGCTAATGCCTACATGAGTCACAGCCAGACTTCAAACAAAAACAGTGCAAAGAAACTAGATTAAGGAAACCCTACAATTATGTATCTGTAACCTGTTAGCCGAGTATGGGCAATGCCATGCAGAAATACATATTGTAGAAGAGATCAGTCACTCACTTGTCACGGAAAGCAAATGGCACAAGCTGATTGTGAGGGTTTGTAAAACAAGCCGAAGTGCGTGCTACAAACCGACGATACATGCAGTACTGAAGGTGCCTAGGTAACAAGCAGATACGGCTCGCATCAGTTTAGAGAAATGGACCTTGCCATTAGGAGAGGAGTAGGGACTTGTGTGTGCTTACACAAAGGTAGATGGTAGCTAACAATAGAACCTTAATGAGTACTTATTCTATGTACTAAGCAAAATGCTTATTAATTGATGTACCAGACAACATTGTATATGTACAGTACGATTCTGTTAAAATTCAAAAGTATTTTAGAATCTTGTCGACAACTAACAATACATATGCGAGATCATGTATTTTTATTGAAATTTGTTTTATAAAAAGAAAATAAATTGATATTTTTTTTTATATAAAGTGGAGGCATGTGTCATAATTCAATAGATACTAATACATACAACGAGGCCGACACAAATGGTTATGGGGAAGCAAGTGACTCTTTGAACAAATATATTGTATTGTTGTTATTTGAAGTGGGCTGTTTCAAAGTGGTCCACATAAACATTTCCTCTAGTCTCTCTGAGGTTTGAGAGGAGGTCTCCAAAAACAATAGCGAGTTTTCCTCCAAACAGTTTTTTGTACTCGGTTTTTAGATCTTTATTTGTTTATTTATTTATTTATTTATTTATTTATTTATTTATTTATTTATTTATTGTTTCTTGTTAGGTGCTTAAACAATGACAAATACTGTGTCAAAGCACACACATGGTAGGGAGGAAGCAGGAGTGGGAAATAAATTAAAATAAATTAAAAACACAAAATACAAGAGCATTGGTGGGAAGAAGGAAACAGGTCGAACCTACTATGCCCTGTGAGTATTCAGAATGTGCAAGTGTAGTAAGGAAGAAGGCAGGAGTCAGTGCAGTGGTGTCTGAGCTCATGGGCGAGCCACATATGAAGTGCTGGGAATGTTGAGTGCTCTACAGCCAGAAGCCACAAGGTGTGTAAGTGCTAGCCACCAGGGCGGAGGGTGTAAGTTCAAGTGCAGATAGGCAGGAGCTGGACTGATTGGACAAGGGAGACCAGGGCCCTGAGGATGCATAAGGGCCCAGGACACCAATTGCAGCAACTGTGGGATTAGCAGGGGAGAGAAGAAGGGAAGGAGGAGGTAAAGAGGAGAATCTTAAAGAGCTTTTGGAATTTAAGAATATCCTGTTCAAGGCACAGGGAGACGGGGAGGCTATTCCATTTGAGGGAGCCAGCTGAGGAAAGTGAATGACCATCTGCCATCTGTTTAGTAAAATGCTTTACACACAGAGAGTTTTAGCCGGTGGAGCGTAGTGGTCCAGGGTGTAGTATTTAGTAAGGTAAAATAGAAGATAATGTGGTCACCAGGCCTGACCGCCTTGTGGATGATGCATAGGGATTTTAATTTCATCTGTGCAGCAACCGAGAGCCAGTGAAGACTTTTTTTGTGCAGGAGAGATGTGGTCCATTCGCTAAGGATAAGCCTTGCTGCCCTATCCTGGATTAGCTGGAGGGGTTGCAAAGTGGGAGATGGTAGATTCTGGAGGAGGCTATTGAAATAGTCAAACCTAGAGAGAACCAGGGCTTGGATCACATTGATCCTTTGAGGGAAAGTGAGAAAAGGGAAAATTCCTTTGAGAAAGAAGAGCTGAAAGTGGGACTTATTGGCAATATCCTGAGTGTGAGGGAGGAAGGAGAGAGAGGAGTCGAAGATGACTCCAAGGTTTCTGGCTTCAGATGAGGGCGCGGTGGCATCGCCCAAATAGGAAGGCCAGCGTTAAAAGGTTTGAAGGAGGGAGCAGGAGACTTGACTACACATTACTACACGTTTTAGTTTCATGTTTAAAAATATCTCAGGCATTAAGGCAGAGATCATTGGCGGTGCAGCAGGAATGGATGGCAGATAGGCAGTCAGGGATGATAGAGGTTGAAAGAGGGTTGACAGGGAGTTTGCAAAGAGCTGTGTGTCATTTGCATAACACTGGAAATTTGAAGAGAAGGAGGAGGTGAGGCATGCAAGCAGAGCAGGGTAGATGATAAAGGGCCAGGGGGAGAGGATAAAACCATAGGGGACACCAGAGGTGGAGAGGGAATGTCAGGATAGGAACGCAGACAACACATCGGAAATGGCCTTTAGGGTGTTCCTGTACGATTCCAACAGTACACAGCAAACATCGTACTGGTTTTAGACATTCTTACCTGTCTTTCTGTAGAATGTCTAAACATCTTGCTCAAGGACTTTCTCGCTCTCTGGAGCACTACAGCTGGCGGTTGCCGTGGCGACTCTGGCATCCACGGTATGCACGTGACAAGCTCCGCTCGAAGGCCGGACGTAAGGGTGTTCACGTCAGGTAAGGTATTTAGCCTTCTACTGCTACTCAGCAATTCTGATTTTGCAAAAAATCATGGCTTGTATCCATTTGAACCTTGAAGTTACCAAGTTACCCAACCTTTGCTTACGTTTCATGGATTTGCCTTTGCCTTCTCCTCCTACACCTTGACCATTTTGAACTTGTTACAGACCTTGGAAATATTACAGACTACAAACCTTGGTATTGATTTTGGCTTACCCATTGCTCGCTCGATCTTGACCCAGACCATTACTCTCCACCCTCCTCGCTTACCGTTTTGGAACATTGGAATCATCTTGCACAATGCCTACACGGACAGGATAAAGGACTGATTTTGGATATTGAATGTGACCACCTTCTTTGAATTGCACTCCGGTGCACCTTCACCAAACACTGCACACAGGCTAGATACTTCCATACTGGTGCAAGTCGTTAGGAGTCCTCGTGCCATCTTGACAGGTGGAACAGAAGGAACTAGAGACTCTTTACACACCATTGTTGGTGACCACATGTTGTCGTGTTTAGTACTGTTTAGGTGGAGTATACTGTGTGCATCTTCTGGACCTACCTGCAGACTAGTTATCACCACTATGCCAGGCGGTAAGTTTAAAAGCACTATATCTGATATTACAACTCTATCCAGTAGAACTTGTTACAATTCCCTTTCCTGTTTCCTAGACCTTCTCCAGGCCACTACCACTGTTACTCACCACTCAAGAGAATAGACAGTCCTACAACATTCAATTTCTGGGTTAATGCTTTACAACATTCAGGTTAGAACAACGGTTACAGTTTCTGTCCTATACTGCCCAGTATTCATTTTTAACCACGTTACTGATTGTGGTGTTCTGTTCTGTTGCAGTTGGTGTGCTTTAATGCAGTGTTCAAATTCCAATTAATAGACACATCTACATGTATATTTCATGTAGAGGGGTACATTGGTAGGAAAAACACTGCAGCTACACTTCGAGTTCAACTACCATGATTCCAACAGGGAAGTAGGAGAGGAGAAAGTGCGATGACTTGGGAATTGAGATCAGTAAGAAAAGATGTCAACCAGTCCAGTGCCCATTCCGAGATACCACAGGGATATCATAGAGCCTTTGCATGAGGATGGAATGGATGAAATAAAGCCAGCATGAGGTTGGAAACCATGCTTACTTCATCTGTCAGGAGCATTTCTGTTTGTTTCAGAATTCTGCGTACTTCAGCTGATCATTTGTAGTATTCTAATTTGATTTGGTGTTCTACTGGGTGGCACAGTAGTCTGTGTAAAGTTACACCTCCTATGCTGTAGGCAGCTAAACATGGGGGGATGTTGCAACAGCTGAAAGGTTATTTGTTAAGTCTTGTAGGAATGTGCTAATAATTTAAATGAAGAACGTTTTACCAGAACCAGCTTCACCACTTTAATACAAGAGCAGCGGTTTATCATTTTTACAGTTACACATTTTAGTTTCATGTTTAAAACTGTTCAATTTGTTCAGTGACTTTTAGATGAATGGTGAATTTTTCATCATTTAGCTGTGATTTCAGCACTGACAAGTTCTCTTCAGAATGTTTAGATTGATGCATGGTATTTTCTACCTTTGTGATGGCTATTTCTGCTTCATTTGGAATAAATGGTTCTCCAAGTGGTTCTTGGCTTCCTGTTGGATAAAGTTGACTGCCCTCAAGAATGTCTTAATCTAGTAGAGCTTCAATTTCATCTTCTTGTTGACGTTCATTGTACAACATTTACTTTTATTGTTTGAAATTGACAGTTGTTATAATAACTCTTTCATTTGCTTTTACTGTCGCTTCAAATGAGTCATGGTCACCTAATAAGTCTTCTTCTTTTCTCTAAGGTTTCAAATATTGTAGAAGGGCCATGTAATAACGTCCTCTATTGTTAGGGATAACTGCCAGGCAAGCAGGACGGGTTGCTAGGAGTTCATAGACATCAAACTCGTGGAAGGCCTAACTCCTTCCCAATCCCAAAGGAACGCAAGTCCAGACATGTTCAACTGAGGTTTATTACAACCACAAAACCACAGGGATCAAGTGCGCAGAGATGAATCCAGGTACAGCTCAGTGAACTCTGACGTGCATGCCAGCTTTTATAGCACATGACATCACAAAAGCATGATTCCCCAGGTCCTATTGCAAAAACCTATCTGCATTCCGGATAGGCTGCTGAGTGGTTGTTCCCTTATAGCAGACCCTATAGAGATTAATGGATTGACCCGAACCATGTCATGCCTGGAACTTCACCAAAAACTGTTACTTACTAGAGCCATAAACTGGGATTGGCTGAGCTGTGAGCCCCCAGGCCTGGGGCAGAATCAATTCCCAGCTCGAACTGCACCTGTTCATGGTGCTATGTTCAACTATGTGCCTGTGATATAACCGTGTATAGACCATTGTCACTGTATGAGTGATCCTTTTCCATCACACAATTGTAGCTTGCATGTAAAAATTTTGTTGCAATCGCCGTCTGGACCGTGAGACGGCTGTGCTTCTCAACTGCCAGGTCTTGGCTCGCTCTCAACTCGGCTGGATAACGTGTCCAGAGACCATGCTTGTGGGTCTTGGCGCTCTGAATTATTCTAAATTGAAGGAGAATTATGCCAGTGTCACTTCAGGTCAGGATAAAGAATCTCACTTTGCAACAGTGCAACCTTGGCATGGCCTTGTTCCTCACTGCGGTACTTCTGCTTGCACAGCGTTCAGCTGGCTTTAGGTTCTCTGAGACGATTATGACCTACTATGATTTCCTAAACCACAGGCTGGTTTTCCCTGTGTGTGTCTCCATATAGGATCCATAGGTTAGTGTATCATGGTTCTGTCAGGTAATATCGGTGCTCCTGCCATTCCAAGGGGTTAGTGCATATAAGCATCTACAAGCTGTTAATGTGATCTTCTTCCTTCTGGCATTTCTACATTACAACGACAAGCTAGAAGCAAAATAATAAATGTGCAGATTGTATGTAAATGTCATCATCCTTTAACTCATAGAGCTGTACGCATGTGTTCTTCGTGTGTTTGAGTGTGAGTGTGTGTCCCGACTGTGTGGATGCCACGTCTGCTTCATGTATGATGGTGCAAGGTCTTGTGGTCTCTAATGACTTGAGGCATGGCTTCTCAGCACCTTAGTCGACCCTGCCTATGTAGCTGTCTCCTGTTTCGACACGTAACTCTTCATCCACTCTGGGTAATGTTCATGTTGCTCCGGGGTTGTAAGGACGGCTGAGGGGATACATCTCATGATACTTGTCCGTTGTGGGTGCAGTGGGGGTTGGTGCGAGCTTTTGTGATCAGCATCCATATTGTCCCTGGTTCTTCTTCTGGTCGGGGTGTATTTTAGGGTTTGGGTGTAATTCGACATCCTCTCTTCACTATGCTGTGGAGATTTGAATGATATCTTTATATGATTAATTAGGCTGGGTTCAGTAAGTTTTTCTAGGCTTCCTTGGCAAGTTGAGACCAAATAATTGCTAGTTGCCTTATCTTGTGTGGCATTGTTTTTGAGGGAATACTTTTTGGCTATCTCGTGCAGGCACATGTTTTCCAAAGCAGTACTTGTGTTTGGGTAGTATGTGTCAATTACATTGTTTTTTAAAATGTCCTGGCTGTTGGGATCATTTGTGGCTTTTGTGTTTATTTCTTGGTAAGATTGTAGTACTCTTTTTCGGGATGAAGCAGGACCCATGTTTAGCCAGACAATTTGTTCAGATTTACCATATAAACCTGTTCCTGTTAAATGGAGCGGGAAGTTGCAGCAGCATCAGGAATGCTTTATATTATTCAATGTTAACCTCCAGTTAAGAGGTGATAATATACTTAGCTAGTTACAGTTGAATGAGAAATTTAGGTGGCGGGAGTATGTCACATATAGTCAATCACACAAGTGGTAGTGGGGTTGTTGCCTTAGTGGAAAATTATACCCTCTTGATGCTGGTGTGTTTTTTTCTGTTTTTGCCTTTTCTATATAGGTTGTGTATTAGGTACAATATTCATTTGGAAAGAAGAGTCCAGTGGCATTGGACATTGGGCCTCATTCCGAGGTTGGAGGTAGCCTTGCCGGTTTTAACGGCAAGGCTACCTCCAAACTCGCATCCGGGCCCGGTACCCGTGAATGGGAAATTACCTGGCTATTCCAGCCCAACTGGACCCGGTAATTGTCTTTTCGCGGGAGCCGGGCTTGGTTCATCCCCATCCCCATTCCCATTCCCATAGCACTCAATGGGAATGGGGACGGTGGTAGGTCAGACCTGGTGGCTGCAAGGGCACCCACGAGCAGAACTCCTAGTATGGCAGTACGGCAGCAACGGTGCCGGTAACGACACCTGCCTTACAGCCATACTTGTAATGAGGCCCATTGGGTATATTATTTTTTGAGCCTAGGTAAGATCAGTGGCTGTTGTTTTACATATTAGCAGTCAATTGTGGAATATGGAGGGGTTGATATGTTGTTAAATGTGAATTTATGGTGGAAATGGAGCTGATAACAATCTGTTGCAATTAAGGCAATCATATAGCTTGTGGATGGTTGTTAGCCCCCGATTTTCAGTTGGTGGTGTACACATGAATGCACAGTTGCTGGGTGGTAGTTCCCTGTATTTAAGAAATTGGGTGCATATATATATTGGTTGAAGCTAAGTGTAGCATGATATGATTGTATTTTTATGACAGTTTACAGGTATGTTTGTATTTTGTATTTTCCCCGCTGCTGTGTAACACATTGCTGATACATTATCTGGTCAGCTATCTGTTCTTTGTTTATCTTTAATTTATTGTTTGGTGCAATGCTTTCTCTGATGAAATATGTTTATTTGAGAATTTATTTACATTAGTATAATGTAATGACAACAATGTATTAATATTGCATTGATGATGGTGATGTACCAGCCCTGATGAAAACCTATGTTCTTTTAGGTCGAAACACGTGTTGGCATGACCAAGAATATCATCATACTGTATTAAATACTGAGACTGGAAAATATTAACTGTGTTAAATTTTGCATGAAAGAGCAGTTAGAATTAATCTTCCCAAAAATGTTTTTTCCAGCTGAGTTTGCGAGTGCTATGCGTATTGGATAGACTAAATAATATTATTTTTCTTGTGCCTGGCTCGTTTGGGAAATGAGAATCTGTTGTCATTGTTCCATGCAGCAACAACTAAGCAATGTATTTAGTATTACCTTATTGACTAATAAACTACATTATTAGTAAGTGGTTTGCACAGAGGAGTATTAGTCCCTTGATACAATTATTGTTTCCTTGATACATTGACTGGGTCAAGAGAACAGAAATCTCCTGCTGTTTTTACATCTTTTCCCTCTTTATTTTGGTTTGCAGTGCGTAAGAAGTTGTGCAAGTCATTCCATTCGTATTCTGCACAACTTAAAGAAACAAACCGTGTGGGTGAGTCTAGGTTTGGGTTTGTTAGCATACAATGTACATCACTGTGATGTTGGAACCAGTATTCTTTTGTATCACATCCCTTTGTGACACTTGACTACAAAACATCATCTTTGTCTTTTATCTTTTGAAGCATTTAGTAGCGGACATGTTTAAAAAATTAGAGACTGTTTTTAATGTGTGTGCAACTCCATAATAGAGTTGCTATTTCACTTCCGAACAAGAGGTGGAAATGATATTCTACATTTTGTCTGATTCTGGGTTCTTCAGATACATTCGTAAAAAGCAATATCCTGATGGAGTAATTTGTGTGGATCTTTCATCATATCTTCCTCCTTTTTCTGTAGGAAAGAGTAGAGTGAAAGAATGTGCTAATACACTTTATTTCCCATGTGCTCATTGGGGATCCTTTGGCTTGATACATTTGATATGTTTCTTGTGCATTTTCTATGGTGTCTATGGAGAGTAGTGGGTGAATTGTATGCCGGTCTAAAATGTTGGCTGCAGTAATAGGATCTACACATTCAAATTGGCCGGTTGGTGGTGAATATTGAATTATTTGTGTGGTTTCTCTTACATTTTAGTCTATGTTTATATCTTTGTAGTATTCATTGTTTTTGTTGTGATATGCTAGGGCTTGTCTAACTTTGTTTAAGTTGACTAATTGTTTTCAAATTGTTTTCTCTTTTGTTGGTACACCATTAACTAGTGCAATCAAAGATTGATCTATTGGCCATTGTACTCCTAGAGATTCTGCATTTTCTTTAAGATCTAATAGCAAATATACGACTTTGCCACAAAAGCCTTTTATTAACTCAGATGGCAGCAATTTAGCTGTTTTCGGTTGACGGTGTATTATAGCTTGAAATGGGTGTAATGTTTGGATTATAATGTTCTCATTCAAGTTAAGTTGTTGGAGAGCCTTTGGAAGTGGGAATATTTCTTAAGTTAATGATAGCACGTGATGGCTTTTGGTTATTGTCAAGCTTTATATTGCTGGACGTGCAAACTTTTGACTGCTGTTAGATATGAAGCTAATTGGAACTATTGGGATTCCTCATTGTCCTCTATTTTGTAGGCCATGTCTAATATTTGTGTGTTTTTTCTTATAAAAATGTTCTGTGACAACGGACACATACTTGGTTTGGTATTTCAGCGGATGTGTTTTGAAACTTAGCTATTACTTTTTGTATGTGTTTTTAGGAGGTTGATGTTTTTGAGGTTTTTGCTAATGTTTTCTGAAGTTTAGGAATTTTGTAAATCAACTTAATTTTCAAAATATTTACTTTGCATGTGTTCTATTTCTCAAAGGAGTTATTTGGCTGTTCCATGTAGGAGAATGTTATTTGGATTTTGGAGTTCTAGAGCAGGAACTTTTACGTAGTACAGTCTAAGCACAAGATGTTTTATAGCAGAATGGTGTATTGCTAACATTTTGATGTGCTTAAAGGTGCTTTTGCAAGCATTTCCTGAAATGCAGGCTAATGAAGTTTGTTGTGGAAGTTTTTTCTATAAGGGTTTATTTTGCCATAATGGTGTCTCCTACAATTTCGTACCCTCGTGCATTTCTGTGTATGGCAATCAGGTTTTACTGTTCATATTTATAAGCCTCTTCATTGAAATATGGCTCTGTGCTGCTTGTTTGAATCCATTAGCCATCACAGAAGTTTGAAAAGTTATCTATATTGACATTGAGCATGTTTTGTAATTTATTGATTCATTTAGTTATTGTTTATTATTTATTTTTGCATTTATAGCAGCGCACAAAACCCTGAGGCATCTTGCAGAACAAGGCTGAAAGTCAAATCTGGTAGGTTCCAAGCATGTACTGGTTACATATACAGCTGTAGCAGTCAACCCAGGTACGTTACGAGCATGTATATGTTACATATGCCGCACAAGGTTAGCAGTTAAAACAGGTAGGTCACGGGCATGTAGAGGTTACATACGCAGCAGAAGATTAGTCGTCAAAGCAGGTAGGATGAGATCAGATACATGTACAGCACGAGGCTGATGAGATACATTACAATAGTCCACACTGGAAAAGCTGCACACAGTGATGCTGGGCTCTATGTCAGTGTACCAGTGGATTATAATGAGAGAAAGTCGTCAGTGTTCACTTGGTTAATGCACACATCTCATGCTCTCCCTGCATAAGGAGAATGATTAGAGAATCTCCAATCATGGGAACCAGGCTTTGGAGGGCATAGAGAAGGTACTGGCGTCGCTAGCCAGCTCCCTATTCAGCAGCGGCATGCTATCTGTGGCGAGCAGCAAGACAGGGATAGTGCAAGACCATGTGGGGCACCTGAGATTGCAATTGTCATTTTTCAATGGAGCAAAAGCACCAGATTGTATTTGGAGGAAGCTGCAGGCATCACAGTTGAGATAAACGTTTTTGTATGGTTAGTGCACACATCTCGTATTTTCCGATGGACGTAGGGGGAGGAATTGGGTGGGTTATTGTAGCTAGGCAAACTGCAGGCATCCATATAGGCAATATCTAAGTATGAGGAGCTGGTGTAACACGTAGATGCGTGCAGCGGTGGTACGCATGGCTTACCCTTTGTAGCAGAGGTATAGTGTTGGTTTCAAGCTGCAGAGGTTTCATTCTGTTAAAAATCATATAAACAACTTTCTCTTTAGTAGAAATGCACTGTCAATTAGAATTTCGAGGATTAGTCTTCTGCAGTAGATTTTAAGGGTAGATTGTGACTTTTTAGCTGTGTTTATAGGATAGTGAAGAAATATACGGTGGAACATTGTTTGTAAATTAACATTTTTGGAGTGATTTAATGTGGCTATGTTAACATTGGTAGATATAGTGTAAGGTTCATTAGTAGGTCTGCTTTTTTCATACATCTTTTTTTACTGTCAGTTTTTGCAAGAGGGGCTGGTTTAGTTTTATTGAGTGAGGTTACTAGTTGTTCTGTATTAATGTTTTCTTAAAGGTGGATGACTATATGGCTTGCTTTTATTTTGATCTGCTCTATTTTTTCTGTTTTCTACAGTGTTGCTTTTTAGTAGGCATTCTGTTATTTCTGGGAAAAAGAATGTTTTGGTTTGAAAGATGTGGAATGTATATGCATGTATTATGCATGGGTGTGTGGGTGCAATTGTAGTGATGCATAGAGTGCTGTGTGATTGTGTAGTGGGGTGATAGGTGTGGTTGGAAAGGTTGTAAGAGTAAGAGTGGTTAAGGGAGTGGTGGTGTGATTGAATAAGTAGGGGCATTATGATGTTTTGAGTATCACAGTGGTTGGTATAATGGTTTGATTTAGTGCATAGGTACAAGCGTGTTGTGGGTGTAATGGAAAATAGGTGAGGAAGTGTGTGTAGGTGTGCTAATGGGTGATTGTGATTTGGAATGCAATGAGTGTGAAACTGGTTGAGTTGGAATTGTGACCATGTCTGGATAAGGGTATTGAATAGTGAGGAAGTAAACTTGTGTTATAGAAGTGGATGAGAGATGGATGTGTTGTTAGCCAATAAGGAATGGGTGGTCTATTGAATAAAGGGCAATGTTTAGAAGTGAATAGAAAGAGTGTGAATGTTGCAATATGAGTAAGAGTGAAATACATTGTTGTGGAATCGAAAAGAATACTCTGGGCTAATATACAGTGAAATACATTGTTACACTTAGAGACATATACATGCCATAATAATGTACTTACTTTGTCGGATGTAAAGAGTGTTCTTTCTTCGGTAGCTGTCTTCGTCAATCTTCTTTTTTTCTGGAATTGTGAAAGAAAGTTAGTCGGTATATATGGTAATGGTGAAGTATTTTTAGTAAGAGAGGTTGTTATTTATAAAGGAAGGAAGAGTTGTTGGAAAAGAAAGTTAATAAAGTTGTGTTAAGGGTGGTGTAGTACAATTTGTCAACTATGTTGTTAGAAAAATTGGAGTATGACTAGTGCTGTTTGGGACATTACAAGAGACAGGGCGTGTGTAAAATAGATGCATATCTATGTTATTTTTGTGTTGGCAATTTTAATAAGAGAAGTGCTATGTTTGTGGTGCAATATATTTCTAATGTGTTGCAGTGTTTGGTGTTTTACAGAATAGGGAAACGGTGGCCTAGTGGTAATGAAATGGAGGATTGTAGTTGTCGCAGTGTTTGGTGTTTTACAGTAGTGGTTAGGAAATACCTCTTCTTTATATGTAAGGTGGAGTGCTGCTTATAGATAATTTGGCAGTTTACACATATGTGTGAGCAGGTGGAGAATGGTGGCACTATAAGGGATGTAATGAGAGAGGTTGGAAAATGTCACATTTATATGGAATGAAAAATGGAAAATGCTTAGTGTTTAAAGAAATTTCTTTTTAGGAGCATTTTCATGAAAGTAAAAAAATGTGTATGTACATTTTTAGCAGCAATCTGTAACCTTTTTCTAAAAGAAAGGAAAAGCAGAGGCAAATGATTTGTGGAACATTTTTAAGTGGCCCTTGGTGTGTAGGAGTGTATTATGTCGGCATTTAATAAAGTGGTTAAACAAAGTGTATGCTTATTGAGAAGTTTGCTACAGGGTTACTAGCAGCAACCCTGTATATATATTTATGAAGGTGTTGAAAAAAGATATTGTTGAATCTGCAAATAGGAATCTTGGAGAGATTTACAGTATTTTCTGATGAAGGTGGGTGTGCATAGCAGGATCTATGTACCTTGAGAGTTCAAGAGTACATCTGAAGTGTTGAACTTAGGCAAAAGGGTTATATGTAGAGGTTTTGTATGTGATCAGTGAATGGATGTGTGACTGTTTGAAAGCAGCCAATAAGGGAGTTTTACAAACATAAAAGTAAAAAGTGTAGAAGGGCTGTCCTGAGCTACAACATCGCGGACACAGCTGGAGTCTACAGACACTGCACGTGCCGGATGTCTGGCATGGAAAGGGGACTGTGGTGACCTGGGACAGTTGTGGATGTTTGCAGACATCAGGGGATCAGCCAGTCAGGTTTCCTGGTTGTGGTGTACAGGAAGACAGGGTTGCAAGAGTTATCTTTGTTGTGTGCTGTGAAGATGGCTATGGCTATGGCTTTGAAGATGCACAGTGTCTGCATGGTGGGCGATTCTTGGATCCATTGATTTAAGGTATAATGTGAGCATTGTGGGAGTACCTGCAAATCTTAGGTTTCAAGAATTTGACATTTCCTTGTGTGGAGTTTGAGGAATGAAGTGGGCGGACTTGCTTCCGTTTTGTGAAAGTATGGTTACTTTAAAGCATCCAGACATAATTTCAGTTCACTGTAGAGGCAACAGTTTGAGCTGTCTCACCAGAATTTTGTTACAGTTTGCAATGAAGGATTCATTTGCAAAGTTAGTGGAACTGTTTCCATGTTCAAAGATTGTGTTTTCACAGATAGCCCAAAGACAAATGTTTAAACATTCTAATTTATTTTATATTGTGAATATTTTTCAAGGAGATAGAGTGCATTTAACTGATGTCGAAAATCAGATGTTTCTTTTGAAATCCAAAATACATTGCAACTTTTTTTGTGAACTTGTGGACATTTTCTGGTAGTAAATAAAAATCAAAACCAGAAAAAAATTATAGACCAAGTTTTTGTGAAAGTTAGAAGAAATAGTTAAGTTGAATAGAATATTTGTTAGTTCAGTGTGTAAAAACCCCACAATTATGTTGTAAAGTTTGTTTTAAGAGCCTCAATTATCAACAAAAAACAAGTTAATTGATTTGAATTCCCCCACCCCACATCTGGAATGTTCCAGATGTCCCCATTCTACCACACTGTCCCCGGACTATGCAGACTGAAAAAGGCCCTGTGATTTGTATTCTTAGTATTATTTTGTAACTGTGAAAGGTGGCTCATAAATGAACTTTTTTTGTATATTATAATTTTGTATATTTTTTTTAGAGGAGAGGCAAGGTAGGTTGGTGAAAGGGAAAGAAGGGAATGGGCACCAACAACAGAAATGGAGGGGCACATGGACAGGGGAATATGTTGGGCGGGCCTAAGATTTAAGGTAGGTGGCAGTGTTTCTCATGCACCTTGACCAGGGCCTCGAAAGCACAATGAAACTGCTCCCCCTGCAGAGTGGTGTGTCGCAGTACAAACATAGTACTGTGACCCTCAAAAGGTAAGGGTCAACAGCATTCTCTATAGCCTCCAAGGAAGCCAACGGGATCCTCTGCCCCACTGGAGTAGACTGTGTGGTGGCAGGAGCTGTCGAGGAAGATGACATTGAGGTTGTCAGCCTGCTTCTCCCTGAGAAAGTAACAGCATTTCTCAGAGCACCCGGGTGGATGGATCTGGTGTGGAGGTGCATGGAGGTAGTCACATAGGAGTAAAGCCGAGGTTTTCAGCTTCTGAGTATGTGCATCTCACCTTGGCTGACTGAGCCTTCAGTGTACCCCCAACAGTGGTAGAAAAAGCCTCACCCATGGGCGCTGGATGTAGGCACATCCTCTAACTCACCTTACTCTTCCTCTTCTTCTGCATCTCCATGCCTGTTCTCCTTTCCAGACCCTCCAGGTATTTTTTTGGTGTTGGCTGGGGATTAAGTATGGGTTTTGTAAGGAACGCATGGTGACAAAAGTAAAGACAGACACAGGTAATCACAGTTCAAAGGTGTTAATTAAACTGTAAATGCAGGGTGGAAAAATGCCTAAACCTAACCGACCAACAAATGAAAATAAGGCAGTTCTAGTGGTGTTGTGTCAAAATAAAAGAGCCTATACTAAGGAAAACCTATTGTCAATCCTTACGCTAAATACAAAAGAAGTGTGGGATAGGGTTTCAATAAAGAAAGAAGTGTTCTAAAAATAATAAGTCAGGATGTGATGGCCAGGTGTCTCCCTTCCCCATGTTTTCAGCACAGGACAAGGTGGGCCTCTTGAGCACAGCACACACTCAAGCTTTCCTAGCACGAGACAACAGTTCCGTTCTTACTATCAGATTCTCTGATGGCTTAAAGTCTCTTTCCAATGAAAAGACTCTTGCTCTCTAGGGCCTGATAGTTTGAACAAACAAACACAACGTTCTGTTCTACAAATTCTTTGGGCAATGGTTTCACCCCTGGCTCCCTCTCTTCTGGGTGCAAACCCCTCATAAGATATTCTCAATTAACCTACTTTACAGTTCCTGTCTCAATGAACTTTGGGTGATGATTTCTTACCGCTGAATCTCCCTTGGCTGGGCTTGGGCCCCAATTGACAAGGAGGACAGTTCATTTCTCTTGAACTTGCAATACTTCTTGTTTCATGATTTGTAATGTCTTTTTGAGCTAATCTCCAGGGTTTTCCTTTCTAACCCTTTTTAGCACAGTGTTCATACACGTGTTTCAACAGGCGGGATTCATTTCTCTTTTGCCTCACGATCATCTGCCAGTGAAAGACTTTGTACTATACAGAAGATTTTTAAATGACCCACGTACGACCACTTTGACCCCTCTGCTTGCCTTTCTCCCAATGCCATCTGGTACTTGTAGTTCAACAACAGGGTAATGGCCACAAGCGTGCACTACCGTGGTGCCTGACTCTGCTCTGCTGGTTTTCCCCTGTTCCTTTAACAGTTCTTTGTATTAAAAGTTAAATTAGTCTCTTGCTACTTTTGTTCAGCACAATTTGGTTTCTTTATCACTTCTCTCCCTCAACTCATCGATTGTGATGAGTAGCATTTCTTTCTCGCCTGCAGTCAAGGCCGGTACCATGGGGCCATATGTCTCTCCCCAGCTTGGTTTGCAGTGGCAGAGGCGTCCGGGTACCGTTGACATCTGGTGAAACATACTCAGGCTATTGGTCCTGGCCTTCCATGAGAGCTTTTGCGGGTCTCTGTCAATAAGGGCATGGTCCTGGCCTCCTCTCAACTCACACCGTCTTTCGCCTCCTCTTGAACTGCCAGACAGAACTGGCTCTCACGTAATGCTGTCTGCCTTGCTCATACTTTGCTGACGTGCTATTCCTTTTATCTCTGTAGGGAAGGGAAAGGGCCATCAGGTGTTTGTGATTCTGGTCAATTACCTGACTTTTCCTGACCCTTCTATTGGGACATGTGAGGTAAAGTGATCTAGTGTTAGTCCGTTGTCTTTTGTGTGTGCAAAAGTGTTCAAGTCGGAAAAGTGGGGGGGTCGGTGTTTTGTAATATCCTACATTGTAGGAAGGGGAAAGGGGTGTTTAAGAAAGGGGGACACAATGTCTCATCCGATGGTGTCCCTCTCCCACTCCCCAAAGACCCCCCTTCCAGGCGATCCTCTCACAGGTGGTCCACCCACAGGAACTCAATCCAAAAGCGATGGGCGTGTCCTGGCCATGTGGATGACAGATCCCTGGGGACTAGACAGGTAGAGACCTTTAGGTTTCTCAGAGTGTAGGAGCTCTGCAAGGGTAAACCTTCAACTTCAAACATCCTAAATTGGCTGAAAATGCAGTTTCAAACTGTCCATAGTCACAGAGCTCGTCGACAGACAGGCCATCATGTGTTCGGTCACATGATGACATCCGTGGAGCGTCCGCAGTGCAGACGGGTGTCCGTGGATATCCATTGAGTGGGTCAAACAGGCACATGCACATAGATGTCTGAAAAAGGGCATGCTGTCAGCGGACTGATTAAAAGTGCATCATGTGAGCACGGACATGTGCACACACAGCGCAAAATCTGCAAACACCCTGTATCATGAATGGATACCCTGAACAGTCATATAGTGCACAAACTATTAATTGAAGTATTGGAATGGCATAAATGGGACAATTTGGAATTTCTATAAAATGATCATCAGAGGAGGGAGAGAAGATTCAACAAAGCATCTTTCATTTATATGTTGGGAATTTGAAGGGGGTGTTTGCTTGGAGTTACAGGGATAGGTACAAGAAGGATGGTGATAATCAACATTTATAATAACATGATTTTTTAACATAATTTAAAAGTTCCTTAAAGTCATTTCTAAATTCATCTAATTTTGCAGACAAGATCATGATTTCATTATGTACAGTTGGGGATAGGCATTGTCTTTGTGATTCATGGGATTCTTCATAATTACATTGTGGTGTTGTTTCTTCATGTAAAGTATGTACAATAAGAAAAATGAAATTATTATTTCAATGAGCTCTGAATACATTACATTATTT
Organism: Ambystoma mexicanum; assembly: GCF_040938575.1. Lineage (NCBI taxonomy): Eukaryota > Metazoa > Chordata > Amphibia > Caudata > Ambystomatidae > Ambystoma > Ambystoma mexicanum. Next base: position 355,098,215 of record NC_090930.1, on the reverse strand, counting down.
GTTTATATTGAAATGTGTATTGTTTACCATTAGAGATGTCGTTATCCCTCATTTCTTCTTTTGGAAGTTTTCTTCCAACCAGTCAAGTGTGTTTGCCATTGACATGTTTATATAATTAATGGTAATAACAGAGAAATAGATTAACTGTACTTTCGATTTGGCAAGAGGTTGTTTTGGAATGAGCACCTGGTTTATCTGAGTCTGTATGAAGAGTTGTACTGAAGTGATAATAAGGGAAGTACAGTTATGGTTTGTGCTTGGTGCATTCCATTATATTGTGTGCTAAATGAAAAAATAATTTCTACATTTTGAAATTATGAATTGTGCAAAAAGGTATATTTGAGTGTAGTAAATATAAGTACTGTTGTTCTATGCATATGTTTTTGGGTACATGTTCTGTTTAAGGGTACAACATGTTCTTTTGTCCCCCGTGCTTCTGGGTTTGGGTTGATGCTACCTGCTGTCTACAGACTTTCGTACTGTCCTCAGACCCCACAGCTACTACATTGGGGGTGAGTATGATATAATGAACTTGTAGCAAATGATGGCAAAAAGCTATGTTAAAAGGATGCTAAGGTTAAGTTGTACTAATAAAAAACAATGCAATTCAGTGAAGAAATGCTGGTAAAGGGACGTTATGGTTAAGTTGAACTAATAAAAACCAATACAATTCAGTGAAAAAACCTTCTTAAAGGCACATTATGGTTAAAACCTAAAAACCCTTGAGATTTGCCAGTTATGCTAAGCTAAGCAACCACAACTCATGCTGCCACCGTACACTGCTAAGGCTAATACCAAGGACATCAAAGATGACATCACAAATGTCATTGATGACATTACATCACACCACTAGGCCACTTGTTTTTATTCACTGACATATGTAGGCCAGGTGCTTTTGTTGACTAACAGAATATACAAATTCAAAAGGTGATATATAGCTAGACTTAACCTTGTCATATTGTCTTAAACCACTTTCCTTAGCCTTTGGTCGCAGCACATGGGGCACATACATGAGGCAATGAGCAGGCCTCAAACACACAATTAATTTCTATACATGACAGTGCATGTGGTGGCGCGAATTATGGTTGCTTAGCTTACCATAACTGGTAAATTTCAGGGGTTTTTCGGTTTTACTTGGAACCATAACGTCCCTTTAACTACGTTTTTTTCAATTAATTTCATAGGTTTTTAGCAGGGCAACTTAACCATAACGTCCCTTTAACAATGTTTTCTTACTGAATTTCATAGGTTTTTGGTAGCTAAACCTAACCATAATACCCCTTTAACAAAGTTTTCTCACTGAATACAGATATAGAGAATATAAATTTGATAAATGTTTACTAGGATTCCCTTAGCTTGCATACATATAACATAGAAAATACTGAACCCCCTTCCCGCGCTACTGATTTTGATGTCCGCGGACCGTGCACATGTCTGCGGGCGGATGTGGTCATCATCAACACTATCCAAAAACTCAGGGGGTATCTTACATTATTGTATCATACAATAGAAATACCGAACATGTTCAAAGAGCACCACATAAATACATTACATTTAATAATAAATAACAGGTGGAAATTGTATATGTAAGACACCAATCATCCACTGAAATAGAATTTGCAATATAATGGAACATACCAAAACAAAATAAATATGCCTCCAACAGAATTACCTCACAGAAACTGCACTGCAAAAAGCAAGAACATACCTACACAGCAGTAACACCAAAGGTTTGTAAGAAACGAGTAAGTACACTACATTCATTTCATATATTTATAAACTCTCTGTATTAGGTACACTAAAACTAATATATATTTTTTTTACACAGAAATGTCCAGTACTTTGGAATGGCTGGAAGAAAATATTCCACAAGATGAAATGAGTGAAGGCAGTGATGCTAATTGTAGAAACAACATTTCGCTATATAAGCCAATTAATAACCATTAGTTTATGTGTACCTAACAATTTTTTTTTTTAACAGACTATACAGAAACTACAAATAATATACAGAGAGAGACATTAGAAAATACACTACAACGAATATAACTAAAAATGGATATGTTAATGAAAAATGTCATTCTTATAAAACAGTTTGTGGAGGAGCACATTAAAGAAAACATATCACTGTCCCACATGTACCTGAGCCCCCTCTCCATGTCCCAGCCAACTATCCCCAAACCCTCCCTCACTAATAAAAACATTATAATGAGACTTCCATCCCTTCCTCCCCTCCCATACATCATGTCCAAACCCATAATTCCCCTGTATTTGTTTCAGTTTCTGCTTCCCCCTCTCTTTTGTAATTTTTATACTGTTATACAATAATAACATTTTAAGGGGTCGATTCATGGAATTAATGTGCGCCGAAAATTCCTGCTCAGAGGTGCCAAAACTTGCGATTCGAAGTGAAAGGGCGAAAATCGCAGTGCAAGTGCGAAAATCGCAGGGAAACCAGCGCACATCGATTCATGGAAGTCCGTGCGCGAGAAAAACATTGGATGTGCGCTGAAAAAGTGTGCCGCGCACGCCGGCGCAAAGGTCATCCAACAGCGTGCGCCACGGCCACTGCGAAATCGCACATAGTGCGGCGCACATCACAAAAGTAGGCGGAACACGTGGCGTAACACTCGGAATGGGGAACAACGCATGAAAATATGGGCGTCACGGGGGAAGTACAGGAGGCAAGTGCGCGGAACGCCCACACGCTCGCCTACAACCCGTATTCATGGCCTGAGTACGTGTACTTCGGGATGCTCGGGAAGTCCCACACGCAATTTCAGCAGGGTACGTGTATTCCGAGGTGCGCGGGAAGTTTCACGCGCGATTTCAGCAGGGTACGTGTATTTCGGTGGTGCCGGGGAGTGCTACACGTGACTTGGCCGTGTGGGTCCTCCCAGGTGTTCCCTCTACACCCTCCACGGCCCCTGCAGGTGGCCCACACCACAGGGGCCTACCCTGCACATGTCCCGCAGGTACCTCATCCACCATGGCCATGCCCCCCAGCCAACCCACATGTCACCTTGCACTACTGATCACCAACACATGTCTCCCAGCACCCCCACCCCCCAGCACTGTGGGGAACCCCCAACCAGGCCCCCACTCATGTCCAACTCATGTCTCCCAGCACCCCCACCCCCCAGCACTGTGGGGCACCCTCCACCAGGCCCCCACTCATGTCCAACTCATGTCTCCCATCACCCCCACCCCCAGCAGTGCAGGGGCAGCCTCCACCAGGCCCCCACTCATGTCTCCCATTGCCCCCACCCCCCAGCATCCAGGGGCACCCTCCACCAGGCCCCCACTCATGTCTTACTGATGTCTCCCATCACCCCCACCCCCCAGCAGTGCAGGGGCAGCCTCCACCAGGACCCCATTCATGTCTCCCATCACCACCACCCCCCAGCATCCAGGGGCAGCCTCCACCAGGCCCCCACTCATGTCCAACTCATGTCTCCCATCACCGCCACCCCCAGCAGTGCAGGGACAGCCTCCACCAGGCCCCCACTCATGTCTACCACCACCCCCACCCCCCAGCAGTGCGGGGGCCGCCTCCACCAGGCCCCCACTCATTTCTCCCATCACCCCCACTCCCCAGCATTCAGGGGCACCCTCCACCAGGCCCCCACTCATGTCTCCCATCACCCCACCCACCAGAAGTGCAGGGGCAGCCTCCACCAGGCCCCCACTCATGTCTCCCATCACCCCCACCCCCCCAGCATCCAGGGGCAGCCTCCACCAGGCCCCCACTCATGTCCAACTCATGTCTCCCATCACCCCCACCCCCCAGCAGTGCAGGGGCAGCCTCCACCAGGCCCCCACTCATGTCTCCCATCAACACCACCCCCCAGCACTGTGGGGCACCCTCCACCAGGCCCCCACTCATGTCCAACTCATGTCTCCCATCACCCCCACCCCCAGCAGTGCAGGGGCAGCCTCCACCAGGCCCCCACTCATGTCTCCCATCGCTCCAACCCCCAGCATCCAGGGGCACCCTCCACCAGGCCCCCACTCATGTTTTCCATCACCCCCACCAACAGCAGTGCAGGGGCAGCCTCCACCAGGCCCCCACTCATGTCTCCCATCACCCCCACCCCCCAGCATCCAGGGGCAGCCTCCACCAGGCCCCCACTCATGTCTTACTCATGTCTCCCATCACCCTCACCCCCCAGCAGTGCAGGGGCAGCCTCCACCAGGACCCCATTCATGTCTCCCATCACCACCACCCCCCAGCATCCAGGGGCAGCCTCCACCAGGCCCCCACTCATGTCCAACTCATGTCTCCCATCACCGCCACCCCCAGCAGTGCAGGGGCAGCCTCCACCAGGCACCCACTCATGTCTACCACCACCCCCACCCCCCAGCAGTGCGGGGGCCAGCCTCCACCAGGCCCCCACTCATTTCTCCCATCACCCCCACTCCCCAGCATCCAGGGGCACCCTCCACCAGGCCCCCACTCATGTCTCCCATCACCCCCACCCACCAGCAGTGCAGGGGCAGCCTTCACCAGGCCCCCACTCATGTCTCCCATCGCCCCCAACCCCCAGCATCCAGGGGCACCCTCCACCAGGCCCCCACTCATGTTTTCCATCACCCCCACCCCCAGCAGTGCAGGGGCAGCCTCCACCAGGCCCCCACTCATGTCTCCCATTGCCCCCACCCCCCAGCATCCAGGGGCACCCTCCACCAGGCCCCCACTCATGTCTTACTGATGTCTCCCATCACCCCCACCCCCCAGCAGTGCAGGGGCAGCCTCCACCAGGACCCCATTCATGTCTCCCATCACCACCACCCCCCAGCATCCAGAGGCAGCCTCCACCAGGCCCCCACTCATGTCCAACTCATGTCTCCCATCACCGCCACCCCCAGCAGTGCAGGGACAGCCTCCACCAGGCCTCCACTCATGTCTACCACCACCTACACCCCCCAGCAGTGCGGGGGCCGCCTCCGCCAGGCCCCCACTCATTTCTCCCATCACCCCCACTCCCCAGCATTCAGGGGCACCCTCCACCAGGCCCCCACTCATGTCTCCCATCACCCCACCCACCAGAAGTGCAGGGGCAGCCTCCACCAGGCCCCCACTCATGTCTCCCATCACCCCCACCCCCACAGCATCCAGGGGCAGCCTCCACCAGGCCCCCACTCATGTCCTACTCATGTCTCCCATCACCCCCACCCCCCAGCAGTGCAGGGGCAGCCTCCACCAGGCCCCCACTCATGTCTCCCATCAACACCACCCCCCAGCACTGTGGGGCACCCTCCACCAGGCCCCCACTCATGTCCAACTCATGTCTCCCATCACCCCCACCCCCAGCAGTGCAGGGGCAGCCTCCACCAGGCCCCCACTCATGTCTCCCATCGCCCCCAACCCCCAGCATCCAGGGGCACCCTCCACCAGGCCCCCACTCATGTTTTCCATCACCCCCACCAACAGCAGTGCAGGGGCAGCCTCCACCAGGCCCCCACTCATGTCTCCCATCACCCCCACCCCCCAGCATCCAGGGGCAGCCTCCACCAGGCCCCCCCTCATGTCTTACTCATGTCTCCCATCACCCCCACCCCCCAGCATTGCAGGGGCAGCCTCCACCAGGACCCCATTCATGTCTCCCATCACCACCAACCCCCAGCATCCAGGGGCAGCCTCCACCAGGCCCCCACTCACGTCCAACTCATGTCTCCCATCACCGCCACCCCCAGCAGTGCAGGGGCAGCCTCCACCAGGCCCCCACTCATGTCTACCACCACCCCCACCCCCCAGCAGTGCGGGGGCCGCCTCCACCAGGCCCCCACTCATTTCTCCCATCACCCCCACTCCCCAGCATCCAGGGGCACCCTCCACCAGGCCCCCACTCATGTCTCCCATCACCCCCACCCACCAGAAGTGCAGGGGCAGCCTCCACCAGGCCCCCACTCATGTCTCCCATCACCCCCACTACCCCCAGCATCCAGGGGCAGCCTCCACCAGGCCCCCACTCATGTCCAACTCATGTCTCCCATCACCCCCACCCCCCAGCAGTGCAGGGGCAGCCTCCACCAGGCCCCCACTCATGTCTCCCATCAACACCACCCCCCAGCATCCAGGGGCAGCCTCTACCAGGCCCCCACTGATGTCCAACTCATGTCTCCCATCACCGCCACCCCCCAGCAGTGCAGGGGCAGCCTCCACCAGGCCCCCAATCATGTCTACCACCACCCCCAGCCCCCAGCAGTGAAGGGGCAGCCTCCACCAGGCCCCCACTCATGTCTCCCATCACCCCACCCCCCAGCATCCAGGGGCAGCCTCCACTAGGCCCCCACTCATGTATCCCACCACCCCCCCAGCTGTGCAGGGGCACCCTCCACCAGGCCCCCACTCATGTCCAACTCATGTCTCCCTGCACCCCCACCCCCCAGCAGTGCAGGGGCACCCTCCACCAGGCACCCACTCATGTCTACCACCACCCCCACCCCCAGCATCCAGGAGCACCCTCCACCAGGCCCCCACTCATGTCCAACTCATGTCTCCCATCACCCCCACCCCCCAGCAGTGCAGGGGCAGCCTCCACCAGGCCCCACACATGTCTACCACCACTCCCACCCAACAGCAGTGCAGAGGCAGCCTCCACCAGGCCCCCACTCATGTCTCCCATCACCCCACCCCCCAGCATCCAGGGACACCCTCCACCAGGCCCCCACTCATGTCTCCCATCACCCCCACCCCCCAGCAGTGCAGGGGCAGCCTCCACCAGGCCCCCACTCATGTCTCCCATCACCCCCACCCCCCAGCAGTGCAGGGGCAGCCTCCACCAGGCCCCCACTCATGTCTCCCATCACCCCCACCCCCCAGCAGTGCAGGGGCAGCCTCCACCAGGCCCCCACTCATGTCTCCCATCACCCCCACCCCCCAGCAGTGCAGGGGCAGCCTCCACCAGGCCCCCACTCATGTCTCCCATCACCCCCACCCCCCAGCAGTGCAGGGGCAGCCTCCACCAGGCCCCCACTCATGTCTCCCACAACCCCCACCCCCCAGCATCCAGGGGCAGCCTCCACCAGGCGCCCACTCATGTCCCCCTGCACCCCCACCCCCCAGCATCCAGGGGCAGCCTCCACCAGGCCCCCACTCATGTCTCCCACCACCCCCAACCCCCAGCATCCAGCGGCACCCTACACCAGGCCCCCACTCATGTCCAACTCATGTCTCCCTGCACCCCCAGCAGTGCAGGGGCAGCCTCCAACAGGCCCCCACTCATGTCTCCCATCACCCCCACCCCCCAGCAGTGCAGGCGCAGCCTCCACCACGCCCCCACTCATGTCGCCCATCACCCCCACCCCCCAGCATCCAGGGGCAGCCTCCACCAGGCCCCCACTCATGTCTCCCACCACCCCCACCCCCCAGCATCCAGGGGCACCCTCCACCAGGCCCCCATCCATGTCTCCCATCATCCCCACCCCCCAGCATCCAGGGGCACCCTCCACCAGGCCCCCACTCAAGTCTCCCATCAACCCCACCCCCCAGCAGTGCAGGGGCAGTCTCCACCAGGCCCCCACTCATGTCTCACATCACCTACACCCCCCATCATCCAGGGGCAGCCTCCACCAGGCCCCCACTCATGTCTCCCACCACCCCCACCCCCCAGCGGTGCATGGGCACCCTCCACCAGGCACCCACTCATGTCTCCCACCACCCCCACCCCCCAGCATCAAGGGGCACCCTCCACCAGGGCCCCACTCATGTCTACCACCACCCCCACCCCCCAGCATCCAGGGGCACCCCCCACCAGGCCCCCTCTCATGTCTCCCATCACCCCCACCCCCCAGCAGTGCAGAGGCCGCCTCCACCAGGCCCCCACTCATGTCTCCCACCACCTCCACCCCCAGCATCCAGGGGCAGCCTCCACCAGGCCCCCAGTCATGTCCCCCTGCACCCCCACCCCCAGCATCCAGGGGCAGCCTCCACCAGGCCCCCACTCATGTCTGCCACCACCCCTAGCCCCCAGCATCCAGGGGCACCCTCCACTAGGCCCCCACTCATGTCCAACTCATGTCTCCCTGCACCCCCACCCTCTAGCAGTGCAGGGGCAGCCTCCACCAGGCCCCCCACTCATGTCTCCCACCACCCCCACCCCCCAGCAGTGCAGGGGCAGCCTCCACCAGGCCCCCACTCATGTCCCCCTGCACCCAAACCCCCCAGCATCCAGGGGCACCCTCCACCAGGCCCCCACTCATGTCTCCCATCACCCCCACCCCCCAGCAGTGCATGGGCAGCCTCCACCAGGCCCCCACTCATGTCTTCCACCCCCCCCACCCCCCAGCAGTGCAGGGCACCCTCCACCAGGCCCCCAATCATGTTCCCCATCACCCCCACCCCCCAGCATCCAGGGGCACCCTCCACCAGGCCCCCACTCATGTCTCCCACCACCCCCACCCCCCAGCAGTGCAGGAGCACCCTCCACCAGGCCCCCACTCATGTCTCCCACCACCCCCAACACCCAGCAGTGCAGGGGCAGCCTCCACCATGCCCCCACTCATGTCTACCACCACCCGCAACCCCAGCAGTGCAGGGGCAGCCTCCACCAGGCCCCCACTCATGTCTCCAATCACCCCCATCCCCCCAGCAGTGCAGGGGCAGCCTCCACCAGGCCCCCACTCATGTCCCCCAGCCAACATGTATCCACAATGTAGATCCCTGGCCCTTATGGTCAGCCTCCAAATGCCAAACACCCACCCGAGTATTGCATCCACCCACTTAGAAATGGCAATAACATAATAGAACCCCAATTGCAAGTTTGGAAATTAACACATGTCCCTCACATACACCTAATGTGTGTCAGTGAATGTCAAAACCCATATCATGATATGCATGAAACCAATGAGATCATACTACACATTGAAGTTTTAAGAACAAATATGTATTAAAAGCAACATAAATTGAATAAAAAATAAACAAACAATAATGGAAATTTTAACAAAAAAAACAAGCAGGACCGTGAAATAATGCAAAACCACAAATCATAATGCAAAGGAAAGGTGTCCAAAGTCACAGTCCACAAAAGTAAATCCAATGGAAAATTAAAATTGAAAACCATTGCTCCATGGGGAAATCATAAAAAAAATTGAAAATCCAAAAGTCAACTATATACAGATAAACTATCCAGGGTCCATGATCCCAACCGAAGAAATGAAACCTATCTATTAACACTACCTAAAAAAAAAAACTATATACAAAAATGGGGCCCATTGGCCAAAAGGTCCAAAAAAAATGCAAAACCAAAGGAAACCTAACACTAACTACAGAACTATTTACAAGGGCAGCGGGCTAGTCCGACGGCTCACTTTGGGATGTTCCGGGCAAGGGCATCATCGAACTCCTGCTCAATGTCCCGGAGGCGGTCCTCCTCCATGGCCCCGAGGGTCCGCAGGGCCATCCACATGTTCACCCCAAACTCCCTGCGGATTGCCTCGAGGCACTCGGCCCGCCTCAGGGCCCTCCGCATGGAGTTCTCCGCCCTGACCATCGTGAGCCGTGCCTCTTCCGCCCGCTGCCTCTCCGCATCTATGGCGTGGCCCAACCGCTGCCACACGGAAGACACTTCCCGTCCTGGGTCCTCCTGCCCCTCCGATGTCGAAGGCCCCGAGCCATCATGGCTCCCACCACGTTGCTGCTGCTGCTGCGCCTCTGCCCGTGCACTGCTTCCTGCTGCCTGCACATCCTCCGCTGGCTGGGGTGCAGTCGTTGATGTGGCCACCCCTGCTGGACGTCCGACTCTCGACTGTGGCAGGGATGCCTCCTCCACCAGCCTGGCCGCACCGTCAGAAGCAGCTCCACAGGGCACCCAGGTGACTGATGGGTGGGAAGATGGCACGGAGGACGACTGTCGCATAGGGGGTTCAGTTGAGGAGGGGGTCGTAGCAAGCCCCATCAAACGGAGGAATCCGGCCTGGGTGACCTGTCCCAGTAGGCCGACGCGGTCAACGAGCCATTCGAGATGACGTGCAGTCTCCTCATGAAAAGACTGCAGGTCACCTCGCATGGCCCGTTGACGCAACGCCACACCAGTCAGGACAGGCTCAACCCGGACCCTGATAGCCACGTCCGCAGGCAGAGGAAGGCCAGTTGTTGTGAGCTCATCCCCTGCCTGAAAACGGTTCTGGACATAGGCATCCCTGCTGGTGCAAGATGATGCCGTGACAGGATCAGGGACAGGATTGCACACAGGCACCTCCACGGCGACCTGTGCTGCCTCCTGTCCCTGGTCCTGCACTGCACCACTAGCACCATAGGAATCCCCACCTCCAGACCCTGTCTTTGTTGCTTGCACGGCCTCCTCCTCCACCAAACCCCCCACCAACCTGGATGACTCTGTGCCATCTTCCCCTGTTGGGCCCTGTGGGGTCCCAGCTGCCCCTTCTGCTGCCGAGGAGTCCAACTCCGACCTCCGCCTCTTGGACCTCCCCCCGGCAGCTGCGGCCTGGTACGTGGCACCGGACTCCTCACTCCCCGACGAGATTACAACCTGGGTGGGGAGCCGGGCCTTGCGTCTCCGGCTGGCAGTGCGATCCCCACTGCTGTGCTCCACAGCACCTTCTCCGCCCTCTTCATCAGTTGACGCTGCAGACAGGGAGAAATAAAACACAGGCATCAGGGCACTGTACAATGGACACATACACACATGACAATTGCACATGAGTGGCATTGGCAAACCTCATACAAGGCATCCCAATCGCCAACACACATGTCATTTCAACTTGCACACATGAGCCATACCACAGCCGCATCGCAAATGCCAGCACCATCCATACACATACAACAGCATGAGCAGGCAAAGGTGAGCCAGACATCACATGCAACACAGGGAGTGCACTACACATGCACGCACACCACCACACTTGCATGCATGTGTACACCTCAGCCAACTGTCACAGTGTTCAGATGGGCATCCATGTCACATCTGCCAATCAGGCTTCCACATCCCGCTGTCACATGCATCCATGTTGCATCACTGTTGCACCCTTGTCAAATACACACACATGCACATGTACACAGTGCTGATACATGCAGCAGAAAACTACATACATGCGTGACATCACGAACATGCCTACTTACATACACATTCATCCAAACATGTGTGCCCACACAACTGCATTTGGCATGCAAGCCTACACACACAAGCACCATCCATGTCTCACACATGACAGCCCTCCCATGTGTTAGCCTCACGGCCCTGTACCACCCCACCCATATTTGGCCGCATACAAACATATGTGCAACCGGCACACTACCGGCACATCACCACACACACAGCTTACAATCATGATGCATGTGCACTTACCGCTCGACTCCAGACGGGTCTGCCTCTCAAGGACCTGGACGTGGAGCGCTGGGGATATGCGTTCCAGGACCCTCATCTGATCTTCCGACAAGTCCCCTGGCGCCCCTTAGCATCGGCTGCCTTCAAGAGGTGCTGGGCCTTGTTCAGGGTCCTGGACCTGAAATCCTCCCAGCGGTTCTTGACATGTTGGAAGTCACGGACTGACACCCCCTCCGCATTGATGGCAGTCACGATGTCCGTCCAGATCCGAGTCCATCCTTCCTTGTCGGCGTGCACACTTCTGAAGAGGGCATCATACTGCCCCAGGACTTGCTCCACCAGGACACCAACTTCCCTGGCATTGAAGCTGGTGCCCCTCTGCCTCTCTGGCCGGGGGTTGTCAGTGGTGCCAGATGTTGCAGTGCCCGACATGACAACCCCAGAGGCGGAGTGGGTGGGCAACTGGGTCCTGGGGCTGGGCTGTGGAGCGATGGAATCCCAGTCGGGAGTCTTCGGTTCCAACAGGGGTGGTCACAGCAACAGCACCCCTGGCTGATGTGCAGGCAGTGAATGGCAGGGCACGTGGGCAGCAGGCAGTCAGGCCTGATTGGCAGATGTGTCATGGATGCCCATCTGAACACTGCGACAGTTGGCTGAGGTCTACACATGCATGCAAGTGTGGTGGTGTGCGTGCATGTGTAGTGCACTCCCTGTGTTGCATGTGATGTCTGTCTCACCTTTGCCTGCTCATGCTGTTGTATGTGTATGGATGGTGCTGGCAGTTGCGATGTGGCTGTGGTATGGCTCATGTGTGCAAGTTGAAATGACATGTGTGTTGGCGATTGGGATGCCATGTCTGAGGTTTGCCCATGCCACTCATGTGCAACTGTCATGTGTGTATGTGTCCATTGTACAGTGCCCTGATGCCTGTGTTTTATTTCTCCCTGTCTGCAGTGTCAACTGATGAAGAGGGCGGAGAAGGTGCTGTGGAGCACAGCAGTGGAGATCGCACTGCCAGCCGGAGACGCAAGGCCCGGCTCCCCACCCAGGTTGTAATCTCGTCGGGGAGTGAGGAGTCCGGTGCCACGTACCAGGCCACAGCTGCCGGGGGGAGGTCCAAGAGGTGGAGGTCGGAGTTGGACTCCTCGGCAGCAGAAGGGGCAGCTGGGACCCCACAGGGCCCAACGGGGGAAGATGGCACGGAGTCATCCAGGTTGGTGGGGGGTTTGGTGGAGGAGGAGGCCGTGCAAGCAACAGAGACGGGGTCTGGAGGTGGGGATTCCACTGGTGCTAGTGGTGCAGTGCAGGACCAGGGACAGGAGGCAGCACAGGTCGCTGCGGAGGTGCCGTTCTGCAATCCTGTCCCTGATCCTGTCACTGCATCGGTGGACAGTCATAATGTCGAAAAAAAAATGTCGACAGACAAAAATGTCGACAAAAAAATGTCGAAAAAAAAAATGTTGACTTTCTCTTTTTTAATTATATATTTATTTTAGGGGTTTGGGAGCTAAAAAAAAGGGAAAAATTTAAAAAAAAATTAAAAAAGGGGGGTTGGGGGGGAACCCCCCCATATAAAAAAAAAATGCATTGAAAAAAAAAGTCGACATTTTATTTTTCGACATTTTTTTTTCGACATTTTGACTGTCAACATTTTGACTGTCGACATTATGACTATAAACCACTGCATCATCTTGCACCAGCAGGGATGCCTACGTCCAGACCCGTTTTCCGGCAGGGGATGAGCTCACGACAACTAGCCTTCCTCTGCCTGCGGACGTTGCTATCCGGGTCTGGGTTGAGCCTGTCCTGACTGGTGTGGCGTTGCGTTCAACGGGCCATGCGAGGTGACCTGCAGTCTTTTCATGAGGAGACTGCACGTCATCTCGAATGGCTCGTTGACCGTGTCGGCCTACTGAGACAGGTCACCCAGGCCGGATTCTTCCGTTTGATGGGGCTTGCTATGACCCCCTTCTCAACTGAACCCCGTATGCGCCAGTCGTCCTCCGTGCCATCTTCCCACCCATCAGTCACCTGGGTGCCCTGTGGAGCTGCCTCTGACGGTGCGGCCAGGCTGGTGGAGGAGGCATCCCTGCCACAGTCGGGAGTCGGACATCCAGCAAGGGTGGCCACATCAATGACTGCACCCTAGCCAGCGGAGGATGTGCAGGCAGCAGGAGGCAGTGCACGGGCAGAGGCGCAGCAGCAGCAGCAACGTGGTGGGAGCCATGATGGCTCGGGGCCTTTGACATCGGAGGGGCAGGCATCGGCCAGAGGGCAGGAGGACCCAGGTCGGGGAGTGTCTTCCGTGAGGCAGCGGTTGGGCCACGCCATAGATGCAGAGTGGCAGCGGGCGGAAGAGGCACGGCTCACGTTGGTCAGGGCGGAGAAGTCCATTCGGAGGGCCCTGAGGCAATCCGCAGGGAGTTTGGGGTGAACATGTGGACGGCCCTGCGGACCCTCGTAGCCATGGAGGAAGACCGCCTCCGGGACATTGTGCAGGAGTTCGATGATACCCTGGCCCGGAACATCCCAAAGTGAGCCGTCGGACTAGCCCGCTGCCCTTGTAAATAGTTCTGTAGTTAGTGTTAGGTTTCCTTTGGTTTTGCATTTTTTTGGACCTTTTGGACAATGGGCCACATTTTTGTATATAGTTTTTTTTTTTAGGTAGTGTTATTAGATATGTTTAATTTCTTCGGTTGGGATCATGGACCATGCATTGCTTATCTGTAGGTAGTTGACTTTTGGATTTTCAATTTTTTTTATGATTTCCCCTTGGAGCAATGGTTTTCGATTTTAATTTTCCATTGGATTTACTTTTGTGGACTGTGACTTTGGACACCTTTCCTTTGCATTATGATTTGTGGTTTTGCATTATTTCACGGACCTGCTGGTTTTTTTTTGTTAAAACTTCCATTATTGTTTGTTTATTTTTTATTCAATTTATGTTGCTTTTAATACATATTTGTTCATAAAACTTCAATGTGTAGTATCATCTCATTGGTTTCATGCATATCATGATATGGGTTTTGACATTCACTGACACACATTGGGTGTATGTGAGGGACATGTGTTCATTTCCAAACTTGCAATTGGGGTTCTATCATGTTATTGTCATTTCTAAGTGGGTGGATGCAATACTCGGGTGGGTGTTTGGCATTTGGAGGCTGACCATAAGGGCCAGGGATCTACATTGTGGTGACATGTTGGCTGGGGGACATGATTGGTGGCCTGGTGGAGGGTGCCCCTGGATTATGGGGGGTGCGGGTGGTGGTAGACATGAGTGGGGGCCTGGTGGAGGCTGCCCCTGCACTGCTGGGGGGTGGGGTTGATGGGAGACATGAGTGGGGGCCTGGTGGAGGCTGCCCCTGCACTGCTGGGGGGTGGGGGTAGTGGGAGACATGAATGGGGGCCTGGTGGAAGGTGCCCCTGCACTGCTGGGGGGTGGGGGTGGTGGGAGACATGAGTGGGGGCCTGGTGGAGGGTGCCCCAGGATGCTGGGGGGTGGGGGTGATGAGGGACATGAGTGGGGGCCTGGTGGAGGGTGCCCTGCACTGCTGGGGGGTGGGGGTGGTGGTAGACATGAGTGGGGGCCTGGTGGAGGCCGCCAATGCACTGCTGGGGGTGGGGGTGATGGGAGACATGAGTGGGGGCCTGGTGGAGGGTGCCCCTGGATGCTGGGGGTTGGGGGTTCAGGGGGACATGAGTGGGAGCCTGGTGGAGGCTGCCCATGCACTGCTGGGGTTGGGGGTGGTGGGAGACATGAGTGGGGGCCTGGTGGAGGATGCCCCTGCACTGCCTGGGGGTGGGGGTGCAGGGAGACATGAGATGGACATGAGTGTGGGCCTGGTGGAGGGTGCCCCTGGATGCTGGGGGGTGGGGGTGGTGGGAGACATGAGTGGGAGCCTGGTGGAGGCTGCCTCTGGATGCTGTGGGGTGGAGGTGCAGGGGGACTTGTGTGGGGGCCTGGTGGAGGGTGCCCCTGGATGCTGGGGGGTGGGGTGCAAGGGGACATGAGTGGGGCGTGGTGGAGGCTGCCCCTGCACTGCTGGGGAGTGGGGGCGATGGGAGACATGAGTGGGGGCCTGGTGGAGGCTGCCCCTGCACTGCTGGGGGGGTGGGGGTGCAGGGAGACATTAGTTGGACATGAGTGGGGGCCTGGTGGAGGGTGCCCCTGGATGCTGGGGGGTGGGGGTGGTGGGAGACATGAGTGGGAGCCTGGTGGAGGCTGCCTCTGGATGCTGTGGGGTGGGGGTGCAGGGGGACTTGTGTGGGGGCCTGGTGGAGGGTGCCCCTGCACTGCTGGGGGGTGGGGGTGCAGGGAGACATGAGTTGGACATGAGTGGGGACCTGGTGGAGGGTGCCCATGGATGCTGGGGGGTGGGGGTGGTGGGGGACATGAGTGGGGGCCTGGTGGAGGGTGCCCCTGCAGTGCTGGGGGGTGGGGGTGCAGGGAGACATGAGTTAGACATGAGTGGGGGCCTGGTGGAGGGTGCCCCTGGATGCTGGGGGTTGGGGGTGGTGGGAGACATGAGTGGGGGCCTGGTGGAGGCTGCCCCTGCACTGCTGGGGGGTGGGGGTGATGGGAGACATGAGTGGGGGCCTGGTGGAGGCTGCCCCTGCACTGCTGGGGAGTGGGGTGGTGGGAGACATGAGTGGGGGCCTGGTGGAGGCTGCCCCTGCACTGCTGGGGGGTGGGGGTGATGGGAGACATGAGTGGGGGCCTGGTGGACGCTGCCCCTGCACTGCTGGGGGGTGGGGGTGCAGGGAGACATGAGTTGGACATGAGTGGGGGCCTGGTGGAGGGTGCCCCTGGATGCTGGGGGGTGGGGGTGGTGGGAGACATGAGTGGGGGCCGGGTGGAAGCTGCCCCTGGTGGAGGCTGCCCCTGCACTGCTGGGGGGTGGGGGTGATGGGAGACATGAGTGGGGGCCTGGTGGAGGCTGCCCCTGCACTGCTGGGGAGTGGGGGTGATGGGAGACATGAGTGGGGGCCTGGTGGAGGGTGCCCCTGCACTGCTGGGGGGTGGGAGGGTGGGGGTGGTGGGAGACATGAGTGGGGGCCTGGTGGTGGGTGCACCTGGTGGCTGGGGGTGCAGGGGGACATGCGTTTGTGGGCGTAGTGCAAGGTGACATGTGGGTTGGCTGGGGGGCATGGCCATGGTGGATGAGGTACCTGCGGGACATGTGCAGGGTAGGCCCCTTTGGTCTGGGCCACCTGCAGGGGCCGTGGAGGGTTTATAGGGAACACCTGGGAGGACCCACACGTGCAATTCACATGTGGTGCTCCCCGCGCACCCCTGGAATACACGTACCCTAATGGAATTGCGTGTGATACTTCCTGCGCACCCCTGAAATACACGCACCCTGCTGCTTTTCCGTGTGATACTTCCCGCGCACCCTTGGAATACACGTACCCTGCTGCTTTTGCGTGTGATACTTCCCGCGCACCCCTGGAATACATGTACCCTGATGGAATCGCGTGTGATACTTCCCGCGCAACCCTGAAATACACGTACCCTGCTGCTTTTGCGTGTGTACTTCCCGCGCACCCCTGCAATACACGTACCCTGCTCTTTTTGCATGTGATGCTTCCCGCGCACCCCTGGAATACACGTGCCCTGATGGAATCGCGTGTGTTACTTCCCACGCACCCCTGATGTACACGTACCCAGGACAATCGCGTGTGAAACTTCCCGCGAACCACTGAAATACACGTTTCCCGCTTGGCGTTTGCTGTTTGGCAGCCCTATGAACTGGTCCAGGGTTAGCACAGCCCTTTGCGATGATTTGGGGATTTTGAAGGCTTTTCCTTGCGCAAGGGCGTTCTTGGGGGCATGACTGGCGCTACTGCAGGGTCGCTGCGACACTCTGCGCCACGGCTAGTTTCGGAGGTTAAAATCCATGAATACGCTGTGCGATGAAAAGGATTTTTCCGCACGTGACTGGCGCAGTGTATCGCACGGGGACACTGTGCGCCAGCCGCGTGCGCCACTTTTGTGCGAATTTCTATGAATTACCCTGTAAGTGTGTTCTTACTATATGCCTGTGTCTTATTTTTTTTTTAAAAAGGCAATTTGGGTGTCTACTGAAGTGTGAATGTCTGGGATGTCTGCAATTAACCAAAATGGGCGTGTCCTAAGGGCACTATAGTTGTTCGTGCTGTCCGTACTTAAAATGGCGGTGTCCTTAGAACACACAAGATGTCCGCCTGTCCCGCAATTAACCAAAATGGGGGTGTCATAAGGACAAAATACCGGTTCATACTGTTCATAATTAAAATGGGGGTGCCCTTAGAACACAATTAACCAAAATGGTGGTGTCCTAGGGACACTATAGCTGTTTGAACTGTTCGTAATTAAAATGGCGGTGTCCTTAGAACACACAAGATGTTCGCCTGTCCGTAATTAACCAAAATGGGGGTGTCCTAAGAACACTATACCTGTTCGTACTGTCCGTAGTTAAAATGAGGGTGTGCGCAGAACACCAAATCCATCCGCATGTCCGTAACTATTCAAATTAGGGTGTCCTAAGAACACCCCCCTGTTCGTAATGTCTGCAACCAGAATTAATATATTCATAGAACACATATCCTGTCCGCCTGCCTGCAAAGTTTTGACGCACATTTATTTTATTTGGGGACTTCAACACTATTCATAGAACACCCACACACATGCGCACCACACCCTTGGGTCCTACGAATATTGTGCTTGTCCATAACTGTCTGCCACACATGTGTCATACATTTAATTAGTTTGGCGACCCGAACACTGTCCGTAAAACACCTGCACGCATGTGCACAACTGACCCCATGAATTTGGTGTTTTATGGACAGCCGTCCCATTCGTGAATGTGTCCGCGACATCATCATATGACTGCACCCATGCTGAGCGTGTATCCTTATTTGCGGACACTGTCCGGGCCCCCAAACATTTAAAAAGTGATTTTTTGAGCAATCCAAGGTATTCTCCAGTAAAAGTTCACCATTGCACATGTCTGAGACAATGGGCCTCATTACAAGTAGGGCGGTAAGGGTTAACGGTCACCGGTAACGAGACCGATGACGTTAAACCCTTACCGCCCTACTACGAGTTACCTTTGCGGGTCCTTCCTTAACGCCTGCTTTTAATTTACGGTGCCATTATTAGCGCCTTCCCCATTCCCATTGAGCCCTATGGAGGCTCAAATGGGATTGGGGAAGGGCCCTGGAGAATGGGGAATTACTGGTCCCTCCAACCTTGGAATGGACAGTAATTACTCCATTGACCAGGGTGGAGTCGGAACGATTTTGGAGGCAGCCATGCCGCAAATAGCGGCGTGGTTACCTCCAAAGTTGGAATGAGGCCCAATTTCCATGGCGATCTACATTCTTTTTGGAACTTTTTGAGCCCTTTCTTTGTGTTCGATCTGTCCGTAGACAGCGCGGGTGTCCACAAAGCATCCACCTGCACCCCTATAAAAGGCCACACCCCAGAGCTCATCCTCATTCTGTCTTTCTACTACTGCAGATTGACTTGCTTTTGCTGCTTTTGCTGCTCTTGCTTCTATTGCTTCAGCTAACCTGATGGCATCCACGGCAGCTGCTGGTGCTACTTGCTGTCTCAGCACCACCCCCACCCCCTCCACCACCACCTCCCCAAGGGCCTGCAGAGGGGAACAGGCATGAGGATGCAGAGGAGGAAGAAGAGGATGAAGATGATGAGGTAGTGGATTTCCCTAATACTAGCACTCATCGTGAGTCTTAGGTGTGGTGGTTATTTACCACTCTGGATGGAAAGCCAAAATCTTGTTGAACAAGGTGTACTACATCAATGTAGCGACACCTAAGGTCGATCCACGGTAGGGCTATTTGTAAGGTTGTACCTTGCGATAAAAATAGTAGGTTGAGTTCCTCTGCAGCATCCTCTGTTTCCGCTCCTGCCATCACAAGAGACATCCCTCTAGCTGTCTCGCAGGCCATTCATGATGCTGTTGACCATTACCTTTCGAGGGTCACAATATTGTGCATGTACTGCGATGCAGTACTCTGTAGGGGGGAGAAACTTCGGAGTGCTTCCGAGACTTCGTTCAAGGAGCACAAGAAGGACTGCCCACTACCTTTATAAGGTCCACCCTACACCTTCCTCTCTCCATCTGCCTTTCTTATTTATCCCCGTGGTTATAAAACAACAACCCCCCCCAAAAAAAGGTTCTTTTCAGAGCCGGCTTTCACAGTTCAAAAACAGAAGTGACAAGCAAATAGTGCAGGGCCCTGTGCATTTTTTTGAAGTCTGCGGACTGTCCGTGGACATTTAATTTTTTTGGGGGTACTGCCCTATCAGAACGATTGTACTTTCCTATGGAAGGAAGTGGTGGCTCTGAAAACAGCCTTTTTTATGGTGTTTTTTGTGTTTCAAAAACTTCAAATGGTCAACACCTACTGCAAAATGGGTTGCTGTAATTCCAAAAAAGATTGCAATGCATTTTGTATATTTCGCAGAAAAATCTGATTGCCGGCATAAGTAAGATGTACTCCATACCTGAGAAAGATGTGTGTACTACAAAACATAATGGGCTTCATTTCAAGGCAGGTGGAATGGGTTTAACCGCGGCGGTAAAGGTGTCAGTGCCGTTAATCCTATTCCGCTCTATTACGAGGTTCCCTTACAGAACCCGCTCTGGACGTCTGGTCAGACCAGACATCCTTTGCTGGTCCCGCGCGGGGACCAGGGAGCTAACAACAGGCCCGTTATTAACCGGCCCATTGTTAGCTCCCTCCCCAGTCCCATTGAGCCCTATGGGGGCTGTAATGGGAATGGGGATGTGTTCCCTGAATGGGAAAATACCGGGTCCTCCAAGGTTGGAATGGCCTGGTATTTCCCCATTCAGGGATCACGGACCGGGACCCATGTTTGGAGGCAGCCCAAATATTTTGGAAGTGAAAGCAACTTACAAAATGCAATAGCTTTACAACAAACTAGCAACTACTGTACAAATAGCAACCTTCTATTAAAAACATACAAAGAAGAAATACTGAAGTTTTAAAGTACCTCAGCTGAAGTACCAAACAATGTGTGTATGTTTTGCTGCAGGACTTTTTTTTATAAAAGTAGCACAACAACTGTAGACATAACATGCAAAATAGAAGACAATGAAGATTCCAAATGGTTCCAATTAACTCTCTACCTTATAGCAGACAATAAATATGAAATTACTGACCCCTTAATACTTTGCAATTACTGCACTACAAAACTTGACAACAACCAGGGGCAGTTAGATACATGTTGGCGTACTCTACCTGTGCACAGTTTTGAAGTTGACATTTTGCTTATGTTCATACACAGATTACGTATTAAATTTTGGGTTTAAGAATATTAAGTAAGCGTTTACAAGATTTGCTGGCAATCTCTGCTTCAGAGTAATGGCACTATCATTACATTCAAACCATCCACAATTATTTTTTATATTTGCAGTGTAGTGACCTGCATTGGTTGTGGCTCCTGCGTGGTAGATTATACCTATTGTTGTGAAGGTTTTCTTACGAAGTGAAACTTGACCATGTGTGATTTCAGTCAGTTTACAGTTGTTTTTGGTACCATCTGCATTGTTATGTAAAAACATTACTATTAAATCTTTACTATGTGTCTGTATTTGTAAGGTGGAGCGATTATCTGAATTGAAGGTAGTACATAATCTGCCATGGTTTGCATTTTGTACAAGTTGCTGAAATGGAATGGATTCACAATTAGGTATGGATACACACACAAAGCATTCATTAGGGACTTCTTCCTGTGCCACATGGTTGCAGAGAGTGCATGTATGTTTCCACATGTTTGGAGGCAGCCCAAATATTTTGGAAGTGAAAGCAACTTACAAAATGCAATAGCTTTACAACAAACTAGCAACTACTGTACAAATAGCAACCTTCTATTAAAAACATACAAAAAAGAAATACTAAAGTTTTAAAGTACCTCAGCTGAAGTACCAAACAATGTGTGTATGTTTTGCTGCAGGACTTTTTTTTATAAAAGTACCACAACAACTGTAGACATAACATGCAAAATAGAAGACAATGAAGATTCCAAATGGTTCCAATTAACTCTCTACCTTATAGCAGATAATAAATATGAAATTACTGACCCCTTAATACTTTGCAATTACTGCACTACAAAACTTGACAACAACCAGGGGCAGTTAGATACATGTTGGCATACTCTACCTGTGCACAGTTTTGAAGTTGACATTTTGCTTATGTTCATACACAGATTACGTATTAAATTTTGGGTTTAAGAATATTAAGTAAGCGTTTACAAGATTTGCTGGCAATCTCTGCTTTAGAGTAATGGCACTATCATTACATTCAAACCATCCACAATTCTTTTTTATATTTGCAGTGTAGTGACCTGCATTGGTTGTGGCTCCTGCGTGGTAGATTATTCCTATTGTTGTGAAGGTTTTCTTACAAAGTGAAACTTGACCATGTGTGATTTCAGTCAGTTTACAGTTGTTTTTGGTACCATATGCATTGTTATGTAAAAACATTACTATTAAATCTTTACTATGTGTCTGTATTTGTAAGGTGGAGCGATTATCTGAATTGAAGGTAGTACATAATCTGCCATGGTTTGCATTTTGTACAAGTTGCTGAAATGGAATGGATTCACAGTTAGGTATGGATACACACACAAAGCATTCATTAGGGACTTCTTCCTGTACCACATGGTTGCAGAGAGTGCATGTATGTTTCCACATGTATGAAATCTGAAAGATTCATTTATAGGTATGTTTTTGTTTTCCAGTACTTGTAGTAAGTACATTAAAAATTCTTGTGGAACCTTTTTTGAGTTTATAGTGAATTTGACAGTTCTAGCACAGTAGTCCAATTCTTGTCTTATTCCATGAACACTGTAAGTGTTGTCAGGATTTTTGGTTGCATTTCTATGAAGGACTAACATTTGTACTGTGTAAGTAAATGTTCTCAATAATTGGTGGAAATTGGAATAGAATATGTATTGCTACATTTGCGTAGCTTTTTATAGCAGTTATATTTGAAAATTTGAATGGACCTGACAGTTCTGTGTCGAAGTCATTTGTTCGGAGTGCGTGTTGTTTCTTTGAAGAAGTAGTTGAGTTACTTTGACCAGTAGATTATTCTCTGGTTGTGGTATTTGATGAATTATTAGCTTCTTTTACTTTCTTTGCAGTGAGATCCTGTATCATTTCAGTTTGAAGTATTTTACTTTTACAACGTTTTGTTTTTCGCGGAACAGGATGTGTTTTTAGATGGGGTGTAGAGTGAATGCAGTCTATTGTATTCTAGAATGCAAGGAATATCAGCATTTACTTTACTTGCATCAAAGTTGATTAGAAATAGTCTGTCAAGTGTACGTAAACGTGCTAGTGCTACATAGCTCATGTCTTCTTTAAAGACTGTGCTACCAATATCTATCAATGCTTTATCTAGGGTAAGACCTTGTGATTTGTGAATGGTAACTGCGTATGCTAGAGTTAGTGAAAATTGTTCTCTGCATACATACAGGTCTTTGAACAGAAGGAAGCAGGCTGTTGAGCGTCCTATATTTATAACTTCTGGTAGTTTGTCAAAGAGAATATTGACAAACTGAATGTTGTTGTCACGTGGGTATGTTTGAAAGCCAACAACTGTACCAAGTGTTCCATAAACTAGTCCTTGCTCCATGTCAAGGTTACGTTTAAGCATTACTCTACAGTTAAAAGATCATTTTAATATTTTCTCCAAACCAGCTGTGTTGGAGATAGAGTTTTCTAAGGTATTTAGTCTTGTTTTGGCTTGTTGACACATGGATAGTGTCATACCATGTACGCCCAGTTAATGTGTGAAGCAAATTTCAATTATTGGTTGCATTTCTCTTTTCAACATTGTTTAATTGAATTTTGAACAGCTTGCAAGAGTTGGCATCAAGGACATAAAATTGACATTTTTGTCTGCTAATTGTTCCATGACATCAGTAGCACATGAGTTATGGCCATAGAGTGCATGGATATGCCTGGTTTTTAATATTGATTGTGCTGCTTGAGATAGCATACCAACTTTAATACTTTTTAAAAAATGTTGGCGTAAGTGAGGTCTGCAGACTGGCACATGTTTGCCGTTAATTCTCTGTATTGGAAATGTTGCCAAAGGTTGACATTTCCTATGTTGCCACGAGTGTTATGGCACAGTTTGTGCCCTAAGGTTTTAAAAATAGGTTCACCTTTCACTGGTGTCAATTGAAGAAGATCTCTGAAAACAATAATGTGTTTTCCTCGAAGAGCTTATCATAGTCTGTTTTGAGTACCTCTTGGAATCTGAGGTGAATCAAAGCCAACATTAGGTTGGAGACCATGCTCACCTCATCTATTAGTAGCATTGTCATTTGTTTAAAAGCTCTGCGTAGTTCCATTGCAGCTTCTATAGAAAGTTTGTAATAGTCTAATTTGTTTTTGTGTTCTACTGGAAGGAGTAGTAATTGGTATGAAGTGACACCACCTATGTTGTAGGCAGCTAAACCTGTGGGGCCGTTACATCAGCTGACAGTTTGTTGTTTGTCAATTGTTGGATGAACTTGCTGATGATTTTAATTAAGAATGTTTTGCCTGAACCAGCTTGAACACTCACGTATAGCAGTATAGGTTTGTAGTCTTGGCAGGTACAGTTTTTATTTTCATGTTGCACACCATGTTTAATTTGTTTTGTTACTTCCTGGAAAATGCTATGCTGTTTATTATTCCATTGTGATTTCAGAACAGCAATGTCTTCTGTAGCTTGTTCATACTGACACATGGTGTTTTCTACTTTGTCATGGCTAATTCTGCCTCATTTGCTATTAGTGGCTGTCTGAGTGGTTCTTGGCTTCCTGTTTCAGATGGTTGACTACTGTCAGGAGTGTCCACTTCTAGTTGGGCCTGGAGTTCTTGTTTGTGTTGCTGTTCATTGTGCAACATTGTTTGGTACTGTGTAAAGTTTACATCTGTTATAATGCCTTTATTTGCTTTGAAAGTGTCTTCATAGGATTCTTATGTATCCAGTAACTCTTCTTCTTTTCTCCATGGTTTAAAAAGTTGTAGCAGGGACATGTAATACAGTTCTTTATGTTGAGGAGTTTTTAATGACAATTTGATATGATTATTTAAGCTGCATTTGGTAAGTTTCACTAGGGTGCCTTCACAAATTGCTACTCTGTGTCTACCTTTCTTTTCATCTGGTTTAATATTACTTTTGTATGTGAAGTTTAGGGCTACGTGGTAGAGACACATGGTTTCCAAAGTGGTACTCCTGTTTGGGTAGTATTTGTCTAGTAAATTGTTTTTCATAATGTCTTGACTGTTGGGATTATTTTTGGCTATTGTTTCTATGTCCTCATATGATTTGAGAACTATTTTTCTACATTTAGCAGGACCAAGACTTAGCCATAGTATATTGTCAGATTTTCCATCCAAGGCAGTACTGGTTAAACATTCTGCAGCTTAATAGCAGCCACATTCTCTAACCATGTCTAAATTGCGCCCTGATGCCTCCAGGCCGGATGGTGCGCGTTACAAATAAAACAAATACAAATACAAATTTCTATGCCTAAACTGTACAATTTCTGTGATAGTGTTTCGTCAGATGATATTTCATTGCAGAGGTCCTGAAGCTCTGTTTTCTCTGCTTTGGTTAAGTAGGCTGTGACATATTGTGCAACTGCAGTGGAATTGTCTGCAATGTACTGCGCATCTATGTTTGCATTCCATAGGAGGGCAATGATTGCATTGTAATCATTAATGTATTTTGATTCTTCTGTTCTTTTTATGTAATATGTGTTCTTAGGTGATTTAACTTCGACACTATGTCTGACTGAAGACATGAAGTTCTTTTCTTGATCTTTTGTTGAAACTGGTCTAGGGAAACCAAAGTGGTATTTGGTGTAGTATTTCCCTTTGATATTATATGTGTGACGACAATATTTCCCACATTTGTGTCTTTAAAATTGTAAAATGTGTGCATGAAGGTCACTATGTGTTGTTTGTGAAGGTATTTCACAAGTGACATATTTTTGGATGAACTGCAAAACAGTTGCATCACTGTCCTGACCAAATTTTGGAGCATCTTTAATCCATAATAGCATGTGGATGTGTGGTGCTCCTCTGGCTTGGTATTCTTTTCTCCAAAAGAAGTGTTGAACTTCTCCGAGGGGAGGAACAGTTTTATTACAAGTAAAGTGTAGGATAGCAATGAAGCAGTAATGGAAATATCTTGATTCATTCTCAGTATCTAGAGAGCAGAATTCTACTGGTATTTTTATATTTATGTTTGTTTTGTTTTTGTTTGCTATACTTAGGAAATTGTGTAAATCTTCCCATGCATATTATACACATCTTAATGTAAGAAACCAAGTGGATGGACCAAGGTTTCTTATCATACAGCGTACATCTCTGTGACATCGGAACCAGTATTCTTTTGCACCACGCATGTTTGCTAAAAGATTTGTAATACTTTACTGTAAAACCTCATCTTGCACTTTTTGTAATAATTGCGTATCTGACATATTTTGAAAATGGGTACTTGATTTTAATGTGTGTTAAACTCCATAGCATAGAGTTGCTAGTTCACTTTCAAAGAGAAGGTGGAATATGTATTCTATGTTTTGTCTGAATCAGGGGTCATCAGAACACATTCGTAAAGAGCGATATTCTGATGCTGCTATCTGTGTGGGTCTATCATCGTACCTTCCTTTTCCAGTAGGAAAGAGTAGAGGAAAGGCCAGTGCTTCTATACTTTTTCCCATACGCTGATTGGAGATCCTTTGGCTTGTCGCATTTGGTATGTTTCCAGGGCATAATCTATAGTGTCTTTGGGTCTAAAATATTAGATTCTGTAGCAGGATTTAGAAGTTGAAATTGACCAGTTTCTGGTAGGGGTGTACCGAACTTCGGCTTCGAGTAAGTATTAGGCCGAATTCCGGCTGAAAAAAAGCTATTCGGCTCTTGCCAAATACTTTGACATTTTCATTTGAATACAATGCAACATGAACTCAGAAAGGCAAATATAGACTTCAGTTTGCAAAACTGAATAGAATTAGACCAGACATATTGCTATCACACAGCTGAATAATATATTATATTGTAATCTGCTCTTTAGGGCATGTTTTGTTACAGATTCTTAGACAAAAAAGGTGCTCATCTTTTATACTTAGCTTGCAACAATACAGGAACATCTTTTCTTTTTGCTAAGGTTTATATGCAATGTGGACGTTTTTCGGTTGGAAAAATCAAATAGAAAAGAAATGTGCATAGATATTTTCAGTTCCTGTCATGTCCCTTCCCATTGCGTACGTCGTAGTCCCCCCTTTTATTTTTTTAAGGACTTGAGTCCTGAGTTTAACATTATCTGATATTTTATCAGAAAATTATAATTTGTATATGTTTGTGTATTGATGAGAATGACTTGTGAAATGGAGTTCGCACATTTCAGATTTCCTCTTGACTTGTGTCCTGCATGAGCCGACATGTACCATTTTATACATTTCTATGTGACCTGCAAAGAAATTTCGAAACTCGTCCACATCGACTTTGCAACTGGATAGAGAAAGCAATGCATCTGACTCACAAAGGCAGTCCTTTTGCATTTGTGAAGCCTCCTACTTTAACTGGCACTGAATATGCAACAATCTTCTGTACATTTGGTCCCTTCACTTTGGTTCAATCTGCTTTATTTCTGGCTTTTATACTTTAAATAAAGATGCTACATTAACAATAAAGAGAAATAAAAGCATAGAATGCATTTAAAATGGTGCTTTATTTGTTTTTAATAAGTATGTTTTTTGAACTTTGGAACATGATTTATTAATTAAAGCAACTATTTGGCTTCATATTCGGCTTTGGCCGAATAGTTGACAAAGGATTTGGTATTCGTCTGAATACTAAATATGCTATTCAGTACACCCCTATTTTCTGGTGATTTTCATGGTTTCTCTCAAGTTTTTTTCAATATTAATTTCTTTGTAGTATTCATTGTTGTTTTTTAGATATTGCAGGGCTTGTCTAACTTTATGTAAGTTAATTAGTTGTTGCCAAATTGTTTTGTCTTTTGTCTGTACGCCTTTTACTAAGAGAATTAAAGATTGATCTATTGGCCTTTGCACTCCTAGAGTGTGTACATTTTCTTTGAGGTCTAATGGTAAATAAACTATTTTGCCATAAATGGTTTTCACTAATTCAGAGGGAGTTAATTTTGCTGTTTTTGGTTGAAGGATTATTATTGTTTGAAATTGGTGCACTGTTTGAATTATGATGCTCTCATATAAATGTATTTGTTGCAGGGATTTTGGTATTGGGAATAATTCCAAGTTATTTGTGATAGCGCGTGAAAATGTTTGGTTGTTGTCAATTATTGCAGTGCAGTAATTGCAAAGTATTAAGGGGTCAGTAATGTCGTATTTGTTTTCTGCAATAAGGTAGAGAGCTAATTGGAACCATTTGGAATCTTCATTGTCTTCTATTTTGTATGTTATGTCTATAGTTTTTATGGTACTTTTATAAGAAGTCCTGCAGCAACATAGACACACATGGTTTGGTACTTCAGCAGAGGTACTTTTAAACCTTAGTATTTCTTTTTTGTATGTGTTTAACAGAAGGTTGTTATTTGTACAGTAGTTGCTAGTTTGTTGTACATCTATTGCATTTTGTAAGTGGCTTTAAATTCCAAAATATTTTCTCTGGATATGCTCTATTTCTTCGAGTAGTTGTTTGGCTGCACCATGTAGAAGATTTTTATTTAAATTGGGTAGAGCTAAAGCAGGACTTTTAGCATAGTAGAGTTTTTGGACCAGATTTCTGATAGTTGAATGATGTGTTGATATCATTTTGATATGATGGGAGGTGCATTTGCAAATAGGTCCTGGAATGCAGGCTAGTGAATGTCCTTGTAGTCCTGTGTATTTGCGCACTGGACAGGCATCCATATTTTGTAGCAGTTTCATTTTGAATTTGTCTTTGCTTTTTACATACTGATTGAGGAACTGACGCAAAGACTTGAAAGGTTTTTGGCAATGTTACACATTGATGTGCATGGCCATTTGTAGACTGGATGTTTTGGTTGAGTAGAATGGGGAGGTGATACTGAGTTTTCTGGGGATATTTTTGTGAGCAGAGTTTCTTGTTCCATACAGGTGTTGTTAAATTTTTCATACCATCGTCCACTGCTATGTATGGCAATTGGGTTTGTTTGCTTATGTTTATATGCTCTCCATTACAATATGGTTCTGTGGTTGTAGTGTGACTCCATTCACCTCCACAGATGTTTAAGAAGCTATTTTTGTTGATATTCCATTTATTGAGAAGTCTTTTTTTATAGTTTAGTAGTTAGTTTTGTTAGTGATTTCATCCTGTTTTAAACTAAAATAAATAACTTCCTTTTGAGAAGGATTGTACTGTCTATGAGAGCTTCTAGGATTCATTTTCTATGGTAGGTTTTAAGGGTTGTGCATGATTTTCCTCCTGTTTTTAAAAGGTTCTGAAGTACTCTGTGGCAGAACATTTTTGTAAAACATTTTTTTTTGTATGCTTACTATGCCACTACATCAAGATTTATAGGTGCAGCGTTAGCAGTCGTGGTAGGTGAAGTCTTGTTAATCACTTTCTGTTTCGTTTTACATTTTGATAGAGGAGAGAAAGTTTCTGTACTGGAAGCTTGTTTTGTTTCACTTAATGACTATATTAGCTGTTTTTTGTGAACTTTCTACAGAGTTGCTTTTTTGGTAGGCATTCTTTGGGGTCTGTTGGAGAAAAAAAGAAAGTGTGGGTTGGGCTGTTGTGCAGTGTATGCATGCTTTGTGCATGAGTGTCTGAGTTTGATGGTAAGTATGATTGTAGAGGTGTGTCATTGTGCAATGTACAGCTACATGAAGTTGGGAAGGATATTCTTGTATTTGTGTGTTACTATACTGGGCTTCAGATGACAATATAAAGTGTGCGACTGGTAAGGGGAAGCACTAATACTACATCTAATGGTAAAAGGTTAATATACTTGTTCTTCTACAATACTAAAATGCTTGTGTGTTTGAGTAGCGGTTAGAACATTATGTTAGTATTGTACTTAATTTTGTTTATGGAAAGAGTAGGTTTCTTCTAAGTTCTTCTTTGTAATTCAGATGCTGCTTTTCAGGAGAGTGGTCTTCACTGCAATTGCAATAGAAGAAGTTAGTGAATATGTGTGTTTATAGCACTTTTGTTAATGTAGACATTGTTTTGCACTTTCCTTTGCCTATGTGCATCCTCTATATTTTATTTAGAATCTGTTAGTTGAATATGTTTTTCAAATGAGTATAATAGTAAACATATAGAGTACACTTGTTTTTTTAATGTTATGTTAATGGATGTTAAGCGATAGAAGAAATAATCATATGCATTTTTTGCTATTTTTACAGGGTAAATGGCAGAGATTGTACATAAAAGCATTCAATGGGCCTCATTACGACCCTGGCGCTATTAGCGCCATGGTTGACGCCGGCATTTTACCAACTCCGCCATGGTGAATGGCGGAATTACCGCCCTATTCCAAGGTTGGCGGAGCGGTAATTCCCCATTCACCATTGGCCCTTCCCCATTCCCATTTTTGCCCCCATAGGGCTCAATGGGAATGGGGAAAGCGGTAATTATGGTACTGCAAATTGTGGTACCGTAATTACCTCGAAAGTGCCTTTGCGGGGTCCCTCCTTAACGGCTGGTAAAACCAGCCATTAAGGTCGGGACCCACAAAGGGACTTCGTAATTAGGCGGTAAGGGTTTAACGGCGTCGACACCTTTTATGGAGCTGTTAACCCCTTACCGCCTGGGTCATAATGAGGCCCAATGTATGCCTTTGTGAAGGTGTGGGAAATAAAGCAGAAGGAGTTCATAAAGAGGCTGTGGCGTTATTTGATCTGGGAGCCTTTCTAATGATATTGTCTGTGCCTGTGCTTGAATGAAGATGTATGTACTCATCCTGGCTGCATGTACATTTATAACACACTGGACATCTTTTTCATAATTATACTGTTATTTCTCTCATCTTATAATATGGAACAATATCTTTTTAGATAGGTGTGCGTGTAAACAAACATTTGGAGAGCTGAAAGGTTTGGAATTGACACTTCATCATAGCAGATGGGAGAAATGACAGTAAGTTAATTTTACAATTTAGTAAAATTAAGTAAGTGGCAGTTACTCTGTTAATATTTTTTTTATTTTATTTTACATTTTTAAAACACTTACACAGCATCGAGGCGCTAGTTGCATATTTATAATGCGCTTAAATACCCAGAGATTTCTAAGCGCGGACCCGGGGATCGAACCTGTGTTGCTTCGTGTCGTCTGCTTCCAAGGCATGCACGTTGCCGCTGAGCCATGCTCCCGGGATGTATTGGATTCTTAGAAGAGGTGTACATGTACTGTATAGAAAATATTCATACCTGTAGTCTGTGTTCATGCATGTGGATGTCCATGAATCTTCAAGTAGAAATCCTGGGGAGTTTTACAGTAGTTGTTGCTGTAGGTTCTTTGCAGTCATAGCCTAATTGTGCTGAGAGTGATCAATAGTACATATAAAGTGCTGATCTGTGATGACAGAGTTAGATGTAGAGTTCTTGGATGTGATTGGTGGATGATTGTGTGACTGCTTAACAGTAGACAATGAGGAAGTGGTGCAGAGAGTGCAGTGGAAAGGATAGAAGGGCTGCCCCAGTGTTACTTACGCGCTCCGCGGACAGTGCAGTGGTTCGCAGACAGGACATGCCAAATCCGGGGATTCCGAGCATGAATTGGGAGTGTATCTTGAGGATTAGCCAGGCAGGTGTTGAGGTTATGTTTCATATTGAGAGAGGATGTGTGTAGTGAAGATGGCAGAGGTGTAGAAAGTCAGGGTGTTGGTGTTTGGAGATATGTTTATGAATGGTTTGGAGCAGTATGCTAAATCTAGAAATGTGGCTAACCATTTTGAGACAAAAGGATTGGATGTGGTGTGGAGCACTGTGCCTGATTTGAATGTGCAGGCAATTCTAGTGGTTTATCAGTATATGGCTAGGTTTCATAGTCCACATGTAGTTGTCCTAAACTGTGGTGCTGTGCTTTTGGGCTATATCAGCGCCCCTACTTTGTTGCAAGATCTGTAAAACGTAGTTCAGGCAATCATGAAAGTCTTTCCAAATGCCAAGGTTAGTTTTTCTGCTTTGTTACCTAGAGCAGTATGGGACAATAGTTCTGTTTTTTGTCCTCAACAAAATATTGCCAGGTGTGCAATCAACCGAGGCATGTTTGCTTTCATGCTTAGAGCTGGAATGTTCTTTTGTAATAATGAGAACATTGATTCTGGTAATGTTATTTATTTTAAAGAAGATGGCATTTCTTTATCTTTTATGGGAAACACCATGTTTTTTTGGAACATAAGGGTTGCTTGGGAGAAGCTAATGTGATGATTTCTGGAGGTAAATAAGAAAAGAAAAAAATACAAAATGAAAGGTGTTTCTGAAGCATCTGCAAAAAAAGGCTCTTTTCAGAGCCAACCTCAAAGGGGAATTGGGGCATACTATTTAAATTTTCATACCCCACGCTCAGATTTTTGATTTGTCCACGGAGAGTGCGGTTGCCCGCGGACAGCGCGTATTACATGCAGAGATTTTGGGGTTGAGAGGCATGCAAATGAGAATGAGCAGAGCATGGGATTGGTCAATGAGGTTTACTGGGTGTGTCGTGTAAGGAGAGAGTTTGTCAGTAGGTATTTTCCCTGAGAGAAGAGCAGCTAGCTATGGCTGTGTATTTCAGAAAGCAGATTGTTTGGATTTTGGGAGATTCATGGATAAATTGTTTGGAGGTGAATGCAGATCAATGTGGAGTGGCTGCACTTCTTGGATTCTCTCATGTGGAAGCGCACTGGCATGAACTGCGTCGAATGAAGTGGGTGGATTTGGTACCACTCTGTGCTTTTTTGGTGACAGAGCGTCATCCAGACATTATTATTATTCATTGTGGAGGGAACAGTTTAGGACATGTGTCTTGAATCTCTTTGCAATTTGCAGTGAAAGAAGGACTTGGGAAAGTCATGGCCATGTATCCAAACTCCAGAGTATTTTTTTCCCTTATTGCGCAGAGACAAATGTGGCTGCGTTCTTTTTAATTTGGTCCACAAATAGAGAAAGCAAGGCTCAATGTTAACAAAGCTGTTTGTACCTTTTTGAGAGATGCTGGTATGTTCTCTTTTCAGAATGAAAACATTATGTTTTGTAGCACACACATTTTTCACAGAGATGGAGTACATATTACTTATGCCGGCAATCAGATTTTTCTGTGAAATATACAAAATGCATTGCAACCTGTTTTGGAATTACAGCAATCCATTTTGCAGTAGGTGTTGACCATTTGAAGTTTTTGAAACACAAAAAAACACCACAAAAAGGCTCTTTCCAGAGCCACCACTTCCTCCCATAGAAAAGTGCAATGGTTCTGATGGGGCAGCACCCCCAAAAAATAAATTTCTGCGGATTTTTAAACTGTGAAAGGAGGCTCTGAAAAGAGCCTTTTTTATTTTTTTTGTTTTATATTTTTTGGGGGGTTTTAAACACGACACACAAGGAAAGGAGGGGAAAGGAGGGTAAGGAAGGGACGCCAACCATGGGGATAAGAAAGGGCAGGTGGAGAGAGGAAGATGTAGGGTGGGCCTTATTCAGGTAGGTTGCAGACCTTCTCATGCTCCTTGACCGGTCTCAAAAGCAGTCCGAAGTTTCTCCCCCTGCAGAGTACTGCATCGCAGTACATACCCAATATTGCGACCCTCAAAAGGTAAGGGTCAACAGCAGCATGAATGGCCTGTGAGGCAGCTGGAGGGATGCACTGTCGCATAGGAGTGTCTTTTGTGGTGACTGGAGCGGAAACGGAGGATGCTACAGAGGAACCCAACCTACTACGTTTATTGCAAGGTACAACCTTACGAATAGCCCCACCGTGGTATGACTTAAGGTGTCGCTTCATTGATGTAGTACCAAAGCTATACGAACCAGGCTTGCCACGACTCAGAACCATGCAGCACTGAGCGCAGATCACCTTGTTTGCATGAGCTTTTGACTTTCCATCAACGGTGGTAAATAACCGCCACACCCAAGACTCACAATGAGTGCTAGTAGTAGGGACTACCACAACCTCATCCTCTTCATCCTCTTCATCTGTCTCCTCTGCATCTTCATGCCTGTTCCCCTCTGCAGGCCCTTGGGAACGTGGTGGTGGTGGAGGGGGTTGGGGTGCTGATGCAGAGACAGTAGCAGCAGAAGCAATTTTGGATGCCATCTGGAAGGTTAATAACCAGGAACTAGGAACCAGGAACCAAGAACAGCAACCTGTACAATTATCCTGTTGTAAATCTTGGAAATCCAAAAGCAGAATGAACATCAGTTCTGGGATGTGGCCTTTTATAGGGGTGCTGTGGTGCGCTTCCCGGATACCCGCACCATCCCTGAACACTTTGACCACCAAGAAAGGTCTCAAAAAGTTCCAAAAAGTAGGTAGATCGGCAGGGATATTGTCTCGGACATGTGCAATGGTGAACGTTTTACTGTAAAATACCTTGGATTGCTCAAAAAAGCACTTTGAGGTGTTTGGGGGCCTGGACATTGTCCGCAAATAAGGACACATGCTCAGCATGGGTGCGGTCACATGATGACTTTGCGGCCATGGGACGGTTGTCCACAGGACACCAAATGCGCATGGACAGTTGTGCGCATGCACGCAGATGTTCTACGGACAGTGTTCGGGTTCCCGAACTAATCAAAAGTGTGACACACATGCGGCAGACAGTTGCAGAGATGCACGATGTTCGTAGGACCCAAGTGTGTGATGTGCATTTGTGCCGGTGTTCTATGAACAATGTTGAAGTCCCCGAATAAAATAAATATGCGTCAAAACTTTGTAGACAGGTGGATGGGATATGTATTCTACGGATATATTCATTCTGGTTGCAGACATTGCGAACAGTGGGGGTGTTCTTAGGACACCCCCATTTTGCGTGATTGCGGACAGGCGGACATCTAGTGTGTTCTAAGGACACCTCCATTTTAATTATGAACAGTACAAACAGGTATATTGTCCTTAGGACACCCCCATTTTGGTTAATTATGGACAGGCGGACATTTTGTGTGTTCTAAAGACACCTCCATTTTAATTATGGATGGTACAAACAGGTGTCGTGTCCTTAGGACACTCCCATGTTGGTTAATTGAGGACACCCTGGACAGCCACGCTGTCTGCGGACAACCTGACTGGCTTTTAAAAAAAATCAATAAGACAAAGGGAAATACGAAGAACACACTTAAAATGTTATTATTGTTTAACAGTAGAAAAATTAGGAAAGAGGGGGGAAACAGAAACTGAAACAAATACAGGGTCATTTGGGGTTTGGACCTGATGTATGGGAGGGGAGGAAGGGATATACGTCTCATTGTACCATTTTTCTTGGTGGTGAGGGTTTGGGGATAGTTGGCTGGGACACGGAGATGGGGAACAGGTGCATGTGGGACAATTTTATTTAATGTTTTCTTTAACGTGGTCCACAACACACTCTTTTAGTTGATTGAAGTGTTGCATTAACAAATGCATTTTCAGGTCCGTTCATTTTAGAGGATCTTCTGATATCTCTTTTGGTATATTATTTTCATTGGTTGTCTGGTCTGTTAAAAAAATGTGTTAAGTACACATAAAGTAATGGTTATTAATTGGCTCATATAGAGAAATGTTGTATCTACCATTGTTATCACTCTCTTCACTCATTTCATCTTGTGGGAAATGTCCTTCCAACCATTCCAAAGTACTGGATATTTCTGTGTTAAAAAAAAATGTATGGCAGTTTTAGTGTACCTAATACAGAAAATGTATAAGTATATGAAATAAATGTAGTGTGCTTACTAGTTTTTTACACACTTTTGCTGTTACTGCTGTGTAAGTATTCGCTTGCTTCTTGCTGTGCAGTTTCTGTGAGGTAATTCAGTTAGAGGCATATTTATTTTGTTTTGGTATATTACATTATATTGCAAATGCTACTTCAGTGGATGGATGGTGTCTTACCATTTCCACTTCTTATTTATTCTTAAATGTAATGTATTTATGTGGTGCTTTTTGAACATGTTTGGTGTTTTTATTGTATGATACAATAATGTAAGATACCCCCTGAGTTTTTGGATAGTGCTGATGGTGACCACATCCGCCTGCAGACATGCGCAAGGTCCACAGACAACAAAAAAAATAGCAGGACAGGGGTTTTAGTATTTTCTATGTTATATAAATGTAAGGTAAAGGAGTCTTAGTACACATGTATCACATTTCCATTGTCTATATCTATATTTAGTGAAAAAAACTTTGTTAAAGGGACGTTATGGTTAAGTTGCGCTACTAAAAACCTATAAAATTCAGTGAAAAAAATCTTTGTTGAATGGACATTATGGTTATGTTGTGCTACTAAAAACCTATGAAATTCAATCAAAGAAACTTTGTTGAAGGGACATTATGGTTAAGTTGCGCTACTAAAAACCTGTGAAATTCAGTGAAAAAAACGAAAAACCCCAAACAACTATAATTCGAGCCACCACCGTGCACTGCTAAGCGTAACACCCAGGACATCAAAGATGACATCACAAATGGGTTTGGGGCTAGAAGACATTCTACCCACTTTGTGAACAAGCATGTCACAGTCAACATGTACTTGTTTCTTCGAGAGGAGTGAATCACTAACCTGATGAAAATCAACTTGCAAATCTTACCAAGGCAGTGCCATTCCCCTTTTTTGTAGGTGAGCTCTGTGTGTGAGTGAACTGGGTTAAAATTGAGTACACAAGACACCCCTTTAGGTAAGTGTGGATGTCCTGGCCCATGTGTGGCAATAGGCAACATCACGCACAATGTCTAATGTCGTTTGAAACCCCCTGTGACAGGCAGTGGCCATGTCATGGGTGTCATTCAATATCAGCTTCAGAATGAAGTAGGTACAACGCACTGGTCACAGCCAGATAGGGCTCTCCTTACCAACAAATTATCTTGGATCCGGAACATCTTGGAAAACTTGATCTACACCCAGTGATCCTTATTGCCAGTACAATCCGACTCTGTTAGAGGAAAAATCACTGGGTATTCAATGTGTTGATAGAATTTTCCAATGAATGGGTCCTCTTTCTATGCAGTGATCAAATATGCATCTGTGGTATCTTTACTCCACTGGGCCAACTATGTGCATGGGTTTGTGACCTGGTGGCAGCGGCAGCTTGGATTTCCCCCAGCTGGGGTCCCGTTTCTATGAAATCCCCTTGCTGGGCTCTGTCTTTAGCCAGCTTGTCAGCCAGGTCATTCCCAGTCTTATTTGGCCCCTCTATTTTGGAATGACTTCTTATCTTCTTCCAACAAATGGTCATCTCATTGGAGATCACCACATCTTCAATTGACTCGATCCGTTTGGCACATTTT
Organism: Ambystoma mexicanum; assembly: GCF_040938575.1. Taxonomy (NCBI): domain Eukaryota; kingdom Metazoa; phylum Chordata; class Amphibia; order Caudata; family Ambystomatidae; genus Ambystoma; species Ambystoma mexicanum. The sequence continues at coordinate 355,061,485 of NC_090930.1, read as the reverse complement.
AAAGGTTTATTGTCGGCACAAAGCATGTCACAAATCTCCCAGTTGATCAAGTGCTCCACAAACACATTCCAGAGTCAGTGATTATGACCAGTTGCAAACTGACTACTTTGATGTCCTCTTTTCTTTTTTTCAATTTAAATTGTATTGTTTTTTATACATACAAATAATGGGCAATGGGTAAAACTTTGTTATCACATTGATGTCACCACATCTTCATACCATAGTTCAACCAAAATAAACAATTTTCAATTTTGCCAGTACCCCTCCCATTATTGTCTTTTTGTTCCTTACCCTCCCTCCAACCCTCGTAGACAGGTGGTTATTTCTGTGCAGATCGTTGGCTAAGGTTCTTGCTTCTTTTTATTAGAGGCTATGTTTTTTCTTTGGTTGTGAGTTTTGGCAATTTGCCTTTGTCACCAGTATCGGCTGTGGATGCGTAATGTACAGACTCTCCTTCATCGTATGAGTAGGTTATGTATTGGGATCTTTAATTCACTATTAGCTTGGTTTTGAGGCATGGAGGGCGACAAATTCACACAATAGTTCTTCATTACGTGTGGCTTTTCTGTGGAGTGCTGCTGTAATTTTCTCCATCATATATATGTTTTTGGCAATGTTTATCCATTCAATTTTCGTTGGGAGGTGTGGGGATTTCCATTTGATGACCAACCCTGCTCTTGCTGCTAGTAGTAGGGGCGCCGCTAGTCCTTGTGTTCTGACCAGCTCCTCATCATCTTCCTCTAATCCGAATAAGGTCAGGAGGGGTGTTGCGATCCTTTCCACCCCATCTATCTGTTTGATCCATCCTAACACCTCATTCCAATATATGCGTACTGTGGGGCACCCCCACCACATATGCCAGTAGTCAGCGTTCATTTTACATCCTCTCCAGCATTTCGGCTGTTTGTCTGATACATTTTGGAAAATATGTACGGGTCGTATTGCCATCTGTGAAGTAGCTTTACTGCGTGGAGCTTGTATTGCATTGCGATCGATATCTGGGATGCTGTTTTGCATATCATATCCCAGGCTTGTTGCTCAAATTTTCTTTTGAAGTCTTTTTCCCCCATGTCTCTGAGGTTCGAAGCAAAGTCTTTGTTGAATAGGGCTTTGTACATACATGATATTGGGCCTTTATTCGTGGTGGTCGTGTCAAGGATTTTCTCAAAGGTGGTTAATTATCTGCCTATTTTGGAGTGCCATTCCCGTTTGGATAGAACACCTTTTAGTTGCAGGCATAGAAATCCGGGTATGGAGTGCAGTTGGAGGGCTTCCTCCAGTTCGGTTATTGGTATGAATGTGTCTTCCCTCCATAGTTGTCCAACTCTTTCAAGCCCTGCGTCAAACCACGTTCCTGGAGCCCACAAGTGGCTCACGGGGGATGGCCAGGTTGTTATCCCTGTCATCGATTTCCCTTCTTTCCATATTTCCCATATCGTTCCCAGGATGGGGTGTTCACGTAATCTCTGTGTGAGCTTTGGTGTCGGGACCCACAGGCATTCTGAGAGTGTCGCCGGGGTCAGATTGTCATTGTCAAGTTTTTCTCATTGCATGTCATTTCTATTTCTTATGTGGGGGATGAGAACTCGTAGCTGGGCCGCCTGGTAGTATTCTCTGTATCTGGGAGGCTGATGCCTCCTTGTTCTTTCGGGAGTATCAGCGTTCCGTACAGTATTCTAGGCTTTTTCCCCACCCACAAGAATCTTACTATTGTGGTTTTGACTTGTCCCAAGAAGCCTTCCAGAATCTTTATTGGGATAACTTGGAATGGGTATAGGAAGCGTGGGAGACTAACCATCTTGATGGCGTTGAGGCGGCCCATCCATGAGATTGTAAGCGGTTGCCATCTCGTTAGGTCGGCTTTGAGTGCTGATAGGAGCTGTGGGAAGTTGGCTTTGTAAAGGTCAGCTATGTTTCTCGTAAGGTTGATGCCTAGGTAGCGGAGCGTCGGCCCCCCGATAGTGAGGTTTAATTTGGTAAATTCTGATAACTGATGTGGGGTGGGCTCTTGCAGCTGGAAGAGGATGGATTTGGCTCAATTGATTTTAAGGCCCGATAGCAGTCCATATTCCTCGATGAGTTGCAGAGCGTATGGTATTGATGTCAAGGGGTTCTGGACGTGAACAAGGATATCATCTGCATACAATGCTAGTTTGTATTCCCGTTCCTGTACACGTAGACCCTGTACTCTTATGTCTGCTCTGAGCTTCTGCCCAAGGGGTTCTAGGGACAGTGCAAACAATGTGGCCGATAGCGGACATCCTTGCCTCATGCCTCTTGTCCGGGGAGACCATCGTGAGTACTGTGAGTTCACTGCGACGGATTCTAGAGGTGAGGTGTATACTGCTTTTATTCCTCTGCGAAGAATTGGGCCAAGTCCTATTTTCTTTAGGGTTGCTTCCAGAAATGGCCATTCGAGAGCAGGACGGGTGTGTTAGACATTTTCTTGGCCTCATCTATCAGGTGGAGGGTCTTAAGGGTGGAGTCTGCCCCCTATCTACCAAGGATGAAGCCACTTGATCTGCGTGGATTATGGAGGGCATGTGCGTTTCGAGTTTGGCTGTGAGGACGCGTGTATTTGGCATCTATATTGAGGAGGGAAATGGGGTGGTATGATGGGCACTGCTTGGGGTCTTTGCCTTTTTTTGGAATGATTGTGATGAGTGCCTCGGAGAAAGAGTCGGGTGCAATGCCGGTTTGGAGAATGTGGTTGTAGAGGTCGATCATGAATGGGAGGAGGGGGCCAATGAAAGTTTTGGAGAATCCTGCGCTGTAGCCATCATTTCCTGGGGCTTTCCCAGTCGGAAGTCTTTTGATGGCGTCTTCTATTTCTGTGATGGGGGATTTTAGTGCCTCTGCTATTTCCTCGGTTAGTCTTGGCATAGTTATTTCGTTCATATATTCGGTGATTACTTTCTCATCTGGTGTGGTTTGGGCTGTGTATAATTTCTCATAGAATTGGGCAAAGGCTTCAAGGATATTGCCGAGTGGCTTTCCATGCAGGTCCGTTTCATTTTCTATGGCTGATACCAATCTTTCAGCTCGCTGAGTTCTCAGTCTAACAGCCAGGAGTGCATCTGCCTTGTCTCCTTTCTCATACTGTTTCTGCTTCAGAAATTGGAGTTTGCGAATGACTTGGTTTGTCTCCAGTTGATGTAGTTCCTCTCTCTTCTCGTTTGCCTCAGCTATTCTTTTTCCTCTCTCCGTGTCTGTGGATTGTGTCTGTGGATTGTGCTTCTAGTTCCAATTGTGTTATTTCTTTCCTGAGCTTGTTTTCTATCTGGGTTCATCTCTTTTCTTTGCAGCTCCTTGACTCATTAGTATACCTCTCCAGGTGACCTTCCCTGCTTCCCATACTGTTTGTTTAGAGACTTCTCCTGTATTATTCCATTCGAAATATTCACTGATATCTTTCTCCAGTTTGTCACGGAATATGGGGTCCTTCCAGAGTGATTCATTTTTGCACCATTTTGTGATCCTGTGGGGTAGCATGGATTGAGTGAGGTCGACTATGACCATGTCATGGTCTGACCATGTTATGGGAGCTATTTCTGACATGGTCATCGCTTGCTTTAGGCCCATTGAGAGATACATATAGTTGATTCTGGTGTACATGGCGAGTGTTGCGTAGTAGAAGATGAACCCTAGCCTCTTTGGGTTTACGTGACGCCACGCATCTATCAGGTTGTATGTGTTCATCATCTCAATCACTTCTGTGCAGCCGGCTTCCGGTGAATTGCCAGCGTGTGGGTTACCAGTTTGTCTGTCAAGCGACAGGTCTGCCCTCATGTTCAAGTCACCGCCTATAATCACTTCTCCCTCGGCTTCAATCATGATTTTGGGGATTGTTTGTTGAAGGAACTTAGACTGACCTGTGTTAGGGGCGTATATAGTGATGAGAGTGATAGTGGTGTCTTGTATCTTGCCTGCTAGCATAAGTGCTCTACCGCTTACATCTGTCCATGTTTTTTGGACTTACATTTTGAGTTCCTTACTTATTAATATGCCTACTCTGGCTTTCCTGAGTTGGCCGGAGCCCCAATATTCAGTTCCCAGTTTGGCATACAGAACCTTTTGTTCTGCTCCTCTTATGTATCTCATTTCTTTAAGGAAAAGTATGTCTAGTTTGGCTCTTTTAAATTCTCTGATGATTAACGATCTCTTGGTTGGAGAGTTGATCCCTTTGACATTCAATGTTCCAATCTTGATGGAGGCTAGCCTGTTGGTTTCGGCAGTTGTGAGGTTTGCTATCTGTATTTGTCCCTTGTTTGTTCTCGCATCTGCCTCTTTCAATTCTAGTAGCCTGTGATTTGCACCTCTGTTGATCGATCTGTCTGTCTGTCTTAAATTTTTACCTTTCAGCCTCCCCCCTTCCGAGCTTTTTATTTATTTTTTATTCCCCGTCCGTCTTTGCTTGGTTCCCCTCCCCTCCCTTTTCCCTTCTCGTCCATGTTTTCCATCCTGGTTGGTGGCGTCTGATGTGGACTGGATAAGAACTATCAGTCCAACGTCAGACCACTGAGGTAAACCGTTACGGCACGGTCCACATTTTACATGTAATTGCTTTAACAGTGTGAGCCCCTTCCCGATCCCCCCTCTTTCATAACACAACATTAACTTATATATAAGGATATGACTTGGGATGGACCCTTCTTGGGCCGGACTTCTGTTTGTCCTCTTGTTGTCCCTTAGGGTGTCCTCTTATCCGTCTGTATTTCCTGGAGCCCTTCACTCTCTTCCTTCTTGGACCTTGTTGTTCCCATCGTGCTTTCCTTTGCCCGGGATCTTCTCGGTCTGTGTCCTCTGGGGCCGACCCTAGGAGGTCCGCTATGCATTCTCAGATCTCCTCCTTGGTTTTCAACTGCATTCTTCTACTTCCGTGTTCAAATGTGAGGGAGCAGGGCTATCCCCACCTGTATCTTGTGCCTTGGTCTTTAAGCCATTTCGTGAGTGGGCTACATAGGCATCTTAGGGCTAGGGCGAGTGAGGATAGGTCTTGGAAGGTTGTAATCTGGGCGCCAACAAGTGTAAGAGGACCTCCTGACCTGGCTTTCTCCAGAATCCTGGTTCTATCTTGGTAAGTATGAAATCTAGCTAAGACTGACCTTGGACCACCGAGTGCCCCTCCAGCCCTGTGTATCCGTTCTGTCTTGGGTTCATCAAAATCTTTGTCGGCTGTCATGATTTTAATGATATAGTGGATTTTTTTCTTGAGCTCACCCTCTGTTTCACCCTCTTGCTCCGGAATACCAAAGAAACACAGGTTGTTCCTTCTTTCCCAGTTTTCTAAATCGTCCATCTTTAGTCGGAATTCTTCCTCTCTTTTTCTATTTCTCTTATTTGCAGGTCCATTTGTGTCAGGAGGGTGTCTATTGAGGCTTGATTGTTTTCGACCCCTTCAAGTCTTTTCTCGATATTATCCATTCTTTGGGGTATCTTGTCAATTTTACCACCCAGGTTGGCTCCCAAGTTCCTGATTTTACTTAGTAGTGTGGCGATGTCCCCTTTAGTGGCAGCAGCGCCTGTATCAGTTGTATCCATTGCTAATATGGTCTTCGGTCCTCGGGGCTATGGGGGCGGAACGTAGGCATATTTGGAAAGCTTCTTTTTAATGTTCATACATGGTCGCTACCGACGAGGAGGCACATGCCCCTTTTCCGGGGGCCCAACCCTTGGCGTGGTAGGTTGTGTCTTTGGTTTCGGTTAGAGTTGGGTCGGGTTTAGTGGCACTCAACCTCTGTGAACGAACAATTGGGCGGTGTGGCCTAAGGCTCTTTAAGCGTCTTGCACTTTAACCGGGGTGCCTTAGGTAAGGGTATTGTTTAGTTCACACCTCCCTTCTTGGGTGGTCGTCGTTCGTTCTCTTGGTGTTGGTTCACCTGAGGAGGCACACGCCCCTGTCACGGGGGCCCAACCCTCAGTATAGGTGTCCTTTGCTGGCTTGTTGGGTTCGAAGTGGGGTCCCTTTTCTCTTGCTGGGTAGTGGTGCTTTGTGGGGAGCATTTCAATGGGAGGTATATGGGTTCCTTGAGGCGGCTTTGCACGCTTTCTGAGATATGAATGGTAGGTGGGTTGGCTTGATGTCTGCCATTTCACTTTCTCCCTACATAGGTGGGGCTTGTGGCTTGCTCTACTTCCTGGTTGTGAGATATTCCTGAGTGGCCTTTCTTTATTTAGGTTCCCTGCTTAGTTTTTCCTCATTGGTCATGCAAGACTGAGCAGTGTGTCCTGCTCTATTTGGGTGTGCATGGATCCTTGCCCCTTATGCTCTTTTCCCATTTTGCTACCAGTGTGTTCCTTAATGCTGCTCGGGTGTGTACCCCTCACTTGTGGGTACTGCTCTCTGGGGTGTGGGGAGCTGCCTCACGTTGTGTCCTTTTTTATGTTTTGAGGTGTGGGCTGAAACGTGGTATGCTTTTCTGGGGGGGGCCTGTTGTGGCCCTGATCCCTGATGCCTTTACGGGTTCACATGCATCTGTAAGCCCTCCGCGCAGCCCATGTCCCCTCAGTGGCTGCCGCAGGAGAGGGCTGCGTGAAGGCCCACCCCCGCCCACTCAGCCGACAGGCCCCACACCGGGATCTCTGTGTTGAAGCCTTCTGGGCTGGTGGCGCAGCGGCGGGGGCCCGCCTGTGGGGCTCTGCAGGCCTTTTGGACTGTTTTCACTTCCTGTGTGCTGCTGGGGGTTTCTTCCTGGAGATTTTCTTTAGTCTGGGCAGGCTTTATGTCCCACTGCGGCGGCGTACACTTTTCACCCCAGGGAGAGCAGGGGGCCCTTTGGCAATTCTCTGCCTGACGCGTGGGTCGGGTTTGATGCTTTCCAGTTCTTCAGGACACTGCTCATGTGCTCTCACTTGGCCTGCCGGTGCATTTGCCGTCTTGCGGGGGATTCCCCTGCCTTTGCTGGATCTCGTCGTGGCCGCAAACCTAGTTGGTGGTTTTACGACTTTCCCTCATCCAATTTTAATTGGGATCTCTCCTGCTGGTGGGGGGGCTTCACACAGCCCTCGATTCATTGGTATTTCCATGGGGGGTCTCTAAGCGGGGGCTCAACTCGCTTTATGGACCCAAAGGTGCAGATTTTACATGCTGATGCTGTTCATCCGTGCGCCCCCTGGTGGCCAACCGGTGTCCTCTTTTCTAACCAGAATAGGGTATTGGGTATCATTCACTGAGGCATTCCCAATGCCAGCCACTAGATTGTTTTCCCCGTTGTTATCAACATGGTAGGAACACCCATCCAAATAAACTGTGAGTATCCCTTGACATGTGTCTTCTTCATAGACCTTGTGTGGGGAAGTTAAGTACACCTTCATGTTGTTTTTGGTCATTAGACTCTTGTGTTGTCCATATCCAACCTCCACAGGAACTTTTTGCATGGACAGAATCCAAGAAGTAAATCTGGAATTTTGAACGTTCCCATCCTCGCTTCTGTCACTTTGGAGATATTGCAAGGGTTGTTGAGAAGTCTTGACAATGATGTGCTCCTCTTGGATGAATTGGCAGTAATTTTTTAATGCCCACACCATTGCCAGGAGAGCCTTCTCATTGACATTTTCCTCCAGAGAGGACAAAGTCTTATTTGCACATGAGATGACTTTGTTGACCTTGCCATGCTTTTTATACAACACTACTGTTAGGCAACTATCTGAGAATGCTGTCTCCAAGAAGTACTACTTGTTCTTTATGGGGTAAGTCAAACAAGGATGCCTGGCAAAGGCTTCTTGTCAGTTTTTTTAACTGCCTTGGCTTGTTCTAGACCCCGCTCCCACATTTGGTTCCTTTAATAAATGGACCATGGGTCGAGTGACCTCTGTGCAGTCTTCAATAACCTTCTGACTATAATTATTGAGTCCAATGAGTCCAAGAAGGCTTCTTAATTCTCGTGGAGTAGTAGGGTCTTTTAATTTCAATAAGGCGTTAACCTTCTTCACCTGGGAATTAAGATACTCAGGCATGATCTTGTGCCCTAAGAAGATCACTCAGGTCTTACACCACTCTGTCTTTTGAAAGGACAGTTTTTCTCCAGCTTACTGCAACTGGGTTAGAACAGCAGATTTCTGATATATGCTTCTCCACATTTGAGCTCTTGATCAGAATATCATCCACATAGGCCAGATTGCCCCTTTTCCCCAAGGGGGTTCGGGTCCAAGTATATTGCTGGCCCCTGAATGTAAAAGCAAGCTTGAACTGGTCTTCCCTACTCATGGGTACTGTCCAGTAGCCATCGGTCAGGTCAATGGCAGTGTAAACATTTGGCCCTTTATCTATTTAGTGAAGTGGCCACCTTGACATGTGGACCAGTTTATTCAACTCCCACAGGACTGCATATAGTCTCCATTGGCCGCTGGGTTTGAGTATCCCCAGTATCAGATTGTTGAAGGTACTGTGGACTGGACACATTATCCCACAGGATTCTAAATTCTTAAGAATCTCTGTGAGTGACTGAATGGACATAAAAGGTAACTGGTATTGTTTCACAAATACAGGAGCCATCTCTGGGTCATTGTGAATTGTTGTTGAATGAATAGAGGTACATTCAAAGTGGTATGAGTCTATTGAAAAATATCTTGGAATTCCAGAAATACCTCCATCAGCTTTTGTCTCTGCTCCTCGGTCTCACATTTATAAGCACGATTGATCCTTTCCTCAACCATCTGCTTGAAATCTGGAAAGACCTCAGGCTTGGTAATTTTAGTGGTATCCTCCAGTTGGGTGGAGAGATCTATTTTGATGGTGTTGACCTGGACAGCAGGAACCGGGGATTCAAGGAACTGGTCCTTGACTAGGAATACTTCCTCCTCCCTCCTAATTTCACAGTTCACCTCTTCCACCCTGTAGGGGCAGGAAGAGTATACCATGAAATTTCCCCCATGCCAAGTAAACATCTTTTCTGGAGGAATACCATTGCTGATGTTGAAACAATGGTTTGGGATTGGTCCCAGCTTGCCTGGCTCCCACCTCCTATTGGTTGCACTCGCTGTTATTAGCCAATGAGTGGAACCGGCAGGCTGGAGCTGGCCCAGATCATCTGCTGCATATGACGTGATCCAATTTATTTATTTCTTCTACCTTCTACCACTGGAGCACAATGTCTGCTTTTTCAGCCCTCCTGATTGCCTGCCCATCAGCCAGATTGCCACAGGGTCGTGGGGTAAGTGTGTGCTATATTGTGGTGCACACGGCACCTAAAGTGTGTTTTGCCGCACCTCTGTCTTGGGGAACTGGATGTATCTTGAATACATTGGGGACTGCAGGACACCCATCCTGCCTGGACTTTACCCACTATGGGTCGGTTGTGCATATTTTTCACTTTTCTTGACTGGTACCTCGATGTACCTTGGCCCTGCCAAGATGCCCGCTCCGACTGGCCTTGCCTGAGTAGCTTGCTTGGCTCCCACCTCCCATTGGTTGCACTGGCTGCTATTAGCCAATGAGAGCAACCAGGAGGCGGGAGTTGGCCCCATACCAAAGGCCCTGCCTACTCCCTGTCACGCCAGGGCAAGTATCTTGTTGTATTGACTCTTGCATCTGTGTGTGTGACCGCCCTGCAACATGGGGTAGGCACCATGTTTATGCCCCTGTATTGACTCTTGCATCTATGTGTGCTGCAGCCCTGCAACATGGGGTAGGCACCATGTTTATCTCCCTGTATTGACTCTTGCATCTGCGTGTGCTGTCGCCCTGCCTGTGCTGCCCCCCTGCAACATGGGGTACGCACTATGCTTATGCCCCTATATGATGTATTACCTCTGTACGTTCCACGATGTAATTCACATCTTGCGCTTTCATTTCTGTAACATGAAACACTTAATGTAACCGTATTCTTTAGCTAAAAGCGTCTAGATACCTTTGGGTTTTGTGCACTATATAAGTGACAAATAAATATAAATAAATAAATAAATAAATAAATACATAAATAAATAAATAAATAAATAAATAAATACATAAATAAATAAATGTAACTAAATCAATAGAATAATGCCGGACATCAAATACCATTCAAATAAAGGTGTCTGTGCCCAAAGTGATACTTTGAGGGTGGTTGTTATCCACCAATATTCAAATGGTGTTGTGTTATAGGTCTAAAGGTGTTAGTTTTCAATACAAATCTTGTTGTTGGTGAAGGGAATTAAGATTTATTATTTATTTATTATTAGATGTATTATTATTTAGATTTATTTTACTTCCTGATGTCTGAGGTTCTTTCCTTCCGTAATATTGAGGGGAATAGTGAATTGTCACACCTGTCCTCGGATGTTGACCTCTTCTCATATTTGAACTTCAACAGCATAATGCAACAATTGAGGTGACTGGAATGCTTTTTCAGTGTTGTCAAAGCACATGGGGTTATCCTCCAGTCGGGACCAGGCATCATTATTGATTAGGTTAAAATTAATTAGAAATCGGTTTAGAATGTCACTTCCCAGATAAAAAACAGAGGGGACATCTCTCAGGACCCAACAATTATGTTCTATACGTTTGTCGCCAATGGACATTTGAGCATGGGATCGCCATACCGAAGGAAGGACGGCATATTAAGGATGCTGTAAGGATAGACAGTTAATTAGCCATTGCAGTTGGGACAGCAATAATCGGGAGACTTGTGCCCTCTGATTTAGAGGAGGATCTATAGTCCACAGTCCAGCTAGACGCAGGGAACTAGAACCGGCCTTGGAATTGTCAAAAGATGTTGATCAGCCATTGCAGTGGGGGTAGCGACAACTTTGAGACATGCACCCTCAAACCTAGAGGAGGAACTACAGTCCATAGCCCAGCAAGATGCAGGGAACAACACCCGGTCTTGGAATTGTCCAAAGACGCACTAAGGAAATTGGGAAAAGTGTAAAAACCCAAAAAAGAGGAGAATTCTCGAGGATTAAGCATCTGAGAAACTAGCAAAGCTGATACCAAGCAATTGAATTTTTGGACATCTGGATATCCATTCTGTGTAATAGCTTGAAGATAGGAACAAAGGAAGGGGCCAGATGTGGATTCCCCAATGGTTCCAAGAAGACAACAGATTATTGTATATCACAATTGAATGTGGTTTCTACCCCTGATGAATTTCCGAGAAATAATAACTACAGTTTAAGGAAAGAAACATGTTGGGAGCGTGGTTGTATGCAGTGTGAATGATTGAAATGAGTGGAGTGAGCACTGTGAAGTTTAAGTGGTATGGACTAAGGTGGGCCGTCTCATTTGAAGAAGGTTTTTTCATCAATGATACATGTTGTGAATTTATTTAACAAAAGAATCAAAGAACTGAGGAATTAAGAGACCACAGAAGATTGTTATAATACAGTGTTAATATGCAGAAAGAGTGATGTCTGTTTTAGATGTTTGTATACATATTTGAGATAAAATAGGAGTGTATACATTGTTTTATGAATCTATGTTTTAGAGAAAAATCAATAAAAATATATTTTCGATACATAATAAATAGTATGTGATGATTTAATGTATAATAAACACATACAAGCAAAGACACACTATTGGTACAGGGGAAACAAGTGACCCTGTGAATATAATGTATTGTACCAAAGTGTAGAGGCCTGTTCACACATGGTCTAGAGAAACATTTCCTCTAGTCTTTCGGATGTTGTATAAAGCATTTTGAGCATGCACCAGTTAGGCAGGCGATGCTTGGAATTTGTGGTTTCCAGACCTATTTCCCATTTATCAATCAATTTAAATGTGGGAATGGTCTGATCTTTTGGGAGTTTCCTGAATAATTCTTTGATGATGAAGCCACTTCCATTATTCAGGCAGACTATGACGAGCATAGGCTCTCCCGCCTCCTTTAACTGAATGGTAAAAACAACTGTTTGTCCTTTTTTTGAATGCCCGTCAGACTTTGAGCAGGTACTTCCTTGTCTGGTTTTACAGAACTCAATGTTTCTTCTGATTTTGGACTGGTATAACATTTTAGGGTGTCCCCTTCCAGTGATAATTGCTTTTTAAAACTGGGAAGAAGGTTTATTCTCAAGAATGGAGAACGGTTCCCGTCACCAGTTTGTTCTCCTACAGAGATGACAGTAATGTCTGGGACTTATTTTTTAAATGGAATTCTACATTCTCAGAACTTTGATCAATTAAGTGACAGGTACCATTCCTGCTTAAATAATTGATACACATTTTTATTTTTATGAGCCAGTTAGTCTGGTTTCAGAGGACCTAGTTTGCACAGTCAATCAGTGGTGATAACCTCCTCATGAGAACGTTCCCCAGTAAACAAGGTGTGCCCTCTGGAGTCACGACTATCAGAGGATGTTTAACTAGTGCCGTCCAATTATTATCTCCAGATCTTCAATCCCTTAGACGGAAATATCATTCCCGTCAACATTATGGAGTTGTCCCAGGAAGTGGTGTGAGGAGAATTTGTTGGCCCTACCCCGTCCTGAGTTTAGTTTTTTCTCTTGTAGGGATACCCCACTTTCTGAAAGAGAAGGTTTGTTTACCTGAGTCCTCCAGGGAACTTCTCTTTCAAAGGAGATAATGCAGAGTTCATTCGCAAAGTGGGTTCTTCTTTGACCTCTCCTACTTACCCTTTTTTCTTTTGGTTCTAATATTTCATGGGTATAAGAGTGACTTTCAGACTGAGAGGTTTTTAAGGGTTCTGTTTGGGTGAGAAAGGAAGGTTCCTCTAGGGCTTGGCATCTTCCCCCCAACTGGCCCCCCTACACCTGGGTCAGCTCCTCGGGAACCTGTGGTGCATCAGACGTTTCCTCCCGTCATGTCCCCCCTGGGTGTAGGGGGAATGCTGGTAAGTAGGATTAGGTTGAGGGTTGGACTGAGCCCTCAGCATGAACACCAGATCATCATCAGTTGCTGGACCTGTCACTCCAGTTGGGAAACTTTTTCTGAGCTGTAAGGAGGTCTCTGATCATACCCAGTGCCTTAAGTGGCACTACAAATCGAGCCGGGGCTCATCGAGGGGGCGTGGCCTAACAGCGGGGGTCTTGATGGCCCGTTAGGCCACGCCCCCTCGACGAGCCCCGGCTCAATGGGCTACTGCCACCCCTGCCAGGCAGCCTTTTGTAGAGATTAGCACCCTCTCCCCTATGGGGAGAGGGTGCTGATCTCTGCATTTATTTTGTGTAGGCTTGCCTGGTAGGGGACAGCGCCTGCTTATTCCGCCTTAATGGTGGTGCTGCCCCTCGCCAGCTGGGGAGGGGCAGCACCACCATTAAGGCTGAAAGGGTGAGGCCACTGGAATCAGAGGCCTTTTTCCTAAATACTGAAACTCCCGCGAATCCTCGGGAGCTCCAGTATTTAGAAAGCAAGGCCTCTGCTTCCAGCGGCCTCACGTTTCTCCATAATGGTGGCGCCGGCCGACGGGAATCTCTTGATTAAAGGGATGCCTCGCAGGTGCGGCGCCACCATTATGGCTGAAAGGCATTTTTTTCTGTAGCCTGAAGCTCTCGCACACGAGCGAGAGCTTCAGGCTGTAGAAAAAAATGCCTTTTCGTGTAGTGGCCGGGGCTGTCAGGGGAGATTACTGGGCCCCGGCAGGGCCCCGCCTCAAAACGAAATTTCGGAGACTGCCGGGGCTCAGACCCGGGAGGCCCCGGCCCACTTAAAGCCCTGATCATACCTCTGCTGCTCCTAAAACGAATAACTGTCCCTTCTCCCAGAGCAGCTCGGGTATTGAAAATGTCACCCTTAATTTTCCACCATGGGTCTTCCTTCTCCCTGGTTCAGGCATATATTGTCCTAGAAGCGGAGATAGCGAGAAGGATTATTTCTTGAAGTTCTGGTTCAGGGGTGCTTGGGGAAAAGGTTCATGCTGGGAGGTGGAGTAATACTTCTATCTTGAGAGAAGCTTGGAGGCAAGTTTCTCGGGCAGTTCTTACCTGGTTGGGTCCCCCACCTCTGTGTTGGGGGAGTGCATATATACCCCAGGATTGCCCGATTACCTGTGTATCTCTGGATTATATTTAGGTGTCAGGGTCATATGGCTCACCATTCTGGTACCCCGGCTGACTACCATTCAATTGGGCTGGGTCAGCGGGTTGCCTCTGCCTTTCATTCGGCTTGTTGGCAGAAGGAGTATTTTAAGGCCCCCTGTCTCCAGATCTAGATGCAGCGCAGCGGCAAGTGAGGAAGAGGGTTTAGGGGTTTTGGGGTTGTTTTAACTCTCAGTGGGCTTCTGGACCTCACATATCCTGCTGACTTGCAATCACCCAATTCAGGGTACTGTGCTCATGAAAGCATTGCATCAGCTGAATCACAATGTATTTGGGGAGTGCATGGAATTAGGTGGACGCAAACCCCCGACTATTGGTGTTCACGCATCGGGAGGTCTGTGCAAATGCTCATTTTAAATCCTGCACAAAGTCCCTAGGTGTAGGTGCCTGGTCTTCCCCACATGACAATTTATATGCTACCTTGCAGGCCTCTTGTGGGTTCTGGTGGGTGGCAAAATGTTTCCATATGGCCGCCTTATAGGTAGACAATTTGTACTGATCCTGACCCTCCAACTTCACAAAGAAGCTGGAGTATTCGGGGGAGAATGTCCACTGGACAAACTCTATACAATTCACATCACTTTTATTTCCAAATGATGTCAACATTTGCTCAGAAAACTCTAAGTGCTCCCATACCGAATATTTTGCATTCTTGTGGTAGGGAGTCAAAAAGTTCTTTATGAATTTTATCTGTCAAATTGTGTCTTTAACAAAACCCTTTCTTTGTTTCCCTGTCTATTTGTTCCTCTGCACCTGAGTCCATTCACATGCTGACTCAGAGTTGCTATTGTTACTCAATTCCCTCTCTTGTAGTCGCTCCCTATCTCTATGAGACTGGTAATACCTCCCGAAACCACAGGGTCTGGACTCGTCTTGTCTGTGCTGCTGTGACTGCTTAGGGTAATTTCCCCTGTAGCCACCTTTGGCACAGGATAATACTCAGTATCTTTCTCAGACTGAGTCAATTGTGTAGTCTCCCCCCTTCCAGACAGTCTGGGGAATTGTATCCCATCCCCTGAATGTAAGGAGGCATTTAAGATGCCTCTCCTGGACTGAAGATTTGGATGTTCTTCTCCATCAAAGCTAGCTAGGTCGTATCTCTGTAATCTCATTTTTATTAAGTCCAAATGGCTTAAGTTCTCATCAAGGGAGTTTTCATGGTCATTCATACTCACTGGATTATTCCTTACTTTCCAGGACACACTGGTCCAGCCACCTTCCCTTTTTTGTGTTAGAGGTGAGTGCTCCTCAATCTCAGATAAGGACTGGCCTTCTGGATCAGTTTGGCTAGACCTGGCTAGGTCTAGGTGACTTATGTTTCCTTGGGCTTTATAGTTGGATCATAGGAAGTTGTGGTTAACTGGCTTGAAGTTCCTGATGGGAAGGGCATCACTCCTGGATCACTGGGCCATTTCCCAAATCCTGATTGGTTATGGTACCTCAATGCCTGTTTGTAATTTTCAATTTAATTTGCCAAACTCTCACAACTGCTTCTCTCTGTCTGTATTTCCTTATGGTGTTCAGAGACCTGGGTTTTTAACTCTGAGACCAGGGCCTGATTGGCCTCAAGCACTTTACTCTAGGCCATTAATTGATTTTTAAATTCCCTGATTTCATTCTGACTTGACTTATTTTCATTTTGTGCGGCCTGCATTGTGCGTGCATATTCAAAGTGGTGGGCTTTCAAAATACCAATCTCTTTCTCTTGCGCATTTATACATTGCACTGCCTGTAACAGGTCAGCTTCTGCTTACCTCACACGCTCTGTGCGGCTTTTTAATTTTCTTGCCTATTTCCAGCCAGTTCCTAAGATTGATTATTCTGCTTAAATGATGTTTCCTTTCTGAGCATATTGATACATGATTGTGCATAACCTCTTTCTATGAGGAAACCAAAACAACTATTTTTAAAAGCACCAGGATGACTTTGTGACAGTGCACATATGTTTTTGAGGTACAGACCACGGTTGTACGCCCTATTGCAGAAGAAAATGCTGCTTTTCAGAATAGCGTTGTCTGCAAACAGACTTCAGCAATCTGGGTTGGAGAAAGTAAAGAAACCACAAACAAGTGATGAAGATATGAAGGGCTCAAAGACATTGGGCCTCATTAGGAGTTTGGAGGCAGCCATGCCCTTACATGCAGTAAGTGTTGTTGTTAGAATTGCTTTTAGGTTTTATTTCTTCCATGTGAAATGTGTTAACTCATTTGTTCCCTTTCTCTCTGATCACTTTACTAGCCTCATCTAATTTTCACTCATGTTGTTGTGTGAGTTTAAGTATGTGATAATTAAGCACTAGGCATTAAGCATTAAACACATCAGCAAGCATTAAGGAATGGTGAGTGGATGCTGTGTATTTCACAACATCATTGGTAACGGCTTTATATGCTGTAGAGGGAGGAATTGTTTGTGGCTTTTTATCCGCATGAATACTATTATCTACTTTGCAAGGTACTGTAGTGCGTGCACAGTTTTATAGGCCTGATCTGGTAAATGTAAATGATATGGGGTAGACAAATAAGTAATCACAAATTCTTCATCTCTACCAAATTATACACAATCACAATCATAAAATAATGACTATGATAGAGATTATATTCAGTCTCTTTGAGCATGGTTATTTTAAAACTTTGTGGTCAACAATTAAAGCACATTGTCAAGGCAGAAATCAATGCAGCCACTACCTAATAAGTATCTGCCTATATACAGTCTGTTTTCAAAATCACTCAGATCTTAAATTTCAAGAAGTTTGCAAGTGGCAGCCGTCCCATACCCACCAGCAACACACGTATTGAACAGAATTCAAAGGACAAGTGCATGCCTAGATGAGCATAGAGCACATGTGAGCCCACCACATAAATCAAATGTGGAATTTCTTTATGCAGGACACGCTTGGTTTAATCTAGTAAACTGCATTAAATCTTTTTTTGCTGTGGATGTAAGGAATATCTTGTGTACCAAATTGTCACTGTTCAATATACATTGTCAAAATAAACTTATTTTTCCACAGTGTATACAAAATGAAATTGTGCATGCAATGACCTCCTAATGAATCAAGTTACAACATTTGAACTCAAACAAAAGTCTCGAAAGTTGAATGAAATATCAGCCTTTTCCATGCTAAAGTGACTGTAATGTTATATGGGAACAGGGTTGTACTCCTTTTTTGAAGATAATTTTGACAACTATTTAGAATGATTGGTTACGATGGGGACATAGATATATATGATCAGATAGTTCTCTCATTGGGAGCATGTGCATAGACTTGCATATTAGCCCAGAAGTTTAGGGGTTAAATGGCAAGACATTGGGCTTCGTTACGAGGTTGCCTGCAGGCCACCGGTGCCCGCAACCTCACCTGACTATTTCCACCCTCTGACATCATGGTGCTACCGGGATATCACCAGTGGTGGAGGAATGGTAAGTTCCATTCCCGTGGTATCCTGAAGCACTGGCACCAATAGTAACAGTGCTTCTGTAAAAGACCTGCTGTTAGGGGCCTGAACTACTGGCGGGTCATGACTGCCGGTAGTTCACAGGCCCTACCGGCAGACTTGAAGTGAGCCAGTCCGGAAAGTGTGCCAGTAACACTGTTACCGACACCTTTATTTCCGGACCGGCTCACTTAGAATGAGGTCAATTGTGTTTCTTAAAGTACATGTGGGCCATTGGGCAAACATTAACAACATGGCCATCACTGTAAGCTACTCTTCTTCATCATAAGTCTGCAGGTTATTTATAGATCCACAACATGAAGAAGATTGAACAATTAGATCTGATTGTGTTTAAATTATAACAATATTGTAAATCACGTATATTCATAAGTTCACGAATGTATCATTCCTGCATGATGGGCTTCTCAACATAGTAATTTCATGGTTATTCCATAACACTGTGCAGTGTAAAATCAGCTGAATGTATACCTCGCGTACAAAGGATTTCTAACCATCGAAACACCATTTGCTCATTATAAATACCCAATAAATAAAATAAAATAAAATAAGTGCTTCCAAAGCATTGCTCGGAAGTATAACAAATACACACCGAAGCAGTAACATCCAGACGTTGAGTGATACTATTATATGCACACATATTAGAATAATCTTAAAAGCTTGCTTTGGTCCAATTTATAACAATGCACCACTATGTGGCAAACCCACTAGACTAGAACTTGTTAGAAAAAGGATCTGTTTTTAAGGAAAGCAAATCTAATATTTTCAAATTCCTTGACGACATTCCATCTCTTTGCCTGCCAATAAGAAAACACAACATGGCTTTGGACCAAGGAATACGCTTAAGCTCCACTGTAGCCCGGCAATGAAGGAAATATAGCATGCACGGCATTTCACTAGGATGTGCCAGAAATATAGTTATTGTGTACATTTACAAGGATAGACACAATGAGACGAATGCAGCCAGAAGGAACATTTAACAACTAAACAAAAAACTGCTGGCCCCGTATATACCATATTTATTGAATTAGTATACAGAGGTGAATGGCTGCTGTTCACTATTTAAAAATGGGTAGACATAATTCAGTATTTGCCTTCATATAAACAAAAAAATGTAAGCAAATGGCCCTTCTCTTTAACATACATAACATAGGCCATTTACATTATATTTAATTAAGATAACAACTGACTTTTGGTGATTGGATAATAGGGCATTCCAACAAACGCACAGAACAAAGAATATGAAAATGTCAGTAATTGGTTTGATATTAAAAAGCACAGCATGAGCCTTAGAGCTTGGAGCCTTCCACAGTGGACCACGCCGTGTAGGGACCACTGCTAGGTTAGGGGGTCAGCTGAATGCTCTAAGCTGCCAACCCAGAGGGTCCTGACCTACATCGCAGAGACCTAGTAGCCCTGCCTTGGGTATCCCACCAGACCCCCACAACCATCCTGGGCCCCATCCAGCATGCTTGATTTGTCTCGCCCAGTGTTCAGGCCCGTTGGGCCCCACCTGCTCTGGTGCAGGTTGGCATGCTGCCTTCCCAGGGCCCCAGTCAGGTTTTTGTGGAGGCGCCTGTGGCCTGTGGCAACACAGCTGTTCCACCGTAAGACACTTCCCACCACATCAACTACTGGAGCCTGGTCCAAGAGAAAATTTGGAGTCAGCTGGGCCGGTTACCAATTGGGCCATCTGGCCTGAGAGCCACAGGCAGATGGTCAGTCAGGCCCAGCCTTAAAAAGAAAACAGTCAAGATGGCTTGTTGGCCCTGAGGCTGGGCCTGCTGGTGCCCAGGTTTGGGCCGCTCAGACTTCTAGCTCCAGTCCCCAGGGCTTTGGTCATTGTCCACACCCTTGAACTAGCCTGCCCAGCATGCCACCCATAGCCACAGTGCCTTAGGCCTCCTATAGGCAGGTTCCTGCCACTCTGCCATGGATGGGGCAAGGCCATCTGTTCTGCTAAGCTGACCTGAAAGGGAGAAGAGTGCTCCCTGCATGTCTGCACCCCCACAGATGCACCCACAGTGTTTCCGAGTTTCCTGGTTGGCCCACGGCACAGCAGGAAGGACAGAGAGCCTTCCAATGTTGCTACTGTGGTGGCACCTTTAATAACAGCTTGGCTCAGAGGATGACTTTCAGTAGATCACAGCGAGGTAGCTGCTTTGCTTCTTACTAAACCCTGATCCATAATCAAGTAATCCACAAATGATTTAGAAACTGGTTCCCCACTATGAGTGACAGAGGGGTCCCTTCTGTCCACACTCGAGTCCCGAGGCGAGTGGATCTACGCACCGGCCCATAGGCCAGCTGTCCTAACCTTACCAAAGTTCCACAGCACTGCAGTATATTTACAGTTTACCTAGGATTCTGACTTAGAGGTGGCCAGTCATAACCCCACTAGTGGTATTGTAGGCCCATTGTCTCGTCAGCCAAGCAAATACACCAACTATCTGACCCTGGGTTTCCTCTCATTCTAAGCAGGATTACTATCTCAAAAACAAATCATCAGTAGGGTAAAACAAACCTGTCTTGCAATGGTCTAATCCCAGCTCAAGTTCCCTATTATTGTGTTAACAATCAAACGCTTGGTGAAGCCTGCTTCACAATGATAGGAAGAGTAGACATTGAAGGGTAAAAAAGCAAAGGCAGTTATTCTGACACCTCCTGTATGAAATCCAAGAGGTCAAATGAATCATGAAAACCCTCTTTCACAGTCTGTATTCATATTTAAAATTGTGATCAAGTGAGCTTTTGCTCTTCTGCTTCATGGGAGGTTTCTGTCCTTGCTGAGCTCACCTTAGGAAACGGCATTATCATTTGACAGTCAAATTCCACACCTGACAAAGTGAGGAGCACCCAGTGGGCACCGGGTGCTTTGATACATAAGTGAGAGCCTCACTGGTCTCTCCCCACCTCATCAGGAAAGTGAAAGGAAGATGAGTAGTGGGATTTCACCGCCTCCCACATATTCTACACATCTCAAGTCTCTTCACAGTGCTAGACCAGAGTCAAACTCAACATGATCTTCTTCCCCCACTTATTCTACCAAGCCTGATGCCTTGGATGTGCTTTTTTGCTAGATAGTACTTAGAGAAAGTGGGAATCTTGTTTATTAATTCATCCATTCATGTGCGTCACCATTTAGATGACACGGCATTTGGCTACCTTAAGAGAGTTATAGTTACCCCTGCTATTTACCTAGGCTTCAGTGAATTTCTCCACTTTGACATTCAGAGGCTTTGTTTTAATTAAAGAAAGTAATGCTCTAAACATGGCATTCCTATGTCTTCTGAACAACCCTAATCCACTCCCAAATATGTGCACACAAATATTTGTAGCTATATTTTTAAGTGCATTATCTCCTTTACATGGTGCTAAAATGTTGTTGATTTTCTAAAAGTAAAAGAGCAAATTAAAGATATTTCAATACATACGTAGTTAGTGTGCATGTGATCATGGCCATTTATACTTTTTGATTTTTGGACTCAAGTTCTGAAATATGCTACTGCATGTAACAATTTCATTTTGCTTATACTGAGATTTAAAATGCACACTAAAAATCCAATATCTATTTACCCCCAAATACAAAACCAGTAAAATGTGTAACACTTATTAACTTGATTGATTTTAATTCTTGAATGTGGTTATAGTAAGCAAATGTTGGTAAATGAATTCATGGTTTGTTTCCTTCTATTTATGAACATTTTAACGTTACTTGTATGTTACTGCTTTAAGTGATGTAGTATGGTCTTTTAGGTTCGAATGAACCAATGCACAATAATCATCCCACCTCCCTGCACGCCCACAGCAGCTCTGATTGGTCGCTTTGACCGTCGTTCCGGGCCTAGTACGCTCGACAATCCCTGCCTGCAGCATTTCCAACCTGGAAAGCGGGTGAGTGTGCCCAGGATCATGCTCTGTGCCATCTGGTGAGCATCTTTTTTGTGTTTATTGTGGGATCCGAGCCCCGTTTGCTGCCTCTTCTTTCCCGATCCCTCCCGCTCCTACTTCCTACTTCACCCTCATCCCGCCTCCCTGCACGCCCTCCACTCCTCCCATTAGCTCTCCCAACTGGTCTTAACTGGCCCTCCTAGGGCAGCCCTCTGCCCGGCAGCCCATAGGCTAAGGACCCAAGGCAAAGGACGGCTCCTCCTTGATGGCTCCTGATCGTATCTGCAGGTATCCGCAGGAGAAGCAAGAAGCCAACAATAAGTGTGGACAGGGCAATCACTGCCCTGCTCAACTAAGGAAGCCTCTGAGTGGAAAGTTGCACTTAGTAGTGTACCCAATTGCATTTAGAAGTTGTGACCAATAGCCTCTCTGAGGAAAGTTGGATTTATTAGTGTGCCCAATAGCCTCTCTGAAGAAAGTTGCATTTAGAAGTGTGCCCAATTGCATTTAGAAGTTGTGACCAATAGCCTCTCTGAGAAAAGTTGCATTTAGAAGTGTGCCCAATAGTCTCTCTGAGAAATTTTCATTAAGAAGTGTACCCAATTGCATTTAGAAGTGTACCCAATTGCATTTAGAAGTTGTGACCAATAGTCTCTCTGAGAAAGTTGCATTTAGAAGTGTGCCCAATTGCATTTAGAAGTGTACCCAATTGCATTTAGAAGTGTGCCCAATAGTCTCTCTGAGAAAGTTGCATTTAGAAGTGTACCCAATTGCATTTAGAAGTTGTGACCAATAGTCTCTCTGAGAAAAGTTGCATTTAGAAGTGTGCCCAATAGTCTCTCTGAGAAAAGTTGCATTTAGAAGTTGTGCCCAATAGCCTCTCTGAGGAAAGTTGCATTTAGAAGTGATGCCCAATTGCATTTAGAAGTGTGCCCAATTGCATTTAGAAGTTGTGCCCAATAGTCCCTCTGAGAAAGTTGTATTTAGAAGTGTACCCAATTGCATTCGAAGTGGTGCCCAATAGTCCCTCTGAGAAAAGTTGCATTTAAAAGTGTACCCAATTGCATTTAGAAGTTGTGCTCAAATAGCATCTCTGAGAAAAGTTGCATTTAGAAATGTGCCCAATTGCATTTAGAAGTATGCCCAATTACATTTAGAAGTGTACCCAATTGCATTTAGAAATTGTGACCAATAGTCTCTCTGATAAAAGTTGCATTTAGAAATTGCGCCCAATAGCCTCTCTGAGAAAAGTTGCATTTAGAAGTTGTGACCAATAGCCTCTCTGAGAAAAGCTGCATTTAGTAGTTGTGCCCAATTGCATCTAGAAGTAGGCCCAATTGCATTTAGAAGTGTACCCAATCGCATTTAGAAGTTGTGCCCAATCGCATTTAGAAGTTGTGCCCAATAGCCTCTCTGAGAAAAGTTGCATTTAGAAGTGTGCCCAATCGCATTTAGAAGTGTACCCAATCGCATTCAGAAGTTATACCCAATAGTCTCTCTGAGTGCGTGAGTGTGTCGAGCAGACAGGAGTGTGTAGGGCAATCCTGAACGCCTGAAGCGAATAAAAATGCATAGAACGGACCTGCTTCCATAGAATTGCGTGACGTACATAATATGCTTAGGAATGCAGGGAACATTTGAAAGAGCATATATCATACCACACCCCACGCTTACTCTCTTCTTTACATCACCACTCAACTAGAACACAGAGATACTATGACACCATTCGGTATAACTGTTCTCATATCAACATCTAACGCTCACTCCCCATCACTTTAAGTAAACACTGCTGGTTTCACACACCCCAGCCAGGCGTTCTCCTCAGGCCTAACGCAGCCACACTCGGTCGGGATAAATCCTGCCAGAGCGAACACATACTCCTGATCTCTCAACCACCACACCTACCGCTAAGAAGCAGCGAACCACATGAATTCCGCACCAGCTGCACACATACCTGGTGCGCACAACCTTTGAACTCTCTCTACTCTCTCTGCTGACCCAAACTTCGGTTCCGAAGGGCGTTCAACCTACGAGCGCCTTCAGACCATACCAATGGTATATAAGGCTCTATATAAATGCAAAATAACATAACATAATAAAAAATATAAAGACTAACAGGCCGATTCATGGAATTAATGTGCGCCGAAAAAACGGCGAAAACGTGCGATTCGCAGTGAAATAGCTAAAATCGCAGTGCAAGTGCGATTATCGCACAGAAAACATCGCACATCAATTCATGGAAGTCTGTGCACGCGCAAAATGTGGGATGTGCGCAGAAAAAGTGCGCGGCGCATGCTGGCGCATGCTGGCGCACGCTGGCGCACAGGTCATCGAACGCTGTGCGATAAGGCCACAGCGAATTCGCACATAGTGGGGCGCACATAACAAAAGTAGGCGTAACACGGGGCGTCACACGCAGAATGGGGAACAACTCGTGAAAATGTGGGCGTCACGGGGAAAGTACAGGAGGCAAGTGCGCAGAACGCCCACACGCTCGCCTACAACACGTATTCATGGAATCGAATAGGGAAAAACAGCGCACGTCCAAAGACGCGCACAGGCCCATACATTTCCGCCACACGAAAGCAGGCGGTAGCGTCCCTGCGCAGGAAAAAAATGTGCGCCAAAGTACTACATGCGTGAGAAGGCCCACACGCGATCGGGCCTGGGGGAGCGTGTGCGTGTATCTCAGAGGTGCGCGAGAAGTCTCACACGCGATCGGGCCTGGGGGAGCATGTGCGTGTATTTCAGAGGTGCGCAAGAAGTTTCACCCGCGATCGGGCCTTGGGGAGCATGTGAGTGTATTCCAGAGGTGCGCAAGAAGTTTCACACACGATCGGGCCTGGGGGAGCGTGTGCATGTATTTCAGAGGTGCGCGAGAAGTTTCACACGCGATCGGGCCTGGGGGAGTGTGTGCGTGTATTTCAGAGGTGCGCGAGAAGTTTCACATGCGATCGGGCCTGGGGGAGCGTGTGCATGTATTCCAGAGGTGCGCGAGAAGTTTCTCACACGCGATTGGCCTGGAAGCGTGTAATTCAGGGGTGCGCGAGATGTTCCACACACGATTGGCCTGGGTGCATGTATTTAAGGGGTGCGCGCGAAGTTCCACACGCGATTGGCCTGGGCGCGTGTATTTCAGAGGTGCGCGAGAAGTTCCACATGCGATTGGCCTGGGCACGTGTATTTCAGAGGTACGCGAGAAGTTCCACACGCAATTGGCCTGGGCGCGTGTATTTCAGAGGTGCGCGAGAAGTTTCACACGCGATCGGGCCTTGGGGAGCATGTGCGTGTATTCCAGAGGTGTGCGAGAAGTTTCTCACATGCGATTGGCCTGGGCGCATGTAATTCAGGGGTGCGCGAGAAGTTCCACACGCGATTGGCCTGGGCGCGTGTATTTCAGGGGTGCGCGAGAAGTTCCACACGCGATTGGCCTGGGCGCGTGTATTTCAGAGGTGCGCGAGAAGTTCCACACGCGATTGGCCTGGTCGCGTGTATTTCAGAGGTGCGCGAGAAGTTCCAAACGCGATTGGCCTGGGCGCGTGTATTTCAGAGGTGCGCGAGAAGTTTCACACGCGATTGGCCTGGGCGCGTGTATTTCAGGGGCTCGCGGGTGTTTTCACACACGATCGGGCCTGGGGGAACGGGGTACGTGTATTTCAGGGGCTCGCGGGTGTTTTTACACGTGATCGGGCATGGGGGAGCGCGGTACATGTATTTCAGGGGCTCGCGGGTGTTTTTACACGTGATCGGGCCTGGGGGAGCGGGGTACGTGTATTTCAGGGGCTCACGGGTGGTATTACACGTGATCGGGCCTGGGGGAGTGTGTGCGTGTATTTCAGAGGTGCGCGAGAAGTTCCACACGCGATTGGCCTGGGCGCGTGTATTTCAGAGGTGCATGAGAAGTTTCACGCGCGTTCGGGCCTGGGGGAGCGTGTGCGTGTATTCCAGAGGTGCGCGAGAAGTTTCTCACACGCGTTTGGCCTGGGCGCATGTAATTCAGGGGTGCGCGAGAAGTTCCACACGCGATTGGCCTGGGCGCGTGTATTTCAGGGGTGCGAGAGAAGTTCCACACGCGATCAGGCCTGGGGGAGCGTGTGCGTTTATTTCAGAGGTGCGCGAGAAGTTCCACACGCGATTGGCCTGGGCGCGTGTATTTCAGAGGTGCGCGAGAAGTTCCACACGTGATTTGCCTGGGCGCATATATTTCAGGGGTGCGCGAGAAGTT
This sequence comes from Ambystoma mexicanum, assembly GCF_040938575.1. Taxonomy (NCBI): domain Eukaryota; kingdom Metazoa; phylum Chordata; class Amphibia; order Caudata; family Ambystomatidae; genus Ambystoma; species Ambystoma mexicanum. Next base: position 355,035,949 of record NC_090930.1, on the reverse strand, counting down.
CCACACGCGATTGGCCTGGGCACGTGTATTTCAGGGGTGCGCGAGAAGTTCCACATGCGATTGGGCCTGGGGGAGCGTGGGCGTGTATTACAGAGGTGCGCGAGAGTTCCACACGCGATTGGCCTGGGCGCGTGTATTTCAGGGGCTCACGGGTGGTTTTACAAGCAATCAGGCCTGGGGGAGCGGGGTACGTGTATTTCTGGGGCTTGCGGGTGGTTTCACACGCGATCCGGCCTGGGGGAGCAGGGTACCACTCACCCGTCTGCCTTGCGTGTAGAAGAACGCGTAGCCAACACCCACCCGCTGTGAAGTGATAGCGTGTGAACCCCAACACCTGCAAAACACACGCACCGCACCCCACGAAAAGCAACGCCCGTGCGCGATACGTCACAGACGCGCATACGCGCTAAGGGCCTTTGGTCCAATGGAATCGCGTATGCGTACTGACGCGCTTACGCGCTAAGGGCCTTTCCTCGAATTACACGCTGACGTGCAGAATTTTCATGTGCCAAATCACTCTGTATCAAGCTGGCCATGCGTAAGCACACGCAAGACCACGCTCCTGCCCAGAAGGCCGAACTACTGCCCCCCAGAGCCCCGAGCACGCTCCCACCTGCCATCTGCTGCTGCCTGACTGCCTGCTGCCCACGTGCCCTGCCATTTGCTGCCTGCACATCAGCCAGGAGTGCTGTTGCTGTGACCACCCCTGCTCGAACCGAAGACTCCTGACTGGGATTCCATCGCTCCACAGCCCAGCCCCAGGACCCAGTTGCCCACCCACTCCTGCCTCTGGGGTTGTCATGTCGGGCACTGCAACATCTGGCACCACTGACAACCCCCGGCCAGAGAGGCAGAGGGGCACCAGCTTCAGTGCCACCGAAGTTGGTGTCCTGGTGGAGGAAGTCCTGGGGCAGTATGATGCCCTCTTCGGAAGTTCCCGCGCCGACAAGGAAGGACGGACTCGGATCTGGACTGATATCGTGACTGCCATCAACGCGGAGGGGGTGGCAGTCCGCGACTTCCAACATGTCAAGAAGTGCTCGGAGGACTTCAGGTCCAGGACCCTGAACAAGGCCCGGCGCCTCTTGAAGGCTGCGGATGCCAAGGGGCCCGGGGGCCACTTGTCAGAAGATCAGATCAGGGTCCTGGAATGCATATCCCCAGCGCTCCACGTCCAGGTCCTTGAGAGACAGACCCGTCTGGAGTCGAGCGGTAAGTGTACATGCATCCTGATTGTGAGCTGTGCGTGTGGTGATGTTTCAATACTGTGCAGGTTGCACATCTGTTTGTATGGGGTCGAGTATGGGTGGGGGTGTACAGGGCTGTGGGGCTAACACATGCGAGGGCTGTAATGTGTGAGACATGGATGGTGCTTGTGTGTGTAGGCTTGCATGCCAAATGCAGTTGTGTGGGCACACATGTTTGGATGAATGTGTATGTAAGTAGACATGTCTGTGATGTCACGCATGTATGTTGTTTTCAGCTGCATGTATCAGCACTGTGTACATGTGCATTTGTGTTTATTTGACAAGGGTGCAACAGTGATGCAACATGGATGCATGTGACAGGGAGATGTGGAAGCCTGATTGGCAGATGTGACATGGATGCCCATCTGAACACTGCGACACTTGGCAGAGGTGTACACATGCATGCAAGTGTGGTGGTGTGTGTACATGTGTGGTGCACTTCCTGTGTTGCATGTGATGTCTGGCTCAGCTTTGCCTGCTCATGCTGTTGTATGGGTATGGATGGTGCTGGCAGTTGCGATATGGCTGTGCTATGGCTCATGTGTGCGAGTTGAAATGACATGTGTGTTGGGGATTGTGATGGCATGTCTGAGGTTTGCCACTGCCACTCATGTAAAACTGTCATGTGTGTATGTGTCCATTGTACAGTGCCCTGATGCCTGTGTTTTATTTTTCACTGTCTGCAGCGTCAACTGATGAAGAGGGCGGAGAAGGTGCTGTGGAGCACAGCGGCGGGGATCCCACCGCCAGCCGGAGACGCAAGGCCCGGCTCCCCTCCCATGTTGCCATCTCGTCGGGGAGTGAGGAGTCCGGTACCGTGTCCCAGGCCGCAGCTGCCGGGGGGAGGTCCAAGAGGCGGAGGTTGGAGTTGGACTCCTCGGCAGCAAAAGGGGCAGCTGGGACCCCACAGGGCCCAACGGGGGAAGATGGCACGGAGTCATCCAGGTTGGTGGGGGGTTTGGTGGAGGAGGAGGCCATGCAAGCAACAGAGACGGGGTCTGGAGGTGGGGATCCCACTGGTGCTAGTGGTGCAGTGCAGGACCAGGGACAGGAGGCAGCACAGGCCGCCGCGGAGGTGCCTGTGTGCAATCCTGTCCCTGATCCTGTCCCTGCATCATCTTGCACCAGCAGGGATGCCTACGTCCAGACCCGTTTTCAGGGAGGGGATGAGCAAACGACAACTGGGCTTCCTCTGCCTGCGGACGTGGCTATCCGGGTCCGGGTTGAGCCTGTCCTGACTGGTGTGGCGTTGCGTCAACGGGCCATGCGAGGTGGCCTGCAGTCTTTTCATGAGGAGACTGCACGTCATCTCGAATGGCTCGTTGACCACGTCAGCCTGCTGGGACAGGTCACCCAGGCCAGATTCCTCCGTTTGATGGGGCTTGCTACGACCCCCTCCTCAACTGAACCCCATACGCGCCAGTCGTCCTCCGTGCCATCTTCCCACCCATCAGTCACCTGGGTGCCCTGTGGAGCTGCCTCTGACGGTGCTGCCAGGCTGGTGGAGGAGGCATCCCTGCCACAGTCGGGAGTCGGACGTCCAGCAGGGGTGGCCACATCAACGACTGCACCCCAGCAGGCAGAGGATGTGCAGGCAGCAGGAGGCAGTGCACGGGCAGAGGCACAGCAGCAGCAGCAACGTGGTGGGAGCCATAAAGGCTCGGGGCCTTCAACATCGGAGGGGCAGGCATCGGCCGGAGGGCATGAGGACCCAGGACAGAGAGTGTCTTCCGTGTGGCAGCGGTTGGGCCATGCCATAGATGTGGAGCGGCAGCGGGCGGAAGAGGCACGGCTCACAATGGTCAGGGCGGAGAACTCCATGCGGAGGGCCCTGAGGCGGGCCGAGTGCCTCGAGGCAATCCGCAGGGGGTTGGAGGTGGACCCGTCGACGGCCCTGCGGACCCTCGGGGCCATGGAGGAGGACTGCCTCCGGGACATTGAGCAGGAGTTCGATGATGCCCTGGGCCGGGACATCCAAAAGTGAGCCGTCAGACTAGCCCGCTGCCCTTGTACATAGTTATGTAGGTAGTGTCAGGTTTCCTTTGTTTTTTGATTTATTTTGGACCTTTTGGACATTGGCCACATTTTTGTATATAGTTTATTTTATTAGTTAGTGTTGTTAGATAGATTTCATTTCTTTTGTTGGGATAATGGACCCTGGCTTGTTCGTCTGTACATAGTTCACTGTTGGATTTAATTTTTCTTTCACAACTTACCCATGGAGCAATGGCTTTCTATTATTATTTCCCATTGGATTTGCTTTTGTGGACTGTGACTTTGGACACCATTACTTTGGATTATGATTTTTGGATTTGCTTTTTTTCATGGACATGCTTCTTTTCTTTTTTGTACATTCCTATTTCTGTTTCTTTATTTTTGAATCTATTTATGTTTCCTTTAATACATATTTTTTTATCGAACTTCAATGTGTAGTATCATCTCATTGGTTTCATGCATATCATGATATGATATGATATGATATGGTATTTGTAACGCGCCTATACACAAGTGTTTCAAGGCGCGACGAGGCAGGGAGGGGGGGAATATGTGTTTTGAGATTCACTGACACCCATTGGGTGTATGTGAGGGACATGTGTTTGTTTCGAAACTTGCAATTGGTGTTCTGTCATGTAATTGCCATTTCTGAGTGGGTGGATGCAATACTCGGGTGGGTGTTCTGCATTTGGAGGCTGACCATAGGGACCAGGGATCTAGATTGTGATGACATGTTGGCTGGGGATCATGAGTTGGGCCTGCTGGCCGGTGCCCCACAGTGCTCGGGGGTGTGGGTGGTGGGAGACATGGGTGGGGGCCTGGTGGAGGGTGCCCCTGCACTGCCGGGGGGTGGGGGTGGTGGGAGACATGAGTGGGGGCCTGGTGGAGGGTGCCCCTGCACTGCTGAGGGGTGGGGGTGGTGGGAGACATGGGTGGGGGCCTGGTGGAGGGTGCCCCTGCACTGCTGGGGGGTGGGGGTGGTGGGAGACATGGGTGGGGGCCTGGTGGAGGGTGCCCCTGCACTGCTGGGGGGTGGGGGTGGTGGGGAACATGAGTTGGACATGAGTGGGGGCCTGCTGGCAGGTGCCCCACAGTGCTGGGGGGTGGGGGTGGTGGGGAACATGAGTTGGACATGGGTGGGGGCCTGCTGGCAGGTGCCCCACAGTGCTGGGGGGTGGCGGTGGTGGGGACATGAGTTGGACATGGGTGGGGGCCTGCTGGCATGTGCCCCACAGTGCTGGGGGGTGGGGGTGGTGGGGACATGAGTTGGACATGAGTGGGGGCCTGCTGGCAGGTGCCCCGCAATGCTGGGGGTGGGGGTGCAAGGGGACATGAGTGGGACATGAGTGGGTGCCTGCTGGCAGGTGCCCCGCAATTCTGGGGGTGGGGGTGCAAGGGGACATGAGTTGGTGATCATTAGTTCAAGGAGACATGTGCCTTTGCTGGGGGGCATGCCCATGTTGGGTGGGCTGCCTGCAGGACATGACCAGTGATGCAGGGTAGTCCCCTGTGGTATGGGCTGCCTGCAGGGGCTGTGGAGGGTGTACAGGGAACACCTGGGAGGACCCACACTGCCAAATCACATGTAGGACTCCCCGGCACCCCTGGAATACACGCACATGCTCCCCCAGGCCAATCGCGTGTGGAACTTCTCGGGCACCTCTGAAATACACGCACACGCTCCCCCAGGCCAATCGTGTGTGGAAGTTCTCACACACCTCTGAAATACACGCACACGCTCCCCCAGGCCAATCGCGTGTGGAACTTCTTGCGCACCCCTGAGATACCGGCACGCAGCCCAATCGCATGTGAAACTTCCCGCGCACCCCTGAAATACCCGCACGCAGCCCAATCGCGTGTGAAACTTCCCGCGCACCCCTGAAATACCCGCACACAGCCCAATCGCGTGTGAAACTTCCCGCGCACCCCTGAAATACACGCGCCCAGGGCAATCGCGTGTGAAACTTCCCGCGCACCCCTGAAATACACGCACCCAGGGCAATCGCGTGTGGAACTTCTCGCGCACCCCTGAGATACACGCGCCCAGGCCAATCGCGTGTGGAACTTCTCGCGCACCTCTGAAATACACGCGCCCAGGCCAATCGCGTGTGGATCTTCTTGCGCACCTCTGGAATACACGCGCCCAGGGCAATCGCGTGTGGAACTTCTCGCGCACCTCTGAAATACACGCGCCCAGGCCAATCGCGTGTGGAACTTCTCGCGCACCTCTGGAATACACGCGCCCAGGACAATCGCGTGTGGAACTTCTCGCGCACCTCTGAAATACACGCGCCCAGGCCAATCGCGTGTGGAACTTCTCGCGCACCCCTGAAATACACGCGCCCAGGCCAATCGCGTGTGGAACTTCTCGCGCACCTCTGAAATACACGCGCCCAGGCCAATCGCGTGTGGAACTTCTCGTGCACCCCTGAAATACACGCGCCCAGGCCAATCGCGTGTGGAACTTCTCGCGCACCCCTGAAATACACGCACCCAGGCCATTCGCGTGTAGAACTTCTCGTGCACCTCTGAAATACACGCACACGCTCCGCCAGGCCAATCGCGTGTGGAACTTCTCGCGCACCTCTGAAATACACGCACACGCTCCCCCAGGCCAATCGTGTGTGGAACTTCTCGCGCACCTCTGAAATACACGCACACGCTCCCCCAGGCCAATCGCTTGTGGAACTTCTTGCGCACCCCTGAGATACCCGCACGCAGCCCAATCGCGTGTGAAACTTCTCGCGCACCACTGAAATACACGCACCCAGGCAAATCGCATGTGGGACTTCTCGCACACCCCTGAGATACACGCGCCCAGGCCAATCGCATGTGGAACTTCTCGCGCACCTCTGAAATTCACACGCCCAGGCCAATCGCGTGTGGAACTTCTCGCGCACCTCTGGAATACACGCGCCCAGGGCAATCGCGTGTGGAACTTCTTGCGCACCTCTGAAATACACGCGCCCAGGCCAATCGCATGTGGAACTTCTCGTGCACCTCTGGAATACACGCGCCCAGGCCAATCGCGTGTGGAACTTCTCGCACACCTCTGAAATACACACGCCTAGGCCAATCGCGTGTGGAACTTCTTGTGCACCCCTGAAATACATGCGCTCAGGCCAATCGCGTGTGGAACTTCTCGCGCACCTCTGAAATACACACGCCCAGGCCAATCGCGTGTGGAACTTCTCGCGCACCTCTGAAATACACGCGCCCAGGCCAATCGCATGTGGAACTTCTCGCGCACCCCTGAAATACACGCACCCAGGCCATTCGCGTGTAGAACTTCTCGCGTACCTCTGAAATACACGCACACGCTCCCCCAGGCCAATCGCGTATGGAACTTCTCGCGAACCTCTGAAATACCCGCACACGCTCCCCCAGGCCAATCGCGTGTGGAACTTCTCGTGCACCTCTGAAATACATGCACACGCTCCCCCAGGCCAATCGCGTGTGGAACTTCTCGCGCACCCCTGAGATACCCACACGCAGCCCAATCGCGTGTGAAACTTCTCGCGCACCCCTGAAATACACGCGCCCAGGCCAATCACGTGTAGGACTCCCCGGCACCTCTGGAATACACGCACACGCTCCCCCAGGCCAATCGCATGTGGAACTTCTCGCGCACCTCTGAAATACACGCACACGCTCCCCCAGGCCAATCGCGTGTGGAACTTCTCGCGCACCTCTGAAATACACGCACACGCTCCCCCAGGCCAATCGCGTGTGGAACTTCTCACGCAGCCCTGAAATACCCGCACGCAGCCAAATCACGTGTGAAACTTCCCGCGCACCCCTGAAATACACGCACCCAGGCCATTCGCGTGTAGAACTTCTCGTGCACCCCTGAAATACACGCGCCCAGGCCATTCGCGTGTGGAACTTCTCGCGCACCCCTGAAATACACGCGCCCAGGGCATTCGCGTGTGGAACTTCTCGCACACCCCTGAAATACACGCACCCAGGCCATTTGCGTGTGGAACTTCTTGCGCACCCCTTAAATACACGCACCCAGGCCATTCGCTTGTGGAACTTCTTGTCATGATGCCTACCTCCAAGGAGCCAGGTCTGACCCAGCAACCCCAGAGGCAGGCATCATTCCCCCCAGGGAAGTGCCAGCGGGCCCAAGCTGGGGCCCTTTGGACACAGTCCTGGCGCCTTAGGCGCCAGGCTCATGTTGGAACCCTGTCCTGGCGCCTTAGGCGCCAGGCTCATAAAGCTAGACATGTGTTCAAGTGTTTTAATGCGCACTTACCTGATGCAGACCATGCTGCTACATCCAGGCCCTCTTGAGGCCTGAATGGAACTACTTTACCTGTGGGACTACTTTCCACCTGGGTGTGGTCGGGTAAGGATACATACCTGATCGCTGGAAGGGTACATGCCTGGAACTTCTTCCAAAGCTATTTAAACCACGCTCGATCAGCAACTCACGCTTCGCGTTGTTCTGCTCCTCGCAGCTGGACGCTCACTGTGTCAGCTCCTGCATCTGGACTTCAGCCACGCCTGTCAGCATCCTGGGTCGCCTGCAAAAGGAGATAAGAGGGAATTGGAGAGAAAGAAGACCTTACCTGTTAAAACTGCATCACGGGGACATCACACCGACGATCCTGAAAGGGAAGACATCATTTTAAAAGCATTTCGTTTCGATCGCTGCAGCGCTGCATTTCACTCACCTTTCCTGGGCGCCTCCATCTTCAGCAGCGATCATCCGGATCCTCACCCACTTCCCAGAGCCTAGAGAGAAAAGACAAGAAGACAAGGTGAGAGAAGGAAGGGAAAAAGGAAAAGCTCAGTTTCCTTCTAAGACTTACCTGTTGGGTCATTCCCATTTCATTTCGGGTCCTGCCGCTTCCAGGCATTCCGGACCCCGGCCCCAATGGGGAAAAAAGACAAAGACATTGAATGAGCGAATGCAAAGACATTACCTGAACGCTCATCCAGAACTTACACTTCGGGTCGGCACCATATCTCCGGCATTCCGAACCCCCGGCCCCTAAGGGGAAAAAGACATAAGCATTAGCGCTTGCTGCAATAAGACAATGAACATTATTATTAAGCTTGAACTTTTGAACTTGCAACAGAACTCTTACAGCGCCTCACCTGAATAGTCAAGCTTATATGGAACTCCCATCAAACCTCAATCCAGTGAAGTAACTGGGTTTCAACGCGCCCCTGCATCAGAAGCAGGATGGAGAACTCATCCTTCCAAACCCTAAGGTGAGACTTCACGGGGAATCGTGGAAGGGTATCGAGGAGGGTTGGAAGGGAGTGGGAGGCTTGAGCATTATTCCGTCAGTAGGTAATACTCCCTTTTCACGCACAGGGGAATATTCCTGCGAGCCAGAAAATCCAGAGTAGAGGGGCCCTACCTTTCCATCATCAGAGTCCTGCGCTTCACCATTGAAGAAGCATCAGCACTCGAAGCCAGACCTGCGCCTCCGTGGGAATCAGCTGAGCGTGACACTTCTCGCGCACCCCTGAAATACACACGCCCAGGCCATTCACGTGTGGAACTTCTCGCGCACCCCTGAAATACACGCACCCAGGCCATTCGCGTGTAATACTTCTCGCGCACCCCTGAAATACACGCACACGCTCCCCCAGGCCAGATCGCGTGTGAAACTTCTCGTGCATGCGAAACACCCGTAATACGCGTTCCCCGCTTTGCGTTTGCTGTTTGCCAGTCCGGTAAACTGGTACAGGGTTGCCGCAGCCCTTTGCGATGGTTTTGCGATCTTGATGGCTTTTCCTTGCTCTAGGGCGTTCTTGGGGGCGTAACTGGTGCTGCTGCAGGGTCACTGCGCCACTCTGCGCCACGTTTGCTTTTGGAGGCAAAAATCCATGAATACGCTGTGTGCGGAAATTGTTTTTATCGCACGCGGCTGGCGCAGACATTCGCACGGGCACGCTGTGCGCCAGCCGCGTGCGACACTTTTGTGAGGAATTACATGAATCGGCCTGTAAATACCAAGGGGAAAGTCAATATACACATTGGAGGTTATTTTCCTTCCAGGGGGTAAGATGGCCAAAGGAGACCTTTTACGGTTGCACTTGCGTAAACACTGCTCCCATCTGGGCAATGTTCATAATTTAACTTGTGAAAAATCACACAATGAGGGCAGGGCGGTGAGGTGGCTACCTTAGAGATCCCCTGGGGATGGTACACAGTGGGTGTATCTCATGTGAGGGGAAGCCCTTTGGGACCAGTGATGACCACATTGGGGGAACACAGTGTTTTCACCAATCCCATAACCCCAGACCATCTTCTCACAGTTACCCCACTTCTCCTTAATCTCATTCCTCTTCACTATGTACTTTTCTAAAGCAGTCCATGTAGCGAGTACTTAGACGAGGAAGATTCCTAATGACTTAACATACCAGCACTTACTAAGTACTGATACGAGGAGGACTCCTAGTGAGTTAGTACACAAGCACTAACTTAGTACTGAGATGAGGAGAAAGTGCCAGAGACCCGCGAATGAGCCCAGCTACCTCAAGGGAGCCGACAACCATGCAGACCACACCAAAAGGTACACAGGTAGTCAGTAAGGAGGTGAAGGCTCAAGGAGGTTGTGGCATGAATCGTAAGGCTCGGAAAGGAAGATCTGGGATCCTATTGTTTCGGGAGGATAGCTCAAGGGCAACATGCTCGCCTGGGAAACAAGACGACATGGAGCAACTCAGGTTCGATCCCTGGGCCCACGCTTAGAAACCTCTGGGTATTAAGTGCGTTATGAATAACCTATCATATCATATTATAATGCTGTCAGAGAAAACACAGAAGTACACAGAGTGGTACTGGGGCTTGGCTGGAGAGTGGACCAAGCCCACAGAAAGGAAAACTGAGGTTGGAATTGCTTGTCTGAAACTCACACCAAAATAAAGAGAACTACAACTTGATGGACAGTTCTTACAGTGTTAGGCGGGTTAGTGAACCAAGACTGTGTCACCCAATATGGCCTGAGGAGTGCATCCAGGCTATTCTTCTTTGTCCCAGGAGCTGGGGAGAGCGAACCAGTTCTGCATCCCATGGTGAAGGACACACTTCTGCTTGGCAATTGTGTCCAGGCTATTATGCTTCATTGCAGTACCTGGCGAAAGGGAACCAGATCTGCACCACAGCATAAAGGACCCCCTTCAGCTCGGAAAGTGTGTCCAGGCTATTCTTCTTCATTGCAGTACCTGGTGAGAGGAAACAAGGTCTTCCCACCAGGGTCAGGGACCCACTGCAGCTTGGAAGCATCCAGGCTGTTCTTCTTCAGTGGAGTACATGGCGAGAGGAAGCCAAAACTGCCAAACAGGGTCTGGGACCCCATGAACTACTTTCCAAGCCTGACAAAGGTTGAGGTGAGCGAGACATTTCCCCACCAGCCATGAATTGGCTGAAACCATATTTGGGAAATCCTATTAGGATAAGAACTGCCTTTTGCCCAGGGGAAGGTGAGTCAAGGATCAAGAAGATATTCCTTTTGATTTAGTTAGTTTAGTGTGTAAGGGACAGTTTTAGGATGTTGACACTGGAACATGGGACTTTTGTTTTGGACTTTTTGACACTAGTAATTTCAGTTGAGGCAGGGAAACCCCTCTTAGAGTTAGGGCGAGATAGGGCTTTTCCTTTCCTTTTTAGCCTTGAATAAATGCTTTTTATAGCAAACACTATGACATCTCTGTGTCATAGTTTAACTTCTGCACCCTTAAACACTGCATGGTGCAAAGTGTAAAGCACTGCAGGGGGGTGTCTGTACTCCTGCTCTCTATATGGCAGATGGGAGGCACAGAGCACCCCAGCCAAGATTCTCTTTGTGGTAGCTATGGGCGAGCAATCAAGGCTTAAGCTCTCAGGTGGTGATGCGGGCTGGTTCTTAAGTACAGTGTAATCTCCAATCACCCACAAAGGAATGTCCACACACTATGTTAGTAAAAACACAGTCTTTATATAAATAAGGTTCAAAGTTATATACACAATCCCAATAACACACTGAGTACTCTGTCAATACTGTAATGGCAAATATGTACAAGTCTACGTGGTACCACTCTTAACTATCGATTCCTTTAAAATGCAACCACGGCTAACATCCACAAATAGCATGCAAATCAGTTTGTAAGATGAATCATCGATAGGCCACAGAAAGAATTCAAGTTAAATCAAGCAATGGCAGAACAGTCCCTTAGAGACAGTTCTGTGCGAGGATCCCCCCACCTGGGCAAATTGTAAATAAAGCGTATTTGACAAGCCCAGCCCAATTATGCTCAATATAGTCTTGAGTCTTTCTAAAAGGTTCCACAACCCCAAAGTACCAGGTTTCGTAGAGTTATTTGGTGAGTCGTTGATGGTCCCTTCTTGAGTGCATTCCCTTTCAGGCCTGAAAAATGGGTCGTTGAGAGTCGGTGAAGAAAAAGGGGGAACACAGTTGTTGCAGCAGCAGCTTCAGTTTTTGCGGTGCTCATTGACGATGAGTCAAAAACGTCCTGCAATCTGAGGCATGCGGTGCACCCTGACAAAGAGAGTATGTTGTCACAAAGAGTTAATGAAGAACTTTGGCCCAGCAAGGGTGTAAAGTCGTCAGCGTCTCTGCAGTCTTCGATTGGCTGGATTCTCCTCGGTCATTGGCGGATTTGACTTTCTCCGGCAGGACCAAAGCTGTCGTGTTGGTGATGATGAGCAAGGCAGTCCTTGTTTCAATGTTCTTAGGCAAGGGAGCACTGCGTCTCTGGTTGGCGACAGCGGTCGTCGACAGTGATGTACATCAATGTCCAGTCGATTCTCTTCATGATTCTGCAGTGCTCCCCATCTCTGGTCGGCAGCCTTTCGAGGGTCTGACATCCACGGAGCTTTGGCAAAGATCAGCTGGTGCATGATGGTCCCTCGTAGCTCGGGGAGAGGTCTCCTAGCAAGGTCCTCTCTTGGATCAGTTCCTTGACAGTCACGCAGCTTTCAGATTAGCGAAGGACAGCAGCAGCAGTTCTTCTTCTTCTAGTGGGCTTCAAGGTTAAGTATCAGTTTTGTCTACAGCTTTTGAACGATTTCTAGCAGTGAAAGGCCCCCAAATATACTGTTGATCTCCTATTCACTCTGCTGGGTCACACTCAAGCAACCAATCACTCAGAAGGGCATTCAGGCAGTCAGGCAGACAATCAGACTCACATAGCATTCAGGCCAATCTTCTCCATCCAGACACTCACAACATGAAATGTGGATTTGGACAAACAACCTGCCTTCAGCACTCCACACTGAATTCAAAACAGTTTTGGGCAGGGCTGTCTCAGTCATTGTGTTAACCACCAGATACTAGACACCCACTACTATTCGTCACACACTCCATTCATCCAGGTCCCACCCCACGGGCGTACCCACAACATACAGTCATTGGGAAGGCTCCAGTCAGTCTGGCCTGCACTTCCCCACACCACCATATATGGAACTTCCACCAGCAGCCAGTCAGGGGGAAGGGACAGAGTCAACTGATTCCAATGGCAGGGCTTGGGAACCCCAAAATGGAGGATACTCAGAGCACCTGTCAAATTCAGCATAGAGCTGCCACCAGTCCGTACCCTGCTGTGTACTCCTCTCCATGGGTGCCACAAGGGTATCCCAAGGGTCTGTTCAACCAACCAAAAGGAGAAAGAGCCGCATAGCCAGGAGTCCCCCATGAACTCCTGCACGGAAAACAAGACAGAACAAACATGATAAGGCAATAAAGGACAAGGATATGGAGGCCCTGTCCCTCCAATGCATTTCCAGCATCACACAAAGGAAAGGGGTAAATGTAGGCATAATCCCCAGTAAGCCTTAGTTCTTGCACTTCACAGAGCACATAGAGTAAACACTGCCTGCCCTTAATGCATTTTAGACATCAACTTCAATGGATCCTATGGAATCTACCTGTGTTTTGCTAGTGTAAAAAGCTGGAGGATGCCAAAGGAATCCAATGGTTTTAATGCAGCATGGAAAAGCCGTGCAACACTTATAAGTGTGTTTTAGCTCACTAGAAACTTGTGACATTGATGCCATTGTATTTACATGGATTCAAATACCCTAATCAAATAATTTCACATTACATACATTATTTACATTTTTGCTGTAACTGAAATGCACCATGCAACTAAACACATTAAGACCAGTCTAACACATTTAAGCATCTTTTTAGCACCTATATATACACTCCGGAGGTTTGGGAAAACTAATTACTTTTCATTGAAATGCATGCAAGTAACTGTAACCCACTATTTCACATTCAATATATGAAGTATATTTTTTCAGATGTCAAATGCACCATGCAACTAAACACATTAAAATATAAGTACAATTCCATATGTTTCTTCAGAACTATCAAACTGTTCTAAACTACAGATACCATGTAATACCTACTCCTCTCACATGCTTTAATTGCAAACTGTAATGAAAGTACTGCTATCTACCATGTATATTGTTGAAACAAATATAGCTACAATGTAAGGGGTGTTAAATCCCACAATAACAGTGATAAACATCATCTCCTTCCAAACGTCCACAGAAACGTGAATCCTCATGTGTTCACCGTATGCCTGAGCCCTGCATCTCTGCATAGAAATCTTTGAATGCATTCACCCTACATTCAGTTCCGCGGCACCACCACATCAACGAACCAAAGAACATCTCTGTTCTGGGCATGTTAACTCTCTCTTGTTTAAATATAATGTGTTTTTGGTTAGATATAATGTTAGATATAATGTTACATACATACTGTGTGTCACCTTTTTTCCAAAATGATTTGTCACATGATGAGATGTGATACTAAATGAGTTCACAGATTTTCTAAATTCTGCAAATAAAACAATATTTTGGTTATTAAAGCAAATTCCATATTCACAAATAGGCAACACTTTTCTTTAAAGAACATAGAAAACCAAGAAAGCTCCTACACCTTTTTGGAAAAGGCTCAAAGGCATATACAAAAGATAACAGAATCAATGCTGGCCGTTTCTTACTTTTTTGTTCAAGGAATTGCATAGTAGAAACCATTACATTCTCACTTGGTTTCCTTTTCTTACATATAAATAGATTGGCTTACTTTGTATGGCAATATTAGAACTCCATTAGCAACAATTTCTATTTCCAAATGCTCTATCTATCTACACTTACAACCACCATCCTGAACAACCAAGTATTCAACTTCAGGGAGGACATGGAGTCTGAAGTTGCGAATATCCTCAAGGGCCTGAAACCTTCTAGGTGCAAAGGAAACATCTGCCCAGCCACCATCATTAAGGACAGCTCAGAGGGTCTGGTCCCATTCATCACCAGATTCATTAATGCCTCCTTCTCATCAAGCTTTGTCCTTATCAGCCTCAAAGAAGCTTGGATACTCCCTTTACTATAAAAAAAAAACCTGCACTGGACCCTGCAGTACTGAACAACTATTGCCCAATAACAACAGTCCCTTTTCTACTAAAAATCAAACCAACCACATCTTGGGAATGTACCAATTTGTATTCCGGCCAGGACACAACACTGAAACAGCCTTTCTGGAACTGAAAAACTAGCTAGACAAACTCAAGGATAATAGTAAGCCAGCTCTTCTCCTTCTACTTGACCTCTCAGCTGCCTTTGATCTGGTTGATCACTAAATCCCATATTACCATTTCACCTCAGCTATTAATTTCTCCCCAGAAGCCACAACCTGGGTCGCCTCATTCCTTGATTGCAGATCTATGAGAGTGTTTGCGGAGATAACCAGTACCCTTCCTGCACCAATCTCATGCAGTGTCCCACAAGGGTCCTTTATGTCCCACATCCTATACAATATATATAATAATCCCCTAATCATACTACTGGACTCCAACAGCATATATACACCTATTATGCTGATGACACCCAAATGTTCCTTCTCCTCATGGACAACCGCAATAATGACTCCCTCGCCCTTAACATGATCTACATGACAATTCAGTCAAGGATGGCCACACCATCTCTGCCTGGACAACGAGAAGACTGAGCTCCTGCTGGTAGGACCCCAAACGGTGCTGAAAAAACTCAATGGCTAATACATTACCTTTATCATTGATGGTCTTCTAACCTCAGTCTTCTCCTCAGTGAAAACCCTGGGTGTCCACTTGGATGCCACCCTCTCACTTGCACGTCAAGTGAATTCTATTGCTTCCTCTACTGCGTATACAACCTTGTTGCTGAACACCACCAGACAGTTTCTATCACCACACCGTGGCCTCACCATTGCCCGAGCTGACATTGGTTCAAGGATCGACTATTGCAATGTCGCCTTTACTGGCACATCAGCACATAACATTCAAAATATGCAGGTGATCCAGAACAATGCACTCCGCTCGACCCTCAATATCCCGAAGCGAGATCGCATCTTGGAAGCAAGAAGGGAGGCCCGCTGGCTCCGTATTCGAGAATGGAACATTTTCAAAACACACAAATGCCTTTCCAACTCAGCACCTCCATGCCTATTACAAAAGATCTCAAAAGTGAGCCCCACCAGACCAACTGCATTAGCCTATGCACACCGTCTGGTCCTTGTGAAATTCAAAGGTGCCAGAGGCGGAGGTGCAAGCTTCCTGACAGTAGAAGCCAACCAATGGAACTCTTTCCCACCTGTTCTGAGAGCTAAGGAAGCATATTGGGCCATCCGAAGAGCCTTGAAAGACCTTGCTGTTTGCATAACACTGGTGCTTGAGACCCCCTAAGTGTACAAACACTTTGCTCCCGCTCCTGCGTGTAACTGATTATGTAACATCACCTTGATGCCCTTGGGTTTGGGTGCTTTATAAATTGAAAAATAAATAAATAAATACAATCTGACTGCAATAATATGCTTGAAACATTCAGAAGTCATCAATAGCAAATTGGAAGTAGTTACCTTTCCTGAACCGCTCCAAATAATGAAGCTACATAGAGAATTATTATTGGAAAATGTACCAGTGTATCATGCATTTACAACCACAGATTGCCAAATTGCCTCCATCAGAATTATTCAGAGGCATGCATGACAATGCTGTACATTCACCAGTAGACAGAAATGTCAAGAAATAGTTTACTCATACAAAGTGCAAGAGTCGTTTCTATACCTCAATGTGCACAATGAATATTGCAAAGATATAAAAATATATATGAAACTACCAAAATATATGAAGACGCATCACAAACTGTTTAAATTAAATCAATTCACCCGCTGCATTCCAGAGACACAAAGGGAGATGTTTAGCTTGGTTCCATAGATCCATGATCTACAGATGCTACATATGTTCTTTGAGCATATTTCTGTTGGTTATATTGCTAGATTCTTTCTCTTTCCTCTCCTTTCAGCCAGCAGTCATCGAGCTGGTGTAATCAAGATTGAACTCTTTGATTAATGAAGTGAATTGCAATCCATCAAGACAATATAGCCCCAGAACGGTTGTATACGAATTGTACGAATGACAATTGTTCGAATAACAATTGACCTTCTGCACAATTGACCGAATTTAAACGGTCAATTAGGATGTATTTGCAGGGGAAACCCCCTGCAACCCCCCACCCAATAAAACCCCCACCCCAACCCCCCACCCAATCCCCTTATATTATTATTACACCAACCCAACCCATAATATATATATAAATGACCATACGGTCAATTGTGCAGAAGGTCAATTCAGACCCCTATTATTTGAACAATTGTGTCATTCGAACAATTGTTAACAAACAATTTGGGTAATACCCCCAGAACTGAGTTTTTTTTTCTTTCCTGTAGACCTACCCAGGAGGACCTGACCTTTCCCTACTTTGAAGGTTTGGACATTTATGTTGTTTGTCTGACTTATTGGGTGTGCTGCCTTAGCTTTATACATATATGCCACTGGGATTGTAGTGAAGGTCCCTATTATTAATTTAGTCTCTCCTCTCCCGGTCACTTGGCTGGTTGGATTTATCTTATTGAAGGTCCACTCTGGGTTGAGAGGGGTAGAATATATTTCTACATCCCGGACCCTTATATGGGTTCTGCAGTGTGATTCCATATGGAGCTATTACTGCCATTACTGGATTTCTCATGAGAACCATATTGTAACGTTTTATACTGGGCAACTGTGGGGCTGCTAGGCTAGGTCAAGGATTTTTTAACATGTGCTTTTTTAACTATGTCACATGTCTGTCTTTTTCTTTTCTTTGTTCTTTTTCTTTCAACTTTTTGATGTATTTTAGTGATGAATTGGATAAAGAAGGAACGCAAGGACTATGTACACACACAGAAGAAGAATCAGCCCATGGAAGGACCATTGATCATTTATATCCATTGCTGTTCCTATATTGCATAACCATTTCTGTCCTGTCCTGAGGAAGACGACTGTCAAGCCATCTCTCTCTTTCTTCAAAAGAGACAGATGTTTAGACACTGTTTGAGGTCGTTGAAACTACCTACTTTGTGATACCATTGTGGCACATGAGAATGGTGGAAGTCACACTAGGCACCAGTGGTTGACTGTTTTGGTCGAAATTGTGACAAGTGCTGCAGGTTGCACCCCCATCAATTTTGCACTGCAAGCCTGTCCGTCAAATTGCATAAATAATTGTTACCACTCCAGAGTATGAGACTGGAGAGGTGTTGTGATTTTGCAATTTTTGCACTTTCTTTTATTCCTAATTAATGGAATAGTTGCAGCCAGACTGAGAATTGACTTTTGTACTGTGCATGCAGTTTGAGATTGGGGTTAGCATTAGGATCCTAACAAGGTATTCCTCTGTTTTTCAGTTTCTGTGCCTCCCCTTCTCCTGTCTCTCCCCCGGCCTTATTTGCTCTGACTTTCCTGTAAGACTGTTTCTTTCTTTCCACTTCGTGGGGGACGACTACTCTTTATACTTATCCTGCAATGCAGGGAGCTCAGTTGGCTGACATGCACTTTACCTGTACATATTCCATATTCATTGTCTGTTTTTATGCTGTTTTATCATGGGTTTGGCACCACGTGTCATGTGTAATGTGATTTAATGTGGCCGGTCAAGTGGTACAGCGAGTAGAGCGCGTTGACATCGGTGAAGAGTCTGCTAACACAGGTTCGAATCCTGGAAGCGCCAAACTCAGCCTTTCATCCTTCCTAGGTCGATAAATGAGCACCACACACCATGGGTAATAATAAGCAGCGCTCAGATACCTGAGGGTTCGTAGCGCTATATAAATGCCAAATTACTAATATGTGAATAATAAAGACTTTTTGATTTTATGCTATCCTTGACCTGACCTATCCCCTCATTGTGCTCTCATTTTGATGGTTACTTATCGTGCTTGATTCCTCTAGCATTTTTGCCCTGTGTTATCCCACTTCCTTGTTTACTAGCTTGGTTACATACACAATGCAATAATTAGAAGACTGTCTCATGAGAAAAATAAATTAGAACCACACTGTTTTACACTATTCTTCCGTATGTGAGAAACGTGAAAGTGTCTCACCAACTAGTCCCTGGGGATCTTTCCTCCAGGTAGCCAGGCCACGGTCATCACTTTTGGATCCAGTTCCTGGGGGTGGACCAGTGCTGTAGGATCTCCTGGAAGAGGGGTCTTCAGGGAGTGGAAGTTGGACATCGGATGGCGAGATGCGGTATTCTGTAACACATTTCCGCCATCCTACCAGGATACTTAGGAACTCAACCCGCCACCCCTTTTCCGACACAACACTTTGTCACAGACGGCTCACTGTGAGAGAAAAAGGACTAACACCCGTATGCCTGACATGTCCCAATACAATGATCAGGCAGGGCCTGGTCAATAACTGATATTTAAACACACCAGACTTCCTTCACACTTCCCCACATGGATAAAAGACAGAGCACGAAAACACACTCTGAGCAATACAAAGCACAAGAGGAAGAAGCAGTTCAAAGATGGCAGTTTATTACAAGGAGAAAGACGGCAAGACCAAAGAGGGTTGCACAGAGGGAAAGGCCCTTGACGTTTCAGAGAAAGACTGTTACTTTCACAAGCCTTTGAGAATAACAAACATAAGACCCGGAATCAAAGCTGATGAAACCTGCAATGTGTGTCAGAGATACCTAGTGCTCTCACGCATTGATAGCCAAGGCGGTGAAGATCGTTTGCTGTTGTGGTACTGTCCTTGGCTCTTACAACAAAGCAGCACCAGTAAAGTCAGCACAGCTGGTGATTTTGGGAGACTGATACCAGACCGGTCGGTGTTAAAGCCAAGGTTGCAAGGGGCAACATGGTATAAAGAAAACTGAAGATAACAGTGTGTGAAGCTTATGTGTCAGGGTTCCATTCAGTTCTTCCTCTTCATGTCTTGCACCAGGTACACACAAGAGGAAACACTCCTCTGCCTCCAGCAAATCTGCCTGTATTCCTAAGAATTTGGGACTTAAACTAAGTCCTCAGAAAACTCGTTCATCCAGAAGCACAAGTTCCTTCAGAGAACGCTATGGGTTGCCATGGAAACGTTGGCTTCCATTGTATACGCATATGCCTTCAAGATTACGGTGGCACGTATGCGTGCAGTCAGCTGTTCATTATATAAGCCCTGCCACTCTGCACAGCGCACCTTCTGAATTTGTTCTGAAAGCTCTACATCTTGCTGTTACCTTGTTTTCCTGGTTTTCGATCCTCTGGTCCGTATTTTGACTTCCTTGCTTTGTCTCCTGATTTTGCTTTGACTTGTTTGACTGTTGTCAACTCGGAACGCTTACTGGACTGCACCCGCTTAAGCCCGCTACACGTAGCCAGCCTGTTGTCAACTCGGAATGCTTACCGGACTCCACCCGCTTAAGCCGGCTACACGTAGCCTGCATGTTGCCGACTCGGAACGCTTACTGGACTTCGCTCGCTTACGCCCGCTACATGCTTATCCTGCCTGTTGCCAATTCGGTACGTTTACTGGACTGCACACGCTTAAAGCCCTCTACAACTCGCCTACCTGCTGCCAACTCGGAACGCTTATTGGACTGCATACGTTTACTGGATCATCACTAATCTGGAACTTTCAACGGTTCATCACATTTTCGCTTTGTCTCCTGTCTGAAGACTTTAAAGGACTCAGGGTTCATTAGCGCAATGGGGCAAGGATCAAAATATTGTTTTTAGGCGTCCTCGTGCCGGCGAGAATAGTCAACAAGACTTTTGTGCTCCCGGGATTACACCTACATTGCTGCAATCCTCTCTTCAGAAACACTCCAAGACACCTAACATCCTTCTATCGGTAAGCTAAATACTGCTTTAGTCTTTTTCTCTTACCTATCTTGTTTGCCCCCAGTAATTACTACCTATGTTTTTCCCAGGCTACTCATCATCCTAGCTTGGAAAACCTTAGTCATATCTCTCATTCTTCACTTGTGAGTAACAGCTATTAATCTCGCCTAGTTCTGCCACTGCCTTGAACTGTGCATTAATGCTTGTTTTTTTCTTTTTCAGCCAGCTGTGTGGGTACCAGGGTGTACCAAAAATGTTCGGCCAATACTCATCTCAATCTGTCCTTTTGTACTCTTGAGGGGTGTATTGTCAGAAAGACTCAATTGCTTCACGACGTATCAAGCCACCACTTCTGAGTTTAGCCCTTGGGCCTAACACTATGTGGCAAGCAATACAAACATAAATAAACAGCAGATCAGTGACTAAACTTTTGAAGCTAAAACAGATACCTTAAACAGAGTGGTCCAGCCCCACGTGGGTGCTATGTTAAAGGTCTGTGTTAGGTATCCAACTTTAAGGTGCTGAATGTAAGAAGGAATTGTGAAATCGAAGTGGTCCTGCAACAGGTCAAGCCAAACCCTGTGCACATTTGAAAGTCTTTGACAGTTGAAGCTAACTGAAATTAGTCCGACCCGGCAGAGGGAGATTAATTGTATTAAGAATGGGATCTTAGCCCGGCTGAGGGGGATCCGGGTGAACCATGAGTCACCCGAGAAAGAATATTTTATTAACATTGTGAAAGAGGATCTGAGCCTGGATGAGGGGGATCCAAAGTGGCGACTGTCATATAAAAGGGATCTGAGTCCAGCTGAGGGGGACCCCTTGTGAATAGTGAATCACCTGAATTGAGTACGTGTAGCATCAGGCCCTCTGAATCAAGACACTTTAATAGGCAAAGCGGCTTGGGCACAAAAGGCCCCGATGGTAGTCATTGAACTGTATCCTCATTCTAAAGAAGTAATAGATTGTTCTATGCTTGAGTGAACCGCCTTGTCCCGTGCTGAAAATGTGGGAAAGGGAAGACAATGGTCTGAACATCCTGACATATCATGTTTGTGAACACTTCTTTCTTTTTCATAAACACTAACCCCACACTATTTGTATTTAGAGGTAAGGATTGGCAGTATAATTTTTAGTAAATGCCCTTTCATTTTGACAAGACACCACTAGAACTGTGTTATTATTATTTGCTTGTTGTAGCTTGCTCCCATCTGTAGGTTTAGGATTAGGTAGGCATTTATCATACCCTTGTTCAAGTTCCATAAAAACCCTTGAACTGTGGTCACTTGTGCCTGTCTTACTGTTTATGCCATGCCTTCCTTACATGTACATGATGAGGAGGTCAACATGATAACATACCTTTGGATATCAGTACATCAGAGTATCAGTCTCTCACACTGCTATATTTGGATCCAAGGTTCTGCCAGTTCATTGAATATATTCACCATCTTTTATTTGAAAGTAAACTGGCAAACCTATTCTATGGTGTGGCATACCAAATTGGAACCCATTTTGAAAACATGTCAGTAAGTGAACACTCCAAAAGATAAAAGACACAGATAACATTTTGGAGTTTATCATTACCCCTATCCTGGAAAATATAGGTGGTATGTAAGTAATGATATCATGATGATGTTCGCTATATATTAAGAAACATATGTCATCACACATGGTTTGTTACACTTTGTTTTACAGAATATGCATGGGATGATTTACATGACTTCCCATGGACTATACATCAATATAAAAAGGAAATAGGCATAGGAACCACAGAAAAGTCTGTTTACTTTTTCCAGTAAATATTTCACATTATGTTCACCACCATTTCGTTGCACAGCGTTTGCAGTGTTCGAATATTTATTATGGAGACATGAACACCAATAAAGAGGGGCGCCATATATTTGCATTGTTTGGTAAATAAAGACACTCCCGAATATGATTATTATAGTCACAAGACAGTCATGAAAAATATATTGCATATGTCATATCAACAGAGGTCATAATAATGTTCCGCAAGCCAAAGTCTTATGTTTCTAATGGCATGTGTGTGGAATATACTGCAGATGCTGAAAGTGGAAAAAAAAGGCAAATATTACAAATAAATGTTGCTTTTGGATTGATGTGATGGATTGCCATTTGGCAAGGGTGTAAGAGCCCTGGCTTTTTTATTTGTATTATCAGGTACCACTTTCGTACACTCCATGCCGAAAGGATATTGTATACCTGTGTCCTGATGCATCAGTATCTTGATTTGCAGCATCTGCCCTACCAGTGATACAGAGCAGGTTCAGAGGTCACAAGTGCCCATTTGACAACTGCAGTGGCAGTCAAGCCTTTGCAGCAAAGTGGCTGCATTTAAGATATTCACCCCTGTTCCAATACCCTATAACTATGAATTTACAGCATCTTTAAATATAAGCCATACCTGAGTTATGGTATGGTGAATGGAATTCTGATTATTGTTACAGTCACTTCCAATGTGAGTCCGCTCAGCTGTGGATGGTGATGTATCTTCTGGCCAGATGGGCTAAGCCTGTCAAATGACAGGACAAGAACCTGAATGGCCATTCACCATCCTATGTTCTGTTCTCCATTGCTCTTCTTAGTCTGTGTGTACGCCTGTGTTATGAGGGGAGCAATTTTACCTGTTGTTATCAACACAAGCATCATAATTGCACTTTTAGGCAGTGTCTTGGAGCAACTTTTTAGGATCATTTGGCACAAACAATCAATTAAAAGGAAAAATGCCACAATATGAACAAGCATGTTCACGGCTATCCCTAACCAAAATGGACCCATGAGAACATTGAATTGAACCAGTCTTCCACACTCACTCCAGCTTCCTTTTCCATGGAAACTTTGGTGGGCCCCTATGGCATGAGTTAGAAATCCATTGTCTGCATCACTGGGGGATCTGAATGTGCAGCAGGAGGATCCTATATTCCACGACACTCCCCCTTCCATTGCCATAAGTAAGTCCTGAACATAGCAGTTCTGGAGGGTCATAAGACAGGTAGCTAGCAATTCTTCTGGGATCACTTTCAGTCTGTCAGAAGAGTCTTGGGACTGATAGTTGGATCTCTTTTGTCGGCAACCTTTTAGTGAGCACTGAACACCTTGATTGCGAGGGGGTTTTGTTGCAACTGTAGGTGGCACATTTATGCCAGTCAAACATGAATTAGGCACTATGAGGACAGCTGAATGCTGAGTGGAGAGTGAGCAAATTCCTCTCCAGGATAGAGGAAGGTGGAGATGCAATGTTTTCCACACACCCAATACACATCCATTAATGGGGATGTGCCATTAGTCAGATCAGGAATAAATAAATATTGCATCTTTCATTTGTGCCTACCAGTACAGTGCCATTTCCTCTGAAGCAAAAAGAGAAATGTGTCAATATTTGAACTCTAACAGGCTTCTCTTTCAGTTCAATCCAAGTGAGTTTTGACACATAGGTGTTACACACATTAGAACATTTCCCGTTGACATGTGCCTCTGCAACATCTGAGAACCCCAGTAAACTCCCCCACCCGCTGTACAGCTCACAAGTCCTTTCAACCATCTGTCATTGGAGAACAGAGCACACTCCAATTTCAGTAGTGGTTTTATTTGATAATGTGACTGCTCCTTGTTGTTTGCACAATCGCTGTCCTCTCTGTTCATTATAACTGCCTTTACACTATGTCCTTGGAACAGGCTTTGTACTCTAGAGGGCCAGGTGCACTAAACATTGGACTACAAGAGGTGGTATTTCCTGCAGGATAAACTGTTTGGGCGTGCTTGTTGCATGGGGTGTAAGGGTGCATATATAGCAGCTCTCCTATGACTTTGCTCTTCCCACTACCATCATGTGATTGTACTATATATTATCATGGTGGTACACATACACAACTGTATCTAAAATAATCCCCATATACTAAAGGTATTCTCTTGTTTCTTGTCATCCCTATGCTTAATGTTAATGGTTCTGCATTATCTGTTTTATTACTACTCCCCCTTTTATATGCACACCCCATATAAAATTACCTATTCTAAAATAAAGGAGACGACAAAGAGAGAATCATCCTAAACATACAAATATATACATTGCATTACTTTTGAATACTGGACTCTGTGGGAAAAAAGAAAACATAGTGCTATGGTGCCCATGGGGATCAACTGTTGAATGAATGACACCATAAAAGTAGCCCCATTAAGTTTTTAATGTCAATCTTCTTGAGGATGTATAGGAGGTGATGCTGTGCTAGTTTCTTTTCTCATGTCAGAGAGGTGAATTCAATACTTCAACTGCTTCACTCACCCTGCCATCAGGGTACAGTAAACAACCTTCTATGGACCCGTGTAACAATTATCTCTCCATTTCCTCAAAAAGAAACAGAAGTAGATGACATTTCCTGGATATAGATGAGGTGCCTGTAGAGACGCCGGGTCTACCTTGGGCACACCAGCTGTTTCTTCTCTCCTAGGAGCGAGCTGTAGAGAGATAACTTCCATACATTTGGTTAAGTCCTTCAAATACTCCTGAAACTCCTCCCCCAAAATCTCAGATGACCTGTGTGTGTGCCTGATGCAGTGCATGCTGGTGTAAGTGGTGTGTGAAACCTTCTCACTATCACTATTTTGTGCAGGGACAAGTGGTGTCTGGTTTCTCAGGCTGAACAGAGCCAGAGGGAGACAATGCAGCCAGTTCCACCCTATCATATAACATAACTTCGATATCTTTTGTTTCAAGATGCCATTAAGGTGCTCTACTTATCCATTTGCCCGAGGGTGGCTAATCAAGCACAATTTATATTTAATCCCTAGTAGGGTTGACATTTCTTTAAATAATTCAGTAAAAAAGTTTGTCCCGTTGTCTGACTTGAGGACATCAGATATCCTCCAGCGAGGAAAGACGTTGGGTGCAACAAATGTGACTGCTGATTTTGCACTTGATGGTGCGCAAGGGCCCACCTAAATCCAATAAGAAAATGAACAAACAGTAACAATAAAACAATGATAGTTACTGTACCTGTTTATCATGTCCATGTAATCCATGTGGAACTCTCTAAAGCATCCTGTTGCACATGGCAATGTGCCACACAATGGGGGTCATTACAAGATAGGAGGTAACCATGACGCTATTAGCGGAATGGCTACTCCCTTACCGTGCACCAGGTCCAGGTTCCTTAAATGAGGAATTACCAGGTCATTCCGACCTTGGAGGACACGGTAAATCCTCATTGATGGAACCCATCCCCATTCCCATTTGATCCCCCATAGGGCTCAATGGGAATGGGGAGGGTGCTCACAGGACCCGCTAAGGGCGCCTGGTAAAACCAGGCATCCTTAGCGGGTTCCCACGAGCAGACTCGTAATGAGGCGGTAAGGGGTTGACGGCTCCGGCACCTTTACTGGCGCCGTTAACCCCTTACCGCCTCACTCAGAATGACCCCCAATGTCCTGAGAGTGTGCACAGTGTTGTACATATGACAGGTATGCATTTTGACACAAACGTATCAATGTACTCTTGAATAATTGCCTGCTGTGACATACTGTTTAGATATATGTATCACGTAATGCAGTTGCTCAAGAGCAACCATAAGCAATTCCCATGACATTATTACTTTACCTCTAATGTTTTGTGTCCAAATAAGATATGTCGGTGAAAGTGAGCACCCACATTTAGCACACAAATCCGTTTCCTCCTGGGGTGCCTGACTCTGTAATCCAGTTATCTGAGTGAGGGGGGTGGCTGTGCAAGGTACTGTTAGGTTCAATTGTTGCTGAGATACCTCTGGCTATGCTGTATCATTTGGGTCTTGTAGATGCATGGCTTCTTTGGTGGCTCTGTCTGTGGCATCATTGCAAAGTGAAACAAAATCTGTGTCTCTGGTGTGGGTTGTGCATTTCACCACTGCTACTACAGTTGGTGGGGATAAAGCATAAATCAATCTTTCTAACAATGCAGGCATCCCATCGGACCTCCTGAGCCCTCTTCTCTGCCATCTGGGCACCCTGAGTGTACTGTAGCTGTTACGTATGCCAAATCAGAGTAAATCATTAATAGATACCCCTTGTGATGCTTCTAGTGCTTCAATCAGGGCAATGAGTTCAGCTGCTTGTGCAGAATAATGTGTTGCTAATTTCTTTTTACTGCTGCATCATACTCCTCATCAATAAAGCACATGACTTCAGCACCTGTATGACCCATTAATGAAGAGCATCTCCCCCTCTCCCAGTGCATCCTCCCTTGATTGTTATATCATTTTCGGGACCTTCATATGTAATCATAGTCATCCACCTCCTCCCCTAGCTGAATAGGTATTGAAGAAGGAGACTATTTCCAAACTCAATTAGATATCTATAAATTTAGCAGATGTCTCAAGCTTAAGAAATTATTTGAAGAAGTTCCCAAAATGAGTTGTGCTATGAAAAGCGTGAAATGTCACTCCATAACTATGCCTCCAACAGGAAGCATCAGGATGCGGCTTAGTGAACAAAAGCCTCTTTCTTGAACATTTCAAACAGAAACCTAAGGTAAGCCTTACTTAGCAAGTTATTCTGCAATACTGATCTTAAATAGATGGCAGATCTACCAATTGAAATGCAATATAATTCCTCCCTAAATCCCCCCCCTTACACTTAACCTACATACTGGGCCTCATTACAAGTGAGGCGTTAAGGGGTTAACGGCGCCGGTAAAGGTGCAGGCGCCATCAACCCCATACTGCCTCATTACGAGGTACCGTTGCGGGACCCGCTCTGGACGTCTGGTCAGACCAGACGTCCTTTGCATGTCCCACGAGTGACCAGCAGGCTAACAAAGGGCCCATCATTAACTCATCCATTGTTAGCATGCTCCCCATTCCCATTGAGCTCTATGGGGGCTCAAATAGGAATGGGGATGGTCCGGGTTCCCTGAATGGGGAAATACCGGGCCCTCCAAAGTCAGAATGGCCCGGTATTTCCCCATTCAGGGACCACGGACCCGGACCCAAGTTTGGAGGCAGCCATGCCCCTATTAAGGGCATGGCTACCTCCAAACTCGTAATGAGGCCCACTGTCTTGTTCCCTCTTGTTCTTTTTCTGGGACACCACATGTTTATTGCCAGTTAATGAAGACTCATCTATTTTGTGAAAAATGTCTGATTGATCCTTGAAAACAAGAAATATCCTCACAGGAAAACTTAACCTAGGGGTGAGCTATTACCTTAAGCATGCAATTCAAGTTCATTTTTTGTCTGACTCACAGAGCACTTTATAAAAGTATGTAGCTTATTGTTCACATTTCTTTAGGATTACTATATTGATGGACACAATTGATAAATCTCTCCTGATGGGCCATTTTGAACATTGAATGGTGAAACATGTGTTGAAAGATTGAAAATAAACCTCTTTCTTTTTGGAAAAATAGCTAACAAAGATTGGAAAGATATTTCTTTATTAGCAAATGGCATTATTCCTTTGAAGACATTGGTTGGCGCAAAATACAATTTCTTTATAACATTGTCTTTTTCTGTGTGGCAGTCTCATAAGTGGGATAAAATATTCTGCATGACAACCATCTAATAATCTATACGTGTGGAATCACTGTGTGCCAGCTTTTCTAGACTACAAATTGATAGAAAAATTGTGATGAATGTAGCAGGGTGCACTGTGTGACACCTTACAATGTGAAAAGAGGCGTTAGACAGTGTGTCCTGCTGAGAGTCAATTTAGATGTTTGCAGAATGGCAAAAACTGCATGCTCTGCGTAAGTTACTGAGCATCCCATAGTTTTAACAGATGATTTTTCAAATGTAAACGGTGAAGATGCTAACGCTTGTTCACAAGAGAAATTATCATGTATAACTGAGTCTAAAATCCTGCTATAATGTGCTAAAGCTTTGTATCCCATCAATGTCAACTGGGTGAACACTGCTGTAATTACTTCCCCAATGGAATGTGAAAGCCAATACAATTCCTTTGTATAATCAGGGGTGGCTAACACTGGAGAGTTGCTTATGGAATTCTTAAGTTTTTGGAACAGTGATCATGTCTCCTGTTCACATAAGTGACCCTTTAGTTTTCTGTGCTTCATTCAGTACTTGCAACAAAGGCTTTATGTAACTAGCGTAGTCAAAAATCCACTCTCTACAATAGTTACACAATCCTAGAAACAGTTGCATCTCTTTTACTGTAGTAGGATGTGGTATATTTTGAAATGCAGTGGGCCTCATTATAAGATCGGCGGGGTTGGTTAATGGGTTCCGCAAATGGGTGCGGACCCGTTAACTCCATTCCGCACGATTACAAGCTCCCCTCGCGGGACCCGGTAAGGAACGCCTGGTCAAACCAGGCATCGTTACCGGGTCCCGCGAGGGGAAGAGGGAGCAAACAACGGGCCGCTCGTAATCGGCCCGTTGTTTGCACCCTCTCCCATTCCCATTGAGCCCTATGGGGGCTCAGATGGGAATGGGGAAATCCGGGCCTTGGTTCCCAGAGGGAGGAATTACCGGGCCCTCTGTACTCGGAATGGCCTGGTAAATCCCCATTCTGGGAACCCGGTAAGAGAGCCCGGTTTGGCGGCAGCCATGGAGCTACTCTCCATGGCTGCCACCATACTCGTAATGAGGCCCAGTAGCTCTTTCTGGAGTTACCTTTTTTCCTGCTGAGGATATTATTTGTCCTAATTATACCACTTCTTTCTGACAATACTGCATTTTGTCTTTGTCTACTTTGTACCCCTTCCTCCAAGTAATGTCAATAGTGTTACTGAGTCTTCTCAACACTGATCCTCTGTGTTAGCACATACTTATTTGTCATCTATGTACCGAATGACAACACATTTAATATGTATTTTACCTAAATCCATGTGCAACACTCTGTTAAACTTACTTGGGGAACCATAGTACCCCCAAGGAAGACTTGTGTGCTGAAATTGGTGCCCATGATATGTAAATGTGGTGAGTTTCTGGGGTAAGATACTGGGAATCAGTGTGTAAAGGGATGGAGAAAAAGTCATTCTGGCAATTAATTACAGTAAAATGTGTGGCCTCAGTGGGTATGCTAAGAATTGTGGTGGGGTTTGGTACTACTGAACATTTTGCCTTCACAATATTGTTCAATGGGCATAAGTCCTGTAACATTCTCCAACTTGAAACCTTTGCTTTTTTGACATGATATAAAGCTGTGTGGCCGGGGAAGTCTGATGGTACTATTATGCCTTGTTGCCATAAAGCCATAATGGTATCATAAATCCCTTCATCTGCAGCTCCGAATAATGGGTATTGTGGTACTGTAAGAACTACTGCTCTCTGCTTCACATTTATTTGAATGGGCCCTATGCCCCTCAACAACCCTATATCACGGGGATTACTAGTCCACAAGTGCTGGGTACTTTTGCAATATCTTCCTGCAAGTGCGAGGACACCCACTGTCCTTGCAGTAAGTATAGCATGCAGTACTTCACTGTGCTGCATCATAATCTGACAATGGATACATATTTCAAAAATCATTTCATCATCATTGTCAACATCTTCAAACAACTCTTCATCATTCCCCTTAATGGCTGAGTGTGAGCTATACAAAAAACTGTGCGTCACTCTTCTCTGTGTTACGATCTTTATACCGAAGCATTTTATAACAAATGCACATATAACGCAAATGATATAACATAACAATTTTTTTCCTTTTTATTTTGGGGGTCCCCCATCAACCCACATTTCCCACCCCTAAAAACCCACGTCAACTGTTTCCCTGCAAGATTTAACCCTTTACCCCACCCCACATACATTTTCATTATGTTTTTCGTGATCTATTTATTCAATATAAAAAAAATCATTATAAAGACTGAATACCTTCTCTCTGTGCTTGTCAGTCCCTAGCAATACTATTGTATAGTTTTTAAGTATTGCTGGTTTCAAATGTAGTGTGATGATGGTTCCTGGGGCATGCTCTTGGGGCAGAAGGTTTAGAATACATCTTAACCTCTGACATTGCTCTGGACAAACCTCCAGACCTCCGTTCTTCACTTGCCAAGCCATTGCAAAAGGGGAAAGACCGTATGCAAATCAGGCACAGCCCCACCCTGAAAGGAAAGGGGCAGTCCAGCTTGAACTACTTGGTCACATCCCTTCTGCACGAGAACTCAGGCATCCCCAGACAGGGTCTCTAAGCCCAGCAGGCATGGGAGCAACGTCTAGACATACCCGCCCCCCTCAGGGTGACTATAGCAAAACAAAAGATGTGATGGCTGGAACGTTTAGAATTAATCTCCACCTCTGGCATTGCTCTGGGCATCCCTTCAGACCATCGTTCTTTGCCTGCCAAGCTATTACAAAAGGGGAAAGACCAGATGCAAATTAGGCATAGCCCCACCCCAAAAGAGGCAGTCCAGCTTGAACTGCTTGGTCACATCCCTTCTGCATGAGACCACAAGCATACCCAGACATGCTTCACCATCATTGGCCTCATCAGTGAGGAGTAGCTTGGGTCTCTAGGCCCAGCAGGCACAAGACCCAGGTCTGGGCATACCCATCGCACTTGGGGTCACCATAGACAAACAAAAGAGGGAATGGCTGGAAGATGTAAAATAAATCTTAACCTCTGGCATTGCTCGGGGCAAACCTCCAGACCATCATTCTTCACCTGCCAATCCATTTCAAAAGGGGAAAGACAATATGCAAAAATGGCATAGCCCAACCCCAAAAGGGGCAGTCCAGCTTTTACTGCTTGGTCACATACCTTCTGCACGTGACCACAAGCATCCCCAGACATGTTTCATCCTCATTGGGCCTCATCAGTGAGGAGTAGCTTGGGTCTCTAGGCCCAGCCAGTACAAGACCTATGTCTGGGCATACCCATCCCACTCGGGGTGACTATAGCAAAACAAAAGATGTGATGGCTGGAAGGTTGGGGAACTGCTAGCCCGAACAAAAAATCCCCTGCACACTCCATGATTTGTTTTTCATTCCTGGCACCCACCTCACCAATACTGTTACTCTGTATAAAAACAACGGGATGTATAGCTCCATCAAAGTACATGGAATGTATTATTGCAGCAGCCCTACATAATGTATCCCTCGTATTGAGCACACCACACCATCCTCAGTAAAGGCAAGAGTCAAGATTAGCTTGCTCAGGAAGTCCCCACCTAGCAAGTTCACTGGGGCATGTTTTGAATATAATAGCAGGCCTACCACCTCTTGGGTAACTCCCTTGATGGGTAATTCTTCTGTAAATGGTAACAACATCACTGCCCCAGAGAACAATGCAAGTCCATTACTTTTCCTGATAAGGGAAAGTCGCCTTCCTTAATACAGGACTTTGTAGCTCCTGTGTCTATCATGGAGGTAAATGTTTTACTACCTATCCTCAAACATACCTGGGGTTGCTCTTCTGGGTCAGTAGTGACTGATAGGAATGAGCATGTCAGGGCTCTCTGTGGGATGTCCTATTGGGGATGGGTGCCTTACCCTATTAGTGTAAAAACATTCAACTCTAATATACTAGCTCCACTATAATGGGCTATCGTATCATGTGGTAGGGGGTCCTTGTCTTGTGATTTGGGTTTGGACTGTGGGGCTTGCTGCTGCACATACGCAGGTGCTGGATTCAGGCCTAGGTCTTGTGTTTGCTGATTTGAGGGTGACAGGTAGTGGTACTGTGGTTGCTGTCACGGGCTAGGCACTTGTGGGGGGGCAATTGGTGGATGGTATGTGAGCGCATATGTGGGTACAGTGGTATAAACACAGGGATCATACAAATAAACTGGGCTGCTATAACACTCTCCTGCAAAATATCCTGACTTGCTGCAGGCTCAGCATGGTCCCGGTCCCCCAAACCTTGGCCTCATTCCCCCTCATATAGCTCCTATTCCTCCCTGGATGCCTCTTCTTCCCCTCTGGTAACCCCCAATCCCCTTCTATTGTCTGGGTTCTCTTGGTAACCCTCCACCCATTTCTATCTTGCCTAGGGTCCCTATGTCCCTTAGGGGGGCTAGTAATCAATGCCCCTTCTACATTTATCTCGGCCAACATCTTCTGTACTAACTTAGCTTCAGTCTTCTGCGCCTGATCTGTTGTTTTTTCCTTCACCTGCCGTCTCATGCAATGATGTACCGTTATTACCTGAATCTCAGCACACCGTGTTGCTTCAATTTGCACTATCTTCTCTAAATCATGTTGCCTATCCTTGGGGAGGCCCTTTTTATGGCATATGATAGAATATTGCTATGTTCTTGTCCCAGGGCTCTCCCATCTCTGCCCTCCACATGTCTTGAATCTGAGTTATATACAACTCAGGGTCTTCATCTGCCTTCATGGTACCATAATCAAATTGATATCTGGTGTGTCTGGATTTGCTTATCATAACATATTCCATGCCCTCGCTAGACAGTCATTAAACTGTGCTCTGTCATGATTGTCATTATGTATATGCAGCACTGGATACCTTGCTTTTCTCCTTACGTCATCTGTCTGATTACCCAGTAACACAGCGAGTAAACCTTTTGTATCTCCCACTGCTAATGTAATTCCTGCAGTCTGATTTTCTAATGCATATACCCATTTGCCTGCCCCTGCTGTTGGTGAGTGTAATGCCTTCATCAAATTGTTTATGTTCATGTGTAGGCAAGGCACATGCTGTGCCCTCCCATGTCATTTGTGTTATAACAGAATCTGTGTTACTGACTATTTACCTTGTACTGTTCTCCCTCACTTCTGACCTTTTGCTATGATATGATATGATATGGCATTCATAACGCGCCTATTTCAAGGCACGACGAGGCAAGGGAGGGGGAACAGAGGGAAGACAAAGACAATGATCTTACTAGGCCAGGTGACATTGAGATTGTGCAAGTGCAGAGGAGGGGGGAAAGGATAAGTGCAGGGGTAAGGGATAAGGGGTGTGTAATACATAGGATAAAAAGGAAAGAATACAGAAAATAAATAAAACAATAAGTAAAAGCGTGGCCAGATAATGGCAAGTGCAGGAGTAAGTGCAGACATCAAGTGTCAAGAGCTGGTGAGGACTGTAACCAACCAGTCAACAGTGTTTGCAACACTCAAGAGGCATAAGCCTGGCCTACTTTGTAGTTTGAGCAAACTTTTTTACTTATCCCCGCTAAACGCCAGCTTATCACACTGACAGACGGAGAGCACGGATTGTAGTGTCTTTGTGTGTTTTTTTGACATTTTTTGTCTTTTAACCTGAGTTCCACAGGGTCAGTAAGACAATCCGTAGGTTATTAAAGTAGATGTTATCCTACTGGATGTCTTTTGGATCTGACCCCTTGTGTACCTCCTTTCTTTTTTAAACACAGATGTTTTCTCTTCCAAACACATATATTTAGTGGAAGAGTGTGGTAAAGGACTACACGGCTGAATGTTTTACAACATATAGAAGTGGTTAGTTTATCTCTTATCCTATCCCTTTTAGATAAGTGGCACATCATCACGACATAGTAGAGGCCCCTGGAGTAGGCAGGGATAGTTAGAAACTCGCTCTATCCTTTCTGTCTTTCATCACAGCCTTGTCTTCATTCACTAATTGTCCTTACCACTGAGGTTTTCTATCTGGTTTCAGATTAGCTGCAACTAAAATACAAGACCGATGAGTCTTGCACGTTGTTTGTGGTCAAATGTATATTGAGTAAGGACAGCGTCCTGTAAACTTAACTGTTTTGCACCCCGTCTGCTCTCAACGAGGACGGTAGGGATACAGAAACAGCCCCGAGTGCAGGGGTTGCCCGGGAGGCAGTGCAGGTGTGCAGCTGGTGGGGGAGGGGACCTGGGCCCGGGATCAGAGGATAGCCAGGTGATCAGTGCAGATTCAGTCAGGAGCTCAGCAGGGGAGAGGAGGAGAGAAAGCAGAAGCAAAGAGGTATGTCTGGAGATGGTTCTCCTTAAGGGTCAGGGAGGCAGGGAGGCTGTTCCAGCGGGAGGCCCCTGCCAAGGAAAGAGATCTACCTCCAACTCATTGCTTGGAGAACCTACTGACCCTGAGCGAGTTGGAGGCTGATGAGCGAAGAGCTCGAGAAGTAAGATAATTAGGAAGAGAGAGATGGAGGTATTGAGGACCCAGGCCCCAGAAGGCCTTGTGGACAATGCAGAGGGATTTGAACTTAATCCTTGCAGCCACTGGGAGCCAGTGCAGAGATTTCAGTCCTGGAGAGATAGGATCCCTGGGCTTGAGGCCAAGGATACGTCTTGCAGTCCTGTTCTGGATGAGTTGGAGAGGGCGGAGAGTAGAAGCAGGTAGATTTAGAAAGAGGCTGTCTCAGTAGTCCAGCCTAGAGAGAACAAGAGCTCTGGAGACAGTGAGATCTGGAGGAAGGAGAGGAAAGGAAGAATATCTCTGTGGAGGTGCAGGCGGTAGTGTGCCTTCTTAGAACCACACTTATTTATACCCTGGTGTAGACCTTCCCTCTATTCCCTTGCTTTGGGATGAGGGAATTTCCACTCCTCATACCCCCTTATGCTGGGTTGAGGGATCCATTGCCCTCTATATAATGGACCACTACTTCAGCTTGCAGTGCTGTCTTCCTTCTTGTATGAGGGAATCCCATTTCCTCTCATTTCTTTTATCACCACTATACAAGTTAGGATGTCCTCTTTCTTCTCATAAGAGGAGAACCAACTGGCCACTATTAGAAATACAACATATATCACCATGTGGTCTGTTCTCTGGGCACTCTAAAATTCACTTAATTTCATACATCATCCCCACCTTTGTTTTCTCCCACAAAGGTGCACTTACGTCTGTACGTTCTCCCAAAAACCTCAGATGAGGGCCCCCATCAATTTGCCTGCAGAATTGGGCACATCGCCCTGTTTCAACAAAGAGGCAGGCCTTCTTGCAACACGGGAAGCACAAAACTCTTCAAGTCATGCACATGAGAGTGATCACTGCAGACGCATGCCGAGAGCTAGAATGCGCAGTGGGGTGTGCCCTGCTTCACAGAAAGTCTGAGATTATGTCAGGGTCCCCAGCTTTGTAGGGTGAAAAGACCCATACCCAAACAATAATAATAATTCCAAGTAGGTCAAATAATCTAAGCAACTTTTGCAAGGAAAGCAAAGGTCTATTACATGCAAAAGTATCAGATGGTCCTGTAGGACCAAACTAACGCAGAGCCCCCCACCCAAAAAAGTGACATCTTTTTATAGTCGAAGACCGCAAATTAACAACACTGTACATAATAATGAGTACAACATAATCCTGCACACCCCATTCGCTATCACCTCTACATAAATCTAATTATCCCCTAAAGTTCATTACCCCATTGGACCCACATTATCGAAAACACATTCTCCTAAATAAGTGACTTACTACATCGCCACTCTGAAATTGAAAAATTGATTGACTACCAGGTACATCGTTGCCATAATATATCTTGTTGCTGAATAAATATTCGGTATTACCACATGATGTGCACCCCTCCATCGGTACCTAATCAAAGTGGGAAGAGCAAGGCTAACTCTGATTTGATGTGTTGGGTGTCTTGACACACGTTTAAGTTATTATGCTGCAACATTTGGTGCTGTGGGTTTAGGAAACCCAAGATGGCAGAAAAGCCCACATTTGCACCAG
This sequence comes from Ambystoma mexicanum, assembly GCF_040938575.1. NCBI lineage: Eukaryota > Metazoa > Chordata > Amphibia > Caudata > Ambystomatidae > Ambystoma > Ambystoma mexicanum. The sequence continues at coordinate 354,999,981 of NC_090930.1, read as the reverse complement.
AATCCAGGAGAACCACGCAGTTTTGCGCACACGAAAATGGTCCCCTGACCTGCCACCCACCAGTGCAAAGAAAGATGGTTCTGTTCAAAATCCGTTTTTATTAATGTCAAAAATTGCTAAGATCATGGGCCCAAAACCACCAAACAAAAATCCAACTATGGTTGAGTGTTTTACTTTACTCTACTGCAGATCCACATCAATGTCATGTCAAGCAAGGATCATATACTATCAAGTAAAATCCTTTCTTTTTGAAATGTATTAATTCAAGACAGCTGTCAAAAATAGGTGCAGTACCGGCATTGGACACTGACCGGCGCTGGCGCTCTATAAATCCTGACAGGAGAGCTGTCTTGCAGAAATGTGCAGTGAACAGAAGGTGGTCTTTTGTAATTAAAAGTTCAAAAGACTTGCTTTTCCTGAGAACCATTAACACCTCAGAGACACACACAACAGCCCAGGATATCACATGGCCCTGTTGATTGAGAGGGAGGAGTTTCCCCTGCAGACTGCAGGACACAAGACAATAGACCCTTTCAATTGAATGGGGTATGCTGATTTTGGGTGTGGACTGTAAACAAGTCTTCTAGAAGAAGGAGAGGCCTGTGATCTCTGACTCACCAAGCTTCTGGGGGCGGGCCAGACTGGATTGTGGATTCATATTGCAGCAAATATATGTTTAAGTTAAATTGCTTATAAAATCTTGTATTAAGCTCACAGAAATGTACAATTTGGGGGTCCTTAATATGGAAAATGCCCTCATGATCTGAGACCAAACTCCACTTTGTGTGGTGTTCTGGGACCGAACCCCGCTATTTATTAATATTGCAGACACTGTGTTTAGGATAGAGACATAGTAATTTCCAGTAATATGCTCAGGGAAGGGGTGCAGGGCTGTGTAAATTTTGAGGAAAAACCAATACGGCGAAAGTCACTAAAAAGCACAAAATGTAGCCATTTTTGAACCCAGGCTCTGAGGGGGATTAGAGTTGGACGAGAGTATATCTTAAATTAATCTCTGAAATGTGTATGTAATTTCAACGATGTGTGTATCTGGGAAACCTGTTAGTTATGAAAAATTCAAGTAAAAGCAAAGGGGCGTTTCTTCAATAGACTGTAAGACTCTGACTCACTCTGACACACTATCCCTTCTCAAATCCGGTCACAGAGAATCCTTGACCTATCAAATCATGAGAGGGTTGGGTGTGCAGAATGAGCCGACCCACCCACTTTCAAAAGACATAAAAAGAGCAACTGAAATCCAGACAGGGACATTCACTTTCCACTTTCTTTCGCAGCATTTTTCAGGACCAGACAATATCCAGAAGGACCATCTCCAGAACTTAGAATCCAGACTTCAGAACTTGCAGCAGAGAGGTCTGAACCACCAGCTTAATCCTTTTTCAGCAGGCTTCAAAATCTTTTGCAAATTATTTAAACAGCCGGGCTGAGCTGTTTGATCCTGGCTACAACCATGTGCCAGTACCCAGAAAGGAGTGCTGAATCCAGAACCACAGACCAGACCAGATCGCTGTCAGCAGAACCAGAGATCCAGACCAGCAGAGCAGAGCTGACCCAGATAGCTGTGACTTCAGAACCAACCGCCCGGAGTCCAGTCCAATCCTGACCAGACCCTGACTGCCTATTTCAAATTTATAGTTTGAGTACTCAGCCAGAACTGTGTAAAACCAATCTCTTAGTTTAAAATAATCTAATTCAAACTATTTTAACCTATTAGAACTGCATCATAAGAAATCGTGTGTCCATCCTTTTGATTCAAAACCTTCCACAGCGCATCTGTCATTCTGAAACTTTAATTTCATTTCTGAAAATCTATCTCCACAAAATCGTCCGTATCTTCGGAACCGTGTGGGCTAGGAACGAGATTTAACTTTCATTTTAAAGCTAAGCTATTCATTATAGTTATTCCGTAATCGCGCTCGACGCATTCGGAAAAATTGCAGCAAATTGAAAAATTAGCTCCTGTCAAAATAGCCGCTTTTGCTTGAACTGCTAAAATTTGTTTTCAACCTGCTAATCCCTTATTGAGCATTGCCAGTGTGACTTGAACTAATCACACTGGCAATGTGATTTGAACTAATCTTAAGTAGCTATCACCTACCCTGAATCTCCTATAGGGAATTAAAATCATTTTGAGCATATTTTCACTTCTTTGCAAACCACATTTAAAGTATTTTGCCTGTGTTTTAAAATCATCCCTGTGATCTAAGCTTACTAGGGGGGAACTGAACTACATTTGATTGTATTCCTGAGAACAGTGTGCTCTCCTTTCCATCTTTTTATATTGCATAAGGGGTGGGGGGTGAATTGCCAAAAGGGGAAAAGTGATTACATTGTCTTTTGTTGAAATCAAATCAAGGTTATTCCTGTGTTGCATTCTTTTCCATCATAAAAGTATTCTCTGCTACTTTAACCTTTCTATACCAATTCCTAAGTGATTAAATAAGCCTACAATTGTCATATTATCCATTGTTGATCACGGTATTATTCATAAGTGTGCTATCAAATATTAATTTATTTATAAAAGTGTAATATATATATATATATTGTTTAATTTTTCCAATAAATATTTTAAATTGCAAAACAAACCTACTTCTTGGCTCAGTGAGGTCAGGGGGATTCAAAGAGAGGGGCGTTATATAAGGGTTTATCATCCAGAGTATAACCTGTCATAAAAATATATAAATACGGGCTTCCCTTGGGCTTCCCTTGGGCATCCCAGATGAGGCACTGACTTAGTGGAACTGCTGAATTGAAGTCACTTAGCAGATGATACAATGGGTCTCCTCATTATATCAGACACTCTGGGACGCACAGACAATCTCCTGACCTCGTACATGAATGTATTGGCATCACTTCTGCTCCTCCCATCCAAAATCGTGGTTTGGCCCTAGTGCCTCTCCTCTCTTATCTCTTAAGGGAGAATCCAGGTTCCCCCGGGATGATGCTTTCTGGGCACAACTGTATTGTTTGAATGTTCTGTATTTTTGAATCCCCTTTGCTGCAGCACCTGCAGTTCGAATCGGATGACCAACTTACAGATGAGTGCAGTAGTCTTCTAAGTATTCATCAGGCCTATTGGCATCACAAAACCCCATGCCATATTCACATGAATGTAATATAAAAAAAAAATCTCGTCCCTTCCTCCCCTCACCTCAACATTCCCTTCCCAGCACCACTGAGCCCTGCAGGTGGACCCAATTAACTGTGATTGCCACACTATCATGGCCATTGGGCAATGGCCCAAGCCTTCATCACCTCCAGGGTCCAAGTGGATCCAGTCCTGGCACCTCTGGCGCCAGGCTCATAGAAAGGTGTGTTTTCCACATCCTGTGCTTGAGGCTCGTGCATCAGGGCCGGGCTAGGATCAAGAAACCTCTGGAGCCAGAAATTATCGAAGGAGAACCTGAGTATGAGGCTAAAGACATCCTGGATTCGAAAATGGTATTATTTAATTGAGTGAGAAGGTTATGGACCTCAAGATCGCACTTAGGAAACATTGGAATTTGTCCATGCGCCTCGATTAATCAGGCGGTTACACCGTAACAATCCCACCAAACCTGGACCGGGGAGAAGGACGCCCGTGAGAGGGGCCTTGTGGTGTTGTGCTCTCATGGCCATTGGGCAAGGGCCCAGGCCTTCATCACTTCCAGGGTCCTCTGGCGCCAGGCTCATAGAAAGGTGTGCTTTGCACATCCTGTGCCTAAGGCACGTGCATCAGGGCCAGGAATGGCCATAGAACATTATTGGGAGGCACGTGCCAGAGTCCTTGGGAGGGGCAAGGTGGAGCCACAAGGTGGGGCCAAAGGGAGGGGCCAGACCCAGCTTATATAAGTCCAGCCCAACCACATGCCCTTGCTTCACGTTATTCTGCTTTGCAGCGTGACGCTTACCGCTGTTCCTCACCTTGGTTCCTGTTACTCCATTCCTGATTCTAGCCGCTCCATCGCTGAAGATTCACCTTACCTGATTCCAGCCGCTCCATCGCTGAAGGTTCCCCTTACCTGATTCCAGCTGCTTCATCGCTGTATGCGCATCCTACCTGCATTCCATCGCCATCAGAGTCGGAACCTTTTCTCACCTGATCCGGACTTCCAGCGATGCGGAAACTTCGCTTCTTCTCCTCTTCATCGTGGTAACTTCATCCGGCAATGCGGAACTGCCTTCAAGCATCCAGGTTCTGCTCCACGCCCTCAGACTGCTCCTACAAGGGAAAAGACGCGCAGCAGGTTAGACCCTCAAAAGGGTCGAGGGAAATAACAAACTCTGGGCCGCGCCATACCTGAGTCTTGAATTCTATTATACCGGCCAGCTCACCTGTTGACTTTGAGAGTCCCATCACCATCAAGGGAATCCCCGGATCCACTCACGCTTCCGATCTACCATCTTCTCACCTATAGGGAAGAGCAGAGTCATTGCAAGATGTATTAGTACTTACAATCAAGTCAAAAGACTCATTGCAAAGACATTATTATAAACAAACAATAACCATGATCAAAGACTTAAATTTCAAGTGGATTGGTCGCAGCTGGTCTGGATTGCCACTGTTGCGGGCCAGTGAAGCAACTAGGCCCACTCTACACCCCCCTGCTGAAGGAAGCAGGACGGAGAGCTCAGCATTACAAAATAACAGGTGAGCTTGCATGGGAAAACTCTTGTGCACTACGTTTTGGCCCGAAAGGGCCGAGGGAATTTGTAACACCTCCACGCCATTCTCATTGCCCCTCATCTCCTCCCAGGGGCAATACCAGCATCCAGAACAGCACACTCTGCAGCAGCTGGGGAAGACAGCTGATACAGGGGAGCAAAGCAAAAGGAGGGCTCCAACCATGCCCCAACGCCCCCACAGAGACCAGGTGAGTGTAACAGAACGTGGAGCCTCTCCGAATCTCTGCCTGGGCATAATGGAAACCTCTGAAACTGACCAATTAGCCCAATAACTGGGGGAGTTGCGGGCTGAAGTGTGTGCCTCAAGACAAGAGACTCATTCCTTGAGAAGAGACCTCATAGTAACCCGAGAGCAGACAGATAAGCTGGCAAGGCAAATGCTCCAGACACACGCAGGACAAGTTCCATTACCCGGGATTACACCGACCCCGTTGCCCCAAACATCACCTCCAGTGCAAGTGGTACTCCCATGGGCAGTCCCACTGGCTCCTCCAGAACGCTTCTTCGGCGACCCGAACAAATACGCTGTGTTCATGAACCAGTGCCGTCTCCACTTCTTGTGTTGACCCAGAGCCTTCCCTAATGACAGCGCAAGGGTGGCTTTTGTACTTTCCTAGTTGGGAGGTTGTGCAGACGACTGGTCCATTCCATTAGTAACCCAGGATGATCCAATACTTCAGAACTTTGGAGAATTCCAACGGGAATTGGAAAAGCTGTTTGCGAGGCACACCCAAGGACAAGCATTAGAAAACGAATTAGTGTCTCTCAGACAAGGAAGTCATGACTTATTGACTTACGCTGCCACATTCAACCACCTCATAGCACAGACTAATTGGCCGGAGGAATAAAGAACCACACTATTTTACCGAGGGCTACGGAGTGAGTTAAAAGATGTGCTAGCTGAAGTGGTCAATCCACCCGAGTGTTGTGCGGAATATATTAACCTAACTTTGCAACTGGACCATCGTCTACAAGACCGAAAAATGGATTGCACAAGGGCGGAAGGGATGTCAGTTTATCTGCGACCTCGGGACAGTCAAACCAAGGCTCATGAATCTACCAAACCTATGCAAATTGGGGGATTGCAAGCTCCCATTTCCAAGGCTGAGAGAGAAAAGAGTAGACATCAACTTTGTTTACATTGCGGTAAAGCAGGACATTTCTTGCGAGATTGCCCGGTTAAACCCCCCAAGAAAATGGTAGGGGCCACGAACAATGAAACCGAAGCAAAGGAACAGCAGTCTGAAAACTTGGACGCCCGACCAGTGTAGGGGTCCACTTGTCGAGCGGAATATAGAAAGTTGTACAGATCTCCCACCTGGTCATCCCGGTACTAATAACCCACCACCAACAACCGTCAAGAGTCCATGCCCGGAAAGCCTACATTGATAGTGGTGCGGTGGGGAATTACATCGATCAGGATTTGACTGCACGGAAAGGCCTTCCAGTTCAGCAAAAACCATGCTCGGAAAACGTCACTGCCGTGAATGGCTCGCAGCTGTCTTCGGGGCCAGTAACTCAACACACCGATAAGGTAATGCTGACATGTCAAGATGGTCATCAGGAAAGCATTTCATTTGATCTTATAGGGGCCCCCAGTTCCAAATGATCCTTGGAATGCCGTGGCTTGAAACCCATAACCCAAGGATGACTGGCGCACCAGGAAGCTGACCTTCCCTCAGGAATGTGCTAAATGGTGTTACCACAGGGACGAGAGGAAACTCCAACTCGAAGGGAAATCCATCCTAGGAATTGTTGTTTCATTACCTTCCGAGATTTCAAGATTTTCTGGACGTGTTCCAAAAGGAACAAGCTAAATACCCTGCCTCCCCATAGAACTTATTACTTCCAAATCGATCTGGTCCAGGGAGCACACAATTCCTGCAGCAGAATATATGTTCTGACTGAGCAAGAAAATGAGCACCAAAGAACATACCTATATCAGTACTTAGCTAATGGGTTCATTCGTCCGCCCAAGTCCCCAGCCTCTTCAGCGCTCTAGTTTGTGCCAAAAAAGGAAGGAGACCTCAGAACTTGTATAGATTATAGGGAATTAAACCAGATTACCATGAAGAATAGGTACCCTCTGCTGCTCATTCACAAACTACTTGACCAAGTAAAGAATGGCCGAATCTATACAAAATTGAACCTACAGGGAGCTTACCATTTGGTAAGAGTGAAAAAAGGCGACAAATGAAAAATAGCATTCAGAACAAAGTACAGACTTTTTGTTACGCTCACCTGGACCCCACAGGGGTGTCGTTCGGACCTGGACAGCTGCGGTCTCCGTCAACGTGATGCGTAGTGCAGAGATGACTGTCTGTACTGGCCCGCCTAGTCTTGTCTGCTGGACCCGAAGAAGTATTTTCCTGCAGGTGGAGACAGGGATTAGCCACCTGTGGGTTTTAGTGATGGCCTCCCAACTGTTCTCGCTCTCCCCCACTAATCACCTCCGACATCCTCTTAGTAACCTCACCTTATGTTTGTAAAAGATGAGCTCTCCATCCTGCGTGTCTTGCAGGGGCGCGTAGATACCAGTTACTTCACTGGTTTGAAGGCGTTAGGAGAGTTCCGGTAAGCATTGACTCTGAAGTCCCAGGCGGGAATGGTAAGTATCAAGTTCAAAGAGTTCAATGTGCCCGATGTTCACTCTTGTCCCCTTCCTTCCTTAAGTTGCAACTGAGTTTGTGAGAAGAAGGTCTCATAGCTGCTGCTGGCGTTCAGGTAAGAGTCTGTGTTACCCAACGCTGTCCGGTAACTATTGCATGCGATAACGTGTTGTTTTTCTCCCTCTTTACAGATGCGGCATATGAAGATATGGAGAATAACACCGCTGGTGGTAAATCAGGTAAGTCTATGGCGGTAAGAGGTATTTGTTGATTCCCTTGGCTCACCTTGTTATTCTTGTGCCCCTAGGTGCCGGAGTATGGTAAAGAAATGATGGAGACACTGCCGGATCGAAAGATGCTGTGAGAACTGGTGAGTATGTCGCCGTGCTGGAGCTGGCGAAGAGACGTGTGCAGGACTGATGTACTTTCCAGGTCGGGAGATGAAATGGATCCGGAATCAGGTGAGGAATTTGAAATAAGTTTGTTTTCTAACCTTGTCCTTTTCGTCCTCTTTATTCTAGGAGCTCCGGATTCGAGGCAGGCGTGGCAGAAGACTGGATGCTGGCTGCAGGCACGCGGCCGTGGCAGAAGACTAGGTGCTGGCTGCAGGCACGGTGAGAGTCACGCTGCTGGATGCAGAATAACACGAAGCATGTGCTGCTGTTCGGGCGTGGTTTAAATAGCCTCCAAAGTAGTCCCAGGAAAGAAGTTCCCCAGGACCACACCCGAGTAAAAAATAGTCCCTGTAGTGAAATAGTCCCATCCAGGCCTCACGTTGGCTTGGATTTATTTGCCCTGGATGATTATTTGGTCTGGATGAGGTAAGTAATGTCTATGAGCATGGCGCCTATGGCGCCAGGAGTGATTTTTATTATGAGCCTGGTGCCTACGGCGCCAGGACTGAACCCAGACAGCCCCTAGCTGGGGCTGCTGGGGTTTTTGTAAATGTCTGGATGCCTGCTCCCGGGGCTGATGGGCTTGATCCGGATGCCCAGGGATAGGCATCATGACAGCACTCTCCCCCAAGGCCCCTCCTAAAGTTGTTCTTCTCCTTGGCCCTGGTTTGTCTGGGAAGTTACGATGGAATTTCTTCACCAACCGAGGTGCATGAACTAGGCTCCCATGACCTTTCCTGTGGTCCGTAACCTTTCTAGTCGATTAAATAAAAAAGTCTTGATTTAACCAACTTAGAGTCCAGGATATTCTTTACCTCGAATTCAGGTTCCCCATCTATTAGGATGGGGTCAGGTGGTTTGGCAAGTCTTGTCCCGGGTTGAACTGGTTTCAGAAGTGAAACATGAAAGACAGGATGGATCCGCATATTAGAGGGTAATTCCAACTTGACGGCCACCGGGTTGATAATGGCCTTAATAGTGTAAGGTCCCAAATACCTAGGATTAAAAGTCAGAGTTCCTTTTAGAGGTATGTGTTTTGTAGCCAGCCAAACTTGATCCCCAATCTGATATCGTGGAGCATTGCTTCTATGTTGATCAACATTTCTCTTATATTTCTCTTTCGCTTGTTTCAAATGTTCCGTTGCCTCCTTAAAGCTTGTGTAATAGTAGAGTGTAAATGACTAACTGCAGGCATTTCTAAGTGCTGAGGCGAATCGAGTTCTGAGGTTCGAAGGTGATGTCCGTATATGGTATAGAAGGGGCTTTGTCCGGTTCCAGAATGGACTGAGTTATTGTATGCATATTCGGAAATCCATAAAATATCCTTCCAATTGCTTTCCGTCTGGTGCAGCATGCAATGTAGGTACTGTTCAAGGGTCTGGTTGGTCCTCTCCGTCTCACCATCGGTCTGGGGATGGTGACTGGTTGATAACCTCATGTAAATTTGTGCTAATTGACAACATTTCTTCCAAAATTGTGAAATGAATTGACTGCCTCGGTCAGAGACCAATACGGAAGAAAATCCGTGTATTCGAACAATGTTTTCGAGGAACTCTATCAAAACTAGACTCTTTGTATGACTTCAACCTGTTTCTGCCTATATGCCTGCTAACCTGTAACTAAGAGCCTCCTGCACCCGAATGTAATCTTAAATCTGTGTATCCTCTGTAACAGCGCCTCGATGCCTCATGGGCTGCAAGTGCGCTTAACAAATGCAAATAAATAAAATAAATAAATAAACTCCTTGGCCAAAATTGAAGCGGAAGTTAATCCTTTTAAAGGAATAAAGTGCACCATCTTGGAAAAAAGATCTACAATAACTAGGATGGTGTTAAATCCATTACATGGAGGTAGATCTGTAATAAAGTCTAAAGACAAGGTGTGCCATGGTGTAGGTGGAATATCCAAAGGTTGTAAAAGGCCAGCAGGTTTTTTCTTCTGGATTTTGTTTTGGGCACAAATGTCATAAGACATCACAAATGACTTTATGTCTTTTCGCCAAGTGGGCCACCAGAACTATCTCTTATTTTTGCTTCAGTTTTTGCGATACCTGGGTGCCCTTCCATCAGGGTGTCATGGTAATTGGAGATGACTAGTTCTTGTATTTCCTTGTGTGGTAGAAATAGTCGTCCTTGATAGTAAGGTAGGTCATTGACGACTGAGTAGTCCGGGCCTTTCTTTACCCAGTCCTGCAGGGTTGCTGGATCGAAGAGTTGTTGGATTTTTGAATGAATATCTTCTAGTGTCTGTTGAGTAGTAATGCCAAGAATTCTTTGCACGGGAATTATTGGCACTGGTTCCAGGTTTGCATATGCCTCTCCCATCCCTATTCGGGATAAGGCATCTGCTTTGCCATTTTTGCGGCCTGGCCAATAAGTGATCACGAAATCGAATTCGACAAAGAACAATGCCCATCAAAGTTGTTGCAATGATTGGGCTTTGGCTGTTTTTAAATACTGCAGGTTCCGGTGATCAGTGATTACGGTAATGGTATGCCTGGCACAAAGAAGGTAGTGCCGCCAAGCCTTAAAGGCGGATTTGATAGCTAATAGCTCTTTATCGGTAATCGCATAGTTTAACTCAGATGCTGAGAACTTTCTGGACCAAAACGCTACTGGGTGAAGTTGACCGGTTTCAGGATCCCTCTGGGACAGGACAGCTCCCATGGCTAAACTGATGAATCAGTTTCTACTATGTATGGAAGCTCAGGGCGTGTATGCTTTAAGACACGTGCAGATGTGAATTTCGCTTTCAGCTCTTGGAAGGCCTTTTCAGCCTCTTAGGTCCACAAGAAGCATTTGTTTTTTCGCAAAAGTGCTGTGATGGGGTGTACAACATGGGAGAAGTCCGGAATGAATCTGCGGTAGAAATTAGCAAATCTGAACATGCTTTGTACCCCTTTGACTGAACTGGGTGATGGCCACTTGAGAATTGCGTCCACCTTTCGAGTGTCCATTCGGACTCCCTTTGGAGTCAGGATAAATCCAAGAAATTCAACTTCCGTAGCATGAAAAACACATTTTTCCAATTTTGCATATAACTTGTGCTGGCGTAGTTTCTCAAGGACTGCACGCACATGCTTAACATGGTCTGATTCTGAGGAGGAGTACACTAGAATATCATCTATGTATACGACGATACAGACGTCAATGAGTTCACGAAGGACATCGTTCATAAAATACTGGAAGGCTGCTGGTGCATTGCACAACCCGAAGGGCATCACCTGATATTCGAATAATCCGTACTAGGTGCGAAAGGCAGTCTTCCATTTGTCGCCTTTCTTGACACGTACCAGATGATATGCCCCTCGGAGATCTAACTTAGTGTAGATACAAGCATCCTTTACTTGGTCTAGTAATTCGGGGATCAGAGGCAATGGGTATCAGTTTTTCACCGTAATCTGATTTAATGCGCGGTAATCTATGCACGTTCTAAGGTCACCTTCCTTTTTTGGCACGAAGAATAAAGCTGAGGATGCAGGAGACTTGGAAGGACGAATAAAGCCATTAGCAAGGTGTTGGTCCAAGTATTGCCGTAGGTGAAGATTTTCAGGTTCCGTGAGGGCGTAGATTCTACTGCATGGGGGTTGTGCACCAGGTAGGAGGTTGATTTGACAATCGTATGATCTGTGAGGAGGTAATGTATTGGACTGTTCTTTTTGAAAAACATCCTGAAATTCTTGGTATTCCTGAGGTAACTGCACGATTGGGTTAACGACTGTAGCCAGGCCTTTGTTCAAAGTTTTCTCCGGGTAACAGGTGTGTGGACAATCCGGGAAGGTTATTCTCTTCTCTCGCCATTCTATACAAGGATTATGTGTTTCCAACCATGACATCCCCAGTATTATCTGGAACTGTGGGGCTTTGATTAAATCAAACACAATAGTCTCTCAATGCCCATCTTGACTCAACAGTGTCATCTCTGTAGTGGAATGAGTTACAGGCCCTGAGGCAATCTCAGTTCCATCAACTGTGGTGATGACATCCGAAGTGGTCTTTTTGCAAAGAGGTAGATTCATCCTTGACACCAATTCGTGGTCCATATAGTTTCCTACGGCCCGCTATCTATGTATACCCTTACTGCGTGCATATGTGATGGCTGCCTGGGATCAAGCAGGACCATTGGGATGATCAGATGCGAGGTCTGAGTGTCCTTCTTTAAGCTCGGCAAGCGGACCTCTACGCTTGTCGGGCGCGGTCGTTTCCCGAATCAGGCTCTATGTGGCTTTTATCAGCAACTCCTACCACCTTCTTGGGTGGTTTTGTAGGGAAATCCCGTAGAAAAAGTCCTGAGGTTCCACAGTACAGACACAACTGCATCTGTCGTCTTCTTTCTCTTTTCTTTTGAGTTAAGGGTCCTTCAATCCCCCCCGATCTGCATAGGTTCAGATGCATCTGTTCCTTTGGGGGCAACGTTGGGTTTAACCAATACCCGATTCTCGAACTTAGCTCGATCAGTCTTTCGGTTCTGAAGTCGGTGGTCTAGCTGGACCACTAAGTCTATAAATTCTGTGCAATCCTGAGGTGGGTTCACAACTTGAGCAAAGACGTCTTTGATTTCTCCCCGAAGTCCACGATGAAACAATGTAATTCGTTTTTCCTCCGGCCACCCGGTTTCCACCACCAACCTATTGAAGGTTGCAATATAGGTTAGCAGATCCTGGTTACCATGTCGTAAGGATAAACGTTCGTTGTCCAGGGCTTGACCCTGTGAGTGTCTGGCGAATAGTTTTTCCATGCTCCTTTGAAAACCCTGAAAATCCCGGAGAAGAGGATCATCCTGGTTGACTAACGGAATGGACCAATCCGCTGCCACTAAGATATGACAATACAAAGGCTATTTTGGCTTGGTCATTTGGAAAGGCTCCTGGTCTGCATAAAAAGTGCAAGCAGCATTGGTTCATAAACACGGCGAACCTTTTGAGGTCCCCAGCAAAGCGTTCGGGTGGAGCTAACGGAATATTTCCTGATAAAACCACTTGCACAGAATTGCTTGATGAAACGGGGGTTGGTTTTCCCCCATATCCAGGTAGGGGCGTTTGCCCAGCTTGGTTTTGCAGTAGTTCCCTAGCCAGAGCATCAGTGCGCTCCTTTGAGACAATGGCCCTCATTACGACCCTGGCGGATTTCGCGGTGCAAAATGCACCGCGGAGCATGGCGGAAAGCCGCCGATAGCGCCATGGGGGTTGGCGGATTTACCACCCCATGCCGACCTTGGCGGAGCGGTAAATCCCCAATCCCCATTTTACCCTTCCCCATTCCCATTCTTGCCCCATAGGGTATAATGGGAGTGGGGAAGGAGTTAATTACGCCGCCGTAAAGTACGGCGGCGTAATTAACAACGAGGTCCCTTAGCGCCATGGTTTTCTCCGCCCGGTAAAACCAGGCGGAGAAAACCTCCATGGCGCTAAGGGAAGTCGTAGTACGGCGGACGGGTCCGCCGCGATTACCGCTGGCGGTATCCCACTCCGCCAGGGTCGTAATGAGGGCCAATCAGTTCTCTCCTGAGGGCATTAGTCTCTTGGTGAGCGGCATGTACTTCCGCCCTAAATTCCCCCAATAATTGGGCCAGTTGGTTGGTTTCCGAGGTTTCCATAACACCCAGATGGGTATTTTTAGAAAGGCTTCGTGTTCTGTTACGCTCACCTGGACCCCACAGGGGTGTCGATTGGACCCGGACAGCTGCGGTCTCCGTCAACGTGATGCGTAGTGCAGAGATGACTGTCTGGACTGGCCCACCTAGTCTTGTCTGCTGGACCCGAAGAAGTATTTTCCTGCAAATGGAGACAAGGATTAGCCACCTGTGGGTTTTAGTGATGGCCTCCGAACTGTTCTCGCTCTCCCCCACTAATCACCTCCGATATACCCTTAGTAACCTCACCTTATGTTTGTAAAAGATGAGCTCTCCATCCTGCGTGTCTTGCAGGGGCGCGTAGATACCAGTTACTTCACTGGTTTGAAGGCGTTGGGAGAGTTCCTTTAAGCATTGACTCTGAAGTCCCAGGCGGGATTGGTAAGTATCAAGTTCAAAGAGATCAATGTGCCCGATGTTCACTCTTGTCCCCTTCCTTCCTTAAGTTGCAACTGAGTTCGTGAGAAGAAGGTCTCGTAGCTGCTGCTGGCGTTCAGGTAAGAGTCTGTGTTACCCAACGCTGTCCGGTAACTATTGCATGCGTTAACGTGTTGTTTTTCTCCCTCTTTACAGATGCGGCATATGAAGATATGGAGAATAATACCGCCAGTGGAAAATCAGGTAAGTCTATGGTGGTAAGAGGTATTTGTTGATTCCCTTGGCTCACCTTGTCATTCTTGTGCCCCTAGGTGCCGGAGTACGGCGAAGAAATGATGGAGACAGTTCCGGATCGAAAGATGCTGTGAGAACTGGTGAGTATGGCGCCGTGCTGGAGCTGGCGAAGCGACGCGTGCAGGACTGATGTACTTTCCAGGTCGGGAGATGAAATGGATCCAGAATCAGGTGAGGAATTTGAAATAAGTTTTTTTTCTAATCTTGTCCTTTTCGTTCTCTTTATTCTAGGAGCTCCGGATTCGAGGTGGGCGTGGCAGAAGACTGGATGCTGGCTGCAGGCACGCGGGCGTGGCAGAAGACTGGGTGCTGGCTGCAGGCACGGTGAGAGTCATGCTGCTGGATGCAGAATAACACGAAGCATGTGCTGCTGTTCGGGCGTGGTTTAAATAGCCTCCAAAGTAGTCGCAGGAAAGAAGTTCCCCACGACCACACCCGAGTAAAAAATAGTCCCTGTAGTAATATAGTCCCATCCAGGCCTCACGTTGGCTTGTATTTATTTGCAGCATGGTCTGCATGAGGTAGGTAATGTCTATGAGCCTGGCGCCTATGGCGCCAGGAGTGATTTTTATTATGAGCCTGGTGCCTACGGCGCCAGGACTGAACCCAGACAGTGCCTAGCTGGGGCTGCTGGGGTTTTTGTAAATGTCTAGATGCCTGCTCCCGGGGCTGATGGGCTTGATCCGGATGCCCGGGGGTAGGCATCATGACACTTTTTGAGTACCAGGTCATGCCCTTTGGGTTATGCAATGCAACAGCAGCATTTCAGTTCTTTATGAACAATGTACTCCACGAATTGTTGGATGTCTGTGTCCTAGTTAACATCAATGGCATCCTCATCTATTCAGCATCCAAAGGAGACCATGTGGGGCATGTAAGAGCCATTCTGGAAAAACTCTGCAAACATCGACTGTTTGCCAAATTGGAAAAATGCTCCTTTCATGTCACGGTGGTCGAGTTCTTGGGCTTTATGCTTACCCCACGATGGGTGCACATGGACACTCGTAAGGTGGAGGCTGTTCTTCAGTGGCCATCTCTGACATCGATCAAGGGAGTGCAGAGCGTGCTCGGATTTGCTCATTTCTATCGGCGATTCATTCCAGGATTTTCCCAAATCGTTCATCCTATCACTTCCTTATTAAAAAAAGAATAAGAAGTTTTATTGGTCTCCTAATGCTGAAAAAGCCTTTCTGGAATTGAAATCGCTTTCACTTCAGCACCAATCCTTCGGCATCCCCGACCTGATCTGCCCTATATTGTTGAGACTGATGCCTCCAGTGTGGCCATGTGGGCGATGCTATCGCGAAAGGATCCGGACACGGGCTAGTTACATCCCATAGCATTTTGGTCTCATAAGTTTACAGCACCAGAAAAGAACTATGCCATAACTGACAAAGAATTACTGGCGATCCACGGAGCTCTTAAAACTTGTAGACACTATCTCCTAGGAGCTAGACATACTGGGCCTCATTACGACCCAGGCGGTGAGTTACCGCCTGGGCCGTGACTTTACCACCATGGCGTAAACTATGTTTACGCCATGGTGGTTGGCGGATTTACCGCCCCATTCCAACCTTGGCGGGGCGGTAAATCCCCATTTTCCCATTTTCCCTTCCCCATTCCCATTTTGCCCCATAGGGCATAATGGGAGTGGGGAAGGCGTTAATTACGCCACCCTAATTACGGTGGTGTAATTAACATCAAGGTCCCTTAGCGCCATGGATTTTAACACCTGCTAAAAGCAGGTGTTAAAACCTCCATGGCGCTAAGGGACCTCGGAATCAGGCGGGAAGGGTCGGCGCTGTTTACGCCGCCGTAAAACCCTTACCGCCTGAGTCGTAATGAGGCCCACTGTCACCATTATCACGGATCACCGTAATCTGCAATATTTGAAAACTGCCAAGGCCCAATCTTCTTGTCAGCTTCGCTGGGCTCTCTTCTTCACGGAGTACGAATTTGTGATCATATATCGGCCGGAAGTGCATAATGGAAAGGCAGATGTTCTGTCACGAATGGGAGAGAATAAAGACACATTTATACCGTCAGAGCCAGTATCCATCATTCCAGAAGAGCAAATTCAAAATCAGATTGTAGTAACCGCCTGCTGGGAAGATTTGAAGATCGACCCCCAGTCTCAAATGGACCAAGCCGCCCAACAAGAATGGTTACACAAGGGGAACCAGTACTCCATTAAGGACAATTTACCCTATTTCCAGGGCAGACTATACATCAAAGACAAAGAAAATCAAAACAAGATTATTGAAAATTACCACGAGTCGTTAGTGGAGGGGCATCCCGGAATTACTAAGACTTGAGCCAAAATCAGGAAGAGTTATTGGTGGCTAACCTGGAGAAAGGATGTGGTCCAATTTATTACAACCTGCAGAGCTTGTGCACAACAAAAATCCCAAAAGTCAAGTCCCGCAGGATTATTGCGTCCACCAGCTATACCCCCAGTCCCTTGGCTTACATTATCCATGGACTTTATTACAGATTTACCTCCCTGCGATGGCTTCAACACAATCTTAGTGGTAGTAGATTTATTCTCTGAGACGGCACACTTTATTCCCCTCAGGGGACTTCCTACTGCTGGAACTCTGGTGACTGTATTCCTAGAATAGATAATCAAATTACATGGTTTCCCTTCGGTATTGATTTCTGACTGAGGAACACAATTTGTCTCAGCATTTTGGAGGAGCTGTTACAAGATAACGCAAATCAACCTTCGCCTCTCCACCAGTCACCATCCCCAAGCCAACGATCAAACTGAGAGAACTAACCAGACGCTAGAACAATACCTGAGATGCATGCTGCAGCAACCCGAAGGATCCTGGGAGGACATTCTCTGGTTAAGTGAATTTGTGTACAATAAATCCGTCCACACTACTACTGGAGAAACCCCATTCTATATCATGAATGGTCGGCATCCCCGGACGTCTTCCTTTGACCCGCTTGATGAGCTAGAAATGCCAGCAATCACCTCTCTAACAAACAATTACTCAAACTCTGAAGGAAGCAACGAAGAATTTAACTAAAGACAAAACACAACAAAATAAGTTTGCTGACAGGCATAGAAGGGAGGACCTACATTACCAAATTGGGGATAGAGTATGATTGGCTGCCAGAAATATACCATTAAAAGGACCTCAAGTATTTCGTCCCAGATATCTCTGACCTTATCCCATCAAGGCCATTATCAACCCGGATGTGGTAAAACTAGATCTACCCGCCAATATGCAAATTCATCCAGTGTTTCAGGTTTCTTTCCTGAAGCCTGTGGAGCCTGAAACTAGGATCAAGAAAACTCTGGAGCCAGAAATTATCGAGTATGAGGTTAAAGACATCCTGGATTCGAATATGGTATGAGGAAACTATACTATTTAATTGATTGGGAAGGTTATGGACCTCAAGATCGCACTTAGGAACCAGTGGATTGTGTCCATGCGCCTCAACTAATCAGGTGGTTTCCCCGTAACAATCCCACCAGACACGGACCAGGGAGAAGTATGCCCCTAAGAGGGGCCTTGCGGGGGAGTGCTGTCATGGCCATTGGGTAAGGGCCCAGGCCATCATCACCTCCAGGGTCCAAATGGACCCAGTCCTGGCAACTCTGGAGCCAGGCTCATAGAAAGGTGTGCTTTGCACACACTGTGCCTAAGGCATGTGCATCAGGGCCGGGCGTGGCCATAGAACATCATTGGGAGGCATGTGTCAGAGTCCTTGGGAGGGGCAAGGTGGAGCCACAAGGTGGGGCCAAAAGGAGGGGCCAGAGCCAGCCTAAATAAGGGCAGCCCAACCACATGCCCTCGCTTCGTGTTATTCTGCTTTGCAGCGTGACACTTACCGCTGTTCCTCACCTTGGTTCCTGTTACTCCATTGCTGAAAGATCATCTTACCTGATTCCGGCCGCTCCATCACTGTAGGTTCAATTTACATGATTCCAGCCGCTCCATCGCTGAAGCCGTACCTCACTGACTTCAGCCGCTCCATCGCTGAAGCCGCACCTTACCTGATTCCAGCTGCTTCATCGCTGAGGCGCACCTTACCTGATTCCAGCCGCTCCATCGATGTACGTGCATCCTACCTGCATTCCAGTGCCATCGGAGTCAGAGCCTTTTCTCACCCGATCTGGACTTCCAGCGATGTCGGAGCTTCGCTTCTTCTCCTCTTCATCGTGGTAACTTCATCCGGCACCGCAGAATTGTCTTCAAGCATCCAGGCTCTGCTCCACACCATCAGACCTCTCCTAAGGGGAAAGACACTCAACAGGTTAGAAATCGTATAAATAACGAACTCTGGGCCGCGCCATACCTGAGTCTTAAATTCAATTATAACGGCCAGTTTTCCTGTTGACTTTGAGAGTCTGATCATCCTCAAGAGAATCCCTGGATCTGCTCACGCTTCCGATCTACCATCTTCACACCTATAGGGAAGAGCAGAGACATTGCAAGAATTATTTGTACTCACCATCAAGTCAAAAGACAGCTTGGTTGCTTGTGACCATGCCAGCATAACCTCTCTCTGGGAGATGGAAGGAGGACTCATCTCTGAATAAACTAAACAGAGCTGCAGCCCCAGGTGAGGCCTAGTTTGCATCCTTTTGCAAGTGCACCCTGCAGCATGCCTTTGATTCCAGGATGGCGGAACTCCTGCTACCCTAGCCCCCAGACCTTGTCCTTCATCTCACATGTCTACCTCCATTGGCTACCTACAAGCACATCTCTGAGATCACTGAGAATATCTATCTCCTCGGCTGGGGCCTACATCTGGAACAGCTTCTCTGCCTCTCTCAAACTTGAGCAGAACTACCTGGGGTTCTGGAAGCAACTCAAGACCTTCCTTTTCACTTATGCCTTCTCTCCTCTGCTGATGCACCTGACTTCTCCGTGCATTGGTCACCTGGCCACCCTCTGAACTCAGGCCCAGGCTCTTGCATGTCCAGTTGCCCTCACACTGCCTGTCAGCTCCCCAGCACTAAAGGGTCTGTATCTGCAACCCTACAGTGCCTTCTCTCTGCACTTAAGAGCCTCCCGCTGTCTGAAATTTTGAGTTAACTGCACTTCTACCTTCGCCTGCACTTCTCCCTTTCCATCTTCCTGCACTTGCATAATCTGATTGACACAAGGCCTAGTAAGATTGGTATTTTGCCCTCCCTTTGTTTCCCCCTCCTTGTCTTGTCATGCCTAGAAACTCTTCTGTACAGGCAAGTTATAAATGCCACATCATAGTATATCATGCCCCATACACTACCACTAGATACAAGCAAAATCACCCTATCTGTAACCTCTGTAACTGCAACATAAATACACATGTGCTTATTCTGTGTAGATACATTTTAATATGTGATCAAAGTTAACTCCAAGTGAATACATTTACTTTCTGCCATGCCCAACAAAAATTGCTAACACTCCGCAGCCTGCTAATATGTCTTGCGCAGGCTAAATATCATCACCTGCCTGGAGTTTAAAGTAGACTTTTAAATAAACTGAATATAGGAAGAAACATCAGTTCCTCAAATGATGGACCAGTTAACACACCAACACCGACAATATATGTCTGTAATGTCTACCTTTGCAGACTACACCCATTTAATGAAAATGAAAAGGAGTTAATATTCCACATTAAAACTATGCAGACAAATTAGAAGTGCAGAAACCCCTACCTTTGTGTTAACACATTACTGCATGACTAAACTAACTACAACATTCTTTCTACCACACAGCTAGACTAGAACACATATGCACTCTCTGTCTCATAAATGGAGTGCGTTTAAGAAGCAACCTGGGTGTGGAACAGGGATTAATGAATGGAACAATATATGCAGTGTTGGATTACATTTGTATTCCATCAAGATGATATCCAATTTTTCACAACAAACTAAAATAATCCCTGCACATCAACATCTTTCATTATTTTTATTTTTAAAGATATTTATGTAAAAAGAAAATGTTCTTCTCTTTCTCTGGTATATGCTGTAACAGTATACAAGTCTCAAGGTCTAACTGTGGAATCAGAAAAAATACAATATTACGGCTGTTACACCAAGCAAAGCAAAATACACCAACACGGGCTTGTAAAGATTCCCAGAATCTTTATTACAAAACTGAACAGTATTCAACAAAGTACACAAATAGCTATTTGGCCGTCAATACATCACAGAGACCACCAGCAGGGTTTAATGTGAGCAGTGAACAGAATTTCCTAGCTGGACATCGACACATTTATACAATTTGTAAAATGAGGTCCAGACCTCTTACAGGTTAATTATACACTGGGCTAGGATCGCGCCAGGTTCACTTTCCTATTTTACATATCTCGTGCATGCGGTTTACTTTTGAATATATTTACTAACACACTCCATTATTCTTTAATTTAACATGTACACTCTTTACATGCTGTTTTAATACAGACCAAACAAAAGTTTCATATATTATATTTGGATAGCATTACTGTTCTTGTATACTTGTAGTTTAACATTGCTAATTCAAGTAATCCCCTGCTCCCGAGGTCAACAAAGGACAAGGTCTACATGACCCTAACATGTAGCCTGAAGGCAGGTTGGACATTAACTCTCCTACAGAGGTTGGAGAGGTTAAGGCAAGAACAAAGGCACACGAGACGGCCATTTTAGATTACAGGGTGACTTTGTACAAAAACCCCAAAATGGCAGTTCTAACCTAAAATGGAGGCTTGATTCAAAACGGCGGCTTACATCAATTTCTAAGGTCAAGACCTTGCCGTAGAGAGTTATTCGCGCACAATTTTAAGCAACTTGGCGTAGGCCAATATACATACAAATCGTTATAATAGGAGGCATCATTTAATATCCAGTTCGAAAAACCCTCCTTTTGGCCTATGCCAAGTGCTAACACTACTTCTGATCTGCTTGCAAGTAACTCCATACGTCATCGTCCATACACCCCGAATCATTGTCGGACATATCTATTGCCATTAGATCTGACACCAGAGTTTCGTTCAACACATACTCTTTGGAAACCTTCTTTGGGGAGTATATTTTATGCCCTAATACACTTGTTGCTTGCGCACAACATCCCCCTAACACTGAGCATATACCAGGGAGACACTGTATACAACAACGAAGAAACAGAAAACTTCCCAAGATAATCAGCAGGGCCGAAAACAACTTCCATCCCCATGACCGTAGGAGGTCCCAAAACCATGTACCAAGTTCCCAGTTTCCCTCAGGAACATGTACTTCTGAACTAAGAACATGCAGATTTTGGATAGCCCTAAAGATTGTCGGAGAGGAGTCTGGTATGTAAACGCAGCAAGCGGACCCCACTAATTTACATACTTCTCCTCGCTCTGCCAGGATGACATCTATTGCCATCCGGGTCTGAAGAGCCACTAATCTTATCGCTCTCTGTTCTAACGTCATATTATAGAGTATGTCAGTGGTCCGGTTGATGGCTCTCTCCAATACTCTTGCTAGTCCCCTGATATCTTCTGAATTCGTAATTTGCCCAAAAAATGGCACAAAGGATTTCATAATATCTCCTAGAGTTTGCGCTGGAGTATTCCCTTTTACACCTCGTAGTGGACGAGTCTTTGACATTTCTACAGTACTGGCAATAAATACCCCAGGTAATAGAATCCCTAAATAACAGGTTCCTTGCCAATCCCGGGGCAACCATGGAAATGCCACATTACCGCAAACAAAATAGACAGGTTCGCCTACGTACAGAGGTCTGTTTTCACTAGTCAAATTTGCAACGTTAGCGCACTTTCTAAAATTACCCATTGACCGTGTTCCATTCCTCTGTATGCAGAAGGATACTGAATCGGGGCTATGGTTAACAGAATAAGATGGAGGCGTGGCATCCTTATTGCCTGTAGGAGACATTTTGAAAGAGATTAAAGACTGAAAGGGACGAGACAATCTATCAGAGGGCCTAACAGAAGCAACGTTTGGCTTACTTCTATTTGCAAAAAGCGAGCATCCCAGGGGCATCAAAACATTCTTTTCAAAACTATTTAAATTTGTACCATCAAAGTTCCCTGAGATGCTGTCATTCCATTGACCAAAAAATAGTGCTCTAAGAGAAGCGTAACAGGCAGTTGTCAAAGGTGAGGGATAAATATACCAATCTAGCCCCTTACCCCCATGTTGCGGTAGATGTGTACAGATCCAGCAATTGGTCTTATTAAAAATTGCATGAGTGGCATTCATTATTAACAAAAGGGTATTATTCTGATAGTTCCATCTATGCAAAGAATCCCTAGGCGACAAAGTATGCAATTGCACAGAAGGAGTGGGAATAACAGATACATTTTCAATAGGTAAAAAGTCCTCTAACGGATATGCTTCCTCCAGATACCATAACCCAAACCCAACTGTTACTAAAAATCCAGTAATTATCACGAAAAGGCAACAATATACTTTGGGGGTCCCCTTACATGCTTGATCATTGTCTCTGCTAGTCAAATGTTTATTTAAAGGTTCGGTACGAGCAGTAGCGGGTGCGGGCATTGTCATCTTCAACCGAAAAAACACCAATTGTTCGTTTGCTGGCGACTCCAGTCGCGCTTCTTCTTAATGTCTTTCCCACAACCCTTAGCCGACAGAATCATCCCGCACAGTCGGGCCAAAAAGGCAAGCCCTCAAATGATTTTCTCAATCGCACAGTCAGACCATGCTGTACGTTTACTTCCTTGGGCGCAAATTATATTTTGCAGTTTCTGGTGAGAACAAAGTGTTGTCACTTCCTCCTGGAAGTGGCGAATGGACGGAAATGGGATCAGAAAAGGATTGATCCGGAAGTTCCACTGTTGGGGAGTGCGGAGACAGAATGGCCGTTTTGTCCGGCCTTTCGGATTCTGAAGCGGTCTCCGATTCTCCCTTGTTGGTTGTTGCTGTATCAGGCACGTTAGTTACAGCAGTAGGAAGGGATTCTGTGTCTTCTGTCTCATATGGCACGGGCTGTGGGATCCGTTTGGTGTGCGTCGCATGGATCCAGTGTTTATGACCCGCCACCCGCATGGCAGTCTGGGTGACTAGCAGGACTTGGTAGGGACCCCTCCACCGAGGTGCAAGGCAAGATGACCGCTCAAAACCTTCGTGAGGATCCAGTCCCTCGGTCATAGACTGTGACCAGGACCCTCGTAGTGCACAGGTAATGCCTCTCGCACCTGGTGATAAATTGAAAACAGATTTTTAGTCAACTGGTTACAGTAATCTGAAAGAAGCACATTTTCTATATCCCGTAATGAGCGACTTTTTGGCATACCCCAAATATTAGCAGTTCTCCCCATTACCACCTCAAAGGGAGAGAGCCCAGTCTTAGTTTGAGGGGTTGTTCTCATCGACAGTAACACGATCGGTAAGGCGTCCGGCCACTTTAGCTTGTTGCCAGCAGACGTTTTAGCGAGTTTGTTCTTTATAATGCCGTTGTGCCTCTCCACTAATCCGGCACTTTGGGCATGTCTAGCTGAATGGAACCACTTGTCAATCTGTAATCCTTTGCAAATTTGTAGGATTACAGTGGCAATAAAGTGTGGCCCATTATCTGACCAGATGACTCTCGGCAGCCCGAATCTAGGAAAAAACTCATTCAACAGAGTTTTTGCCGTGGTTATGGCCGTTGCATCTCTAACCGGGAAGGCCTCAACCCACTTACTAAAGGCACAAATAACAACCAATACATATTTAAGATTGTTACACCGTTCCATTTCAATAAAATCAAAGTGAATAACCTCAAACGGGACAGAAGGTGGAGCGAAACTTCCTCTAGGAGTTGAGGTACCTTTTCCTACATTGTGCTGCAAGCAAACAATGCAGTTCTGGACAAAACGCTCTGCAGTTTTGAAAATCTTATCATTGGCCCATACACTGTGTAGCATTTTTTGTCAATGTTCGCGCACAAACATGTGTCGGACCATGAGCGATAATAACCATCATTGTAATGTAGGCGTCAGGGAGTAACCATTTCCCTTCAATATTGTCTACCCAACACCCATCATCATCCAATCTCCCTGCACCCTCGACCCCTCTCTTCGTTTTCTCTATGGTAGCATCTGCTTGAATATCTTTTACAACATCGATACTTTCACCCAAAGTGCAAACATTTACAATTTCTTTTACAGCATACATTTCTGAACTGAAATCAGTGGCAGTCTGTTTAGCTATCTGATCGGCGAAAGCCTTCCCTTTTCCTACATCATCTGTAACCTTTTGATGTGCTAAACATTTTATGATAGCTAACTGAACAGAGAGGGCAAGTGCTGAAAGTAATCGCACCATTAAAGTGCCATCCTGGATTTTCGTTCCGTGCGAGGTCAAGAAACCTCGTTCTTTCCAAAGTCTACCAAAATTGTGGGCCAACCCAAAGGCATACTGACTATCAGTATATATATTCACTGTAAGCCCTTCAGAAAGTTCACAAGCTCGAGTAAACGCTATAATTTCTGCGGCCTGCGCAGAGTTATGCATAATTCTTTTAGTTTCCACAACCGTGCTTAAAGTAGTAACAGCATAAGCAGCCGTGGATGTACCGTCTGGAAGTTTAAAACAAGAGCCATCACAAAATAGCTCTCCTTGTGGGCTTTTCAAAGGCATGTCTTTCAAATCGATTCTGCCTTTAGTCTCTTGTTCTGTCATATAAAGGCAATCGTGTGACGTATCGTCACCATCAACAGTATCTTGCGAGACAGGTAAAAGTTCAGCTGGATTTAATACACAACACCTCTGAATTTGAATATGGGGGGCAAACAAGATTAGTTCATATCTTGTCAATCGTGCAGAAGTGAGGTGTTGCGTTTGAGTTCTATTCAATAGAATATCTACAGAGTGAGGTACCATTAGGGTTAACGCATGACCCCGGACCATTCCCTCACTCTGTTTTACAGACGCAGCAGCAGCAGCAACAGCACGCAAACATCTTGGCAAAGCGCATGCTACAGGATTAAGGGCGGAGGAATAGTAGCCGCACGGCCTATTCTTCCCTCCATGTTCCTGTGTTAACACAGCCAAAGCACATCCATCACGTTCATGCACAAACAATACAAAGGCCTTGTCATAATTCGGAGTTCCAAAAACCGGCGCTGAACACAGCGTGGATTTGAGCAAATCAAATGCTGTCTGGTGTTCCAAAGTCCATGGCAATGGAAAAGAAATGCCCTTCTTTGTCAAAGCCAGCATTGGTTTAATCGTTAACGAAAAGTTAGGGATCCACAATCTACAATAAGAAGCCATACCTATCAAGGCTCTAACTCTCTTTTGCTTATTTGGGACAGACATGCCAGAAATGGTCTTTATTCGTTCAGGTGTCAACCATCTTCCCTCCTTTGACAGGAGATAGCCTAAATAGGTGACCTCCTGACAACAATATTGGAATTTTTTTAGTGAAGCTTTGTGGCCATGTTTTGCTAGATGACAAAGCAACAACACGGTGCCTTCTTTACAGGCGCTCTCAGAATCAGCAGCCAAGATGAGGTCATCTACATACTGCAGTAATGTGCAAGTAGTAGGCAACTCAAAGGTATCAAGCTGCTCTTTCAATGCCCTACTATAAATACTTGGACTCTCAGTGTACCCTTGTGGTGCACAAGTGAATGTAAACGACATAGGGTAAACGCAAACAAATGCCTGCTATCCTTGTGTATGGGAATACTGAAAAACGCGTTTTTAAGATCAACAACGCTAAATTGAGTGGCAGAAGCCGGAATCATGGTTAGTATCGTTGTAACATCACGTAAAATAGGAAATTGAGCAGCCACAATTTTGTTAATAGCACGTAAATCAATTATAAAACGAAAGGGAATCGCATTATCACCTTTTTTGTATACTGGCAAAATGGGGCTGTTACATATGCTACTCGTAATCTCCTCAATTACTCCACGATGTACAAAATCAGAAACTATACATTTTAAAGCCTGTTCGCCTTCAACTGAGATCTTATATTGCGGGATGCGAGGCAATTTTACTCCATGTTTCAAAATAATTTTAACAGGTTCAATTTGAAGAATGCCCACATCATTATCATCAATTGCCCATAAGCATTCTGGGACATTAATAAATTCTGGCGGTAAAGGTCGAGTCAAAAACTGAGAGGCGAGTGATTGCTGAGGTGAAATTGTTAACCGAACTCCGTCCGGAGAACAATGTATTACTGCATGCAATGCCTTCAACAAATTTAGCCCCAGCAAGTTCTCCCCACAGTTTGTGGTAAGTAGAAATGGACACTGTTCTGTGAAGGGACCCAGTGTTATTGGTACCGGCAAAGAGACCGGACAAACTACAGGTGTGCCTGAAAACCCTACGGAAACGTTGGACTACCCTGACAGGGGAATATTTGGAACCGTGAATGATCAATGGAACATTTCTGTGCTCCCGTATCTACTAAAAATAGATGCTTCCTATTTCCACCACCATCTCAACGTAGGGGCCTTTCTAATGAACGGGAATAGGCGTAGGTTCCAAATCCTGCTTCGGGCAATCCTAGCGAAACAGAATATTATCAAAAGGAAGCTCTTCAGAGAGGTACGCGGCAGAAGCGTGATCAAAAATGTTTCTATTATCCACATTCGAAACTTGCTTATCTTGTGATGGAGGTTGCTGTGATTCTGGTGTAAACTGACCTCTGCCAGGGCCCCCTGCATCTGGGT
Organism: Ambystoma mexicanum; assembly: GCF_040938575.1. Lineage (NCBI taxonomy): Eukaryota > Metazoa > Chordata > Amphibia > Caudata > Ambystomatidae > Ambystoma > Ambystoma mexicanum. The sequence goes on along the minus strand of NC_090930.1, from coordinate 354,973,364 downwards.
GACCTCTGGATCGTCTACCCATGTTCCCAAATGACCTTTGCTGCAAGGTCGGACATTGTGCGCACCAGTGGCCTTCCTGCCGGCAATAGGCACACTGGTTAATGGTTACCGGAGCCAAGGGCGCACTTCCCTGTGGAATGTACTGACCTCTAAATTGATTTCCCTCTCTAGGGTTTCTAACAATCTGCTGTAATAAAACTTTAGTTTTCAGGTCACCCTTTTTTTCTCAAGTTTTTCCTTTTCAGTATTTACACGATTTTCATAGTACTGAGCCATATGCAGTACTTCTGATTGAGACTTTGACTGCCAAGCGCTTTCAGAAGACATAATCTGTCAGGCAGCAATCCACGTACAAATTTGTCGACAAACAACCTTTTCCCTGACTCTGTGCCTAAGTCTTGTCCAATGAAATCTGAGAATACCTGCTCGAACCGATTGAAGAAATCGGTAGCACCCTCAGACTTTCCTTGGACGCAGGCCCTAAGCTTGTCCCAAATGATTCTTTTTTCTGGAACCATAGTTTTCAATTTTACAATAATTCTATCAGGCAAGGTTAATATCACTTGAGGTGGTCGTTCGCCAGCTGGTCTTTCTCTGTCTAGCCTAACCATGTTATCCCATGTATCTCCCAACCCAGGTATGTCATCTATAGTCCTAATCTGTTTCCACAGATCAACTGGCAGGAGTACGGGAAATAATAGGTCAATATCACTTAAAGTGAATACCGACGACTGTAAGACCGACTCTATTTCTTTATAGAATCCGATCAGCTTCTTTCTTATATCGGGAATAGATTGCTCTGTGGTGTTCACTTCCTGTCTTGAAAACGGGACATGAACAAACTGTGAAACGTAATGTGCAGGAATTTCTCCGGCGACTATTCCTCATCCAGCATCGGCCGCAATCTCAACTTTCGGGATAAATGTCGGAGGGACCTCTCTCATAGGCAACTGAGAAGTAGGCAGCTCCGAACGCTTACTAAGCAACAGAGCCAAATCAAGCGGTAAGCCAGTCAAAGGAGTATCAATCGAAAAGGCTCTCTTATAAACATTCAACAATTCTGCGGGACAACAAATCTTTCTTCTTACACACTCATTCTGCAGGTGCTCTACCATCACCTGTATCACTTTCTTTTGCATTTCTAACATATACAGACTATATGTGTCCTATACTTCATCTGGAGTTATCGACATATCCGAAATCCATTTTATCGCATCCTTTATACAAATTCGCGCTTCCTCTCCTTTTAATTCTCGACAAGTAGAAAACCGTTTCTGTAAGTACATAATACCTAAACTACCACCATCTGCTTACTCATTCTGTAACTCTTCCAACTCCTTCCTATACTCAAAAATCCTCTCAACATGCTCATATACCTTCTCCGCAGTATCCCTGGACAACGCTAAGGCATTCAAATCCCGTAACCCTTGTGGGAAATCTACATCATTTAGTCTATTCCACATTATACTCAAATGAGTCCCTAATCCTTCGATAAAAACATTTTTCTCAGGATTATCTTTTAAATTTTCGAGTGTGGAAAAAACATCAGCTTGTTCACCCTTCTCCATACAATGTTTAGCCCAAGCAGTCAATTCACTCCTTTTGTCTGGGGACACAGTATTACGAGTCACAACCCTTGGTCTTGCTGCCTGGTCTAATACAAGCAATGCAGAATCACTTGGAAGAGGAAGAGTAGGCACATTCTGAATAACAACAGGTGAAGGCAAGGGGACAGGCAAAGGGACGACGGCTGGAAGAACAACAGGAAGGACAGCAGGGAGGACCGGAGGAACTATAGGAGGGGGAACTACAACAGGAAGGGGCAAAGTGCCAGGAGGAGGGACGTACGGAGGTGGCGCGCAGGCATCGGGCCTTCGCTCATGAAAAAGTGTAATAATCAATTCATCTGACGTATGAAAATCTTTTGAAGGGTAGATTTTCTGAATGCCTAATTGAAACGCCCTGTCCGTGTTCCTAACTGACTCCAATTGTTTATTTTGATCATATAACCGTGCCTTTTCGACACTTGTCTTATGTCTACGCATGTGTTTCTCTCTACTGTTTTGTTGCTGCAAAGCTTCTGCTTTCCAACTGTGCAACGCTTCAAATGCTGCAGGTCTAGCCTTTTTCTTTACTAATACAGACTCTAAATATTCTATACGAGGGATTTCAAAACTACCATTGGTTGGCCACCGAAGATTAGAATTATGTCTGGTTTGTCTGTGCCAGATGTCATTAAATGCTATACTACCAAAGCCTTTCTTACAGTACATAGTACATGCCGGCAACCCCTCCTGTGGTGCGGGACGGCTATCTTCCAAAGATTGTCTGTCGCTGCGGAATAATGCCCTAAAGCAGGCAGACAATTTCCCAGGCATATCAAAGTTCTGGTGTTACCTGGTTAAATAATTGTGCTCGCGAGTACAATGCTCCAAATTCATATTGTCCAGGTTAAATTAAGAATCGGGGCACAATTCACCTGACCAAAGGACTGGGAGGCCCGATCGGGTTACTAAGGACAATGCTAAGGACCCACGTGTCTGGTGATTTTCTGCAAATTTACCCACCTCAAATATATGGACCCTCGTCAAGAGGTCGTCTCGGGCTACAGCTCATCGTCCAGGGATCGGATTGTGCAGTTTCGTCGAGGAATTTGCTTCTCGTCTAGAGTGGCCGTTTCTGTTGGCACCGTCCGATCCCGGTGCGATAGCCGAGCCAACCTTCAACGAGACAAAGTCAATCTTGAGGGTCCCTATTCGGGCGCCATCTGTGGAATCAGAAAAAATAAAATATTACGGCTGTTACACCAAGCAAAGCAAAATACACCGACACAGCCTTGTAAAGATTCCCAGAATCTTTATTACAAAACTGAATAGTATTCAACAAAGTACACAAATAGCTATTTGGCCTATCAATACATTACAGAGACCACCAGCAGGGTTCAATGTGAGCAGTGAACAGAATTTCCAAGCTGGACATCGACGCATTTATACAATTTGTAAAATGATGTCCAGCCCTCTTACAGGTTAATTATAAACTGGGCTAGGGTCGCGCCAGGTTCACTTTCCTAATTTACATATCTCGTGCATGCGGTTTACTTTTGAATATATTTACTAACACACTCCATTATTCTTTAATTTAACATTTACACTCTTTACATGCTGTTTTAATACAGACCAAACAAATGTTTCACATATTATATTTGGATAGCATTACTGTTCTTGTATACTTGTAGTTTAACATTGCTAATTCAAGTAATCCCCTGCTCCCGAGGTCAACAAAGGACAAGGTCTACATGACCCTAACATGTAGCCTGAAGGCAGGTTGGACATACAGGGGCCGATTCATGGAACAAACGTGCGCCGAAAATCTACGCGCAAGCAGGCGCAAGCAGGCGCAAGCAGGCGCAAGCGGAAAAAAAGAGGCGCATGCGCACGCGTGCGATTCATGGAAGTCCCTGCGCGTGTCTTCCTCGGGATGTGCGCCAAACCCGTGCATGGCGCACACGTCACTGCAACATCCCGAAAGACGTGCGCGACGCGCACAGTGAAAGAGCACAACCTCTGCGCATACACTAGAAAGTGGGCGGAACACGGGGCGTAACGCGCGGAATGGGGAACAACTTGCGAAAACAAGGGCGTAACTGGGGATGTACTGCAGGGAAGCAGAGGGAACGCCCACACGCACCCGAACCACAACTATTCATGGAACCGAATAGGGCAAAGCCACGCACAGCGAAAGACACGCACAAGCCGATACACGTCCGCCACACGAAGGCAGGCGGTAGCGTCCCTGTGCATTACAAAAGTGGCAACATACAGCAATAGTGCCTGTGCGAGCGGGGCACGTGTATTTCGGGGTTGCGCGGGAAGTTACACACGCGATTGAGCGGGCTACGTGTATTTCAGGGGTTCGCGTGAAGTTTTACACGCGAATAGCCTGGGCGCGTGTATTTCAGGGGTGCGTGGGAAGTTTTACACGCGATTTCAGCAGGGTACGTGTATTTCAGGGGTGCGCGGGAAGTTTTACACGCGATTTCAGCAGGGTACGTGTATTTCAGGGGTTCGCGTGAAGTTTTACACGCGATTTCAGCAGGGTACGTGTATTTCAGGGGTGCGCGGGAAGTTTTACATGCGATTTCAGCAGGGTACGTGTATTTCGGGGGTGCGCGGGAAGTTTTACACGCGATTTCAGCAGGGTACGTGTATTTCAGGGGTTCGTGTGAAGTTTTACATGCAAATAGCCTGGGCGCGTGTATTTCAGGGGTGCGCGGGAAGTTTTACACGCGAATAGCCTGGGTGCGTGTATTTCAGGGGTGCGCAGGAAGTTTTACACGCGAATAGCCTGGGCGCGTGTATTTCAGGGGTGCGCGGGAAGTTTTACACGAGATTTCAGCAGGGTACGTGTATTTCAGGGGTTCGCGTGAAGTTTCCCACGCGATCGGGCCTGGGGGAGCGGGCTACGTGTATTTCAGGGGTTCGCGTGAAGTTTCTCACGCGATCGGGCCTGGGGGAGCGGGCTACGTGTATTTCAGGGGTTCGTGTGAAGTTTCTCACGCGATCGGGCCTGGGGGAGCGGGCTACGTGTATTTCAGGGGTTCGCGTGAAGTTTCCCACGCGATCAGGCCTGGGGGAGCGGGGTACCACTCACCGTCTGCCTTGCGTGTAGTAGAACGCGTAGCCAACACCCGCTGTGAAGCAATAGCGTGTGAACCCCAACGGATGGAAAACACACGCACCGCACGAAAAGCACGTACAGAACATAAAGGCACGCGGGATCTCCAAGCCCTGCCAGGGCAACGCCCGTGCGCAAAACGTCACAGACGCGCTTACGCTGTAAGGGCCTTTGGTCGAATGAAATCGCGTACGCGTGCTGACGCGCTTACGCGCTAAGGGCCTTTCCTCGAATTACACGCTGACGTGCAGATTTTTCACGTGCCAAATCACTCCGTATCAAGCTGGCCACGCAAAAACACATGGAAGACCACGCTCCTGCCCAGAAGGCCGAATCACTGCCCCCCAGTGCCCCGAGCAGCCTCCGACGTGCCATCTGCTGCTGCCTGCCTGCCTGTCTGCTGCCACCGTGCCCTGCCATTTGGTGCCTGCACATCAGCCATCTGCAGGGGTCCAGTTGCTGTGTCCACCCCTGCTGGTACAGAAGACTCCCGACTCGAATAACATCGCTCCACAGCCTAGCCCCAGGACCCAGTTGCCCACCCACTCCTGCCCCTGGGGTTGCCATGTCGGGCACATCCACATCTGACCCCAGTGGCAACCCCCAGCCAGAGGGGCAGAGGGGCACCAGCTTCACTGCCACCGAAGTTGGTGTCCTGGTGGAGCAAGTCCTGGGGCAGTATGATGCCCTCTTCGGATCGTCCCGCGCCAACAGGGAAGGACGGGATAGGATCTGGGCCGACTGTGTGGTTGCCATCAACGCGGAGGGGGTGGCAACCCGCACCATCCAGAAGGTGAAGAAGCGCTGGGAGGACTTGAGGTCCAGGACCCTCATGAAGGCCCGGCGCCTCATGGAGGGGGGCCGGGGCCGCATGAGTTCCATCCAGTTGAGGGTCCTGGAACGCGCACACCCAGCGCTCCACGCCCAGGTCCTTGAGAGGGAGACCCGTCTGGAGTTGAGCGGTAAGTGGCCAAGCATTGCTGTGTGAGACAGGGCATGTTGCAGTGTGCTGGTTGTCTGATACTTGCCTGCATGTGTGACATAGGCCATGTACGCATGTATATGTGCAGGGATATCATGGGAATGCATGTGCGACCTGTAATGTGTGAACCGCACGGTTGTTGCATGTGTTTGAATGCGACATGGGGAGCCCTGTGCAGATTGCACACATGAGAGCATGGCAGTCTCTGTTCCTGGACATGGGTGGGGGCGAGGGATGGGTGCTGATGCCAGATACATATGTGGTATCCATGTCTGTGTGCCTGACCTGCGTGTCTGTGAGTTGTGAGTGCCATGGATGCATGACACATGTCTGTGACAATGTACAGATTCACTGATGCAGCCTAGTCATCCTTGTATGCACTGTGATTGGGGTGTACGGGGCCAGATGGATGTGACTGAGGTGAAGTGTGTGCATGTGATAGGCATGACCCATGATGCATGTGAGTCCCATTACATTGTATGATTCGAGAGTCCATTGGACATGCATTGAAATGTCCATGGCATGCACCATGACTGTCACTGTGTGTGTTTTGCCTGGACTGACACATGTGTTGTGGTGTGACATGATGGAAGTGTACTTTGACAGTGGCACTCATCTGCTATTGCTTCCTGTTTAGGGGACCATTGTACAGTACCCTGATGCTTGTGTTCTATGTCTCCCTCTACGCAGCGGCTAGTGAAGGAGAGGGCGGAGACGGCGCTGTGGAGCAAGGCGGCGGGGATGCCCCCACGGCTGCAGCGGAAGGGGTGGGTGAGCCCCCACAGGGGCCTGCTACGGCGGTAGACGGCGAGGAGCCATCCAGGTTGTTGGTTTCCACAGAGTAGGAAGAGGCCGCCACTGAGGCGCACATGGGGCCTGGTGGGGGCATCCCTGCTGGTGCAAGTGGTGCAGTCCAGGGGCAGGGGCAGGAGACAGCACAGGTCACCGTGGAGGGGCCTGTGCATGTCGCTGTCCCTGAACCTGTGGGTGCACCACCTTGCACCAGCAGGGATGCCCCGTCCCAGGCCCGTCCGCAGGTAGAGGGGATGTCCATGTCATCTGACTCCCCTCCACCTGCGGATGAGGGGATCCCCTGGCCGTGTGGAGAAGGTCCTGATTGGGGTCGCGATGCGCACGGCTGTGATTCGTGATGCCGTGCGTGCTTCCCAGGAGGAGCAGGCACGTCATCACGAAGAGCACCGTGCCGACGTGGCCCAATTGGGATCGGCCATGTTCGGGGGTTTCCTGCATGTGTCGGCCAATCTGGCGGCCCTCTCCTCCTCTGTGGAGACTATACGCCAGTCGTTCTCCTTGCCGTCTTCCGGCCCAGATGCCACCAGGGCCCCCTGTGGACCTGCCCTGACCAATGCAGCCAGCTCGGTGGGGATCCCATCCCTGCCACAGTCGGGAGTCAGAGGTCCAGCAGGGGTGGACAACACAGCAACTGGACCCCAGCAGATGGAGGATGTGACGGCATCATCGGGCAGGGCACGTGCACGACGGCGTCGGTGGTTTCCATCATCCTGGATGCCGTCGTGCTGGCAGAGGCAGTGGTCTCGGAGGCAGCAGCAGGCTCGAAGTGGGAGGCATCATGGCTCGGGGCCATCAAGATCAGAGGGGCAGGCATCGGCCGGAGGGCAGGAGAACCCTGGGATGGTAGTGTCTTCTGTGTGGGAGCAGTTGGTCCAGCGGATAGGTGCGGAGCGGCAGTGGGCGGAAGAGGAGCGGCTCACCATGGTCAGGGCGGAGTTCTCCATGCGTCGGGCGTTGAGGCGGGCTGAGTGCCTCGAGGAAGCTTGCAGGGAGTTTGAGGTGAACATGGGGTTATCCCTGCGAGACCTCGGGGCCAGGACAGAGTCCCGCCTCCAGGACATCGACATGGAGTTCGATGATGCCCTGGCCGGCAACATCACAGAGTGAGCCGCAGGACTTGCCCGCTGCCATTGTATATAGTTATATAGTTAGTGGTAGGTTTCCTTTAAATTATTATTTTTTTTTATTTGGTTGCGATTGGACAATGCGCCACTTTTTTGTATATAGTTCAGTTTTTAGTAAGTTGACATAGTTAGGTTTCATTTGGTTGGGCTCATGGACCCGGGATTGTCTTGTATATAGTTCTTCTATGGATTTTTTGATTTTTAGGATTTTTTTCATGGACATTCATCTTCTTTTTGTTGTTTTGCTTTGTGGTTTTTCTAATTTCATTTCCATTCTAGTTGATTTTCAATACATTTTTATTTTCATCCTTCAATGTGTCGTATCATCTCATTACTTTCATGCATGTCATGTTTGGTGTTTTAACATTCACTTGCAGCCATTGTGTGTGACATACATGTGTTCATTTGCATTATTTACATTGGGTGTGTAACATGTAATTGCCTTTGATATGTGGGTGGATGTGATAGTTGGTTGGGCCTTTTGGCAGGGGAGGATGGCCATTACGGACATGATTGGGGATTGTTGGGACCCAGGTGCAGGGGGGCATGGATGGGACATGGGCGAGGGCCTGCTGGAGGGTGCCCCGCAATGCTGGGGGGTGGGGGTGGTGGGGGACATGAGTTGGACATGGGTGGGGGCCTGCTGGCAGGTGCCCCACAGTGCTGGGGGGTGGGGGTGGTGGGGGACATGAGTTGGACATGGGTGGGGGCCTGCTGGCAGGTGCCCCACAGTGCTGGGGGGTGGGGGGGGTGGGGGACATGAGTTGGACATGGGTGGGGGCCTGCTGGCAGGTGCCCCACAGTGCTGGGGGGTGGGGGTGGTGGGGGACATGAGTTGGTGTTCATTAGTTCAAGGAGACATGTGCCTTTGCTGGGGGGCATGCCCATGTTGGGTGGGCTGCCTGCGGGACATGACCAGGGATGCAGGGTAGTCCCCTGTGGTGTGGGCTGCCTGCAGGGGCCGTGGAGGGTGTACAGGGAACACCTGGGAGGACCCACACTGTCAAATCACATGTAGGACTCAACGGCACCCCTGAAATACACGTATCCTGCTGAAATCGCGTGTAAAACTTCCCGCGCACCCCTGAAATACACGCACCCAGGCTATTCGCGTGTGGAACTTCACGCGCACCCCTGAAATACACGCGCCCAGGCTATTCGCATGTGGAACTTCACGCGCACCCCTGAAATACACGCGCCCAGGCTATTCGCGTGTGGAACTTCACACGCACCCCTGAAATACACGCGCCCAGGCTATTCGCGTGTGGAACTTCCCGCGCACCCCTGAAATACACGCGCCCAGGCTATTCGCGTGTGGAACTTCACACGCACCCCTGAAATACACGCGCCCAGGCTATTCGCGTGTGGAACTTCACGCGCACCCCTGAGATACACGCGCCCAGGCTATTTGCGTGTGGAACTTCCCGCGCGCCCCTGAAATACACGCGCCCAGGCTATTCGCGTGTGGAACTTCACGCGCACCCCTGAAATACACGCGCCCAGGCTATTCGCGTGTGGAACTTCCCGCGCACCCCTGAAATACACGCGCCCAGGCTATTCGCGTGAGAAACTTCACGCGAACCCCTGAAATACACGTAGCCCGCTCCCCCAGGCCCGATCGCGTAAGTTCACGCGAACCCCTGAAATACACGTAGCCCGCTCCCCCAGGCCCGATCGCGTGAGAAACTTCACGCGAACCCCTGAAATACACGTAGCACGCTCCCCCAGGCCCGATCGTGCTTGCCGTGCTGGTACAGGGTTAGCGCAGCCCTTTGCGCTGGATTGGGGATTTTGATGGCTTTTCCCTGCACGGAAGGCGTTCTTGGGGGCGTAACTGGCGCTGCTGCAAGGTCGCTGCGCCACTGTGCGCCACGGCTGGTTTTGGTGGCTGGAATCCATGAATACGCTGTGCGCGGAAAGGGGTTTTGGCGCACGCGGCTGGCGCAGGGATTCGCACGCGCACACTGTGCGCCAGCCGCGTGCGCCACTTGTGCGCTGAATTCTATGAATTACCCCCTAACTCTCCTACAGAGGTTGGAGAGGTTAAGGCAAGAACAAGGGCACACGAGACGGCCATTTTAGATTACAGGGTGACTTTGTACAAAAAACCCAAAATGGCGGTTCTAACCTAAAATGGAGGCTTGATTCAAGATGGCAGTTTACATCAATTTCTAAGGTCAAGACCATGCCGTAGAGAGTTATTCGCATACAATTTTAAGCAACTTGGCGTAGGCCAATATACATACAAATCGTTATAATAGGAGGCATAATTTAATATCCAGTTCGACATAACCCTGGACCATGCATTCATAGACATAGGCAATAAAAACCTTAAAGAAGATAGGAGTAACATAGAACACTCCTTAGATTATGTACTCTTATGTTTATTTTAATAATAGTTAGATGTAAGCAAATTAAAGCTGAAGTAAATTCAGACAATCTTCCATTCCTGGTTTTAATTGATTAAATAATGTTTTCTAACTTCTTTGGAACATTAACTTCACTGCAAGCTTTTATTACACACAGTGCTTTCTTTAAAAGTATAATTTTGCAAACAAACAATTTTGATTTCAAAACCCTACATTCAAAAATACCCTGTCATTGCTAAATAACCTTTACATTGAATGCATTGCCCAGTAAGGTTGTACCTGTAGTCTTCACTGTTTATAACATAACATTGAGAATACACCACTTGTAAACATTAACTACACTGCAAGATTGATATATTACAATGTTATATAGAGAGGCTAAATTTCATCTCGTTGAAAGTAGCAATTCCCTCATGAAATGAACATATATTTGCATTCATCTTGATTGTTCACATAACCCAATGATTCAAAATGTGTAAAGTCCATACATAAACTGTTGTATAAAACATAATTGTTGTGACAGACTACAGCATGACATCAGTGCGGGTTCTCCAACCAGTTAGAAGTGGACACACCAACTCAAAGTATAATGACATGCTCACGGGGACACATTATATACAGACAACTGGAGTTGGATGTTGATTGGTCGGGTGTCCAGTCATTTGGTTGACTGAAAACTGGTCGGATGACATTTGGTCGACGCAATTTGGTCGAAAACCAAATGGTCGAATTTTTTTGGTAATTATATATTTATTTTTCGGGTGTTCGTTTTTTAAAAAAAGGCTTTTTAGAAAAAAAAGGGGGTGGGGGACCCCCCCTCCAAAAAAAAAGGGTGAAAATAAAAAAATAAAAATTCGACCTTTGGTTTTCGACCAAATTGGTTCGACCATTTGTCCAGTCGACCAATTTTTTTCGACCAAATGACTGGTAACCGATTGGTCATCATGGCTCTGGTAGCTGTTGCTGTTTATTAGATGGTCACTCGCAACTCATGGAGTTCCTTTCCTTGCAAGCAAGGTGGCACGCACACAAAGCACTTATACAACTTTAATGATACCTCCAACCCATCTAGCACCACCCCTACAAATACCCTCTATGCTGCCAAGGAGCTAGGAACCAGGCCAGTGTATGGAAAGAATACAAATATTGACAAAATGTAATATCAACCAAAAGATCAATCACCAATGCTGTGGCACTACTCAATATCACAAATTAAAATGTATTGCACCAATTGACTAACACAGGTTTAAAGGACTTTCAGTTTTGATTTGACACAGGTAACATTTTGAATTTGGCAGTCACAATTGATATCACATTTCTTGCAAATTAAACATACAAAACACACAGTGATTCCATAGTTTGGCACACTAACCCCTTCTCCCAACAATCCCACCCTCCAGGCATCAATTGGATATGACTCCTCTGATTTGAAGGAAAGGTCCATGGAGTGGAAACACAAGCAAAACATTGTTTTGGCTTTATTTTGAGGAAGGCAATGTTGGAGAAAGAAACACAATGGAAAATCGTTCTGAGCTTTTCTTTGAAAAGCAAGGTTTGGAAAAGGAACTCAAATGGGGAAATCGTTTTTCAACAAACATTCAAAGGACATGCAGTGCTTTGGGATTCTGGTTTGGGATGCCCAGGAAAAGTTGGGAAATTTTGTTTGGCAGCGCACATACAAATGAGAAGTAATGCTTGGTAATTCTAGTTTTGAATGCAAGGGAATACATGAGAAAGGTTGTTTTACCCGCTCCCCATTCACTTGAAAGGTAGCGGTGGTGGTGACAGGCTGAGGGAGTCAAGTCCATATGGGTCCAAACCTGTGACAGCAGATTTCAAACGCTACCAGCGGCAAATGATTAACCATTTTTATTTGTTGAGAGAAGATTAGCAGACAGTTGTGAATGCTTTCTTCAGAGACATTGAGAATTGACAATTGTTTTTAGAATGTATTATTTCCTATTTTAATTACACCACTGATCTTTACAGCAAACAACATTTTTGTTCTTTTCTTTCCGATGCATTCATAAGTTAAAAAAAAATATATTTAGTTGCCACGAAAAGTGCATTTTTTTTGGGGGGGTGGGGAGTGTTGCACTGTTCATACAAGAAGGCACATATATATCAAAGTTCTATCAGAGAAGAACATTATGACCTGAAATTTAATTAACAAATTAGAAGAAACACACACTAATTAGTGTCAGTATGTAAACGCAAGCCTCCGCTCAGGCTTACTTATTGTGCTTACATATTGTCACATCCATGGTTTTATGACGCATGCCGTGGCTCTGAGCAAAAGGAAAACCAAACTAAAAAAATAGTTCAAAATACGTGTAATGCTTGGGCAGTTTTTGCTCATGTCTTTTTTTAAACATTGTATAAAATTGCATTAAATTGAGGAAAGGGTGGAATGAACGCAATTTCATGGCTGACTAATAGCACCTCATTGATATGCACACGAATGTGCGTGCTCAGTTAGAAAAGCGCAATTCCCCATACTGACAGTGCCGTGTTTACGGCCTAGTTGCTTGTATATTTCAAAAACATCATGTAACCAAATGTGCTTTAGTCAGGCCATCTTGGCTTGAATAGGCGTCACATTTTTTAAGAGCTATTTTTACATTTCTTATTTCAAATAGTGTCACAACAAACGCACTAACTATGCGATGCCCGTTTCAGCTATACTCCTCAGTTCAAGCACTTGTGGGTACCATTACCGAAATGTTCCGATATCTCATGAATGAACACAAGAAAGAAAACGAAAACAAATACCTTTTTAGTTTATTGATTAATAATGTGGGCACAGACATGGACATGAAACCGCCATATTTTTTCATAGAGAAGACAGCTTCTCTCGTGCTTTCATCAAGTTTAAACACGAGCGTCTGTTTCATTAGAGAACATTAATGAGCGCAGCCCAGCGTACGAGGCACGTGTGTGTTTTGTAAAAAAGAGATAACACATTACTTAAATCATTAAGTATGTGAAAATAAGTTAGAACCTTGTCTCCGCGAAGTGCAAGCCTTTCAAGAAGATCTGCTGAAATCTCACATCATTAATTATTCAATAATAACGCGGGGCCGGAATGGGACTGCTGGCCGAGTAAGTTCTGAGAGAAGATGGCGATCACGGCTTTCTAACACGCCCTCTGTCACTGCTCAATTAATTACCAGCTCCCCATCAACAATTGGACTTGCATTCCCAACGCATTGTATGCTTCCGTTTAATGAGGTCTAACTTGGTTGGGCAACTGTTTGGGCAACTAGAATGACACCTAGTGACTCTCCAATGCAGGGGAGCAACCACCATCGAAATGTTGGGGGATCAATATTGCTAGATGTGCATTTAAAAATATACCATGCACAGTGGAAATAGGAATTCCTCCTGGAGGAAGGAGCGCGCCTGTCACCTGTTCGAAGGATGGATTCGGTGAAGACTTCTTTTAGGTTAGCCTTTACTGTTGGAAAGCACAAGCTAAGGGGAGTAACCATGAGCTATGGACTGTCCTCCGAGAAAATAATGGGCTGTCGGAGTGTGCCTATAGACAGAAAATGTTCACTTGTCCCAGGGACCAAATACTGCATTTCAAATGTTAGATTCTCTGCATTGCCTTACCCATAGCAAGGGAGTGTAACACTCATCTGTTTATTAAAATAATGGGTTCAGGGGAATTGCCATGTCTGTGGAGCCATACCTAAGGGATATAGAGCTAAAGATTCATCCTCTGTTGGAAGTAGTTTCTCTTCTGGATCAAAAACAACCTTTCCCTTGTAGGAAGTAAGGACCTAAGGGGATTTACCCATGAACAAATATGTCACCTATAGCAGGGGTATGTGTGGTGAATTTGCCCAGGGACAAAGAACATCCTAAATGTTAAAATAATGGGCTCTGGGGATCAGCACAAAGGCAAATATACTGTCTTTAAAATGTGATAGAGTGTCAGTTAGGACTATACAAATGCAAGTGTATTGTTCTGCTGGAAGAACAGTTTCAATGATTAGCAAAGAATTGGCAAGCCAGTCACCTATAGGAAGGATTGGTTCCGGGAAGTGGCCCCAGGATAATCAGTTAGCTACTTGTAGGAGTCTTGAGGTTTAGGAAATCACAAGGGACAGAGAAATTGGTTGATTGCAGAAAGGATGGGTTTTACGGATTTTGTCAGACATGAGGATCAAACTGTGAGCGTGACGGTAAATTTAATGACTTGAGCTGAGCACCCAAAATACATTATTTAACCAATCGTAATCAGAGACATGTCACATACCTCCACAAAATAGCCCTAGCTTACAAATGGGTAGCATAGGACAAACTAAAGACTTACCTCTGCCAGGTGCGTCTAGGGATTAATAGTGTTTAGTGGGGTTGTGATAGTTGGAAGTATTGATCACATATATTTGTGAAATTCTATTCTTGATGGTAACAGATTGCCTGAAAATATTGTCTCCTCTCATTGATGGGGTAAATGAGGTTCTGTGGTCTTTAACCAAAAAAACATTAAGGTCTAAGAAAATAAAGTCACAAAATGGCAGTGTAAATGAATGTCATGCTGTTGCCAAATCAAATGATGCAGTGGAAGTGTATCTCCAGAATTGCTGTGTGCCTAGTGTCACCGTTATTTTAATGTGTCAGGACAAAATGCAAAGTGAAAAAGAAAAACAATCTGTGCAGATTTATTTGTATCCTAGGATAAAATGGCAAACTGAAAAAGATAAACACACATTACGCTTCTACTTAAAAGAAAATAAATGCAAACAGAACACCATCCCTAAAGCAGACAGAAAAACAAATCACCACTCTTGCTGAAATACATATGGAAGACGAGCAGCCGTGGATTCATATTGGTATAATCTGAAGTGTTAAAAGCCACTTTGGCACTTGAACAGGAAAGGAGTTTTGTTAATGAGAAACTACTGTAGAGAATAATGGAAAGGGAGGAGATTGCGTAGTTTAGAATTAAAAACCAATACATCTCTGGGTTGCACAATCCAGATTTTGAAAACCGAAGGAAGATGCATGCTAAAGATTACCGTTGGACAAAAAACATCTACCACAATGTGTGGATAGTGAGAGGAACACAAAATGATTTTTATCTGGGCAATGATATCATGCACAGGATGTGCATGGTGTTAGATTTCCTTAACCAAAAAGTATGGTCCCGGCTAGGTGGGCCTGCGCACGAATTTGAAGACAAAAGAAAGGCGTATCATTGTGCACAACTGGTGCCATATGCAATTGAACTACAGGTGAAGAAGGGTATTACTATTCCTGCATTCACCAAGCAGGTTGCTATAGCACTAAATCACAAGAATGGAAAGCAAATGAAGGATTCTGATGCATTTGTGTGCTTGAATGAGTCCATGAAACAGCAAGGGCTGGATTATGAATATACCCCAATGGTAGATATTGGGGAATATGGTGTCATAATCATGGTGGATAATAGATAATAGATAATGGATAATAGAGGATAATGGAGGATGTCAAGATGTTCATTTAGAAGAGAATTCTGTGCTAGGAATGGCAATACAAAAATCACATTATACTGCAGATTTCAACAATATGGTAATTGGAAATATCCCTGAGAGATATGTAGATGCACAGGGTTTCTTGCCAGAGTACCTGGATTCTCAACCCAAAGGGACGTTCAAAACTCAGTCTGTTTACCCTTATGATTCTAATGAGACAATGTGCTGTCATCAAGAGAATTGTATATTTATTTGATTTAAATTAAAATGAAACAGGAAACCAGCACATTGAAATGGAAGCTGATATGCCAAAATACTTAAAAGTGGTAACTCTGCAGAGAGATACAGCCACACAGTTGGAAGAAAGCACAGAGGTTCCTCTATTGGAGGATTTCCCAGGATTTTCAAAAATGGTAGAGGAGCATATTCTGTTAGCATTTGCCTGTGATAGTTAAGAGGACAAGAATGAATTGAGAAAAATATTCATGGAATTTAAGGACGTTTTTGGTAAAGACGCATATGAATGCGGCCTAACTGCCACATTACCAGAGGGGTGTGGTAGAAATCCAGTATTTGTGCGACAATATTGATTACCACTGCCATGCTTAGAGTCATTGGCAGAGATAATTATAAACTAGGAGTCTAGGGAAATTATCAGACGCATTCATAGTACCTCCAACACTCCCATTTTGAGTGTATTAAAGCTAAATGGTCAATGACGTCTGTGTGCAGACCTGAGGGAATTAAATAAAAGAGTGCCAGTGTCTAGATGGCCGCTGCCATTCATTGATCAAGGCCTTGATCAGGTGCATGGGTCAATGGTATTTACCACATTAGATCTTACATCTGGTATGGTGTGTGCCATTGGCAGAAGACATTTAGAATTTATTTGCATTTTCATTTGATAAAACATAATACGCTCGGTCCAGAACACCATTTGGGTATGTCAATAGTGAGAGCGAATTTGGCATATTTTTGAGAAAACCTATGCCAGATGCAGTGGAAAGAGGGACCATAGTTTATGTAGATGATGTCCTGATAGAAAATGAAAGCTTAAAAAGTAATTTTGATGAAATTAGACATGTACGTGACCAATTGCAGAAGATGGGTGCCAAAGTATCTTTACAGAAGGCCCAATGATGCAACAAAAAGGTCCATTTTTTAGGCCATGAAGTAACTGACAATGGGTTAAATCCACAAAAGAAAAAAGGTGGAGGCCATACAGAAGTTGAAATTGAAAGATCCTAGAAACATGAAAGGTTTAAAAAGTTTATTAGCAATGATGGGATATAACAGGAAATGTATTGAAAATTATGCTGAAATCACTCAATCATTGTCTAAACTATTGAAGCTGAATACGCCCTGAAAATGGGAAAAGGAGCAGTCTGAGGCAGTTACTAAATAGAAAGAATGTCTCATAAAGCATCCATGCTTGGCCTATCCCATAATGAATAACGGTTTTTTCAAAGAAATAGGATTCACTGAGCAGTGTATGTCAGCAGTGTTATCTCAAAAATATGATTTGAACCATAAAATTATTGCTTATGCAAGTAAGGCATTTTGTCAGGTGGAGACTAAATTCAGGGAATGTGAAAAGGCTCTTCTGACCACCGTGTGGGCATCACAACATTTTCATCCCATTGTTCAAGGGTAAAAGGTGAGCATTCAGACACATCATCAACCATTACAGTTTTTACAGAGCAAAAGGATTCGATCAGGCAATCTAGCACAGTCCAGAATTACTTCATGGACATTGGCATTGCAGGGTTTTCCTGTAGAAGTGAGATATGGCCAGAATAAAAAGAGCCCGATTGCTCAAGGGTTGGCAGATCTACATGACTGTGCAGCTGAGTGTATATCAGATGAGGTAGAGGTGGAGTCCAGTTTGCAGGAATTCGAACAATCACCACACAAAGTTTTTGATGAAAATACATGCAAGGAATTGCCAAGTGTGTATGCCAATGGATGTGCTTTTCACATTGAAAATGACAGCAATAAACAGTTGGTATCAGGGATAGGAAATGTCTGGTTGAGACGTGAGGACATTCCTACTATAGGAATGGGAATTGGGGCTAGGAGTAGCCAGGTAGCAGAGTTAGCAGCCATTTATAAAGCAATTGCTACTGCAGTTGATAACAAATTCAGTGAAATTGTTCTGGTGATTGATTCTGATTATGCACAAAATAGCTTTGTAGAATATTTGCCAGGCTGTAAAGCAAGGGGCATGCTCACATATAACAAAAAGCCCCTCAAACATGGGAAAATGATTCAAGCTATAGACAAATTAGTGTCAGACAGTGATTTAACAGTATACTGGAGAAGAATTTGTGGACATTTGAAAACACCAGGAGAGGATAAGGAGGGAAATGATAGAGCAGATCAATTAGCCAAGATTGGGGCTGTCATGGGAGAATTCTTGCCCATTGAACACTTAATCAGTGAAATACAAGTAGATGCAGTTACACGCTCTAAATCTCCAAAAGAAGTTGAACAACCTGCAATGCAGTGGAGTTATGATACGCCAGATCAGGATCTGATTAAGGCACAAAAAGATGATGTTGGGAGTTTATTATAATCATTTGATAGACTCTGAACAAAATCATTTGACTGAAAATGATTGTACAGGAAAAGAAGATTTGAGAGTGTTATTAAAGACCAAAAAACAAATTAAACTGCAGGATGGTCTGATAATCAGGGAATTCATAACAGTGGGTGGGACCTCTTTTATTCACAGGGCTAATGTTACACCATGTACATGATGTGATAACTGCAGAACACAGAGGTTCACAAAACACTTTAGAGATACTGAAAGCTTATGCTTACTGGCCACACATGTCCCAAGATGGAATTCTATACCAGGGGGTGTCTGGTATGTGCACAATTTAAACCTGCTTCACCAATGCATAGAGCTCCATTAATGAAAAGAGGTTTAACTCTTCCATGGTCGGATTTACAAATCGACTATACAGGGCCTGTAAAGAGATCGAGTAGGGGAAACCGTTATCTTTTGACGGTGGTATGTTTAATGTCGAAATGGGTAGAAATGGGTAGAGTACCAGATTGTGGCGCGCAAACAACAGCTAGATTGCTGGTAAATCACACATTTTCAAGATTTGGATTACCTCAAAGAATATAGTCTGACAGAGGAAGTCATTTCACAAGCACCTTAATGAGCAAGGTGTGGCAGATATTGGGGGTAAAAAGGAAGTTGCACATCGCATATCGGCCCGCCTCTTCTGGGAATGTTGAAAGTTGCAGTAGATCTATAGTGGAAATAACAAAAAAGGTTTGTAGCAGAGGCAGGTTCTAGTTGTAATTTGCAATTACCGTTAGTGTTGATAGCCATTAGGGAGAATCCTGCTAACGCAACAGGTATCAGTCCTCATGAGGTGTTGACAGGAAAGAAAATGGTACTGTCACAACATTTATTATACAAGACGCGTGAGCAAACACTTGTGAGTGCATCTACAGTTCAAGAGTATGTGGAAGAACTGAAAAAGCATTTACAGCATGCATTTGCATTTGTGCAGCGAAATTTGGAAAGAGCTGCTGATAGTGCAAAGTCCTACTATGATAAAAAGACATCTGTGAAAGAGTATAAAATAGGTGATTGGGTATATAAGTTTCATTTCGGGAAAGGTAAACATAAAAACTCAAAATTTCTTGCGGCATGGCAAGGTCCCTTTGAAATAATAAATAATGTATCCCTGGTAGTGTATATAATTTTTAAGACAGTGTGTGAATTTGCAACAGAGATATTTCTTCACGTTAATCAAATTAAGCCCTGTCATCCAAAGCATGAAATAAAGAGTCTTGAGCAGGTGGAGACTGCTTAGATGTACTAACTGCATGGGAAAGAAAACTAGCAGTAAGATAACTGGAAAAAACACAGTGAGTTTGTATGTTAATGAAGAACTGTTGACCGTATGCTATATGCATAATGAAAATGACAAGGTGGTGTTTATTCCATGAGAAACTAAAAATATAGTAGCATAGTAGTATAGTAGTAAAAAAAAAAGAGCAATCTAAAAAAAAAAGAAACACAAAAAAAAGAGTGGGACACTATGCGTTCATGAAAGGTGCTGAGTCAAATCAATCTATTCTAGCACAATGTGATAAAGTTATTATACATGACGATTTTTGGAAATATGTAATAAGGTGGGATATTTATGTTGCTTGTTTCTCTGTGACATGTGCTTATTGCAGACATTCGAAAGTAAATGATCATAATGTTTTGGGCCATATTTTTGTTTTTGGCCAGGTAGTAGAATGAGTAAAATTGGTATTGTGCTATGCACTTAATCTGTTCCTTTTCCATTTGATTTAGGTTCAACTAATTATTGTCCTGGCAGGGGTTGGAGGTTGCGAGAAATGATGGATTCCTGGAGTCCACAGAAGGAAGTCCCAGGAAAGCCCTGGATGGGGGCAAAGACAAAGTCTGCAAGAAGGAGGACAATGACAATAGCGTCGGCAACATGGATGATTGGCACGCTGATCGTGGTGGATTTTAAAGCATCGGAAGCACAAGTCATCATTGACCCCAGACCAGGATCTGGTATTGCAGTGGAGGAAGTGCCTGGGTTTATTATGTGTAACATGCGTTTAATATATCAAAATGTGTATGTCCTCATAAACCTGACAATTTGATTGAGATGTTTATTAACAAAACTGTGATTACAGCTGATCAGACCAAAGATTGGCTAGAATTGAGAAAAGAGGACGCTAAGCAGGCAATAAGAGACATTGTATTGCAATTAGAAAAAACCTGTGTGAATTCAGTGGATATAAAGAAAAGGAGGGGAGAGAGAGGGGCAGTATTGCTTGTGGTCTCTCTGGTAATGACTATTATTGGGGCTGTAATGTGCACTACAATGTCTAAAGCTAATGCAATTTCAGTAGGGACGTTGAGTGCCAAAGCACAGCAGTTGACTCATGATCTGGACATGATCCAAAAGGCTTTGGATGGAATTAGAGGTGGATTGGATGAGCAAGTAAAATTTGTCAAAGAGACTGCAGTTCTGTTAAATGAGCAGGCTGAGATTCTTCAGCACAGTACAAATGTTGTGATTAAACATGACCGGGTGTTAAGTGATATTATTTTTTATTCTTTTTACATTTTTATTTAGTTGGCTGGTAAAATCGGCCTTTGAAATACAAAACACATACAAGTACATAAACATAATTAATTACATCCACAATTTCCAAATACACATTAATTTAAATAAACATAATTATTACATGAGGTGCAAAGCATACTTATTTCATGATGAAGTTTGCTTCAAATGTTATCCTCAGTAAGTGCCAATCACATAATGATTAAAACATGTTTATCTCAGGTGCCATACAATCATCTATCAAAATTATTGTTCCAATTACTGCTTGGATCCAATGTTGATCATTGACAAGATGGTATCTAGATATTGTATTACTGTGATCCTAATTGCCAATTTTCTACTAGTGAAGATCCTAAACCACATTTCCTTTTCAGTCATGGGAGTGTACAGATATAGTAATTTGCTGAGATAGATTTTTCTCGTCAATATTAGAGCTTGGAAGATGATTACCAAATGTTGTTGTGTTTCTGGACAGTTTGTGTCAAGACAAAAACAACAGTGGTTTAGTTCTTTTGAAAGGGACCCCCTTCTAACCAATATTTCTGCTGTCGGCAGAAGATTGAGTCTGAATCACAAGTACCGTTGTCTAATATAGGGTGATAGAAATTTTATCAAATAATCTGACATTACCCAGAGTTTTTTTGACCCAAACAGTTGTTCATTAAAGTCTTTGTAAGTACAGCATTTCGCTCTATTACAAATCCATTCATGTTGGTATAGTTTCAATTTTGCTCGATTTGGATTTGTTAATAGACTTTCTATGGATATGCACGCATCGGATAGCACATCCAATACATAGTTTCTCCATTTATGTGGGAAGATGTGTGCTGAATTCACAAGATAGTACGCAACTGTGCTTAGGATGGTATTGTTCGCAAGGCCTAATATGCACCTTCGAAATAGATTACACATTTTCCATATTAATTGTGAAGACAGTGAAACTAAACCCAATTCAAAGCGAATTGGAGTGCATTTTGGTAACTTTAGCACAGATTTCCAGAACCAAGCTTCATACAAGTCCAGATGTTATGCTTCATTGGAAATTTGGCTTCGGCTCCATACAATATAATGGGCACCACTTTAGCTTGCTAAAACATCATTATATGTTTGCACGAAAATGTACCACATTTCAACACCAAAATGTTGGCATGTGATTTCAGAGTTTGCAATTTAAGATTCAATGATGTAATATAAGCAGTTTCAGACAAGATGTTATAAATTGTTAAACCTAGATACATATACTCTAAAACATTCAATAGTGTCACATTTTGCAAATTCCAGCTGTGTTTCCTTTGAAAAGTGTTTCTGTTTTTACGTCAGATAACAGTCTGTGTCTTTTCTAAATTGATAATAAGATAATTTTCTAATGAGTAGTCGGATAATGTGTTCAATAGATTTCGAAGAAAACTAGGGGTCTGAGATAACAAGATAAGATCATCCAAATATAACATCCATGCTATGCGTTGGTTGCCCAGTTTCGGCGCATCACTTATGATGTTTGGAAACGATTCACCTAGATCGAGGATAAAGAGATTAAATAAGAATGATGCCAGGATACAACCCTGTTTGAGCCCTCGCCCTGTAGAAATCAATTCAGAAAGTAAACTTTCCATTGTGAGTCGGACGTGCAAAGATGTGTTGGTGTGTAATTATTTTATCATAGTGATTAAGAAGGATGGATAATCATAATCATAATGAACCATTTTTTTGTAAAGTAATTCACGTTCAACAGAATCAAAGGCCATGTGGAAATCAACTAATGCAAGATACAAATGGCTGATTCCGGGTGGCAAATTGGGATCTTAACATGTTCAGATCCCTGAGAACAATTAGATTGAAGATTTTCCCCGGAGCGTCCAAGAGGGCAATGGGCCTATAACCGATTAGATCTATTACCCTTTTTATAAACCGGCATGATGATGGAATGTTTCCATGACTGGGGTAATGCTTGTGTCCGAATAATGTTAGAAAACATGTTGTATAATATTTCAGAAACAAGGGGGTTCTGGGAGTTTCTCTACTACCGGCCTATATCCCTGGTTAGAGTCTCAACCAGAGTCTTTAGCTCACCATCCTTTCACAGAAGAGAAATTTCCACTACATATCAGTCTCTGTCCTGCCCAAGGGAAGTCCAGCACCAAAATGACTGGCAATTCTCTTCTGAAGAAGAGTACCAACAGCAACCCCAGACACGTGTTTCGGCCTGGTTGGGCCTCGTCATTGAGGTGGAGCTGTGTCCCTCTAAGAACAGTGACCAAGGGTTCCATTTCTGGATTACCATAGTAATTTAGGATGACAACCCAAAGCTACTTAATATGCAAAAACAAGGGGGTTCTGGGAGTTTCTCTACTACTAGCCTATATCCCGGGTTAGAGTCTCAACCAGAGTCTTTAGCTCACCATCCATATAATATTTCAGACCATAGTTCAGGATGTTGTTTTAAGGTAAAGTTAGATAGACCATCGGGGCAAGGAGCTCTCAAATGGCTTATTTTGTTTATATAATAAAGGATGTCTTCCTTATCAAAAGTTAAACAGAACTTGTCAGCAATTTGCGTTGTTTTTGAGCAACATAAATTTGCTGGTGGTGAATATAAATCCGAATAGTATTTGACCCAGGCCTGTTCTGAGACATTGTTTGATTGGTGAGCAATTTGATGCCTTGTGGTCGATTGATTAATGATGGCCCAGAATGTGTGCTGTATTCTTCCCTGCTAGAGCACTCAGCATTCTTGTGCCATCATTTTGATACATGAATGCCTTATGATTCCGCAACCAGTTCTTATGCCTGGTTTTGATATTAGTTAATACCACTCCTCTGATGTTTAACGGGAGTTTCAAGGCTTGTCATTTCTTTATCCGAAACACGTTTTTTGCTGTTTGCAATTCCTTGTTAAATACATGTAATGTTGCAGCTTTCGTGGCCATTTGTTTATTTGTCTTAGATTGAAACAATTGTATCAGGTCATGATATGAGATTTCTTTATGCTGACCCACACTTATTTTATGTTACTCTAATGCATAAAATTGATTAAATCTTTTCAAGGAAGTTTCACTCCATCGCAATCTATTGCCTCCAGCATTGACTGTTATAAGACTTGCCAGACTTTTAACTCTAGTAATATTCAGGGATTTGTTTACTTCCCAATTCATTACTAAGCAATTATGATCACTCAAAGCTGTAAGATTAATACAAAATGTAGTGACATTTGCAATAAGTGCCTGGTTCACGTACATGTAATCAATAAATGCTGAGGTGTCACCTCTGTGCCATGTTGGTTGTGGGGGTATGTCATCTATACGAGTGCCATTTGGCATTTGTAGACTACGTGATTTGACAAAGTAATTCCATGTTGTAAGTCTAGTGCTGATCTTAGATTTTCCGAGACAATGTAGTTTCAAATCCCCTGCTATAATAACATAGGTTATAGCTTTATCAATGCATACTGAGTCCAATAAGCGATTCATATCTCTCATAAAAGTATGATCAGAGATGCCAACAGGGTTCCAATATAAGTTTATCAAAGGATATGATGTACTACCAACTTGAAGTTTTATTATTTGCAGAAATGGATTAGGAGATATCCAATTCTCTGTTCTAAATGACGGATTTTGTCTGACGGCTATTAATAGCCCAGAAGTTGGTCTGCCATGTTTAGATTTTTGAGCCGGATTTAAGTATACATCATATTTATCCCAAGTTAGAACTGTGGTGAGCTATGTCTCTTGGAACATTACTATGTCAACATTCTCTATATTTGGGTTTGACTGTTTATAAGTTGATGGAACACTCTTGTATTCGAACTAATAAGAGAGATTATAGTTCACCTTCTGGACTGGCCTAATTAATGCATGTTATAAGTAGAATGACAATTGCATGATTTTTTTGTCGGTTCTCTCAAATTTAGACCAGCTTTGTTTGTAACATTCCTCTCTTGGTTGGGCGCAATTGGCAAAGGATTTGGCAGAGGATTTGTTAAAGTGACTTTAGATATTGAGTTATTCACATCTATAATGAATCCCATTTCATACAGCTGATTTTTAGCCAACCATATCGGGTTGAGAACAAATCTGGAGATTATCAAAAGACTAACCAAGGAGAGTATCTGTACATCTTCAAATTCAACCAATTGGATGTCAACAGAGTTAATGTCCCCTAGCTCTGAAATTTCCAAAAAGATTGTTAGAATGGATTTACGGTTCAGATCATACTGAACACTAGGTGTTGGACGGCACGATAAGACTAGTGAGTGTAAGGCTGGCCGTTTTACATTCACTGTAGTGGACTTTTTTGATTGAGGTACATCTAGATTAGTAATACTAGTAGAAGTTGTTGCCAGAGCTTTCAAGTCGGTAGTTTTTGCAATTGCAGTTTCTATTCGACGATAGATTTCTGGGGCTAATACCAAAATGAGGTTTGAGCCCTGAGACTCAGAGATCAAGTTTATTGCTTCTTCTCTGGGTGGAAACAGATTTTGTACTGCATCAATCTGGTGATTCAGTTGAGCAGAAGTGTGTGTGGATGACGTTTGGGCTAAAGAGCAACCTGAGGTATCGTCTGATTCTTTAGGGGCCACATTTGAAGATTTTAAAGCTCTTTCCATTTGTTGTGCTTTATCTTGTGTGTAAAGCCTGTGCCCAGTCTCACAATGAGTGAGATATCTTTGCATTTGTTGGGCAGTCATATAGGCATCAACAGCATGCCTGAACTCTTTTCTGTGCATTTCTAGAGTCTGTTGAGATGTTACCCGTGAAATAGTAAGATCTTCATTTTGATTTTGATTTTCTTGTGCAGACAGGACCTTGATAGGCCTGGTTCTATTATCAATTGACCCAGTTGCACCATCTACTTGCCCGTCAAGGGAGCCCTGTGATGAAGAATTTAAGACAATGTTATTTTTAGCATTGTTTTTATGTGCCTGTGCTTGCAGCTGATATTTCTTAGAAATCGCATTCAAAACCAGTGCTGCGGTTTTCTGAGGGGGCATTGTTCTCTTGATAAGTCGTTTAGAGCTTGATGATAAGTCATTCTCATGGTAGTCATATTCTTCGTTTTCTTTGTTTGCGCTGCTGTCTTTTTTTGATTGCTTTTGGATTTGTACTCTTGTGCAGTGAATTTGCCCTGCTTGGTATAAAGACCGAGGTTTGGGCTCTTTTTTCTTTTGCCTTTTTGAATAATTTCACTTCTGTTCCATTTTCTCCCAGTCTCCTGTGTTTACCTTCACCCAATTTTATTTTTATCACCTGGTGTAGATTATTTTCCTGTTGTGAGACGTGTAACTTCTTTAGAAAGAAAGGGCACTTTTTAGGTCTGCTTGTATTGCTCCAATATTATTTTCCCTGGTTGGATGTAAGGTTACGCTCGTTTTCTGCTTTGCCTTGAGAAAGATTGGGGCTATTTTTGGGCCATCCTTCAGATTTACTGTTGCTTTGGTCATTACTTGCACATTCGTTGCTTTTTCAATCTGTGAGCCTCTCGATTTTGTGACAGCGTCGACATCTTTTTGGTGCCACTCCCCCCACCCATCTACAGCTTTCTTGATGACATCTCCTTGTTCTTCTTTGTTCTTGTTAGTTTCTATATTTCCATGCAGTTTGTCAACTGAGTCTAGTTCAACAATCATCTGGTCCTGTTCCACTGAAGGGGTTTGTATATTGACAATTTTCTTTAAAAAGGAATGAGTGACCAAGTTCTTATTGTTAACTTTCATTTGGTTCTTCAATTTTTTTTCCTGTTTTTTCTGAATTACTTTTTCTTTTATTCTTCGTTGCCTTTCTTTCTTTCTTTCTTTCTTTCTTTCTTTCTTTCTTTCTTTCTTTCTTTCTTTCTTTCTTTCTTTCTTTCTTTCTTTCTTTCTTTCTTCTTGGAGGGACATTTTGCAGACAGATGTGTTTTCCTTCTTCCTCTTGACTTTTCTTTGGTCCTGAGGGGCCAGTTGATAGATGTTTGTCTCCTAGTTCTTCATCCTGAAAATCTTACCCCACATTGGCCAGTCTCTGAAACTCTTCTAGCACTGACTCAGAGAGTGGGGTGTTGTCC
Source organism: Ambystoma mexicanum (assembly GCF_040938575.1). Lineage (NCBI taxonomy): Eukaryota > Metazoa > Chordata > Amphibia > Caudata > Ambystomatidae > Ambystoma > Ambystoma mexicanum. The sequence goes on along the minus strand of NC_090930.1, from coordinate 354,946,787 downwards.
ATCTGTGAGGTTTCTTCCTCCTCACATTGCTTTTGATGTGATTCATGTTTTTTTTAATTTAAAAGTTGTATTTGTGCCAATAACTCCTGCATCACTTTTCTGTCTGCTTCCTCATGTTTGTCTTTGGCTGCCAATGATCTTTGAATGTCTCACATATACAGACCTTGTTTCACAGATCCAAGCTTCAGCTCCTGTAATTTCTGCATAAGATTTGTATTGACGACATGACAACTAACCACTGCCCCATCCAGTGAGGTTACTTACCTTATCAATTCCAGCAGGGAGCCGGTTTGAGACTGAACTTCGTCCTTTAGCAATTCAAAGACAGAAACTAGGGAGTTTAGCACGTAGTTGAGTGCACTCAGTGAGCTCTAACTTGAGTCAATTATACTTGTTGATCGCCTATGTCCAAAGATGTTTGTACTTCCATCAAGCTTTACATCGCCGGACTTTTTGATGAATCTTGAATTTTTCAAGTACCAGAAAGATCCAGTTTTCCCAGCATTTGATCACTTATGTCCAGGTCTAGCTGACTCTGTGGTCTTTTTTCACCAAAGTGCTCCTCTATTTTTTTGTATTTTTGTTGTTGTAATGGTACATTCCAGCCCTCTTTTCCAGTTTTATGCCATATTTGGCTCATCTTCTAGTGGTCCAGTGATTCATGCAGGTGTAGAGTGAGTGACATCTGCATGAACTTGAGCTTGCACCTGCTATACTCCAATAACTGGTGGCAGACCACTCCTGATGGTTGCATGAGTTTCTTCTGAGCCACCAGCAAGGAAGTTGTTAATTGTTGCCGGCTCTTCCCATTCTGGGGCTTTGAGATTGTCTTGTGTTGGGTCTTGTATTGGGTTAGGCCGCAGCTTCATAGTGGCTGCTAACCTCTGATGTTAATGCCTTTCATTAATGGATGGAACTCTTTTCTTTAGTTTGGCTTTAAGCATCAAACACACTTAACAGCCCCCCAAGTGCTTGACAAATGCTTGTCTAGGTGATTAGACTAGAATTTTGACTTTCAGTCTAAGTTTATCATATACGTTAAATTATCAATCACACGGCAGAATCAAAGGAACCTAGTTCCGACAGTCTCCCGCTGCATGTACAGGAATGATAAACACCATGCAAAGCTTGTAGCACGGAGGCTTAGAACACTTGGTTCACAAAGTTGTTGTCAGCTTGTGCGACTCAGGGCCAAAAGCCTGTAGTCGCCGCACGGGTTTCCGAAGAGCCTCCGAGCTCGCAAAAAAGTTTTTGAAACAAGTAGGCACGGTTTGTTTGAACCGAAGAGATTATTTCCTGCATCAGGAAATTCTAAGCATGCATACACAAGAATCCTGTACGTATGAACGCCTTGCTTGTTACAGTCAAATTATTAAATGTGATATGAGTAGCAGTGTCTAGACATTTTACTGTCAAACAACTGAAATCAAATGTGTTTTATTTGTATGTTCTAAAGATGCAATTGGCTCTATTGGGCATTTAACTCTATTCCATGTGGTTAATGACATATGGGAAAGCCAAGTGGAGAATATTGAGTTTTTTCAAAGGGACTTGTTTCCGATTGACCCGGATATAGAATGAGTAAGAATAAGATCACTGTGAGTAGCTTTGGTGTGATAGAGGGGGATACCTTTAAGTCGGGGACCTTGGTGGAGCGCAGTGTGGTGTGTTTAGCAGTTTTGATAATAGTGATGGGTGGATGGCTGATTGCGTTGTCTATAAAGGTGAAGGTATTGATTATGCTACAGGCAAAAATGGAAAAACAAGTTATCTCAGGACGCATACATTTTAAAGCGGGTTTCCTCAAATTATGGATTTATTAGCCAGAATTGTCGAAAAAAGGAGGTTATGTAAGAATATAGATGGGAATTTTACTGAGGGTTTTACTGGCAGTATGCAGTATGCAATATCTAAATGCCACCATTTCAAAATAGGTGTAAAATAGGTGCACAATAAGTGCAAAACAGTTTTGAGTAACAGCCAGCAGGCTATTTTTTAGGAAAATGTTTTAGCACACTGTGCTGTCATTTTAAAATGAAGAGTTGCACATTTTTACAAATTTTCATGTGAGCAAACTGCATTAGAAATAAATACATAATTAATTAACCTTATACTAATGGTCCTACTAATATATTAACTGCCCCTATAACATGTTAATGCAGTTCTAAATGCACAGTTTAAAATATACTTTATTTTTTCCATGAAGAGATGCACACTCTGAAATTCATTGCATGTTGTGTTTTCCGTGGAGAGCAGAAATATGCCACTGGCAGGAAGGCAAACGAAAACAGTTGCTTTGCAGGGCTGAAATCTTCATTGTCTTGAAAAACAAGGTCTGGTTCAGGGCACATTCTTTTATTTCGATTGGTAGGGATTAGATGTGTCACAACCAGCTGATGTCAATTGATAGAAAGGAGGAGTTTTCCTAATGAATAGGGCGATGGGTAGAGTTCAGATAGAGCTGGGACGGGTGTACAGATGGTGCTTCCAAGGAGATGTTGCTGGTCTCCATGTGGGTGTGAGCACTGGCTACAAACTTAAAGAGCTGGGAGCTCCCCACACAAGGAGATTGAGTTGCTGGATTTGAGGCAAAGGAGTCCTTAGCACTGGGTCTGCGAAGCAGCAAGGTTGTGCAGAAAAGGTCCTGACAACGAGAGTTTCAAACTTTACTGGCCTGGGTGACTCAAGTGCCAAGTGGGGAATGAGAATGAATGGGAGATTTGTTGGCAGTGCAGGGAGTTAGAAGAAATAATACCGCCTGTTCATGTATCTCTCTCTCCATGTTTAAAAGTGCCGAACACCAAATTCATTTTTTTTTTCAATTTGCCTGTTGTTTTCTGTTCTCTTTTATATTTTGTAGGCTTGACGCTGTGATATCATGTGGTAAGATGTAACTATGTTTAAAATCATATAATACATAATGTACAAAAATGTACAAAAACAAAGGCTCAAATTTTGGTGTCATTTCGTGCATCTGTGAATCATTTCTACACATGGGAATCACAAGGGTTTGATGTTTACATCAGAGCGGTAAAGCATTTGCTATTGTATCACCAGTATTAAAGGTAGTGAACAAAAGGGTAGATATATTTATCTGCCAGAAAGAAGGGTGTGTGTGTCCGTGTGAATAAGTCCTTCTTAGCATGCAGAAAAGAAGGTGGTGTCATCAGGACACATAGATTACTGGATGTAAATAAGCCAGTAATACCAGCCACATACAATAGGTGGCATTCCGAATAAACTCACTGGGTTCTTGTAACGCTCACCTGATTCTCGCAGAGGCGCCGGTCTTGACTGGGCGACTACCGTATCTTCAAAGGTGATGTGTAGCACCCGGTTGGCTCTTTGGGCTGGACCTCTGTGCACTGTATGCCTGACGTGTAGAGTAAGATGTCTTAGGTAAGTGAATGCCGAGCTCTCCATCTGCCTCGGGGCAGGGTGCTGCAACCAGTTTCTTCACTGGATAGGTAGCGCAGGCCTCTTGACTTCAGAGGACTGCTGTCCGTCGTTTACTGCACGAACGGTAAGTTTCGAGTCATTCAAATGTCTTTAAAGTCTTTAGTAATGATGTCTCTTGTTTTGCAGGGTTCCGGCGATGGCGGATGACGGGCTGAAGTGAGTTGAAGATGGAGCCTGTGTGATGAATAGAAGCGCCTGGAAGCACGTAAGTAAGCGCTTGTTGCCTGCTTCACTATGCGCTCTAACTGTCTTTTTATTTTGCAGGTACGAGTTCGGAGCGGCTGCAGGGTGCCGGAATACCCACTGGATTAGATGTGGAAAGGAGTAATGGCACGTGAGTATTAAAGTTCCCCAATGTCTTTAAACGCACCTTGTTTTGTCTTTCAGATGCGGGATGCAGCGCCGAAGGCCTCCGGAGCGTGCAAAGAGTTGGTAAACTTTTGTCTTTCAGATGCCGGAATGCAGTGTGAAGACCTCCGGAGCGCACGAAGAGTAGGTAAGCCTTTGCCTTTCAGATGCCAGAATGCTAACCTGTTCTTTCTTGTCTTTATAGGTGTTGCTGAAGACTGGATTCAGGATGGTAAGCCTTTGCCTTTCAGATGCCGGAATGCTAACCTGTTCTTTCTTGTCTTTATAGGTGTTGCTGAAGACTGGATTCAGGATGGTAAGCCTTTTTCCTTAGGCCCAGGACCGGATGCAGAAGACACGATGAGCGTTCTGCTGCAGAGGTTGCAGAATAACGCAAAGCAAGATTCATCCACCGGGTGTGGTTTAAATAGCCTCCTGTAGTGCTTAGGTGTCTCCTTCCACAGCCACGCCTAAGTAAGAAAAGAGTTCCTGCTAAGAAAAGAGTTCCTGCCTTCCAGAAGAGTTCCAGTGTTCTGAATCTAGGGAGTGGCTCCAGCCCCACCCAACAGGAAAAGTAGTTCCAAACAGAAGAGGATCAGAGGCTCAACTGGCAGGCAAGTAAGCAGCATGGTCTGCTGAAGGTAAGTCCACCCAAGCATTATGAGCCCGGCGCTTCCAGCGCTGGGACTGGGCATATTTATGAGCCTGGTGCCACTGGCGCCAGGACTGGGTCCAAAAGGTCCCAATTGGGACTGGTTGGCACTCGGAACCTGGGTTATGGATCTGCTTCCAAGGGAGTTGGGAAAACCCTGACCTTTTGGAAGCAGAGATCATGACAGTTCTTTAAAGTGTGATGGGTCTGGGGGTTCTCTACAGGTGACCAAAAGACATTCTATTAGAGAGGAAAGGTTTGTTTTATGATGGGGCTGTAGTATGAAGAACCATGCTTACCACTATACCACAAAAATAAGGTAATTATGAAAAGACCACAAAGTAAGATACCACTAAAATTACCACCAACACAAGCTAACCTTATATTATCACCAAAATAGGGTAATACTAAGCAATCTAAAAATGAAAGGCCAGTTTTTAACCAGTTTACCACCAAAATACCACGGTATGAAAATACTGTCAAATCCCAAATTTGCTCCCAATAAGACAACACTTCCTACAGGCTCCATACCGAAGGTGGCAGGAAGGCTATTCCAGAGGGAGGCCCCTGTGGAGGATATCGATCTTCCTCCAAATGTCTTCTTCGATAACTGGCTCACTCAAAGAAGGTTGGAGGTACATACGAGAGGGCTCGGGATGGAGAGTATTTAGGTATGAATGGTGCAGATAGGTAGGTCCCAGGCCCCACAAAGCCTTGTGGACAATGCAGAGTTTCTTAAATGTGTCCCTTGCAGCCATCTTTAGCCAGTGGAGGGATTTCCATGCCAGATTAATGCGGTCCCTGGTCTTGAGTCCAAGGATAAGTCTTGCGGTAATGTTCTAGATGAGTGTTAGAGGGCGCAGATTAGAAGCAGGGAGGTTGATAAAGAGGCAGTTGCAATAGTCTAGCCTGGAGATAACCAGGGCTCTGGAGGCAGTGACCTGCTGGGAGAAGTGAGAAAAGGTACAGTACCTCTAAGGCGGTGTAGCTGATAGTTGTACGTTCTAGAGATGTCTGAAATATGACATGAGAAGGAGAGAGTGGAGTCGAAGATCACCCCAAATAGTATTATCCTTGTATGTGGGTGTGGCTGCAGGGCCAAGGGAGTCTTGCCATGGTGAATGTGGGAAAGCTGGAGCAGGGATAAAATGCAAATGATCTCAGTCCTGCTGGCATCAAGGCGTTGTTTGCAGCACACCATGACTTAATCATGGTCAGACAGTCAGATATGAGTGATGAAGAGGAGACAGCTGAGAGTAGCCTGAAAGAAAGCTGTGTGTCATCCACATAACACTGGAAGTTAGAGATGAAAGTGCTAATCACATGTGCTAAGGCAGCCATGTACACGTAGAAGAACCATCCCTGGAGAACGCCACAGTTTGAAAGAGCCATAGAAGAAGGAAAGGCTTTGAGTTTCAATGGGGATGGGTAGTCAGAAAGAAAGGAGGTTAACCACACCACATCCTGATGCGTGAACCCTGTGCACCATACCCACTGTAGTGGTCCCCTTCTGCAGTGGTGGATGTGAATAAATGACATACTGGTAAAAATGTGTAATATTCCATTATGATCAATATAAAAGAAGATCTTACCTGTCCCCTTGGCATGCCGTTGACAGTCAAATTTCATGCCATGAAATAGCCATCATTACCTGATGTAAGGATCTCCAGAAAAAGAAAAACATGAAAAATAGTTTATGTACCACATACATGCAAAAAATTATTGACGAGCCACAGGCACCCCTTAGTGACATCAAACGCATTCAAACCACAAGTCCCAATATAGCCATCAAAATGTGTCCCTGCACACATGCATAAACACCTGCACACTGCATGCAATTCAAACACACACTCAGACCCAACAACATCACCCCCACTACCTGTCCCACTCAATGACATGCAATAAATGTGCATGCAACATATCCCCATTCATTACACAATGTCACATACACAATGCACACTTCACTCACCATGCTGCATGCAAAAGTGAAGACAGCACATATGCATATAATTGATTGCAACCAAAACATGGTCCACCCCTGGAAGACTACCGATGCCATAATAAGGCTGGCCTTTACCTGCGTATTATTACAGTGCACTGCACACAGTCATGGAAGCACATTAGCAATAAACACATGCGTTGTTCATTGCTTAGGCACTCATCCAATAACCTCAAAAATGTCCAAGTGCACAGAGTGCAACAGGTTGGGGACAGGTGAATGTAAAAATTATTTATTAAAAGAGATCAATAATACAATCACTACTACCAAGAAATCATGACAATAACTCGAAGGGGAGACAAACTCACAATGCCTCAAAATGTGAAAGTGTACAGGTGAGGGTGTTAAGGTAAACGTTTTGGATTAGTTCATGGAGAACATCTTGTGGTGAAATGGCCAGAAATTAATACACAAATGGAAGGGCTACCTCACATGGTGATGCTGAGCGTGAGCAAGTTCAGAACATACACAGTACATTAGATGATACATGTGGGGGGTCAGGGCACCCGAGGACACATAAGGGCCATGGACACCAGGCACGCTAATGTACTATAAGCATGGAAGAGAATGGGAGAAGGAAGTGAAGAAGGAAGTGGAGAAGAGAAAGGACTTGATTATTGGGAACTTAAGAAGTTACTGCTCAAGACGCAGAGGGAGAGTTTATTACACAGAAGGCAGCATATATAGGAAATGGACCCACCAACAGCCTTTCAATACCAAAGAGCTTGACATGCACGGAGTAGTTGCCAGAGGAATACAGGAGTATATAATTGGAGTATTTGATCAGTAAGTGTTGAAGGCGGTTTACAACCCAAAAAGCCCTGTGGATGATACACAGGGATTACAATGTAATCCATGCTGAGTCTGTGAGTCCATGATGGCTTTATATTGCAGACGAGATGTGATCCCTGGGCCTGAGTGAAATGGTGAGTCTTGCAGACCTAACTTGGGTAAGCTGTAGGGGTCAGAGTGTGTACCAAGGAACAATTAGGAGTAGGCAGTTGCAGTAGTGTAGCCTGAAGAGTACCACAGCACGTGTGCCATTGCACCTCTGTGTGAAGGTGTGGAAGGGTACAGTTACTTTGAGCATCAAGAGATGAAAGTCAGACTTTTTTATGATCTCACAAATATGAGGCATGAAGGAAAGGGGGTAGTCGAAGATGAATCCAAGATTCCTGGCTTCGGATGAGGGGGTAAGGAGTGAGCCCATGGAGGAAGGACATAGTGAGTGTCAAAGGTAGGCTGCAGGGGATCCCAAAGAGACACTCTAATTTTTGTATGGTGTACAAGCCGAGGTCATTTGCAGTGCACCAGGCCAGGAAGAAAAGAGGAATGCGGGTGCAAGTGTGTCATCAGGAACATTGCCGAAGAGTAGAATTTGATGTACAATGAGGCAAAGAAGCGTTGCAGCAGGGAAATGTATATGTCAAAGATGCATGGCAAAATAATGGACACCTGCGGGATTCGCAGAATGGTCTAGTATGAATGGTTGTTTAGAAATGAGCTAAGCAATTCCACTGGCCATTCATGGAGCATTTTACTGAGATGGAATGACTCCCTGTGTGAAAAGCAGATGACATATCAAGGAGGATGAGGACAGCAGGGGATTATGAATTGAGGGATGCTACCATTTATTCATGGGTGATCTGGAGAGCAGTGTCTGTGGCTCGGACGGTTTCAAACCACACTGTTGTACATGGATATCCCCAATAACGTAATTTGTGGGAGGGCAAACTTGTCAAGCAGTTTCCCCAGGAAGGTGGTGAAAGAAATGTGCCAGTAGTTTGCTGGTCAGGAAGGCTATACATATGGCATAGTAAGGATGCTGCACACAAAGGAGTTCGTGATGGAGGATGGAAACTAAACGGCAGGAAAGGAGTGGTTGCAGAGATCAGCAAGAGCAGGTGCCAGAGAGATGTTGCCATTGATGATTCTGTAGGAGCTCTGGCACCCCAGTTGGGATGACACCTCAATGGAGTTGTCAACTCTGGTAACTTCTTCAGGGGAGTCATGACTGAAGGAGGAGAATGATAAGGGTGAGTGGTGAGGGGGCAGAGGTGCAGAGGGTTGTGTTTGATGAGTCTGTCAAAAGTAGGTCTAGCCAGCCCTCTGTATTTAAAAAACATATGAGATGCAAGCACATTACAAAGGTACTGTGAAGGAGTTGGTGCAGAAGATACAATGGATGGGTTGGCAATTACATAAATACTCACATTTTGCACTCTTGTCAGAGCCATGCTTGAAGTCACAATGTAATGCTGCCCACCGAGGGAACTGCTAAGGAAAACATAAGCAGACAACACAACGCAATGTGATAACCACCAGACTAGGTTCAATGCAAACTTCATTGTCACAGCATACACATGTCAAATACTGCATTCTAGCAAACGCAGCAGTGTCATGCACCCAGCTGAGCTGCACTAGAAGCTGCAAACACCATGGTGCAGCAAGCATGGTAAATCCATGAGAAAGCACAAACACCACTAACCCTAATGTGCTGGTACACATCATATCATCCCACAAAAATGCATTCATACCAACATGTTTGTGACTTCAAACTGCTGCTGTACACCATAATACTTGATCCATAATCAAGACAGGCCAAATGTGACAAACAGTCATAAATCCACAAACCCTGCTATGGATCTGAAGTGTCACTCATTACACATTATAAAAGTGCCATGAGTCACACATCATCACAACCATCAGCACCTGCCAATGGCCATAAACAGTTGACTATGCTCCCTAACTTCCAAACAACCATGAATGCCCCTCACAGTTAGAATGCACACATTTTAGAATCAGTAAATAGTGGCCCCAGCAATCCATTAGAGGAACATGGCCATACCCATCATCAGAAGCACCCCCTGTGAAACATTCACCTCTTAAGAAGTAGTGTTGGACCATAAGATAAGTCAATCCCAAGTGAACAAAAACAGTGCTACACTCGCATGCAAACACCACACAAGTGTCAGCAAATGCCAATCACTTACCTGTCCAGGGAACCCACCTGCCTTGCATACGATGCACATCATCAGGAGACGCTTCCCCTAAATTAAATCATATTCATTGTAACAGCAGAAACGACATGCATATCCATGACAGCACATTATTTCATACAGAAAATGTGCAGACACCACTCACTGCAGGAGCTACGCAGGTTGCCACAGGGTGACTGGAAATAGATTGTGATCATCCCTGGAGTACAGTGCACCACAACAGAGAGAGGGAGGGAGAGAGTGACACAGAGAGGGAATCCCAAGGAAATGCCAGATCAAGGAGTGCACTGCCTTGATTCTAGATGTACAATGACATGCTGTACAGCACAGTAGGTGCGGCCATAGAGGAATACACATATGTAGGTAACACAGTGACACGCACACGACTTGAATAACCATACCGGAATGTTAGCATGCAAAGCACATATAAGATAAGGAAGACATGCAGCAAACATGCACACCAATGTCACATGCTCATTATACAAGACAGTGTTCAAGTTTACCCGCTAACTGTGCCGGTATGGTGTCAATCCCGCATCACCTTCACCCGGAACTGTGTCTCCTAATCAGTTACAGTAAGGACAGTGCCTGGTGGAGGGGGAGCATGGACACCAAAGGGTGCAGGGTGTCTTCCCCAGGACAGCAGTCACCGCCAGATCACGGATTACTGAAACAATATGGGAGAAGAGATTAAAACAGCCATTGTGAATACCATTGACACAGCAGACACATGCAACGGAACACCAAACCCACAATTTCCTGCCCCTGCCATCCTGTGCACCACCATGCACACATGCAAGTTGACCTCACTATGCATGCTCACTGCAACATCAGGTCTTGAGATGTTAACAGCACACCTCAAGGAAAACAAAGGAAAAAGGGAAACAAAAATAAACCAGGAAAGGGCACATCCCCCCAATAAAATGCCCACATCCGGCCCTGGGGTGAACAAAAGTACCAACAAAAATTTGAAAAATTTGAAAAATTTCCATCATGGACCAGGGGGTTCCACCCAGGAGGAGGGAGGGGGAGGATGAATGTCAATTACTACATGAGTGGATGTTGAAAAAACGAATCCCTCCATGGACTCATGGACTGCACAACTTTTTTGGACCGGGAGGCATGACTCTGCTGGCGCCACCTTCCTGGGTTGAATCAGAAGGTGGTAGTGGTGCAGGAGGCTCACCACGCAGTACCCTGGCCTGTTCTTCAGTGGCAGTTCCTCTGAGATGGTCTGCCTCAATTGTTCCATCTCACGTTGGAGCAGTCTCTTGGTGAATGCCTCTTCCTCTTGTATTGCAGCTCTGTGGGCCACCCACTCGTGCCTCAAGGCTTACCTGTGTGCCCGACCCTCTGCAAGCAGGGATGCCTCCAGAGACCTCAGATCCGCCCATCGGCTCCTGCAGTTTGCCTCCATGCACAGCCTGTGTGAGTGGCATGTGGACCGCATTGCCTGCAGCTGGTGCTCCACCTGTGTTGCTGATGGGATCATGGCACTGGCCACCCTATACATGGCAACAGCCAAATTATCATAGGCTGCACCCTGTTGGTGTGCAGCATGAAACATCTGCTGCTCCCACACTGTCCGCCCAGCCTGCACACGTCCCCCAAGCCTTGCTGTGATTCCACTGTCTCTGGCTGCAGGAATGCATTCCTGAGTGGCTCCTCAATTCACCAGTCTCTGGGAGTCATGCTTTCTCCGAATGCCCTACTATCACCCATGCATGGACCAGTCAGGTGATAGTTGCCTGACAGGTTTTTGTCACACAGCTCAGTCATGCTCAGTCTTTGACATGCCTGCCCATTGTTTGTGGATCTTTCACAAGATTTTGGTTTGTTTGCATCTGTCATGGGCATACATTCAGTCACTGTGCTTCGATGCCATGGCAAAGCACCTATTTTAGCATTCACTTGTCACGTGTATGTTGAGGATGATTAAGTACAGCAAGGGTGTGTGAGCAGATGCTCCACTCATGGATGGAGCTCCGGTGAATGCAGTTGTTTGGATTTGCAGCATACATGTTAATGATGAAATTCATGGTGCGGTCACATCACAGAGATTTATGTGAGCAATAGGTGATCATTGCAGTGGTGATGTGTCACATTGTCGGGGTACTGCCTGTGGGGGGTGTCACAGGTGAGGGCTGTTGAGGGGTGGTTTCCAGTCTGGAGGAGGTGGCCTGTGGGGGTGTCACATGTGAGGGGTCTTGGGGGGGGTGTCCCGTCTGGAGGGGGTTGCCTGTGGGGGGTATCACAGGTGTTAGGTGCTGGGGGGTGGTGTCCAGTCTGGAGGTGGCTACCTGCAGGGGGTGTCACAGATGAGGGGTGTTACGCTCACCTGGCTCCCACAGGGGCGTCGATCTGAACTGGACAGCTGCGGTCTCCATCAATTTGACGCGTAGTGCCGAGATGACAGACTAGACTGGCCCACCTAGCTTCATTTGCTACTCTTCTGCAAATGGAGAAAAGGAATTAACCACCCGTGGAGTTGAGTGTTAACCCCCTTGTTTGTCCCTTTGTTTCACCTTGCTGTCCTTTTGTTCCCCTTAGGGGCCAGGGTGCGGTGAAGATGCGGTGGAGGCTGCGCCGACCCGTGAAGAAGAATAGTACCCCCGGCGGTAAAATCAGGTAAGTCTATGGGGGTAACTAATATTGCCTCTGTTTGTTCCCTTGGCTCACCTTGCTGTTCTTGTGTTCCCCTTAGGTGCCGGAGTGCGGCCGGAACTTGCAGAAGGATGCAATGGATAGTGAAGATGCTGCGAAGGCCGGTGAGTTCAGCGCGGCGCTGCAGCAGGCGAGGCGACGCGCATAAAAAAATGTCTTTCTTCCAGCTCGAAGGTGCAGTGGATCGGGAATTCAGGTAAGGATTAAAGGTATTGCTCTTGTTCTAACCTTTTCTCCTTCTTTCTCCCTCTTTCTATGAGCTCCAGACTCATGGCGGGCGTGGCAGAAGACTGGATGCAGACTTGCAGGCACGGTGAGCGTTACACTGCTGGATGCAGAATAACGCGAAGCGTTTGCTGCTCTTCGGGCATGGTTTAAATAGCCCCTAAATTAGTCCCAGGTAAGTATTCCTCCTCGACCCCACCCGAGTAAAAAATAGTCCCTAGGTAAAGTAGTCCCTTCCAAGCCTCTTTTGGCTTGGAGCTCTTGCAGCATGGTCTGCATCAGGTAAGTTTGCAGCATGGTCTGCATCAGGTAAGTTTTAATCTATAAGCCTGACTGACTCTCCATATGAGCCTGGCGCCATAGACGCCAGGACTGCACCCAAATAGCCCCTATCAGGGGTTGTTGGGCTTGCTTGGAATAACTTGATGCCTGCTTCCGGGGTTGCTGGACTTGATCTGGGTCCCCGGGGGTAGGCATCATGACAAGGGTGACTAGGGGGTGGTGTCCAGTCTGGATTGGGCTGCCTGTGGGGGTATGGTGTCACAGGTGAGGGGTGATGTGGTGTAGTGTCTAGTCGGGAGGGGGCTGCCTGTGGGGGTGCCACAGGTGAGGGGTCCTTGGAGGTGGTGTCCAGTATGGAGGGTGCTGCCTGCGGGGGAGTCACAGGTGAGCGATGCTGGGGCATGTTGTCAAGTCTGGAGGTGGCTACCTGCAGGGTGTGTCACAGGTGAGGATGCTGGGGGTGGTGTCCAATCTGGAGGGGGCTACCTGCGGGGGGGTCACAGGTGAGGGGTGCTGGGGGTGGTGTCCAGTTTCGAGGGGGCTGTCTGTGGGGGGTGTCAGAGTTGAGGGGTGCTGGGGGTGGTGTCCCATCTGGAGGAGGCTGCCTGCAGAGGGTGTCACAGGTGAGGGGTTGTGGGGGTTGGGTTCTAGTCTGGAAGGCGCTGCCTGCAGGGGGTGTCACATGTGAGGGGTGCTGGGGGGTGGTGTCCAGTCTGGAGGCGACTGCCTGTGGGGGGAGTCATAGGTGAGGGGTGCTGGGAGGTGGTGTCCAGTCTGGAGGGGGCTGCCTGCAGTAGCTGTCACAGGTGAGGGGTGCTGGGGGTGGTGTCCAGACTGGAGAGGACTGCCTGGGGGGGGGGGTGTCACAATTGACGTGCCTGGGTTTGTTGCGTGGACTACAGTGGTTCATGTGAAGTAGGTGGGTATGTGGACAGGGTGAGTGCCGAGGGTGTAGGGGAGAACTCATGTTTTTGTAACAGGTGTAGCCTACACTTACAAGGAGGCATGCAATTTTGCTGGGGTTAAGGGCTGGGCTTGAGAGGGTGGGCACAGCTAGTAATGCTTCTTTTTATCCATGCCTACGCGGGCTGTGCAAGTTTTTTTCTGCGCCGCAGCTCACACAGGTTCCTTCTCGGCGCGGGCCCTTGCACCATTTCTACACCCGATTCCATGAATCAAGGCTATAGTGTCCATTTTCATAGTTGCAGGCATTCTTTATTGTGTGAGGAATGGGATGAAGAAAATATAGGAGAAGGCTCGGAGAAGGCTCAGAATGTCTCAGAATGTCTTCATTTTCACCATTTGTTTTTGCTTTCAAACGATGCTGCAACGTTTTATAGCCCGTTTATGTAACTAATTTAGAAGTGAAAATCGGGTCCGTATTGTAGTGAGATAGAATGTTTATGAAGTAAGCTTTATTTGTAATTGATGTGTTGAAATATTTTTTGTGTACAGGTTTGCGATTTCTCAAAATCGTCAGCCTGGATTGTCTCAAAATTATAAACACAAACAGATAATGCCCTCAAATGACTTCACTGGTTTTGTCAGCCATTTTGGAAAATCAACTCTTATTTGGCATTAGTACATTTAGTAAAATTGGACAGTTGCTAACTAAACACATTTTGGGTAAAAAATAAACGCTAAAAACTTTTCGGAAAGGTGCAAGCCAAGTTCAGAACAGGAAACATGGTTCTGTTTTTGGATTGAACATCTGCAATTGTGTCCAATTTTCCATATTTTACATGCAAGTTCAATTTCTAAAACTATTTGATTCAAACATGACTTGCTTCAAAATTTCAATTTCACCAACACGCTCTAACAATAACATCTCCAATTCCCTCAGTTTTTGACAGTCTGAATACACCCTGAACTCTGGAAGGCATTACACACACTATTGTGCTCAAACACCCAAATACACAATCAAACTCAAATAACAGAAAAGCTAGTAAAATTGCAAATTTTTGTACGGGTAAAGTCATAACCCCATGGTTCGTACGGCACCTTCATCCAGTCCTCATTTTTGCTAAGGTGTTGGTTCTTGTAGTATTGTTTTTCCTGTTATAAGTATGTGCATACTAATTCCATATTGCAAAATCAAATGTAAGGTAGCAACTAAGGGGCTGATTCATGGAATTATTTGCGCCGAAAAACGGGGATTTGTGCGCCATTCTGCCTGCAAATCCCTGTGGAAAAAATGGGGATTTGGGGGCAGAATGGCGCACAAATCACCGTTTTTCAGCGCAAATAATTCCATGAATCAGCCCCTAAGTTCGGTACTCTCCTTAAAATACCTTCTAGAGCCTATCCCCTGTATAACCTACCACATCTTTTTCAGCACTCTTCTGTTACATGTTTTCCACTAACCGTAAATATCAACTATTCAATGCAACTCTGGATGGTATACCAGGAGTACATAGAGTGTAATAAGGACTGTGCCCTCTGCAATCATCTTAAGTAAGGCTGCAACTCTCACAAGTGTTCCACACACTCTTATTCCCACAAAGACTATTTACATAAAATACCCAAAATAAAATAAGTAAAAATAAGTTTAATAAAATTAAATAAAATGTCATACGTGGCATTCGCCCAGTTGACAGCTATGCACGGTTTACCATGAGGCACATGTGCAACTAACTCCTTGGAGGAACACTGCTTATATACACGCACAGGCAAACGTGCTGCAACTTTTGTTTGGTTTCTTCATCTATTATTTGAGTACTGATTTGGGTGCCTTGTCGGCTGTGAACAGAAATCCTTTCCAAGTTTTGTACAAATCTCAATGAGGTACTGCTGGAGTTGCTATACAGCCAAGCAGAACCATTCCACTTGCACTGGATTCTGTGTCATGCTGCTCTCACCAAAACAGTGGACAGTCAAGAAGCTCTGGACTTGAAAGAAAATAGAGAAAATGGGTGATCCTGTCATGTCATGGGGCTTCCATGTGTCAATGATTGATTGTACACAGAAACATTACCACTGATAGAATTACAGCTATACCAACTATTGGTAAAATCACACAAGAAGTAGGCAAACATGTACTTGTAACAGAACAACTTACAACACAAACAACAACACTGTTTTCACTGGTTGAAATCTCACCATCTGGATCCACAAATCCTTTACAACATTTTAAAGAAACAACAGAAAATAGTAATGCACCCTTAAATACTTCCATTGTTACCAATGAGATTACATGTACCACATCTGATGAATGAAATTCACTGTGCTCACGTTAACAAATTAAAATACCTGAGCCCCACTCAAAATCAAATAAAATGTATTTTACAGTTCAAACCTTGCCTATGGAAATATAAGTACAACCTTCAGTGCCTATTACTAGTTTGAGCACAGCTTTAATAATTGAAAGTGCTGGTCCATCATAACAAACAAAACATACCTCACCTAATAATAAACATACTACTATTCCAACAGTTGAATGTCCACAAATCCAGAAAATAAGACAAATTCATTCCCTTTTACTACTACTAATATTTCAATGGTGCAAACAACAATTTTAAAATAATTTTAGCAAATCTACTACTTCTATTTCTAAAAATAAACATTCTGATGCAACCAAAGGTAAAACAACAAATGTCCTAATAGCAACTCTTAGAACACCAGCTAAAAAGCAACTTAAAACCCAATCCCTTTTAAGTAGTCAAAATTTTAAAAAGCATTTTAAAAAGTAAAATGTGTGCGGTCCACTAACAAAAAAAGATAATTTACCTGTTACTACTACTCCTTTAACGTCTACATCACAAACATCCACAACTAAACAAATACCACAACTAGGGGCCTGATTTACAAAAGTGGTTTACAATGGTGCAATCTCATTGAAAAGAGCTTTGTAAATCAGGCCCTAAATGTTTCTAGTACTGACAGTAGTCAAAGCATTTCAAGCTCTAGTATTAGCAAAAACAAAAAACAACATCTCAAAAGTATAACTACCTATGGAACAATTTCATTTGGCAAATTAAGATCTTGGATTTGAACTACTTTGAAACTCCTGCACCAAATGCTGTGCTAAATGTAAAATAAATAAGTTGCACCATCTGCAAATCATATACATTTTAGAAATGTTTATAAATATCAAACCACAGAATACATTTCGATTAAAAAACACTTTCACTGTAGTTAGCGCAACTACAAAAGAAAATCCTGAAACAAACCATATAGCAGTTTTAAATGTAGAAAAGGAAATGGACCATTATCTTCAAAGTATTGATCCAGAATATGCTAAATCATTGTAGGCTGCTTAAAATGTGAACAATAATTTCCATAGGGGAAACAATTGCAGCTACTTGTCTTCAAATATTAAAATCTCATCATTTAAGACATGTTTTCAAAAAGTACCAAATCTTATTTACAAAATAGTATGCATATTAAATAAATAGTGTACAATGTACATGCTTATTTTAGTGTATATTTATGAATATGGTGCCTTGCTATTTAATAATAATCAATGTATTACACTAAAATATGAATATATTAACCATACTATATGTAATACAATAAAAAATATATATTTTCAAAGCTAAATAAAATAGTATTTTTAAAAATAATTAGACATTCTTCCACAAAAACACAATAAAAACAGATAAAAGTAACAAGTACATACAAGTATTCTCATTATAACTTAATGAACTTTTAATTGGCATTTTTCTAAAAGCTATTAAATAAAGTGTCATTGGAATTTTTAAAATGTCAAATTTGATATTTTCAGTTGGACTCTTATCCAAAAGTTCTTATTAAAATTGGAAGTATGCAACGCTGTTAAGGGGTGATGTGGAGGCCATCACAAAAATTACATTTCCATTTTCAGAAACATAAATAATTTCAATTTTACACAACTACATAAAAAAACAAAATCACAACACAAAATCATATATCTAAATGAAACACAATTGAGCACATAATAATTAGAAAAATAAAATAGTTATTTAAACATTTTGCATACAAGTTCACAAAATATAATATTTTAATATTAATAACATACAAGTCTACTTTTACATTCTTCCTCAATTTCCGGTGATTTTCTTAATGATACCCAGAATAAATCGACCAAGTACATAAAGGTATTCTTATTATATCTTAAATAACCATCAATTGGTATTTTTCAAATGCTATTATACATAAAGTGTACTTGGAATTTTTAAAATGTAATGTTGGCATTTTCAATTGGACTCCTTTTGAAAGGTTCTTATTAAAATTGGAGGTAAGGGAAGACTTTAAGGGGCGATGTGGATGCTGTCACAGAAATTATATCTACATTTGTGAATACAAACAATTTCAATTGTTCACCACTAAAACAAAATAATACAATTACAATAAACATTCACATTCACATATTTAAAATCAATATATAATATGTAATAATAAAATTAACTAATAATTGCTACAAGCAAATTTCACAACCTTAAGTATATGCAGGAAGTTATATGAAACCCTTTTTTTAACACAATTATTAAGGTTAAACTAACAACACATTAAAGTCTACAAACACCAGAAATCATGTTAAGATAATGGCATACACATATTTTATCTATACATTTTTTTAATGTTATTGAAATCAAATATAATGGTAACCTTAAGTCAACCATAAACATAACACACATCACATATGATTATATAATAAATACTATTAGATGCCTGAAAACAAAACATGTTTTAAAAAGTAGAAGTATTACAATCTTAATTAAAGTTACACAGTTAATACATCATCAAACAAACAATAAGATACATTTATAATACAAAAACATTCTCCATAATTGAAAATATATTGTACATATAATTAATATACAACACTTCTATATAAAAACAAAACACTCAGCATATGTACTTTACATAAAATGTAATTTTAACATCTAAATAAAGCAACACTGCATACATACATATTTCAACTGTATGATTTGCAATATAGAAAATAAAGAAACTACCTGTACAATAGCAGATATAGAATTCATTAACAATACACATAATATAAAATACAACATACAGTACACATAAACCTAAAACATGCCCTAAACAACAACACAATCATGACCATGTAATACACACTATTTAGTCATATTTATTTTAACAAACAACATCAATGTATACACTATGTATGCAATTTACAAACTTAGGAACATTTTAATTATAATACACATACTATAAATAGACACACATGCAAACATCCAATTTCTAATACAAATAATTACTAAATAATGTAAAATGTAAATAGTAACAAAAGCAGATCTAATGTAATACACATTAAAAACGTACATCATTAAAAATAGCTTGATGCAATTTCAAAATGTTCCTCTTCCAAATAACCTTTTCTTGCAATTTCTGTTTTCATATTCCCCTGATGTTACCATGGTAACAGCTCCCATTGAGCAAAAAATAAAGACAACAGTGTTTTTTCTTTTCTGAAGAACCTCTATGCCACAAAGCACCATGAGAGATATAGCTATATTTTTGAGAGAAGGGCACACCATTTTCCCTATCAAATATTTACAACCTGCTTAATGAAATAACCCCAAACCTGTCCTGGATTTCAAGTCAACGGTTCATGGCCAAGTTGATTTTTTTAGTCCAATTCCGTCCAGCATTTTTTCTGCTTCGGCTTGATAATAATTAGAATTTTCTCTATGAGAAAACGAATGGGAGCAGGCTGGAAACAGAATGTTTTGCTTTCTTAATAACTTTTTTCATTTTTTATGAAACTTTCCCAAAATACCCTGTCAGGGACAAACATTTAGATTAGATATCAGCCAAATCCATCATGCAAGTCAAAAGTTATTAACCAAAGACTTTTCAGATTTCCTATGCATCTATTACTTAAACACACAATATGCAATAATAACTAAGTAGGAAACACTACAAAGTCCACCCCTGTAGAAATAATACAGAATATGCAAGATAGCGAGATTCAGCATTCTGGGTAATGAGGTAGTCGGGTAAGGCAAATAAAAAACACAATGTTCTTGTAAAATATACATTCTTGCAGTGCAAAAGGGATTAAAGTGACCTAGCCAGTCTCTAGGGCCCAAATTGGACCAGGGGGAAGTGTCTTAGTGGTTCGGCAATAGCCAACTGGCCTTCTCAATACTTTTTTTCAGTGGTTTGATTCAAATTGAAATGTGGCAGTTGCAGAATTCCAGCAGCAAGCAGATGTTGAGATGTGAGGCCACACAGTTTATGGGTTGATGTCGGTATTTGCAAGGAAAGTCTTTTAGATGGTGTACTCAAAGGTCATTGTTCATGAAGAAAAAGAGGTTCAGATTGATCCTTGAATGGGTCGGTGATGAAAAGGATGGTGGTTCAAATGGCAGTTCAAGCATTGCAGGTGCAGCAATGCTTCTTTGCTCAACCCGAGGTAAAGACGTTCTTTCAGGCAGTGCAGTGGCAAACTCATATGAACCTGCGGGACAGTGGTTAAAAAATTTGGCAATTTTCAAAGGCAGCTGCTGGGTGGTCCTGATGGTTCAAACAGGGTTGAACGTGCTTTAATCATGGTTTGTAGCAGTTCAATGATAAAACTACAGGAATCCTGGCCATCCTGGGTCTCAGGTGCTAAGAGTCCTACTACATGTTCTCAGGGACAGGATCACTAATTTTCTTAGGCTTCCAAACATGGGGGATGTTCTCACACACCTGCAGGAGTCTTTAAGCATGGTAAGGTCCTGGATACCAGTGTGCATGGCAGAGAAGAAGGTCTTGCTGCAGCAGAAGGCCACCCACAATGTGCACTGGGGATAGTTAGGGAACCAAGCTTGGCTTTGTCTACCATCTCACAACTGGAGGACTTTGGAAAGGACATGTCTCCCACCGTGGTCAAAATGTTATCTTCTTCAAGCACGGAGATGATTAAAAAAAGGAGTGACAGACCCCTTCTTTTAAAATAAAGGGTTGCAGGTGATTGAACTAAAGCAACCCTGTTTAAGGGTCCAATCGATTTTTTTGGAACAAGTGGGCGTTACCTACTGACATCAAGCCCAAAGATTTTCATTTTAAAGGAAGTGGTGGGGACAGGAAGGAAGAAAGATGACCAGAGAACACATGATGGTCTGAGCTCCCTCTGTCTACACTAACCCCGCTCACTCCCTTGTCAATGGAATTAGTTGCCCTTTTGGTATGCAGCATCCTGGTGTGAGACCACTCCTTTTGTGAAGGGTGTGCCCTTTGATGTCTTTCCCAGCACAGCTTCCTGAGGAGCAGATGTCTCACTGAAGAGAGTGTTACCAGGCCCTCACAGGGGATCAAAGAAAGGCAACTCACAGGGCTACAGTCTTTCTGGGAGCAGCTGAGACAGTCTGTTCTGGGGGAAAACACAGTCCTTTCACTGCTGAGATGCAATCAGAGTTCTGACACATGTGTGATATCAATTTGTTGTGGCGTGCATCATTTTGAGATATACTAGACACTATACCTTAAAATGAGGAATGGCATATAGTTACAGTTTAACATGCCATCAGAATACAACCTCTCATAGTTATAAGGTTTTGGGAAAAGGGGTGCATGTCTTAAATGCAGCTCATGCACTGCAGATACTTGGCTGTCAATGCAGCTGTCAAGTTTGCACCTGTGACCCGTGGGCATTCTCTGTGTCACTGAACAGTGGGCGTTTCAGATCAGGATACTGATCCAGAAGGGGACTGGTGTACAGTATGATTTTAGCATGTAGTTTCTGGATGGAGAGCCTGGTTGGCAGGTCATCATTTCTGAGATGGAACTACCCCCATGATAATATTAATTAATAAAAATAAAAATAGAGACTTTACACACTTGCAACATGGCGATTCCTCACACATGGAAAAGAAACATTTTTTTTGTGTTGTGGCAGGATTTTTGGGAAAGAATCATGCTGTACACAAAATACGGCTCTGGAGAAAGGTAGGTCTCTGTCCGTTAGTACCAGAGAAACTAGTACCTATGAGCACTTGGCACTTGACATCCCAGCAATATTATTTTGGGTTTATCTTCTGGGTTAATCTATGTATCAATGCTATTACCCTTGTGTACATGATAAACTATAAATGTTAGCAATGTCTTCCATACACAGATTTTTCACTAAATCAACAGTAGTTTGCACTTTAAATATCATGTTTTCATACTAATAAATAGAAACACATTAATGATGCTCTCATTTCCCTGTTTGGCAGGTATTTCACAGCCATAGTAGTGGCTGTGTAGTTATGGTTAAGTTGCTAATCCCATAGGAAGAGCACTTTTTGAGTGGCTTATAAATTCGCTCCCCCTGGATGAATCCACACCAAATATTGCAAAAAAAAGTATATGGCCCACTCTGAATTGTTTTTTAAAGTTTGGTGAGGTTTGGTCCAGGGGGGACCCAAAATTCTTTTTTTTTTCCCATAGTCTGAAAGGGGAAAAAACTTTGCTCATGCCTAGAGCCCAAACCGCTGCATGGATTTTTACCAAATTTGTGGCAGGAGCAGCGACTTGGTCCCGAAAGCATGCTTTTGTAAATGTGGTGAAAATCCATCCAGTATTTTTTTTTAAAATGACTAAAAAGTAGGTCACAAAAAATTAGTGATATCTATGTCTGCTACGCGGACACAATTTCCTGTTTGCTCCGTGGACAGGACACTGATTGAGTAATCGTCTTGCGTCATGTCTGCGGACATACAACGTGTTCGCTGATTGGCTGAGATGAAGCTTGAGGTGCGTCAGATTGTTTCGACGCGCCCGCCATCTTGGATCCGTGTTTGGTGTCTGCGGACATCTAGGTAAAAACAAATTAAAAAACACAACATTGCACTTGTTAAACTTATCAAATAATCTTTGAGGAGGTGAGGGGCGATGAGGATGGGATGGGATATGGTTGCAAGAAACAAAAAATGCTGTTTTTTTTGTCGCGAAAGTCACACGGTACAATTGGAGGTGTTCCACAATATGTGCCTAAAGTACAGGCGAAAGAGATTGCATTTTGGCATTCAAGGGATGGAGATGTATAATTATTGAATTGTGGACTTGTAAACATAGATTGTTGCTTCTGCAGTGTGCAATCCCAACCTTACCTTGTGGTATTACAGAGTAATACCGAATGCCCGTTCCTCTATATTGTTTATATTGGCTGCCCATTATTTATTAATATTAAATAGAAGCAATTTCAGGTTATTTTACACTCTTAATTAAAACACTTGATGTTTATAAATTGATGTGCTGGTGCTACACCCAGAGCGCGGTAAATAAAGGGCTAATGATGTCTGAGTTAAAATGTAATTAAAATAATAATGGAGTCAGACTAGAGCCCCCTAGAGCCTGGCATCTCAGGCAGCCACCTGCAGTGCCTGATGCACGTGGATCACAATAACAGTTCTCATGGATGCAGTGAGGCAAGTTGTTGCAATCTAAGAAAGTATGTTGATTCTGAGTGAAGGTCACCAGCTTTGAATTTTTGCTTGTGATCTAAGGAAGCCCACGCATTTGACACACAGTATAAGGTTCAATTGATTTTTGACCTTGAGAGAAAGGGACCATTCCGAAAGGAATTGAATGAAAGGAGGTTTGTAATAATGAAGATATGAAAAGGTTATGCATTCCAAAACTGGGCTAAGGAACATGTAAATTCAGTTTATTTGGAATCGTTGGTGCGAACGCAGTGTGCGTTACTGTCTGAGTGACACCAAGAGAATGGAAATGCTGAATATAAGTTTGATTTTAGACGATTGTATACCCGAACGAGTATCAACTTATTAATATCTGAACATTATTTCTGGGTTACATTAGCAGGCCGATTCATGGAATTAATGTGCGCTGAAATTTTCGGCGCAAGCGTGTGAAAGCGTGTGAAAGCGTGCGCATCGCAGTGCCAGTGCGAAAATCGCAGCGAAACCCGCGCACACCGATTCATGGAAGTCCGAGCGCGTGTAAATCCCAGGATAAGCGCCAAAATTCTACGTGGCGCACGCTGGCGCACACGTCTCCAAACAGCGTGCGCTACGTGCACAGCGAAATCGCACGTAGCGCTGCGCACACATCAAAAGTAGGAGGAACAGAGGGCGTGACACGCGGAATGGGGAACAACGCATGAAAATGTAGGTGTCACGGGGGAAGTACAGGAGGCAAATGCGCTGAACGCCCACACGCACGTTCAAAACACGTATTCATGGATTCGAACGGGGCTAACGCGTGCGCCAAAAAAGACGCACTAATCCTGAAACACGTACGCCAGCAGGAAGCAGGCGTACGTGGACCCGCACAGCATAAAAGTGCACGCAAACAACAAACAAGCTCAGACGCCAGGATGAATATACCGTTCCTAGCAGCAGTGGAGGAGGAGGAGGATAGTCAGGCCCAGAATTTTCACAACCAGAACCAGCCTTTTTGGGATGCCTGATGACCAGGTGTATGGGAGGTACAGGTTTCCACCTCACATAATACACAACCTGGTGAGTGAGTGGGAGGATGACCTCACATCACCCACCCTGTGCCCCCTGGAGAAGGTCCTAAATGTACTACACTTCTTGGCCACTGGATCATTTCAGCGGACAAGTGCTATAGTGGGGGGGTGTCACAGGCCACGCAGTCACGCTGCCTACACCAGGTCTTGGCCATCATGACTGCACACCCATCGGTCCGCAGGCACATATACCTGCCCAGAACACCTGCAGAAAGGCAGGCTGCCGTCCAGGATTTCTACGGGGTGGCACAATTCCCCAAAGTCATAGGTGCCACTGATTGCACCCATTTGGCTCTACGTCCCCCCAGGGCATCAGAGCACATCTATAGAAACCTCAAGAACTGGCATTCCATCAACGTCCAGGTAGTATGTGGTGCCAAGGGAATCATCACCTCAGTATATGCCAACTATCCAGGGTCCACCCACGACAGTTTTATTTACAGAATGTCAACCCTAAACCGGGACCTAGAAGCTGGGCGGCATGGTGATACATGGCTACTCGGTGAGTATAAATGCCACAGCACATGCATGCACGTCAGATACTGAGTAATGTCACAACCCCACTAATGATACCCATCACCACCTCCCCAGGGGACAGTGCCTACCCTCTGAGCACCCACATGATGACGCCAATTCGGAACCCCACCATGCCACCCGAGGTAAGATACAACACAGCCCACATTGCAACCCGGGGCATAGTGGAGCGCACATTCGGAGTGCTCAAGTCAAGCTTTCACTCCCTTGACTGTCCTGGCGGGCAGCTGTTATACTCTCCCCCAGTAGTGTGCAGGATCATAGTGGCAGCATGTGTCCTGCACAACGTTGCAACACGTCGGGGCCTGCCCGTGGACATGGTGGTGCCCCCACATCCCCAACCACATGCACGGCCACTGCGCATGGGAGGGGAAAGGGCACGGGGTGAGGCAGCCCGTACGCAGCTGGTGGCTAATTACTTCACCTAAAATCACACCCCTGTGGAGTGCACACAGCCCTGGCACATATCATTTGACAATCAATGATGATGAAATAAGGGACAGTCAACTGTCACAACCATACCAGCCTGAGATTGGTCACCTGGAAGTGTTACATTGTGTGCATCCCTACCTACACAAACACCACCAATGCTGTGTCATCAAAAGACACACTTCTATGTTGCTAAATGTATTACCCCCTTGCAAAATAGAACATGACAACAGTGCCATGTCACCCAACCCCTCCCCAACACCGCCACCCAACACACCATGGCATGTCATGCTATGTGAGAGCAAACAAAGCAATCCCCAAAACATGACACAAGTGTCACAAAGTACAGTGTCCCTAATGGAAACTGGCCACACACAATATGCTCCCAGTAATGTAGAACTAACAACACACATGACCAAATACTTACCAACAATACAATGCAGCTACACAACCTCAAACATATAATAAACATGACAGTACTAAGTTAAAGTAGTGGTAGTCTTACAACCTGATTATGCCAGCACATCGACCACTTCCAACTGTACAGTGCTGCTGCCACGCAAATGTGTAAGTGCACTGCTTACAACATGAACTCCATCTCCAAAGTAGACGGCCTTGTGAAGACATGAGGAATGAACCTGCAAATTAGGAGGAAGACATGGATGCACAAGCACATATCAATACACCATGCAGTGTACAATACAACAACAATATCCACTAGGAATGTATACACAGTATTGACTACAGACTGCCCACACAGCTCATGGGAGTCCAACGTCACTGTGTAAGTCACTGTCACTTGGGCACACCCTTTGCAAGCCCATGGAAACTGGAAGCAGGAGGGGTGGGTGTCTCATGAACCCAAGCATCTAACCCAAACTCAGGACAAGCCCGCATGTGCCCAGCCGGAATACAGTGGATGCCCACGGGAGCCAGACAAGGCAACACACTGTAAAAAAATCAAAAATCAAAAATCAAAAATGGACATGTGGGTGCCGGGGGGGGTGGATGCCACCCAGGAGGTCCGAGGACAGGGTGCTCCAACAGCCATCTGTGTGGATGTTGGGAAAAAAAACACCTCCGTGGGCTCATGGCCTGCACGGCTATGCCAATGTGGGAGAACTGCTGCTGTCACTCTCATCACTCTCTGCTGCTGCCACAGGAGGTGGTGGTGCTATGGGAGGCAGCCCACGCAAAGCCCTGGTATGGTCCTCCATGGCAGCACGCATGCAGGTGTGGAAGGTCTCGTTCTGGAGGATTATAGTGCGGAGATCCCCATGTACCACCTGACGTGATGCCTGGATCTCCTCCCGAGTTGCCTGCATATCAGCTGAGAGCGAACGTGTGAGCCGCTCCAGCTGCTGTTCTGTCCTCAAGTTAGTGGAAGCCTCAAGGTCAACAAGAGTCTCCCTGAGGTGATGGAGTTCTACCCTCAGGGCTTCCCTGTGGCCCTGGGACTCTATTGATATCTATTGGCGTATAGTCTCCAGTGCCGCCCGTCTGTCCCTGTTGGACGCCAACATGTCCTCCCTGCGTGATTGGCAAATGGAGTCTGTTGCCTGCTGTAGTTGCTCCATCTGCCTTTCAGGGGAGACAATGGAAGTGGCCACCCTCTCCATTGCTTGAGCCATCATCTCAACTGATGCTGCCTGTTGGGTTGCCATACCGTACATGGAATGTTCCCATGAAGTATTGCCTGGTGGCGTACAGCCACCGAGTAGGCGGGCACCACACCTGAGGCTGCAGGACTGCATTCCCCCTCTGATCTGCTGGCCCAGAAACAGGATCAGATGTTGTGGAGTGTGACCCTGCATCCGTAACCGCCAAAGGCGGACTTACCAACACTGACATTCCCATAGAGGGTTCTACCCCTGGTGCAGGTGGGTTGGACAGCACAGAATCCCTGCCAGAAACACTTACCTGCGACGCCACATAGGTCTCATCATCCGAATCAGCACCTGTATAGAGGTCTGGGGAGATGCACCCAGAGACACCCCTGGACAGAATGGTCTGCAGCAAGATTGGGTTCTCACCCACCACCACACCACGTCCCCACTGGTGCCCGGTCGTGCCTGAGATCCCTCCTGGGTCTGCACCATCTCCTCAACCTCAACAGCATCAAGTGTGTCATTCCCTGCAAAAACATGAAAGACAAAAAATGGAAACAGGCATTAGCACCATAGCACAGAAATAGGCCTGACAAGCTACAGAACCAGTACATGATTTACACATGTCCTACATGACTATAACCCTCCCATGCATGCACTGTCACTGAGTTGGAAGGGGAGGCAAAAGGCAGACACTGATGACACCAAGATAGAAGAGCAACACATTTGCTGCATGCTGGGTAGCACTGCCATCACACAAAGGCCTGTGAGTGGCATGTCCAATACACATACATGACACATGCCATCACACAGATGGCATGTACCATAGCCATGGTACATTCCACATGTACATCCATATGTCAGTGAATGAATACTGTCAGCCATCCATGTGAGATGGACATGATGAGATAAAAAATGCTACATAGTGTGACAAAATAGGCATGTACCACACACTGCAACACATGCAGTGTACAAAAATACAGTGATTGCAGGCCGATGTACACATCAATGGTTGTGCACTTCAACATGATAGGAAACAACTATCATGTTTCACATTCAAACAGGCCCCAAACATGTATGTGATCATGCCAATACTCAATCAGCCTGAATGGTCAAATCATTCACCTAACAAGGTAACACATGTGGGCCAATGTGGGGTTCATAAATGACAGAAGCATGTCACAAATGTGACAATAGAGCTGAGGAATGCGTAGCAAAAGTGGGAGAATTGAAACAATCAGCCTGAACTAACACTGAAAAATACAAACAATGTTGTTGGAAGATGCCACTTCAAGGGCAACTGCCGTAATGTTGTGCTAAATTACTACTGTGGGCAGAAGAGATACTGTCACACCCAAATCCAAGGCCGCTGAATGTTTTGGATGAAGCACATGGGTGACCCATACAACTCAGGCACACACACCCTCACCTGGCACTCAATCAGAACCCGTCACCCAAACAACATACACATGCATTACACACACATGCATGGGCACTCATCGGACAATGCATCATAATCAGGTAGCTCTCCCACACCTTGGATCTGTTCCTCTGTGACGAAGGCCCCAGCAACAGACTCATGTCCAGTGAGTTTGTTGTCCTCTTGTGGAGACCCACCACCAGTCACCATAGTAGCGGCATGATTTGAGGCCAGTTTATTCTTTGCTCTACGTTTCAGGTCATTCCACCGCTTGTAGCAATCATCAGATGTGCGCCTCACAAATCCAAGGGCACTTATGCGGTCCGTGATGGTCTGCCAGTGTGCCCTACGTTGACCAGGTGTGGTCTTGCACCCTGCAGTCACCACCATTTAGCGGCTATGTGCTGACACATAGGCCACAAGTGCATCAAGTTCTGGATCATTAAAGCAAGGCTTCCTTGAGGTACCGGAGTGTGTAGCCATGTCTGGGGTCTCAGATTGTCGTGCCAGAGCACCCTTCTTCCTCTTCTTTAAAGGTGGAACAGAGCCAGAGTGGTTTACGCCACTCTGGTCAGTAGGGGCAGAATTACCAGTGGACTGGGTAGTAGGAGTGTGGGAATGCACAATGACCATAGGTCTTGATGCAGGCATTGGTTGCAGGGTAATGTTGGCAGGGGGAACATCAGTTTGATGGACCTGGACTGACACTGTCCTGGCTGGGAGAGTCAGAGCTGGGGCGGATGGAGCTGCAGCTGCCCCTGCAGCCTCCCCACCCTGCATACTTGGGGCAGCAGATGATATAGCTGCCCCAGATCCACGTGGCTTGGTGACAACAACTTGCACCGCCACCCATGGCCTAGACTTGCTGACCTGGAAGTCAGCCAGGGAGTCATCATGTGCCAGGTCAGGTGCAACAATGGGCTGGTCCAACAGGGGCTGAGCTGGGATGGTGTCAGCCATGTTTCCCTCAACCATGGGGGGGCCTTGGGTGTCCCTGATTGTTCCTCCACACATGGGGGTATAGGGGCACCCTGCAAATTCCGGCCACGTCCCCTACCGCGCCCACCACACCCACCTTTTGAAGGTCGGCCACCTTTGCCTCCTTTACCGCTTGGTGGCCTGCCGACTATGGCACTGATGTTGTTGTGCGTGTGGGAGTTGCAGTAAACTATTGTCCTGGGCAATTAAGGGTCAAAGGGGTAGGATACCAGATGGAATTCATACCCTAGTGCTCTAAGAAGGCTGTCTGTGACACCTGGGGGAGATGACGGGTCACGCAACGCACAGGCAGCCCAAAATCAAAAATGAATGTGCACGCAACCCCTCGTAGACCACATGCGTGAAAAAATGATTCCGCACTACGCTGTGGCACCCAGAAACACAAAACTAAGCGTACGCATAATACACGCAGCCTACAATGACATCTGAAGGGGAACGCGACACACGGGGCAAGCACAGTTGCTAAGTATGTGAGGAACTCACCGTCTGCCTGGAAAAAGAACGTGAAAAATATGCACGTGTGTGCGTTGGCAACACCCCCGCCAAAAGAAGAATTGTACGCTGTCTGAGGAGACACGACAAAAGGAGAAGTGAACTCTATTTGAGGAAACAGGCCCAACAAAAATTCAGAAAAGAGCTGTCAGAGGTAACAGGGAGTACGAACTAGAAACGCTGTGAAATAATCGCGTGTTAACTGACAAGAAGTACAGATTTCACCCACTCGCTCCCCACGAAAAGCACGTACAAGGAAATGGCGTCCTACATGTAGCTTTTAAACCGGCCCACACGTACACATCAGATAGGCGTGTACGTGGGCGCTTTCCTCCAATTACATGCGATGACACTCGGACATGCAGTTTTTCCATGTGTGCTCTGTCATCACGTGCTATGAGGGACACGCCCGCGCGCGTAATGTAACTTATGCGCTTACACGCTAAGGGCCTTTGTTCCAATAAAATCGTGTGCGTGTGCTGACACGCTTACGCACTAAGTCCCTTTCCTCGAATAACACGCTGATGTGCAATTTTTTCACGTGGCAAATCACTCCGTATCAAGCTGGCCACGCGAAAACACACGGAAGACCACGCTCCTGCCCAGAAGGCTGAATTACTGCCCCCCAGATCCCCGAGGACGCTCCCACCTGCCATCTGCTGCTGCCTGACTGCCTGCTGCCCACGTGTCCTGCCATTTGCTGCCTGCACGTCAGCCAGGGGTGTAGTTGCTGTGACCACCCCTGCTGGAACCGAAGACTCCCGACTGGGATTCCATCGCTCCACAGCCCAGCCCCAGGACCCAGTTGCCCACCCACTCTTGCCTCTGGGGTTGCCATGTCCAGTACAACACCATCTGGCTGCACTGGCAACCCCCAGCCAGAGAGGCAGAGGGCCACCAGCTTCACTGCCACCGAAGTTGGTGTCCTGGTGGAGCAAGTCCTGGGGCAGTATGATGCCCTCTTTGGAAGTTTGCGCGCTGACAATGAAGGATGGACCAGGATCTGAATGGACATTGTGACTGCCATCAACGCGGAGGGGGTGACAGTCCGCGACTTACATCATGTCAAGAAGCGCTGGGAGGACTTCAGGTCCAGGACCCTCAACAAGGCCCGGCGCCACGCTAAGGCAGTGGATGCCAAGGGGCACGGGGCCAGCTGTCGAACCATCAAATGAGGGTCCTGGAACGCATATGCCCAGCGCTCTACGTCCAGATCCTTGAGAGGCAGACCCGTCTGGGGTCGAGCGGTAAGTGTACATGCATGTTGATAGTACGCTGTGCATGTCGTGGTGTGCCAGTAGTGTGCAGGTTGCACATGTGTTTATGTAGGGCCATGTAGGGATGTGTATGAACATGGGTGTGAGGCTGCCACATGTGAGTCCTCTCAGTTGTGAGACACATTGATGGTTTATGTGTTGGTAAGCATGCTGGGCAAATGCAGGTGTGGGAGCACACATGTTTGAATTTCTGTGTATGTACATTGGCATGGTTGTGGCATGGATGGTGGTTCATAATGCATTTATCCGCACTGTGTACATGTGCATGTATGTGTATCTGACAAGTGTGCAACTGTGATGCAACATGGATGCACGTGACACTGATATGTAGAATGATGAATGGCAGATGTGACATGTATGGCGATCTCATCACTGCAACAGTTGGAGGAGATGTAGACATACATGCAAGTGTGGTGGCGTGTGTGCATGTCTCGTGCACTCCTTGTGTTTCATGTGATGTCAGGCTCACCTTTGGCTGTTCATGCTGTTGTATGTGTATGGATGGTGCTGCCTGGTGCAATATTGCTGTTGAAATGTTCATTTGTGTGAGTTAAAATGACATGTGTCTCATGGAGTGAGATGCCGTGTCTGAAGTTAAACATTGCCACGCATGTGCAACTGTTATGTGTGTATCAGTCCATTGTACAGTGCCCTGATGCCTGTGTTTTATCTCTCCCTGTCTGCAGCGTCAACTGAAGAAGAGGGCGGAGAGGGTGCTGTGGAGCACAGCGGCAGGGATCGTCCCGCCAGCTGGAGACGCAAGGCCTGGCTCCCCTCCCAGATTGTCATCTCGTCGGGGAGTGAGGAGTCTGGTGCCGCATCCCAGGCAGCAGCTGCCGAGGGTAGGTCCAAGAGGCGGAGGTTGGAGGTGGACTTCTCGGCAGCAGAAGGGGCAGCTGAGACCCCACAGGGTCCGACGGAGGAAGATGGCATGAGTCATCCAGGTTGGTGGGGGGTTTGGTGGAGGAGGAGGCCGTGGAAGGGACACACACAGGGTCTTGATGTGGGGATTCCACTGGTGCTAGTGGTGCAGTGCAGGACCAGGGACAGGAGGCAGCACAGGTTGTCGCGGAGGTGCCTGTGTGCAATCCTGTCCCTGATCCTGTCACTGCATCATCTGGCACCAGCAGGGATGCCTACGTCCAGACCCGTTTTCAGGGAGGGGATGAGCGCACAACAACTGGCCTTCCTCTCCCTGCAGACGTGGCTATCCGGGACCGTGTTGAGCCTGTCCTGGCCGGGATAACGTTGCGTCAACGGGGCATGCGAGGTGACGTGCAATTTTTTCGTGAAGAGACTGCACGTCTTCTCGGGTGCCGTTTGACCGCGTTGACCTGCCGGGACGGGTCACCAGTGCTGGATTCATCCGTGTGCTGGACCTCCTTGCGACCCCCTCCTCACCTGAACCCCCTACGCACCAGTCGTCCTCCATGCCATCTTCCCACCCATGTATCACCTGGGTACCCTGTGGAGCTGCCTCTGACCATGCGGCCAGGCTGGTGGAGGACACATCCCTGCCACAGTCAGGAGTCGGACGTCCAGCAGGGGTGGCCACCTCAACAACTGCACCCCAGCCGGAGGAGGATGTGCAGGCAGCAAGAGCCAGGGCACAGGCAGAGGCACAGCAGCAGCAGCAACAAGGTGGGAGCCATCATGGCTCGGGGCCTTCGACATCGGAGGGGCAGGCATCTGCCAGAGGGCAGGAGGACCCAGGACTGGAAGTGTCTTCCATGTGGCAGCGGTTAGGCCATGCTATAGATGCGGAGCGGCAGCGGACAGAAGAGGCACGGCTCACGATGGTGAGGGCGGAGAACTCCATGCGAGGGCCCTGAGGCGGGCCGAGTGCCTCGAGCAATTCGCAGGGAGTTGGAGGAGAACATGTCATCGTCCCTGCGAACCCTCGGAGCCATGGAAGAGGACCGCCTCCAGGACATTGAGCAGGAGTTCGATGATGCCCTGGCCCGGGACATCCAAAAGTGAGCCGTCGGACTAGCCCGAGTTAGGTTTCCTTTTCGTTTTCCTTTTATTTGTGGTCAATGCACTGTTTTTCTTTCTCATTTTTTTGGATTGGTTATCATTTTCATTCAATCAACTTTTTCACATGCTTTTCATTTCATGTTTCATATTTTGGTATGCTTTCATTTCATTTTTGATTTTATGTACATAATACATTTTCATTTTTTAGTTCCATGTGTGGGATTCGCTCAATGGGTTGATGCATGTGAAAATGTGGGTTTACACAAGCAATGCCAACCAGTGTATGTGTGTGACGGACATGTGTTGATGTACATAGTTGACCTTTGGTTTGTGTCATGAGATCGGCATTTCACTGCTTCAGGGTGGGGGTGCAGGGGGACATGAGCGGGACATGAGTGGGGGCCTGCTGGCAGGTGCCCCTCAGTGCTGGGGAGTGGGGGTGCAGGGGGACATGAGTGGGACATGTGTGGGGGCCTGCTGGCAGTTGCCCCACAGTGCTGGGGGGTGGGGGTGCAAGGGGACATGAATGGGGGACTGCTGGCAGGTGCCCCTCAGTGCTGGGGGGTGGGGATGCAGGGGGACATGAGTGGGACATGAGTGGGGGCCTGCTGGCAGATGCCCCACAGAGCTGGGGGTGCAGGGGGACATGAGTGGGGGCCTGCTTGCAGGTGCCCCTCAGAGCTGGGAGGTCGGGGTGCAGGGGGACATGAGTGGGGGCCTGCTGGCAGGTGCCCCTCTGTGCTGGGGGGTGGGCGTGCAAGGGGACATGAGTGGGGGACTGCTGGCAGGTGCCCCTCAGTGGTGGGGGGTGGGGGTGCAGGGGGACATGTGTGGGGGCCTGCTGGCAGGTGCCCCTCAGTGCTGGGGGGTGGGGGTGCAGTGGGACATGAGTGAGGGCCTGCTGGCAGGTGCCCTCAGTGCTGGGGGGTGGGGGTGCAAGGGGACATGAGTGGGGGCCTGCTGGCAGGTGCCCCTCAGTGCTGGGGTGTGGGGGTGCAGGGGGACATGAGCGGGACATGAGTGGGGACCTGCTGGCAGGTGCCTCTCAGTGCTGGGGTGTGGGGGTGCAAGGGGACATGAGTGGGGGCCTGCTGGCACGTGCCCCACAGTGCTGGGGGGTGGGGGTGCAGGGGGACATGAGTGGGGGCCTGCTGGCAGGTGCCCCTCAGTACTGGGGGTGGGGGTGCAGGGGGACATGAGTGGGACATGAGTGGGGGCCTGCTGGCAGGTGTCCCTCAGTGCTGGGGGGTGGGGGTGCAGGGGGAAAAGAGTGGGGGCCTGCTGGCAGGTGCCCCTCAGTGCTGGGGGTGGGGTGCAAGGGGACATGAGTTGGTGATCAGTAGTGCAAGGTGACATGTGGCTTGGCTGGGGGGCATGCCCATGGTGGATGGGCTGCCTACGGGACATGACCAGGGGTGCAGGGTAGTCCCTTGTGGTGCGGGCTGCCTGCAGGGGCCTTGGAGGGTGTAGAGGGAACACCTGGGAGGACCCACACTGCCAATTCACGTGTAGGACTCCCCGCGCACCCCCGAAATTCACATACCCCGCTTTGACAGCAAAATCGTACCCTGCTCCAATCGCGTGTGAAACTTCCCGCGAACCACAGTAATACACGTACCCCACTCGCACAGGGCCAATCATGTGTGAAACTTCCCGCGAACCCCAGTAATACACGTACCCCACTCGCACAGGGCCAATCGCGTGTGAAACTTCCCGCGCACCCCCGAAATACACGTACCCTGCTCCAATCGCGTGTGAAACTTTCCGCGAACCCCAGTAATACACATACCCCACTCGCACATGGCCAAACGCATGTGAAACTTCCCGCGCTCCCCCAAAATACACGTACCCTGCTCCAATCGCGTGTGAAACTTCCCGCGAACCCCAGTAATACACGTACCCCACTCGCACAGGGCCAATCGCATGTGAAACTTCCCTCGCACCCCCGAAATACATTTACCCTGCTCCAATCGCGTGTGAAACTTCCCGTGCACCACCGAAATACACGTACCCTGCTCCAATCACGTGTGAAACTTCCCGCGAACCCCAGTAATACACGTACCCCACTCGCACAGGTCCTATCACGTGTGAAACTTCCCGTGAACCCCAGTAATACACGTTTCCCACTTGCCGTGCTGGTACCGGGTTAGCGCAGCCCTTTGCGCTGGATTGGGATTTTCATGGCTTTTCCTTGCGCAAGGGGCGTTCTTGGGGACGTAACTGGCGGTGCGCCACTTGTGCGCGAATTTCTATGAATTACCCCATCTATTTGTTTGTTCCATGTGGCATATTGCAATGAAACGCAAGTACAACCTTTGTGTGTAGTGATCTTTCTAACATGAACATGGGGAGTCCAACATCGAGGTACATGTAGACCACCACTCGGTTCCCCCAGGTTCAATGCTAATATTTCATTAAAATGGCATGTATGAACATCTCAAATTGTGTACCACTTTCCACGTTGTTTTCTCTCTGTTGAGATTGTTTCATGTCTGTGCTAGTTGTTAGTTTAAACTCTAAGCCAAATTAATAAGTCAATAGATAAATTGTAATAAAGATCGGCTAGTGAGACCCATTTCTGTTATGTTTTCGAAACAGGTACATCCTGCCATTCTGTGATTGTCATAGATTCCAGATGCCAACTGACAGGTTTTCTAACCGGCAGATGCACATAATTGTGAACAACTGGATCACAGTGACTCTTTTGTGGGACGATCGCCAAGGGCCCATATGCCCTTACGCTGTACTAGCAATTAGCAGCAACATAACATCCTTTACGGTGGTCTAGCCCCCAGTTGATGCAGAAGAGCTGGAATTCTCTGTGCGCCCCAAGCACTTCTTTTACCAAAAACGAACACCTTGTGTATGCAAAAAGAACAACACGTGCCTCACGATAAACATTTTGGATCGCGAGCGAAGAAACAAATTTTCAATTTTATTGAATATGGCAATAGTCAGATGTTCTCGGAGCGTTTATTGTGAAATAAAAGTACTTTACAAATTGTACAGTGTTGTTTTCTTTTAAAGTACTGTTTAATATTCCGAATTGTGACCTGCTGTGTTGTGAGTCGATGTGTGTTGATTTTCGGGTTCTGCGTCACATAGGTGATTAAGGACGCATTTAGCTACGCTAATGAGGAACGTCACCGAGAAAGGTGGAGACTATCACTAGCTTTGGTGATGTGAGGCTCAGGGACGGGGCATATGATTTAGTGACGTCAGGACAGTTTACCTTAGGCCATTGCATCAATGGATGCGATTAGCACAAGATGGCCGTGCGCTGCTGCCAGATTTCGCATGTTTACAAAACAGGAAAACTAAGGAAAGGTGCATTGGAAATGTTTGTGCGATGGATCAACGTATGTATAAAAATAAATGCCGAACCCTCGGGACAATAATATTTTCTGAGTATTGCACTTGTGAAACTTATCAAATAATCTCTGGGGAGGTGAGGGGTGATGAGGATGGGATGGGATATTTCTGACCTGATTTCGAATGAGTTTACAAAGCTTGGTGGGATTCTGTCATGAGGGGGGGAAATTAGAGGGGGGGTCCCAAAATAATGTAAAGGTTTATAAATAAGGTGCCATTTGATGAATCTATACTTCTTTTGGCAAACTGATAATAGATCTAGATATAAATGTTTTTGCAATGTTTGGTGAGATTTTGTCAAGAGGGGGCAAAATTAAAGGGGGGGTGCCAAAATAATGTAAAGGCTTATAAATGTGGTGCCTTTTGACAAATCTACACAAAGGTTTGCAAAAAGATTATAGATCTAGATATAAATGTTTTCGTAAAGTCTGAATGGATTTTGTGAAGTGGGGGCTAGGTTATATGACGATTGTATGTGCATTCATTTGACACTTTTGAAAAAATAAAACGTGGGTGGATTTCCAGCAAACTTGCATAAAACGCATTGCCAAGGATCTACAAGCATGGTTTTGCAAATGTTCCAGTGTTTTATTATTTGACAATGAGGGGTAGCCTGTGGCCATGGGCAGTGGTCAGATTGTCCGGTTCATAGAATAAGGTCATGATCCAGACAATCTGGCTACTGGCCATGACCACAAGGGACAAAACATAGGATTAAAGTGGCCATGTCCACTTGGGACTGGCTTTGTGCTGAAGTTATTCGAAATTAGGATAGATCTGAAAGGGAAGAAAAATGTGTTTGTGGTAATATGGTCATAGGGTTCTCTTTTTGCCTTCTACAGGCTGCCATAGAAAGTGAAGAGGGCCCTGTATGGAACCCTCACCTTCTCTTTCTATGGTGGCCATGTTGGAAGAGGATTTTCCTTCCTACACCGGGACGCCATAGGCCATAGGCGTCTCGGTGTAGGAAACAAAATCCTTTTTTTTAGCACCTCGGGTTCCTGTTTTGGGAATTTATGTTGTTAAGGGCCTTCATCCCCCATTGCAGTTGCTGGAATGGGGGGATAATGGGCCAGAGACCTCGTTATCCACCCTCGCTTCGCTTGGGCTGATAACTTGGGCTGCTGCGCCGGTATCCGCCGTTCCAGTCCCTGGAATGGAGGATGAACGCCACAATATTGCCATTAGCATAACACAAAATGCAAATGGAAATGTTGGAAAATCTTATTGAGTCTATGTACTTTACTAAGAAATATAAAGTAGATGGAGTCCATATGTTTTTTTTAGTTCTATTTTTTAACTGTGAAAGGTGGTTCCTAAAGGAATATTTATTTTGTTTTTGGATGCATTTTTTTTGGCAGGAGAGTTTGGAACGAAAGGTGGGGAGGGAAATGAGGGAAGAGGCACCAAACAATAATATGGAGGGGCAGGTGGACAGGGGATAATGGTGTGTGTGTGTTATTTCTAAGGTAGGGGGCAGTGTTTCTCATGCTACTTGATTACAGCAGTGGTGGTGCCTCTTGGGGAGGAGGGATGGCATTAGCTGATTTTATTTTAAGATAAATAGCAGTTTTGCTATAAGTATTTGCTGTGTACTAGATTGTTAATAGATGAGTAGGAATAGGTGTTGGAGCTATGCAAGGGAAGTTTTGAAGTTGAAAGTCCCGAGATCAGTAGAAAATGCAGTTCTGAACTGTCTGCCAAGCACAGATCTTATCGTGAAGTGTGTACAGGTTCTCGGACACGTCATCATGCCGTGCGCCAGCATATGGTCATGTGGCACCCTCTGGAAGGTCTGCAATGAAGTCAGATTTTCATTTACATTATGGTTCAGTTGCACTAATAAAAACCTATGAAATTCAATGAAAAAACTTTGTTGAGGGGATGTTATGGTTAAGTTGCACTAATAAAAATCTATGAAATTCAGTAAAAAAACGTGGTAAAGGGACGTTATGGTTAAGTTGCTCTACTAAAAACCTATGAAAGTCAGTAAACAAACTTTGTTGAAGGGACATTACGGTTACAAGTAAAACCGAAAAACCCTGAAATTTGCCAGTTATGGCAAGCAAAGCAACCATAACTCGCGCCACCACCGTGCACTGCTAAGACTAACACCCAGGACATCGAAGATGACATCACAAATGTCATTGAAGACATCACTGATGACATCACATGTGCATTTACTTTTCATAAAAAGTCTTTACAAGGGATTCTTATTATAATGTTGACAAAAAAGTGTCAAGGATCATTGGAATAAATATCATGAGTTAATTAGTGCATTAAGCAATGCATTGATATAAATAGCATTCTATTATGAAATTCTATCCAGTATACTAAGCTACTCATGTAGAAACATAGGCATTGTGTGCAGCATACATGATGGAGGTCCAATATCCATAATATTGCCATGTTGAATAGTGAAATGATAACTGCTTTCTCATTAGAGTTGTGCGTACTGTGAAACATTTAATAAGTAGCTAATTAAACCCACTTACTACATATTGCATTATTACAGCCAAAACACAAAGAGACAACAATACATACAAATATGAGTATATGCAGGGAAAGTGAAGTAAGCAAAAAATGATTGCTCTGTTTCAAAGCTGCTACCTACCCTATGTATATGTATCACAAGATGTGACTGAACCCTAAGGAAAGTAGTGTGAGTACAATGTATACACATATAAGCATATACAGGGATATTACAGTAATAAAAAAACAACAGAACTATCAGAAAGTGATGATAACCCTAGTGATTATCTTCATGCACAGGAAGGATTGCTGTCTTTCAAGCCTGTGTCTTCCCCTATGTATATGCTTCATATGATGTGACTGGACCCTAAGGGAATTACTGTAAGAACATACTTGAAGGATAAGTCTACAAATATAGTACCTTTTCAATTTTTAGTTCCTGACTGTTACTGAAGAAAATCATGTGGCCTAGATATGTCAGTAAAGGAAAAAAGGGGGAGCCAGAAATGTGATGTCATCAGTGATGTCATCAATGACATTTGTGATGTCATCTTTGTTGTCCTGGGTGTTAGTTTTAGCAGTGCACGGTGGTGGCGCGAGTTATGGCAGCTTAGCTTACCATAACTGGCGAATTTCAGGGGTTTTTCGGTTTTACTGGGAACCATAACGTCCCTTTAACAAATATGTTTTACTGAATTTCATAGGTTTTTAGTAGAGCAACTTAACCATAACGTCCCTTTAACAAAGTTTTTTTACTGAATCTCTATATATATGTTATCTTTTAGAGATAATATATGAGCATTAAAAATAGAATACTGAAGCAATCTAGAGTTCCAAATATTACCAATTGGTAGTGGATCACAGCACCCAAATCTTCTAACATGTTGAAAGTACCTACTACGAATCACAGATTTGTATTTAGCATTTGTGGCCAGGTACAATTTTAAATCATACCAAACATTGTGATTCTG
Source organism: Ambystoma mexicanum (assembly GCF_040938575.1). Classification (NCBI taxonomy): domain Eukaryota; kingdom Metazoa; phylum Chordata; class Amphibia; order Caudata; family Ambystomatidae; genus Ambystoma; species Ambystoma mexicanum. The sequence goes on along the minus strand of NC_090930.1, from coordinate 354,907,202 downwards.
TGGATTGCAAAGCCGGGGGATAAGTGAGATTATCTGTAAAAAAAAAGGCTATGTCGTCTATGGGTAGTTAACTATTAATAGCCTAGAAGCTGTCTACAACTATGGATCAAAAAAGATTACAGGTAAAACATTTCAAATCCCCCTGTAAAGGAATCATTTTCCTATCCTTGATTTTTTGATGGTGTCTTTTTTTCTGGCCAAAAAAGTATGAGAGACAAATCAGGTTAATTATGGACACTGTGTTAAAGTTCATACCATGCTAAATTCAAGAGAGTGATCGGTGTCTAACTTAACAAAAATATGTTATGGTGTCTCTTAGTGGTGCATAAATGAAAAAGCAAAATTATGTTGAATAAATGGGTAAAACTGCTAATTTCAGCCCCTGCAATAAAGAAACAGTACAGAAATGTGAATTCAGAAAAATTTGCAACATGCAATTTTTTTGGCACAATGAGGATTACTGTCTCACTGTGAACGCATCTGAAGACTGTTTTCTGCTTGTTTTTTAAATGAGGTTGAGCATTGTACTTGAGTTTTGGCTCCACACTCTTGTAACAGGCATTACAAATCCTAATTTGTGAAACATTGGCTAAGTGCCTGTTAAAGGCCTTAAAATTAGAATTGCAGTCATGGCCTACTCATTAAACCAGCTTGGTTTTCTTACCCAGGCAGGTCAATGTCTGACCACTGATATCTGGCCACTGCCCGTGGCCGCAGGCTATACCTCAGTCACCAAAGGTATATAACTATTGTTATGTACCTACATTGTGACACTTTTGAAAAAATAAAACAATGGCACATTTGCAAAACCATGCTTTTCGGATACTTGCCAGTGCTTGTTGCATGAGTTTGCTGCAAATTCGCCCATGTTTTATTTTTTAAAGTGTCAAAAGTTACCTCCAAAAAAGTCATATAGTTTAGCCCCCACTTGATAAAATCCATCAGACTTTTTAAAAGCATTTAAGGTTGGCTCTATAATCTTTCCGAAAACGTCTGTGCAGATTCGTCAAACATCAACAAAGTTATAAGCAATTTAAGAATGCTGAGACCTGACTCTTGACAAAACCCCAGCACACTTTGCAGAACCTTTCAGGGTCAGTTCTAAAATGATATTGCAAATTTCATGCAGTTTCATTGAGTGGCGCCAAAGTTATAAGCCATCCGAAAACTGCTTTTCACCTACCCTGTAATATAGAAATGTACATCACAGGAATGCCCCTGAACATCTGAGGTGTTCGCCGACTTCGTCAAAGAATAAATACCTCTGGCTTTTTATGGCCATATCCCATCCCCTCCTCATCACCCCAGAGATTGTTTTATTAGTTTGATAAGTGCAATGTTGTGTTTTTTAATATGTTGATACTACACTGTCCATGGACTACAGAATCCAACATAGCATCTGTTTCAAAGGTTTTGACGCACTTCACATTTTTATTGACCAATCAGCGGGAACATATGATGTCTGTGAATGCTCTGCTGCTCTCTGATTGGTCCAGAGGCATTTGCAGACTCCGAATCAGGAAATGAGTCTGCAGACAGGCCCAGATATTACTCATTCTTTCTTGACTTAGTTTTTGGCCATTTAAAAAAAAAAAATTACAGGACGGATTTACTCCAAATTTACAAAAGAACGCTTTTGGGATCAAGTCGCTGCTTTTCACACATGTTTGGTGCAAATACATCCAGTGGTTTGGGCTGTAGGTGTAGCACATTTTTGGGACCCCCCCTATAACTTGGTCCCTGGACAAAACCGCACCAAACTTCGGGGATTCATTCAGAGGTGGCCATACCCTTTTTCTAGCAAAGTGTTTTGAGGATTTGTCGAATGGCACCAAAGTTATGAGATGCCCAGAAAGTGCTATTTCTATGAGTTGAGCAACTTAACCATCATCAGCATCTTTAGCTGCATGTGGATGGGATTCCCACAATGCAGGGATGGCTGAATGTCTGGAGCACAGTTATCTTCTATTTGTAGTATGATGTGAGGTGGAAAGTGGCATATGATCATCATGCCAAATAGGATGATTCCCTGCCAGCCGGTTTGACCGCGATTGTGACTTCGATGTTGTGTTCCATATATAAGAAATCACACAGATACACGTGCTGGCAGGGTCATGGCTTTAGCAGGAGTATGCTTTGCTGCAGTGTTTTTCAAGTATTACTCCTGCCCCAGGTAGATGTAACTTACACTTGGTTTTAGGCAGAGTTTCTGATTGCACTGAAAACTGCAATATTGCCTTTTGTAGGCTAATACTGACCGGACTTTTGGAGTATGTGTCACATGACTTTTTTTATGTGTTCATTTCCACTCCCATTATATGATATGATATGATTTGATATGATATGGCATTTATAACGCGCCTGTACACAAGTGTTTCCAGGCGTGACGAGACAAGGAGGGAGAACAGATGGCATATAAAACAACAATCTTACTAGGACTTGTGTCATTCATATCACGCAGGTGCAGGAAAATGGAAGGGGAGAAGTGCCGAGGAGGGGGAGAGCAGGTAACTAAAAAAGTGCAGCCAGCAGGTGGCTCATAAGTGCAGAGAGAAGGGACTGCTGGGTTACAGATACAGATCACAAGTTCTGGGGGATCCAGGAGGCAGTGCAAAGCAGTCAGGACATCGGAGGGGGAGAGGAAGAGAGAAATCAGAAGTGAAGAGGAGGTCTTGAGTTACTTCTGGAACTGGAGGTGGTTCTGCCCAAGTTTGAAAGAGGCATAGAGGCTGATCCAGAGGGAGGCCACAACCAATGATTGAGATCTGCCCTCAACTCTCTGCTTGGAGAAGTGACTGACCCTCAGAGAGTTGGAAATGGATGAGCAGAGACCTCCAGAAGAGAGATGTTTAGAAAGAGAGTGTAGAAGGTAGTGCGGTCCAAGGGCCCAGAAAGCCTTGTGTCGATGCCGAGGGTCTTGAACTTGATCCCTACTACCACTGGGAGGCAATTAAGAGAATTCAGAGCTTGGGGGTTACGATCCCTGGGCTTGAGGCCAAGGACAAGTCTTGCAGTCCTGTTCTGGATAAGTTGTAGAGGTTGGAGAGTAGAGGCAGGAAGATTTAGAAAGAGGCTGTTGCACTAGTCCAGCCTAGAGAGGACCAGAGCTCTGGAGACAGTGAGCTTCTGGTGGAAAGTGAGGAAAGGAAGAATACTTCTGAGGAGGTGCAGTTGATAGTTTGACTTCTTAGAGATGTCACAGATGTGAACAGAGAAGGAGAGGGTGGAGTCGAAGATGACCCCAAGCCCCAAGCCCCTTAGCCTCACAGGTAGGAGCAGGAAGAGGGCCCAGAGTGAGAGGCCAGAGCGAGAGAGGAAAGGAGTGAGCTGGTGTTCCGATGAGGAGGATCTCAGTTTTACTGGCATTAAGGCAGAGATCATTTGTGGCATATCAATCCTGAATTGCGACCAGACAATCTAGAATGAGAGAAGGAAAAGAGGTGGCTGACGGGAGCCAGAAAGAGAGCCGGGTGTCATCCGCATAATGTTGAAAGTTGGAGCAGAAAGCAGCAATGTGGTGGGCAAGAGGTGCCAGGAAGTGGTTGAAAAGCCAGGGAGAAAGGTTAGACCCCTGGGGAACAGCACAAGTAGAACGAGAGATAAAAGAGAGGAAAGACCCCAGTTAGACCTCATAGTCTGTCAGGGAGAAAGGCGGTTGTCACAGAAGCAATGGAGCAGGATTGCATGGTTGACCATATCAAAAGCAGAAGAAACATCAAGGAGAATGAGGACAGATGGATGGTTTAAAGCAAGGTTAGAGAGCAGGACTTCACAGGTGTTCAGGAGAGCAGTTTCGATGCTTCTCGCAGTTCTGAAGCCAGACTGGTGGTCGTGGAGACAACCAACAGATTAAGTGTGGAGATTAAACTGGGAGATGGCCAGGCTTCCCAAGAGTCTGCCCAGGAAAGGAGTGATGGAGATCAGGCGATAGTTAGCCAAAGAGGAAAGATCGGCAGATGGCTTCTTTAGGAGGGGGTTCAGAAGGGAGAGCTTAAGGGGGTAGGGGTAAGTTCCAGTGGCAAAGGAGTGATTACAGAAATCAGCCAATTCTGGAGCAATGGTGTCAATGTGGTCCTTGATGGTTCTGGATGAACAGGGAAGTACCTGTTTTGAGTAGACTTTCATAGATCAGACTTGTCTAAAAACATCATCTGAGGTAAAAAAAAGTTAAAAGAAGAGAAGGGAGGAGGAGAGATGGCCACAGGTGGGCCAGTAGTGAAGGAGGAGGATGAGGAAGAGAAAGACAGGATGTACAGGATGTCCTGAGTTCTAGTGATGAAATGGGAAGCCACGGCCGTACAGATGGCCTGGGAGGGAAGAGGAGAGGTAGAGACTGCAGCATGATTGGCCAGCTCCTTGCAAATTTTGAAGAGTACGGCTGAGTTGTTGTTAGATGTTGCAAAGACGCACGCTTGGATGTGGGCTCTCTTCTTGGTGAGGACAGAGAGTCTGTATTGCCAGTTTGTCCTCCACTTCCACTTAGGTTCCCTGCACTTACGTTTGAGGTTGACGAGGTCGGAGTCATACTAAGAGTTGCATTTGGATTTGGTCTTCAAGTGGATCCTCATGACAGGGACAAGTACATGAAGACTGTTAGAGATAGAAAGATGAAGGTTAGATGGCGCTGTGTTAGGGTGTGAGTCATCTAAAGGTACAGAAAGAGAGAAAGTAGTGGTGAAAGTCTCAGATGAGAAACACTTCATGGGTCAGATGACTGAGAATGAAGGTGGCAGTGCTGGAGTTGGCTTGGCCTGAGGGGTAGAGAGCGGTGGGAGGAAAGGAGAAAGTGATCACTCCAGGAGCGAGGAGTGGTGAGATGGTTGGAAAGGGGGAGGTCTGAGGAGATCGGGACATCCAGGGTGTGCCCTGCAGAGTGAGTCGGGCCAGAGGGAAGAATAGAGAGAGAGAGAGAGAGAGAGAGAAGTCAATGAGTTTGTGAAAGAGTGCTGGAGAAGTGTGGGTAGCATCCAGGTGGATGTAAAGGTCTTAGAGGAGGAGAATTTGAGAGGTAGAGGTGAGGAGGGAGAGGTCCGCCCACTTAGAGAGAAAGGGTGTGACCTGGCCATGCGGCCTGTCGATAGTGTCCACTATGAGAGAAAGGCAAGGAGAGATAGAGAGCCTAGAGACCAGTCATTCAAAGGAGTAATCCTGCATAGGAATGATAGAAGCAGGGATCCACTTTGGGGAGATCGAGGCTACATCCACACCACGATGGTTGGTTCTGGGTTCAGAGAGGATCTTGAAGTCATCAGAAAGGAGAGTGTCAAAGCTTGTGACAGAGCTGGCCGTGAACCAAGTCTCAGTCAGACCGAGTACATCCAAATCGAGTTCTTCCACGAGACGGCAGATGTCAGAGGAGTGTTTGACAGCTGATCGAGAGTTGAGAGTAGCAATGTGGAGCATGTTGCTCCATTGAAGGATTCCGTGCAGGGGTACAGGTCAGAGGTATGCCCAGCGAAAGGGTTGCAGGTGCCCACGAATGGGCAAAGGAGTAAAGAGGAGAAGGCAAAGTAGCAGGGGAGGAGCAGTGGGTGCCAGAGGGGTGACAGAGAAAGGAGGAAACAGGGTGGCCAGAGAAGCAGCAGATGCATCTACAGAGGAGGCAGAGGATGGAGGCGGCAGAGGAGCCAGAGAGGGGAAAGAAGGGACAGCAGGATCAGAAAGGAAGTTGATAAGGCACGGGAAGCATCTATCAAAAAGGAGGCGGTTGGCCTGAGGGCGTTGGACCAAGACAGTGCCGTTTAGGTTGACATTAATGATGGTGTAGAAGGGGGAGTGGGAGAATTAATATATTGAGTGTAGACGGGGTTGTTTTATCATGTATGCAAAGTGTTAAAATAAGCATTTGATAGTCTTTGCACTAATTGTGCTACTATTATTAAGCATTGTATACTTAGATACTTAGAAATGTTGGCATCTTATAGGAAGTGTTACGTGAGAGGTGGATTGAGTGTGTAAGATTTATATAATTACTCGACATTTGATCTGTGTTTGTTATAATTTAAATAAGATCTAACAGCAAATATGCCAGGTAAAGCTCATACTAGATCCAAGACGATCGGGACAAGGGGAAAACCCTATGACCCACGCACTCGTAGTAATAAAGGATCCAATATTTCAAGTACTGATGGGTCCTTATTGGATAAAGAGGCCCCTGGGGCTCAAAAAGGTTCCTTAGATGCATATTTCCCCGCAAAACTCCCCCTGGTAACATCTATTATACCATTACCTGACACGGAGCCACAGGTTGATGGTAGCACCTCAGTTCTTGCCCTAGACAATGATTAATTACTTCAACTATGCTACGCGCTGTAGAGTAGAGAGTAGCGCATTGCAGCGGGTACCAGTGTGTGAAGCCAGGGATTTATATCCTGAGGTGTTCGTGACTGAGGTTGAGCAGAGTAAAACAGTGGGAGTGCATCTATAGCTGGGATCTACAGTTCCAGTTGCATCAGATATGCCCCTGCCGGTGATAATCGACCAAGTAATGTCTCTTGCCAGGTGGGCTCCGCACCCCAGGATTCTCAAAGGTTATATGTTAGCCCTAATCTATTATATGAAACTCGGACTATTTCTGACTCTGAGAATGACGACTTTAGTGTCCATAATGGTTTTACTGATTCTCGGAGCACTAACATTTAACAATTTGCAGTTAAAATACTGCTTAAGCTGCGTGGGGCAATGCATGAGGATGTAAAAAAACAGGGTGAAGCAATACACACGATTAATAAACTGTTGACCAGTCGAAATGACGGGGAGGCTGTCCTTTATCAAATAAGGACAAGGTAAAACAGGGAGTAGTAGAGCAGAGGAACACTCGCCCCTCAGTGAGGGGTGAGATTATTCCGACTGCGCACACACTGGGGCAGAATGAGAACAGCTTGGCAGTCCATGTTTCAGCTCAGGTGGATGTGGAGATGATAAATCCCACTCCCACCTACACCTCTAGGAAACAGCGACAAATGGTCAAAAGATTGCAGCAAAACAACCACAAAATGAAAATCAACATGGACCCTACGGAAGAAAGTGTTATTGGAGTTGATAGCCAACCATTAAATTCTACCTTGCGCAATAAGAAAAATCTATTATCTAAAAAGCAACCCAAGAGAGCGGCCCGCAGAAAGCGAAGGTCTGCACAAACGGTGGGGACATTGACCATTTGGTTGGTCGGGGAGGGAGCAGGAAACGGCCAGATCCCAACCGTGGAAGCTTTGATAGCAGACACAGTCATGCCGGAGCAGGTGAAGGACAAAATGCTGATCACCCCTTTGGCCCAGGGGGCTCTCTCATCCTTACCGTCATCAGCAGATCAGGTTCTTGCACCATTAGAAATAAAACAAAATTACTATCATGGCTACCAACCAGCTACAAAAAAGGGCCATTTAAATCGCCCCGTTTTGTTGGACTTGTTAAAAAATATCCCCAATTTGAGAATGCTCAATTCAGGTGATTTTGAGTTTGTTGAACCTTTGAGGAACCAATCCTCGGGGATGACCAGTATACATTGTCATTTGCCTGAGACCGCTGGATTGATACGGTCAAGTTATCTGTCTTTTATCCATTTGAGTTATAAGTTGGAGAGTCCGGAGACGGTGAAACTGGGAGTTGAGAAGGTTCAGGGCTGTAAATATGTTCAGGTTGGTACACAGTCTGAAAGGAAAACCAACATGAGTAAGTCTAAGGATAACCTGGACGATACCATGGGCTAGAAATGGCTACAGCAGATAATTGCCCAGAATTGCTCCGCAAAGTGAAATCTAACAACCCTGAGTTGGAATACCAGGGGCTTTTCCCATTGGATTCAAGAGATTGCCTTACCGCATGTGATTTCTTTGCGTTGCAAGAAACATGGGTTAGTTTTGACTTTCTGTTGGATGGATATACAATATTCCAAACACCAGCTTTAAAGGGAGTCCGGGGTAGACCGGCAGGTGGCCTCATGATTGGGATGAGACATAATTTTGAACCTAAAGCTATTGTGTTGGGCACAATGGTCGGTAACTTATTGGCCATAGAAATGGTAATTTCTGCTGAAGGATCACAGGCCAAGAGACTCCTAATACTGAACGTATATGATCCACCCTCTGGGGAAGCTATGGAAGGGCTTCTGGATCTGTTAGATGCCACATTGTCCAATTGGTGTCCACTGTTAACAGCCAGATTGATCCTTATTTGTGGGGACTGGAATGCCAGGTGTGTAGACCGGGAAAGGGTGGGTTCATATGCTAATGTTGTTGAACGTAGCATAATGGTCCAGAACCAAGCTACAAAAAGTGGAAATATGTGGCTGAGTTTTTTGGATGACTGGGGACTTACACTACTGAACGGTCACACTACTTGGAAAGTGGGTATAAAAAATGGTACATTAGATTATATGGCCGGAAATCATGGTATTTTAAAGCGGGTCCTATCCTTGAAGATCACATCTAATGATTTCAGAAATCATTCTATTATGGCATTGGAATTGGCTAACACCAACCCACACAAGAGAATTTTAATGTGTGGGGGAGTGAGCACTAACCATGCTGGTAATAGAATTAGTTGGAGTCGGAAAAAGATACATAAGATAAATATAACACTGTTCCCTAGTGTTTTGGTTGACCGTTTGCTTTTTAGGGAAACAGATCATTATGCCATTGAGCAGTGGATCCATAAATGAATTTATACATTTGGCAAAACCAAAATCCCTACACTGGCTTTTGTGAGTATTAAACAAAAGAAAGCTTTTGATATTAACATCCGTGATGCTAAATGTAAAATGCGACAAAGTATCCGTGCGAACATTGCCCACATTAGGGACGACATGGGTCATGAAATCCAACTGAAAAGTAAACTAATTAAGGTCACAGATAGGTCTTGGCTAAGGCACTATTGTATGACTTTGAGACGAACGGCTTGGCAACAGTTTGTCAAAATAGTAATATCCAGGGATAGTAGCGAGGTTTGGAAGTCATTGGCCCTAGCCAAGGGGGATAGTAGTCTTAATATACTTAATCCTATTCCTGGAGAGGTATGGGTTGAACACGTGGTGAACAAGTTCTTTAACCCGGTGACTCCTCTATCCCAGTTTGATTCAAAGGGACCCTGGTTAGTACCATTAAGCCAGAAGATATTGGTGGAAACCATTCTAAAATTGAAGGGATCTAGAGCGCCGGGGCCAAATGGATTGGCCAATGTGGTGCTCAAAGATGATTTGGAACATTGGGCACAAATTCTATTAATTTTGTTCAGCAGAGTCTGTAAAACCAGGACAATTCTATCATTGTGGCAGCAGTCAGTTCTTCTCCCTGTTTATAAAAATGGAGACCAAGCTAAAACACATAATTATCGATTGTTATCGATGCTGGACTGCACGGGCAAGATATTCATGGCTCTGGTTCTTAAACAATTGCAAAAATGGGTGGTTAAAAATAATATTCTTCACACAGCCCAGACAGGTTTTCGCCCAGGCTCTGGAACAACTCACAACATCCGGGTGCTAGATTATCTAATACAGACTACCAGGAGTCGCAGAGATGTGACCCTATGTATCGCTTTTGTAGGTTTCAAGAGCACATTTGACCAGGTTGATTGGCATATTCTATGGAACAAATTGCGAGCATTAAACTGTCCAGAGTGGATTGTGCATGTGCTCTGGTTGCTACATAGTAATAATTATGCAAGAGTTCACCTGGATCAAGGAGGGAATGTTACTAATCCTATATTCATCAATAAAGGGATGAAACAGGGCTGTGTAGCTGCACCTACCATATATAATCTCTATACAGCTGATCTGTTACACCGTATGTTGGGAGTGGTGAACTGCCCACCTAGGATTGGCAATTTATCTATTGCTGGACTGTTGTATGCTGGCAATTTCGTTCTTTTCGACCATACATATACAGGTATGAAGACATTGCTGGGTGAGTTGAATGCTTATGCTGTGGAACTGGGTTTGACCATCAACCTGGAAAAGACAAATCTGATATTGGTCACCAGGAACACGGTGAACCGGGCCCAGATGGATACAGCTTTTGGTGTCATTGATTATATTGAGACCTACCCATATCTGGGCCTGGATTTCTGTTGTAGGGGTGATTATGCTGCCATCACAAATTAAAAAAAAAACTGTAGAGCTACGCAATTAATTTTACAGGTGCGCAAATGTGCAGGAGAACAGGCTGGGTTACTTTGGCTGGCATTCAACTGTTATACAAGCAATGTTTTGTCCCAGCAATGCTCTATGGTTTGGCTGCTTTGGCAATGCAAGATTTTTCATGGTTGGATGTGTTAGAGGGATTGTACTGGCGTTCATTACTGTGTATATGAGCTTCTTGTTCCATGGAGTATTTAAGACTAGAGCTTGGTCTAATATCATTAGGGGGTTTGGCAATTCGGGCAAGAGGGTGCTTCTACCTTAAGTCATGCTCTAAACCATCTTGTGTGTTATTGGAAACAGTGGGTCTCAATATGGCAAGTGAAAGGGTTTTTGGAGGTCGAAATTATCATGAGCTGAATGTAGATCTTTTTAAAGATATTGGCTGGTCCTATGAATCTATGATAGCCAAATTACCTAAACAATATATCCATCTGAGTAAAGCTTTTAGAAAAATATTTGACAGTTGGGATCGGTGTAATAATTATACCCACCTAGCCAAACTGAAGGTATATGAGGAAGTAACACACGTGGTACATCGATATTGTAAAATACAACCATATTTATTTCTTAGTCCGGATCTGGCACTAAGGACATTTGTATTGAAATTACGCACACAAATCAATTCCCACTTTGTACAATAACGGGTACTCGCCTGGGTCTGGGAACCAAGGAACGATATTGTCGTATCTGCACTGTTAAATCGCAAAAGGGAAACAACCAGACATGTTCTCACACAGTGTATCAAAATCGGTGATATCTATATGAACAACTATGGCCCATTTGTGCATAATTACGAAACTATACTCAGCGAAGCTTTCTGTGATATTTGTCTGAATCCGGAATTACTATCTTTACAAATTGCACTGTGGCGAGTATGGAAACAAATGGCAGCAAGCCTTATATAGACCCTATAATAAGGCTTCAAACTGCATACAGATATGAAGACATTGTACAAATTAGTTAATATGCCTGACATTAATTAGAGCCTATTTGTGTACTGTGTAAGAAGCAGCTATGAGAAGTGTTGGGAAAATTCAGTAATTGGGAAATTATGTATTGCGACCCTATTTTGTGGCTATTATGTGGCTCAGGTATGTATGAATGAAATACAGTAGTATTGTAATTTGGAGTTTGAAGACTCTAGGTTATATACCGTTTAGTTATTGGCTAGCATTTCCCAATTATGATGGGATGTAATTATTACCATGCTACTTAATATTATGCTTATCATTGTTAACCTCCTTGTCATTTTATATGGATGAGTTTTAATATTGTTTCTATGGGTAGAGACTCTATGATCTATTAATGTGGATACACATGATATATGATAGGTGTGATATATTTGATATTTGGTATATTTGATACATTTGATACATGAGAAGAGTGAAATGGTTAAAATGTGATTTGATTATGAATTTTGAATTGTTAATTGACCATTTGTGTGAAGTTTTTAATTGATTTGTTATTTGTGCATTTGTGTAAAGTTCTTAATTGAACTAATAACAATAAAGTTTATGTATGTATGTTATACGGTATCGTTCACCATTGTTGCACCATCATGACCTTCTTACGTCTGCTGTTTTACCAAGCATATCCACAGTTTCTGTACACTAGAATAGGACCCATAGTTCATATATTGCATTTTGTCCATATTTGTATATTTGTTAGCAGGTGTGGTAATATGAAGATTTTTTCTGTGCAGTCTCCCTTTTTGAAGTTTAGAGGGCCAGTCACCCAGATTCGAAGATGGGAGATACAATTAAGCAATATGACCCGAGCGGCGGGGCATTACCAACTCAGGTAATGCCCCAGGACCCATAGGTATAGGCCCTGAGCAAAGCCAGGGCCTTACCGAAGGCCCCGGGGCATTACCTGAGTCAGTAATGCCCGCTCCGCGAGGGTCATATTGCTAGTAGTACCCCAGCCCCGATTATGTGCAGAACCGGGGCACTAAAAGCATTTTTTTCTGTCCCGAAACGCTGCGGCGTTTCGGGACGAAAAAATAAAAAAAAGAAACGACCAAGAAAATGGCCGCCATGGAAAGGGAAAACAGAGTCCATTTTCAAGTGTTCCCAGCGCCTCCAGTCCCGAAAAAGGATCAAAAAGAAGGTAAGTGGGGTTGGGAGGGCGGGATAGTGGGATGGGGGAAGAGGGAAAAAAACACGTACCTGCGTCCTCGGCAGGGGACGAGGGAAGCGCCCAGCCGCGTGGAGGCGCAGAGCGGGGATGGCCCCGCTCCGAGTCTCCACACGGTTGGAGGCTTCCCTCGTCACCCGCCGGGGATGCAGGAACAAGAAGGTAAGTTTAGGGAGGGAAGGGAATTATAAACTTTTTAAAAAGACTTATCCGAGTCCCCGGTGGGGGGCGAAGGTTGCCTCTCAGCCTTGGGGAGGCTCGGAACGGGGATGGCCCCGCTTCGAGCCTCCTCATTGGCTAAGGGGCTGCCACGCCCCCGCTGAGAACAAAGGCCGTGGAATCCCAACGGAGGGATTCCCGGCCTGGTAATGACTCGGCAAGGTCCAATCAGAATGGCTCTTTCATTCTGATTGCGCCCTCGCCCGGTACTAATGGATGTTCATTTTTGCCAGGAATGTAATAGCATCTGGCTCACACGACTGCACCGTGGGTGTTTACTGAGTGCAGTATGCACACCAGCTGAATATGTGTAGCCGCACCCACTTTGTATTTTGGCATCAGGCAATAGCTTGGACAATTGAAAATCCACCCCCGCTGTCTCGGTGTCTAAACGAAATGAACCTATTAAATGTTGTTTAAAGATTCTATAGTTTATAGCTTCTTTCAACTCAGGCAGAATGTCATTGCATTAAAATGAATCTGTTTTTCCCTACCTACTCTTTGATTTGATTAAAGTCAAGCAGACTGTCCTTTGAGATTTGTGAGCTGTTGTTCATTACGGCAGATTATTCATCTTGAAGATTCACTGGCACTTTAATTGTGAAAACTATTTTTCTCGTCTCTCTCGCCACATTAGTGGACTGCCTCTTTGATCTCGGCATTTTGCTGTGCTCGCTGAACTTTATTAATTTCCTAAATTGCATCAATCAGAGGATGCCTTTCCATCCCTGTTCTGGAGAAGATGTTCATTTTCAGCAGCAGAACCTAATGGAATTCACCTTGAAGAACATTTGACGCTTTACATTTAATATTAATAAAGCAATACGAGCCGGGTTTTATTGCGGACTGTGACGTGGAGCGATCATTTGGGGAGAGAACCAATGGCACATGATAGTTGCTGACCAGTTGTTCACACAGACAGATGAGGATTGACAGCCCAATCAAGACGAGTTTGTCATTCTTTGTTAGATTTCTGTTGATGCCTATAACATGCACGGTTTTAATTATAAACAGCTTACAATATTTATGAACGTTGTGCTTCCTTATTCTCTTACAACAGTGCGCAGTCTCCCAATGCAATTTAAAAACAGTGAACACCTGATATTGAGAACAAAGGGATTATGGTTGTTAATTATGCATCTTGATTGCATCTGCTTTCTTTGCGCAGACGTCTACTCTAAACTCTAGTGCACTGGATTCCCATATAAGTTAAGGGGGGGAGTCTTTGTGACTAAGCAATATTGTGTTTTGAGGTATTAATGATATCTCTGAAAGCTGAAATTACTGTGTGCTTATGTGCATCATTATCACCTCTCAATGGCAACCAGATAGATTAACTGTTTAAATGCTCAATCCAGAGATGGGTTATCAAAGTGCAAGTCAGTTTTGTACAGAAGCGCAGCTGACTATATTTCCTCCTGTCCAAATCGATCGCTTTAATGCCGTCACATTTCTATGTAGTAACACCTGTTACAGGCAGCTCTAGAAAAAGAGAAATTAATTGTGGTAGAAAGTGCTATAAAAACAGGAATTGGCAAAGCCAATAGTTGAAGCTTTTACAGTTGTTTATTGGATTGTGCATTTATTGTCATGACTTTGTGTCAGCCCCATAAAGAACAGGCCCGACACAAAGAACACACACATTGAAGGTCACGAGTATCACGCGATTATGATTAAGTGAGCTGTTAGTCTCTTATTTATGATTTAAAACGTTTAACATTTTGCCTCGGTAGCTAATGCTCGAAAAACTGCAGCTTACAATGCATGATAAGGAGGCCAATAAAATAAAGTCGTGTCTCTATACCATTCGTCATCTTATCATGTATAAAGAGAAAACAGAACTTCAAAACCCAATTAACCATGGCAGCGTAGACTGTCCATCCAATCAGGGAAAAAGTGGGAACAAACAGATGCATTGTAATGCTATGGCTTTCTATTTGGGTGAAAAGAAGCTGTAAGCTATAGAATAATTAAATAACATGCAATGGGCCCGATTCATGTAAAGCGCGCAAAGACCCCGAAAAGTATTGTGTGTGCAAAAAAACTTTCTGTGTACTTGCGCGCAAAAGTTGTTGTATTGTGCGCTCCGTGGTTTCATGGAATCATAACCTAAAAGTATCCATAAGTGCAAGTTGTGCCCCGAACGCCCACGACACGTCCCACAATCCAAAACGTGACATACACCAACCTTTGTGCCTACATAGCCCCCACCATCAAGCACCCTGGTATTACTGCAGGTCGTCACCCTGCAACCAAGGCAACACCCCTGAGGGACTGCTTACGTACCCCACTAACCCAAAACTGCACTCCGATGATCTGCGTTCCATTTCGTGTAACTCACAGTAGCATGCGGATAATCTGCGTATGAACCCCTGTAATTCAATGCAGCACCGCGCTAGTCTGCATACAACCACCCCTCTCTCCAAGCAGCACCCCGAAATTGCTATGTAAACCTTACCTTTGCGCATTGGATCCTATGCGCACAGTGGTTTTTCAAAAAACTCTTGGCTATGGCGGTTTGGTCTAACATGGCGACATATTCTTACTGGTTTATCCTTATATTGGAAAGTAACTGTATTGTGTGCGGGCGGTCGCCTCTCACAGGGTATTAGGGTTTTGCCAAGAAAAAAACCCCAAAAAAGTGTAGGTAATGTTGAGTAACCCGGAAGGAGACTGCACCCAATATTCAAAGAAAATATATTTATTGTTATACAAAGTGCCCTTTTATGATGACACGTGTTTCGGTCTCCCATGAGACCTTTTTCAAATCAGGGCTATTATCCTATCATAGCACCATATATTGATAGCAAAGATGAATATACATGAAAAGAGAAAAACATACAATGGTTCACATATATGCATTTCAAGAGCAATCCATTTCGAAAATCAAAGCAAATACAATGATGCAAAGGAGATACATGATGGTAAAAAATAAAAATAAAAAGCCAGACACAAAAAGGGTGGGGGAAGGGGATGGATAAATAAGGGGTGCAAAAGTAAATGAAAACAGTTAATTAGGTTTGTGCTAATTAATATGCATCCATTCAGACTTTGAGTTAATGTTAAGCATTTTACCTTCGAAGTCCTTTAGTGCCCCTGTTAGTTTTGGCAAGTTTGTTCCACATTAAATTGGGTTAGATCCCTACGGATAGGAAAATTTAGAATGTCATCTCTGTGACCCGTTTGTGGTACAAAAAATACGTGCTTCCATCACGTTATATTTGCCTTTCAGACTGTGGTGTTTAAACTTAACGTTTAGATTCTATTCTATAACCAGATGAACAATTAATGTTAGTGTCTCTAATATTGCGCTGTAAATAGCAGACAATACGATAGATCTCCAGTTTTAGAATCAGTCATATCGTGGTACGGGCTCCGCCAATAGCTGACTGCACGCATACTCGTGCTGGATGCCTTTTTGACTAGTTCATATGCGAGCCTTGAATTGTTAGACGGTCTCTTACCTTGACAAAGTCTCTGCGTCTGATCGTGTGCCGCAAAATTCTCGAGGCGGCGCCACATAGTCGTCGTGTGAGAGAACGGGCCTCAACGACCGGTGGGGGGTGTCTGTACTCCCACTCCCTATATGGTGGAGGAGAGGCACAGGAGACCCCAGCCAAGATTCTCTATTCGGTAGCAATGGTCGAGCAATCAAGGCCTAGCTTCTCAGGAGGTGATGCAGGCTGGTTCTTAAGTACAGGGTATCCCCAAGCCCCCACAAAGGAATATCCACACTCTGTATTGGTTAGAACACAGTCTTTATATAATCAGTAGTTAAGGTTATGTACATTCATCATGATAACTCACTTTGTACTCCGGCAAAATCTACAAAGACAAATATTTACAATCCTAAAGTGGTACCACCCTAGATCTCATTGAAGTGCATGAACAATACTGTACAATGTCACACAGACCAATAGAGTGAAACCAGCAATAGAGAGAGGAGAGAAAATAAGATGGTTGAGCAATAGGCAGAATACTGACCCCTACCACTAGGCACAGTTCTGGGTGGAGATCCCCCCACCTGGGCAACCTGTAAAGAAAGATATAGCACAAGCCCAGTCCATATATTCCTCTGCAATTCTTATTCTCTCCTATAATGTTTTTACCCCCCCAATGTACCTGGTGGAGTCGAGCTCCTCGAAGGCGTCGACAAACGTCGAGGGACTCGCTGTTCGGCGACGGGGAATCGACGGCCCTTCTTGAATGCCTTCCCTTTCAAGCGGGAGGCACGGGGCGTCGAACGTCCGTCGACAAACGAGGTGGAACGATGTCGAAGAGGCGGCAGCTTCGTCCGAGCGGTGCTCGTCGGCGTCGGGGCGTCGGTGTCCTGCAAGGCAGAGGTGTGCGGGGCACCTCGACGACAATAGTTCTGGACCGCAAAGATTGTAGGGACGGGAGCCCAGCAAGGGCGTCGAGTCGTCCGAGTCTTTGAGGTCGTCGGGTGGCGGGAAACCCACCGGCAGGTTTCTCCTCGGCACGTTGGTCGGCCTCGACTTTCTCCGGCAGGATAAGCGGTCGACGATGCGGTCGAGAGAGTCCTTCGATTGAATGTTCTTAGGCAAAGGAGCGGACGGCTCCGGTCGTCGGCGGCACGGCGTCAAATGGTTCCCACGGCTGGGCAACACAACTTCGACGGGCCTCCAGCGGTTCCACAAACCTGCGAACCCTGGTCGACGGCAATGGACTTCGACGGCGTCGATGTCCAGGTGCTTCACTTCGATCTCCTCGGCGGTCCCGTCTCGGGTCGACAGCCTTTCGAGGGTCTGTCTTCCAGGGCGCTTCGGCGAAGATGGAGCGGTGCTTGATGGTCCCTCGGAGCACGGGAAGAGGGCGCCTTACCAGGTCCTCTCTCGGGTCAGCCCTCGACGAATTCGTCAGCCTTCGGATCGGTCGAAGCAAATGCCACAGCAAGTCTTCTTCTTCCAGCTGGACGTCGAGGATCAGCAGTTCCAGTTACTCGTAGAGTGGAGACTCAGCTCCCTGGCTGCTTTACGAGCACAATGGTCGCTTCTCAACCAAAGGTCCCTTCTGAACACTTTTTCAGTGGTGAGAGGTCCCCAGATATACTATCCTCTCTCTCATCCACGCTGCTGGCACACACTCAGCAGCCAATCATTCTGCAGGGCATTCATGCAGTCAGTCAGCCAATCAGGCACACAGTGCATTCAGGCCACACTCCTCCCTTCCAGACACTCACAACAAGGAATGTGGATTGGGACAAGTACCCAGCCATTCAACACTACACACTGCATTCAGGCCAGTTTCGGGCAGGGCTGTCTCAGTCTTTGTCTCTCATGCCAGAAACCAGACAACCACAACAAGAAGTGTATATTGGTCACACACTCCATTCACCCAGGTCCCACCCACAGGAGGTACCCACAACATACAGTCACTGGGAAGGCTCCAGTCAGTCTAGCTGGGCCTTCACAACAATACCATACATGGAACTTCCACCCAACAGCCAGTCAGGGGGAAGGGACAGAGACAGGGCTTCCCAGGACTTTGGGAAAAACAAGATAACAGGCCATAGAAAGCAAGAGGCCACAGGGGCCATCTTGTTTCCTATCAGGAATCAACAGATCCCAATGGCAGGGCCAGGGTGTCCCAAAATGGAGGACACCCAGAGCACCTGTCAATTTCAGCATGGAGCTGCCACCAGCCCATACCCTGCTCTGGGGTCACCCACAGGTGCCCAAAAACATACACTAGGGGCACAGGGTTGTACCCCAAACCAAAAGAGAGAGCTGCACTGCCAGGAGTCCCACATGGACTCCGGGGCAGAAAACAAAACAGAACACACGGTAAAAACAGAAAAAGGACAAGGATTCAGAGGCCCTGTCCCTCAGATGCATTTCCAGCATCACAGTCGCCCCCCCCAGACTGAGGTGGAGGGTGTCTAATCTCCCACGGGATAGACACCCTCATCCAGACGGTCAACATACCTTCTGGAAAGGCCATCTGCATTATCGTGACTCTTCCCTGGTCTGTGCTCTATGGTGAAGTCTAGCCCTTGCAGGCTAATGGACCACCTGAGCAATTTCGGGTTCTCACCCTTCATCTGCATAAGCCACTTCAGGGGCTTATGATCTGTTTGGACCTTGAAGGTAGACCCCGTGAGGTAGGGCCTAAAACGCCTAAAGCTCCAAACTATACTAAAACACTCCTTTTCAACAGTAGCCCACCTAAGTTCTCTACCCTTGAGTTGTCTACTGATGAATATGATAGGGTGTTCTCTCCCTTTGTCATCTAACTGGGACAAGACAGCTCCAATTCCGGTGTCGCAGGCATCCGTCTGGACGATAAAGGGTCGGCTGTAGTCAGGCGCACTCAACACAGGTGCCCTACACAGACTTTCTTTCAAGCCATCAAAGGCCCTCTGACAGTCTTCGGTCCAATTAATCTTCCTAGGCTGCTTGGGTGACGTTAGAGCTGTCAGAGGCGCAGCTATGGTCCCATAGTCTGCCATGAAATTGCGATAGTACCCAGTGAGACCCAAAAAGGCCCTCACCTGGGTTTGAGTAGTGGGAGTCTCCCAGTTCTGTACATCCTGTACTTTACTGGAGAGAGGTTGGATTTGACCCCCTCCTACCTCATGACCAAGATAGGTAACTTTCCCCTGAGCTATCTGGCACTTGGTAGCCTTGATAGTGAGGTTAGCCCTTTTCAAGGCCTGCAACACCCTATCCAGATGTGTCAAATGCTCTTCCCAGGTGGAACTGTAGACGGCAATGTCGTCTAAGTAAGCCACACAAAAGGCTTCCAGCCCACTGAGCGCATGATTGACCAATCTCTGGAAGGTGGCAGGGGCATTCTTCAACCCAAAAGGCATGACCCTAAACTGGTAGAGTCCCTCAGGTGTTGAGAAGGCCGTCTTTTCCTTGGCATGGTCCGTCAGAGCTATTTGCCAATAGCCTGAGGTAAGGTCAAAGGTGCTCACAAACTTGGCAGCACTGATGGTGTCCACGAGCTCATCAGCCCTGGGCAATGGGTGCGCGTCAGTCTTGGTGACGGCATTGACTCCTCGGTAGTCCACACAGAACCTCCAATCCTTGGTACCCGCCTGGGAACTTGCCTTGGGGACAAGGACCACTGGACTGGACCAGGGACTGGTTGAGGGCTCAATAACACCCAGATCCAACATCTTGGCGACCTCAGCCTGGATGTGGTTCTTGACGGTATCTGACATACGGTAGCACCTGCTTTTGACAGGTACACTGTCACCAGTGTCAATTTCGTGCTTACACCACGGTGTAAGGCCTGGCTTCAGTGAAAACAGAGAGGCATACTGTTGGAGCAAAGCCCTACAGGCCCTCTGTTGCTCTGTTGTCAAATCTGGAGAGAGATGTACTCCCTCCACTGAGCCATCCTGAGGGTTGCTATGCAGCAAGTCAGGAAGGGGCTCACTCTCATCCTCTTCTTGCCCAGAAGCTAGCAAGAGACATGAGACTTCCACTCGCCTGTGGAAAGGCTTGAGCCTGTTGACATGGAATAGCTGAGGAGCTACCCCAGGGGCTCCCATGTCAACCAGATAGTTGACTTCGCCCATCTTGGAGATGATCCTGAAGGCTCCAGTCCACTTGTCTGCCAAAGCCCTAGGCTTGGTAGGCTCCATCACAAGGATTTCCTGTACCAGAGTCCAATCGACTTGCGAGGCTTTAAGGTCATGCCAGTACTTATTCAATTCCTGGCTGGCCTTGAGATTTGCTGTTGCCTGACCCATCATCTGTGTCATCCTCCGTCTGAGGCCTAACACATACTCCCCCACTTGCTTGGCGGGACCCGGAGGGGTGGCTTCCAAGCTTTCTCTGATCAAGGCGAGGGGCCCCCTTACGGGATGTCCAAAGAGTAACTCAAAGGGGCTGAAACCAACACCCTCTTGAGGTACCTCCCTGTAAGCAAACAGCAGGCATGGCAGGAGGAGATCCCATTTCCTCCTTAGGGGTTCTTCCAAAGCCCCTAGCATGCCCTTGAGAGTTTTATTAAATCTCTCAACCAGACCATTGGTCTGGGGGTGGTAAGAGGTGTAGAACTTGTAGGTTACCCGCACTCTTTCCACATGGTTTTCATGTAATTCGACATGAAGTTGGATCCTCTGTCAGAGACAACCTCCTTGGGGAATCCAACATGGGTGAAAATGCCCAGGAGAGCCCGGGCAACCACCTTGGCCGTAACCGTCCGAAGGGGTATCGCCTCAGGGTACCTGGTGGCATGATCTACCAAGACCAGGATGAACCGATGTCCACCTGAAGTGGGAGGGTCAAGGGGACCGACGATGTCGATGCCCACCCTCTCAAATGGGGTGCCAACCACTGGCAACGGCTGCAGTGGGGCAATGACACTGCCTCCAGTCTTGCCAGACAACTGACAAGTTGGGCAGGTCCTGCAGTGGGACTCCACCTCTACTCCCATCCGTGGCCAGTAGAAATGGGCAGAGAGCCTCTGCTTAGTCTTCTTGGTCCCAAGATGACCAGCCAAGGGCACCTCATGCGCCAACTGCAGTAGGAAGGGCCTGTAAACCTGGGGTACCACCAACCTCTTGCGGGCACCAGGTTCAGGCTTAGTGGGCTCACTAACAAGGAGCTCACCCTCCCAATAAATCCGGAAATTCCTAGGCACCTCTCCTTGTGCCTGGGCCAGGGCCTGTTTCCTCAGTCCCTCGAGAGAGTGGCACTCTCTCTGTCCCTTACAGAAGTCTGCCCGGGAGGGTCCCCCTTCAGCTAACAAGCATTGAAAATCGGGATGATCCTCCGGGTTGAGAACCTCTCCCACAGGAGAGTCTTCTACCTCTTCTCCCAAAGGAGTTGAGTTGGGGTTTTCCAATGGACCCAGCCCGTCCGGAGCATGGATCCCAATGGGTGCAGCAGGAAGAGAAGGTGCTCCCTCCACAGAGGTGGCCTTCTTGGTCTTCCTCCTTCTTGCCTTAGGCCTCGCCTTTGGCTCGGGTATCTGACCCACAGCCAGACCCGGTGTCACCTGTGATCTAGTGACTGCAGCAGCAGTCATGGGAAGACCATCCGAGATCAACCCCAACTCTACTAGATCATTCCCTAACAAAATGTTAGCAGGGACATTGTCCTGAACCAAGACAGGAAGCTTCGCTGTCTTGTCGCCAATCATGAGTGTGACTAAGGCTACAGGTGATAATTTGGGAGGCCCACCAGCTAACCTGGTGGTTTGCAGAGGAGCACCTTCATAGTCCTCTGGCCTGAGCAGGGTCCTGTCCACCACTGTCATGCTTGCCCCAGTGTCTCTCAAACCAGTAGAAGGCTGGCCATTCAAGAGGACACTTCTCAAAAACCTACGGGTGTTCTGTGGGATAGTTGCCAGTACTTCCGCGTACTGGTCCCAGGCCCCAAGGGACACTAAGGAAATCTCCACCGGAGCACCGAATGTGATCCCGGCAGAGGAGGGGAGGACAGTGGCCTCCAACTCAGACACGGGGTAAGGGTAGGTCAGGCTGACAGCCTGTACTCCAAGTGCCTTACCTTTACACTTGGGGTCACCCCTTTTGTGATCCAGACCTCCACAGTCCCAACAAGCGCCAGGAGTGCGGGGTACGGTACTGGAACCACTGGGAGCCTGCTTTGCAGCAGGTGGACCACTACTCTTATTCCCACCCCCAGATGACTTATCCCCACTAGATTTTTGGGTCTTAGGAGAGGAAGGTTTTGGTTTACCCGACTGTGACTGCTTGGGGGACTCCTCAGCTTTCTGAGAGGCCCCCTTCTCTTCTTTATCCTTGTCCTTCCCACTGGAGTCCTTAGGGGACACCCGGTGGGAGACCCACTTGTCAGCCAACCTAGCCAGCTTAAAGGGGTCCAAAATGTTCTGGTCAGCCACATACTGACGCAGCTCTGGTGAACAGGCTTCAGAGAAATGCTCAAAAAACAAGAGGTGGGACAATTCAACAAAAGTCTTAACCTTGTATCCATCGATCCACCCCATCATGTTCATGTGCGCAGCACTCACCCAGTCAACCCAAGACATATTCTCCTTTTTCTTAAAATCCCTGAACCTTCTAAGGTATTGGGTAGGTGTCTTGCCGAACTTGGCAATCAAAGCAGACTTCATACACTCGTACTGACCCCTTTCTTCCACACTCAGCTTCAGAATACAGTCATACCCAGTTTGAGGCACTCTGCTTAACAAACACTTCGCCCAATCTCTTTTATCCACATCATGAATTGCACAAGCCATTTCAAACGCTTCAATCCATTGGAGGATATCCGAACCCTCCACAAATACACCAACCAAATCTTTCATAAACTTGGTGGCTGGGGACCTGACACTCTCACTGGTTCTAGCTGAAGTCTCCACTCTAGCTTTCTCTAGCTGGATCCGCTGACATTCAGTGTCCTGGCTCTTGAGTTCAAGGTCCTTATTTTTGAGTGCAACCTGTTGAGCCAACTCCTCTTTCTTAAGCTCAGCATCTATTTCCAACTTGCGGTATTCAAGGCCAATTTCATCCTTAATAACTCAAGCTCTAAGGAATTGCTGGAGTTTGGAACAGAGGCAGCAGGAATGGTGGCATTCCCAGAAACAGATTCAGCAGAAACCCCAGGGGCAGAGTCCTCATTGGTTGCATTCCCCCCCTCATCAAGAGTTTCACTATCAGTCTGGTAGTCCACCAGGGCAGCTATCAGCTCAGCCCTAGACTTATCCACAAAGTCTAACTCCCTAGCTTCACAAGCACTCTGGAGAGCCTCCAAGCTCATCCAAGTTAATTTGCCATTCGCAATAGACTCCATTGTTTGTAATGCAGTTACCTTGTACACAACTAAACCTTAATTCAATAAAGGGCAAATATCCTTTGTAAGTGGCACAGTTATACACTGATTCTTAAAACCATAAGCATCCCACCGCTTGCCACCAGTGTGAGAGAACGGGCCTCAACGACCGGTGTGGGGTGTCTGTACTCCCACTCCCTATATGGTGGAGGAGAGGCACAGGAGACCCCAGCCAAGATTCTCTATTCGGTAGCAATGGTCGAGCAATCAAGGCCTAGCTTCTCAGGAGGTGATGCAGGCTGGTTCTTAAGTACAGGGTATCCCCAAGCCCCCACAAAGGAATATCCACACTCTGTATTGGTTAGAACACAGTCTTTATATAATCAGTAGTTAAGGTTATGTACATTCATCATGATAACTCACTTTGTGCTCCGGCAAAATCTACAATGACAAATATTTACAATCCTAAAGTGGTACCACCCTAGATCTCATTGAAGTGCATGAACAATACTGTACAATGTCACACAGACCAAAAGAGTGAAACCAGCAATAGAGAGAGGAGAGAAAATAAGATGGTTGAGCAATAGGCAGAATACTGACCCCTACCACTAGGCACAGTTCTGGGTGGAGATCCCCCCACCTGGGCAACCTGTAAAGAAAGATATAGCACAAGCCCAGTCCATATATTGCTCTGCAAGTCTTATTCTCTCCTATAATGTTTTTACCCCCCCAATGTACCTGGTGGAGTCGAGCTCCTCGAAGGCGTCGACAAACGTCGAGGGACTCGCTGTTCGGCGACGGGGAATCGACGGCCCTTCTTGAATGCCTTCCCTTTCAAGCGGGAGGCACGGGGCGTCGAACGTCCGTCGACAAACGAGGTGGAACGATGTCGAAGAGGCGGCAGCTTCGTCCAAGCGGTGCTCGTCGGCGTCGGGGCGTCGGCGTCCTGCAAGGCGGAGGTGTGCCGGGCACCTCGATGACAATAGTTCTGGACCGCAAAGATTGTAGAGACGGGAGCCCAGCAAGGGCGTCGAGTCGTCCGAGTCTTTGAGGTCGTCGGGTGGCGGGAAACCCACCGGCAGGTTTCTCCTCGGCACGTTGGTCGGCCTCGACTTTCTCCGGCAGGATAAGCGGTCGACGATGCGGTCGAGAGAGTCCTTCGATGGAATGTTCTTAGGCAAAGGAGTGGACGGCTCCGGTCGTCAGCGGCACGGCGTCAAGTGGTTCCCACGGCTGGGCAACACAACTTCGACGGGCCTCCAGCGGTTCCACAAACCTGTGAACCCTGGTCGACGGCAATGGACTTCGACGGCGTCGATGTCCGGGTGCTTCACTTCGATCTCCTCGGCGGTCCCGTCTCGGGTCGACAGCCTTTCGAGGGTCTGTCTTCCAGGGCGCTTCGGCGAAGATGGAGCGGTGCTCGATGGTCCCTCGGAGCACGGGAAGAGGGCGCCTTACCAGGTCCTCTCTCGGGTCAGCCCTCGACGAATTCGTCAGCCTTCGGATCGGTCGAAGCAAATGCCACAGCAAGTCTTCTTCTTCCAGCTGGACGTCGAGGATCAGCAGTTCCAGTTACTCGTAGAGTGGAGACTCAGCTCCCTGGCTGCTTTAGGAGCACAATGGTCGCTTCTCAACCAAAGGTCCCTTCTGAACACTTTTTCAGTGGTGAGAGGTCCCCAGATATACTATCCTCTCTCTCATCCACGCTGCTGGCACACACTCAGCAGCCAATCATACTGCAGGGCATTCATGCAGTCAGTCAGCCAATCAGGCACACAGTGCATTCAGGCCACACTCCTCCCTTCCAGACACTCACAACAAGGAATGTGGATTGGGACAAGTACCCAGCCATTCAACACTACACACTGCATTCAGGCCAGTTTCGGGCAGGGCTGTCTCAGTCTTTGTCTCTCATGCCAGAAACCAGACAACCACAACAAGAAGTGTATATTGGTCACACACTCCATTCACCCAGGTCCCACCCACAGGAGGTACCCACCACATACAGTCACTGGGAAGGCTCCAGTCAGTCTAGCTGGGCCTTCACAACAATACCATACATGGAACTTCCACCCAACAGCCAGTCAGGGGGAAGGGACAGAGACAGGGCTTCCCAGGACTTTGGGAAAAACAAGATAACAGGCCATAGAAAGCAAGAGGCCACAGGGGCCATCTTGTTTCCTATCAGGAATCAACAGATCCCAATGGCAGGGCCAGGGTGTCCCAAAATGGAGGACACCCAGAGCACCTGTCAATTTCAGCATGGAGCTGCCACCAGCCCATACCCTGCTCTGGGGTCACCCACAGGTGCCCAAAAACATACACTAGGGGCACAGGGTTGTACCCCTACCCATGGGTGCCATAAGGGTATCCCATGGGTCTGTTCACCAAACCAAAAGAGAGAGCTGCACTGCCAGGAGTCCCACATGGACTCCGGGGCAGAAAACATAACAGAACACACGGTAAAAACAGAAAAAGGACAAGGATTCAGAGGCCCTGTCCCTCAGATGCATTTCCAGCATCACAGTCCTCTCTGTGTATATTAGTTAGCTAAATGTTGCTATGGTAATGAACCTCTGAGAAAGTCCTTTGTCTCTGTTTCGTTGAGGAATAACATGGCGGCCATGTTGTACTGTACTCGGTTAGCCTTAAATCCGAATACAGTATACATGGTGCATATTGTCGTACTCTAAATATTAGCACCAAATGCTAGTCATTAATAATCATTTTAATTTTAAGATAAATTGCGCACCTTTACAGTTTAAAATGTTTTAGCTTTAAATTCAGAGTTAGTAATTACTATTTAGATTCTGCAATGCGTGCTGCAAAAATAAAGTAACAATCCTCAATGCCTCTGTTCTCAGGCGTATTTCGCTGAAAATTGTGAAAGAACTATGTTATATGTACATTCATGAATGTATTTGATTACAAGCGTTGCTGTTTTTAACGCAAAATACAGCATTTTATTTTCTGTTTCTAGTTGGTGGACAGCCACAGTCTGTGGGCTATTATGATGATAGTAACAAGTGTTAAAGGACAAATCTCAATCCCTTATTCAAAATAGTACATTTTATGATAACAGTGTAGTAATTATACTAGCTGTATACTAGCACTTAGTAATCAATTTAGTTTTAAGATAACTTGTGAATCTTAACTGTTTAAAATTATAATTTGGTGTTTACTATTTTAATTTCTGCAATGCGTACTGTAAGAGCGAGGTAACATTCCTCAGTGCCTATGTTCTCAGGTTTGTTACGGTGAGGTTTATGAAAGAACTGGGTGTTATATGGACATTAGTGTTAGTGAACAGCCTCAGTCTGTGGGCTATTTTGGTGATAGTGACAAGTGTTACAGGGCAAATCTCAATCCCTTCTTCAAGTTAGTACATTTTATGATAACAATGTAGTAATTACAAAGCTCAATTCCTTGTCCAGAGTGATACATTTTTGATTAACAGTATATACTTCTGCATTAGAACATATAATTCTGATACACTATAATTACATAGCAGTTTTTTTAAGTTTCTAAAGAAAAGACACCATTTCATTGTCTGTATTAAGACCAAGGACCGTAGAGTTCAGTTTACAAATTATTTTTGCCTCTGTTTGCCTTAATTTCTTTTCCCTGTCACCTCCTCGTCTTCCTGGTGTCACTCTTTGTAGGCCAATAAACTTGATGTCTGCCTTGTTGTCCATTCGGTGTTTCTCTTGCCAATGACATGCTAATGGTAGTTTTGGGTCTTGACTCCCAATTTTCACTAAGTGTTCTCTAATTCGGGTTCAAAATAAAACACAACATAGGATCAGATATTGAGCAGCAGAACATATCATGTACAGAGTAACCCACATCGACAATGGCAGACAGAGAACAATCACTGATTAATTGAAAATTCTTATAGGGTCTATACACAAAGTTCATCAAAGCGCCTCAAGGAAGGAGGGAACAAGGAAGAAGAACAGTACATTCCTACAAGTCCTTCAAACAGTCCAGAATCTGAAAATTAACTATCAAATCAAAGTACATATTACAAGTGCCTGGAACAATAATTGAGAGTCTAGGGAGGGAATGCGGGAAAACAAAACTAGTATCAACATTGCTATGCCTGACAGCAATAGTTGCAGTGCAGGAGTCACATAAGTAGGGGGGTGGGGGAAGAGGAGGGAAGAGGTGAGGAGAGTAACAAAACAAGTGTCAAACTGTGGAAGATCAACAAAGAATCAAGATAGTGTTGGGGAGGGGGAGAAGAAACACAGAAGGGAAAGGGGGAACAGACAACCTGTAATCAGTGGTGGAGGACCAATGATAAAAGTAAGTGCCAAAATAATACTATAAAAGGTAAAGGTGGGGGCGGATGGATGGAAGCAGAGTGGCAAGTGTCTGCAAAGAACAAGCGGCTATGTTTCACCATGCCTGATGGCAATTGTGGTAGTGGTAGAAAAAGACATACAGAAGCAAAGGAGGAGGAGAAAGGGTGGTGGAGAGGGAGGAGTGGGCCAAGGACTAAATGCATGAAGGGGGAGAAGGGGAAAGAAAGCACACACAGGGGGTAGAGGGAAAGAAGATGGTGCAGAAGGGGAGGGGGTGTTATGGTGAAGGGGGAGACAGAGGGAGACTGGCAGGGGCAGGAGAGACAGGGGGACAATCAAGGGACCCAGAAGGGTGGTGAACAGGGCTAGACAGGGCCTCCATTGTGGGCCTTTGGTAGTCTTGGCAGCCTCCAGCCTCCTGGTTGGCAGGATTGTCACAAGGGCCAAGTGCAACCAATGGGAGGGGGGAGCAGGTCCAGGACACAAACATGACAATCAAGTCAAAAGCAATGCGCCCATACTTCAAATGGCACATCAAAACACCAGGCAGGGCTGCAAGATGCCCAAAGCAGGGCAAGCAAGGAATGGGGGGTCATTGAAATGCGTGGTGACATGGATAACTCAGCGTGCAGCCTTCATGTGGCATATCAAAATCACTGTGGGGCAAGTGTCCCAATTCAACATTGTCAGCACACAGACCCCTCCCACCATCAGTGCGTGTTACACTGCCAAAGGGTGCATGGTACCGCCTACAGCAGGAAGTGCATGAATATAGACAGTCAATACATAAAAAATATCATAAGCAACGTGATGAAATGCACAGTCAACAAAATACTCATCAAAATGAAGTGCAGACATGCATTGGAGAAGCAATCCGGAATACCGACTAGGGGTGTACACACAAGTAGGACTGCAGGCTGGCCACAGATATGACGGAAGCCCAATGCCCCTGTGTGAGATGCTGTCACACCGAGCCATCCTTGCAAGCCCATGGAAAGGGGACGCAAGAGTAGCATATGTGTCAGGACCCCAAGCAAAGCACATACACAAGACAAGCCTGAATGGGCCCAGCTGGAACACACAGTGGATGCCTTCAAATGCCACAAAGCACCACACTGTCACCTGAATGCACGATAGAAAAAACAAAATGCAATTAATAAAAAATCAGCAGAAAATAAACATGTATAAAATAATCATTTGCAGGAAAAATAATCAGTAAATAAAAACATTTTTTCTGTAAAAATAAAAAATACAAAAAAATGTGCAGGAAAAAAATAAAAATCACTAAATATTTACCCAAAAATAAAACAATAAAAATATTTGCAGGAAAAAAAAATGTGTGGGGAAAAAATAAAAATAAAAAATGGCCATATATGACCCATGGGGTTTGGGCGCACCCAGAAGGGGGGAGGTACAGGGTGCACCTCAACACCCACATGTGTATTTGTTGTAGATGTTGAGAATAAAAAAAAACTCACTGAGCTCAGCCCTGTATGGCCCGACCTATGTGGGAGATAGGTTGTGGTCGTCACAGTCTGGATGGAAATCTGAAGGTGGACGTGGCTCAGTTGCCTCACCAAGCCTAGCCGCGCCTTGCCCCTCAATGGCAGCAAGCATGCGGATCTGGTAAGCCAGGCAATGGCAATGACACGTAGGTCAGCATGCATTACCTCACATGTCACACATGCTTCCTCCTGCAAGGACTGACGTGTAAAACGGAGTTGTGCCTGCATGGCCTCACATGACAAATTGTGCGACTCCCGGCTAGTTGAGCTGAGATGGTTCTTTCAAGCTGCACCATCCTGTCTTCTGCCCGCCTACTCTCGTTCATCCAGAGCGCAGCCAGAGTAGATCGGAGGGATTGGTGTTCCACCCTCAGAGCCTCACTTTGTGCCTCTACTTGAGCATCAAGTGCTTGACACAGAGCCACCATTTCAGCCCGGCGCGCCCTGCCAGACGCCGCCATGCCCAGCCTGAGGGAGTGGCACGTGGACCGAGAAGCCCGCTGCTGGAGCTCCACTTGCCTTACAGAGGGGAGGATGGAATGGGCCAAACTTTCCATACCTTGAGCAATCATCTCAACTGCTCCCACCTGTTGCTGTGCTATGGCAATCATGGCACACTCCCACTCAGTTGTCCGTGTTGCCGGACACCACACCTGCTGGGCCCAAGGAGGCGTGGTCCTTCCTGGGTTGGTGACACCTGCTGCTTCAGGACTGCATCCTTCCATCGGTCTGATGCCCCAGGAACATGGCCAACTGATGTTGAGTGTGACCGTGCACCCGTAACCACCACAGGCTGACATTCCAACCCTGCCTGTCTCCCTACTGCAGGTGTCGCGGACAGAAGATCATCCGACACAGGATCACTTACCGGCGACAACACGTCATGACGCAGACCCGGCTCAACATAGTGGTCAGAGGATACATCAGAGCCTGGCTCAGAGTCAGCTCTGGACACAATGGCCTGGAGCACCAGTGGGTTCTTGTGGGCTGCCACCCCACGACCACCACTGGTGCCTGGTTGTTGATGAGAACTGACCACCATGTCTGGGATTACATCTTCATCCTCTGCTGCCAGTGCGTCATCACCTGCAACATAAACAAAAGAAACATGAACATGCATGTCAGTAGCACATACCACACACATACAGATCACAACATTGACAGACAACTAATGAATCAGCCATGTCACAGGCAACTCAGACCCCAACATACATCCAGTGGCATTGCAATGAAAGGGTATCCCATAAGCAGAAAAGGATGTGTGTAAAATGTGAAGGCAACACATGTGTTGCATGTTGCACATCACCTGCATCACACGCAACCTCTAGCAGGCACATATCCAAAGCAGAAATGAGATGGCACATAGCATAAGCATGGGGGAACACACAAATAACCACAGCTGGCAATCAAACCAAACACACCATGAAACATGTAACATGCATGTTCCTGTGCAACATTCAACTACCATCAACTATGCAGAGTACGTGTTTCACAGGGGGCACCTACGCTCATGTGTTTCTATACA
Source organism: Ambystoma mexicanum (assembly GCF_040938575.1). NCBI lineage: Eukaryota > Metazoa > Chordata > Amphibia > Caudata > Ambystomatidae > Ambystoma > Ambystoma mexicanum. The sequence goes on along the minus strand of NC_090930.1, from coordinate 354,876,642 downwards.
GTGAAAGGAGGGACATGGGTACATATATGCCAGGTCACCATCACACAGCAGCATTTTGTTTGCATGTTGAAGGTCTGAACTTGGCACAGGAGTGGGTGAGTGTGGTGCAGTGCATGTGTAGCCCCTCACCTTCCAACATCAACACATACATAGTGATGTCAATCTCCAAACATGACGGCAGTGTAAGGGCAATTGCAGCCATCATTTGCAAATGGCATGCACCATGTAGCATGGATACCGTGAAACACCCACCCTCTGGGCAATAGCAGGGAGGCGCTGCATGGCAATGAAAGGTTCCCCACAGAACTGCGCATTGGCAGACAGTGTTGGCATGCGTCTATTACATGTCATCAGTCAAATGTCACTACAGCCGATGAGAAGTCGACATGATGCAGAACAGATGGGGAACCGTCAATAGTACACACATGCATGCAGAAGACACAACACCAGTTGAAAAGAGGCAGTGGGCCTGTAACAGGGGGAGCCATGTGCATGACACAGATGTGGACATCCTAAAGTCGTGCGTGATGACATACAGACCTACAATGAGCATGAAATGGCTGTCCAAATAACATGACACTTGGATCCTCCTTGAGACATACTACAATGATCAGGCGGTCAAGGACACCTAAGGGCATACATGGAATGCATATGGAACATGAATGTGCACACATGTGCATGGGGAGCCACTACCATCAGCACAGTCAGAGTGAGACACACTGCACAAAGGATGTATATGACATGATATGACATCTCATCAAGAATGCACTCATACACAAGTGGCTCAGAGCGCAAACAAGGAAAGGGAGGGGAACAAGGGAGAAAAGGAAATCAAAACAACTATCATACTGGGCACAGTGACATTGAGAACATGCAGGTGCATGGAGAAGGGATAAAGGGTTGAAGACCCTGGAAGGGCGAGAAGTGAAACATGCCAAACGAGGAGACCAAAGAAGGAAAATGAAGTTCAATGATAGAATAGGCATTCAAAAGGTGGTAGTGCAGCCAGCAAGTGGCAAGTGCATGATAATTTGGATAGGGCAAATCTGATGAGTGTAGAAGAAGAGTGGGGGACTGTATGGGTACATGTACAGGAACCATTGAAATGGGATGCCTGGAGAGAGTGCAGCAGGGAGGCAGGGTGAGCAGCTACCTGGGCCCGAAGGACAGAGTGTGTGCAGGTGCACAGTGCCAACAGAGGAAACTCTTCAGCTGGGGAGAAAAGGGGCTAATGCAGGAGCAAATAGGAAGGTCTTGAGGTGCTTCCGGAAGCAGAGATGTTTCTCCTCAAGTTTCAACGTGGCCGGTAGGCTGTTCCAAAGGGAGCTCCCAGCCATAGACATGGATCTGCCCCCAGCTTATTTATTCAATTAACAACTGACCCGGAGGGAGTGTGAGGTAGAGGAGCAAAGGACTCAAGAGGGGAGGTATTTGCAGAGGGATAGTTGAAGGTAATTTGGACCCAGGCCCCAAAAATCCGTGTGCACAATGCAGAGGGTCTGAAGTATCATCCTTGCATCCACTGGTAGCCAATGAAGGGATTTCAGAGCTGGAAAGATAGGATCCCAGGGTTTGAGGCCAAGGACAAGTCTCGCAATCCTGTACTGGATTAGTGGTAGAGGGCGGAGTGTGGAGGCAGGTAGATTATTGAAAGTGCCTGTCAAAGTACTCCAACCTTGAGACAACCAGAGCTTGAGAGACTGTGAGCATGTAGGTGAATGATAGGAAAGGCACAGTACCCCTGAGGAGGTTAAGCAAGAAGTTCATATATCTCAAGATACGTCAGAAATGTGTGTGGTAAAGGAATGTGTGGAATCAAAGGTGAGCCCGGGGTTGTTGGCCTTGCAGATGGAGGTAGGAGGAGGGCCAAGGGGGGCTGGCCAAAGAGTGAGGGGAAAGGAAATAAATGTCAATGATGCTATCAGAAAGAAGGGAGGGAGAAGAGGCAGCCAAGGGCAGCCTGGAAATGAGTTGCGTGTCATCAGCATAGCACTGAAAGTCGTAGCAGAAAATAAAAATGCAGTCGGCGAGAGCTGCCAGAAGCTGTTTGTAAAGTCAGGACAAGAGGTCAGACCCTTGGTGAACACCACAGGTAGAGAGGGAGATTGAAGAAGGAAGGAACCAAGTTGTAGCTGGGAGGGTCACACATGCCAAACACACATCAATACACACCGGACAATGCATCATAATCCATCCTCTCTCCCACTCCACGGATTTGTTCTTCTGGGATGAACTATGCAGCAATTTCCTCATGCTGAGTGAGTTCATCCTCCTCTGATGGTGGCCCACACCAGTCACCAGGGACATGGAATAATTGGAGGCACGCTTTTGTTTTGCACTTCGTCGGAGGTCATTCCAACACTTGTAGGAGTCCTGAGCCGTGCGCACCTGGAATCCCATGGCTGTCACACCATCTGCAACATGCTGCCAGTGGACCCAACGCTGGTGATGCATTGAATGGCACTGTGGGCCCACAAGCATATTGCGTTGGTGTGCCGACACGTAGTCCACAAGGAAGTCCAGTTTCTTCTTGCCGAAAGGCTTCTTCCTTGATGTGCCGGAGGCTGGAGCCGTGTCTGGGATCCCAGCCTCTTGCGCAGGAGTATGCTTCCTCTTTTTGGGTGGTGGTATTGACCCTGAGTGGCCGATGTTGCCCTGATCAGTGGGGGCAGTGGCGCTGGTGGACTGGACCAAAGGCAGTGGGTGTTGGGATGAGGACAGAAGGTCTGGCTTGGGTCTGACTCACGGCCGGGGTGGTGTTGGCTGCATCTGCACATGCAGTTACCACGACCCGGCTGCTTGGGGCAGCAGATGTCATAACTGTCCCAGATACGTGTGCCCTAGTCACAGCTACACTGGACCCACGTGACCCGCATCTCCGGATAAGATGGAAATCATCCTGGGAGTCCTCGTCATGCAACGCAACATGCACTGCTCGTCCCAGAGCTCGGGTGGTGGTGCCCACAGCTGCACCTGCAGCTACCAACACCGGTAGGCCTGTGACAGCAGATGTAAGTTGCTGTTGGGTCATATGGGCGCCAGGCTGTGATGCAACAGCTGCATCACCAGGAGACACAGGGGGTGGTGGCATGTCTGCACCCACATGTGACTGGCCATCCCGCCCCAGTCGAGCACCCCTGCCTCTTCCCCCTCTGTAGCCACCCTAGACTCCCTGCCCCCACTGTCTCCGCACCCACGTGTCCTACCACACACACCCTTGGGAGGACGACCAGCTTTGCCCCCTTACCCTTTGGTGGCCTTCCAACCATGGCACAGATGGTAAATAGCTGATGTGAGGTGCACTCAACAATTGTCCTAGGCAATGGGTAGAAGGGAGCAGGGTACTGGATGGAATAGACAACCCTGTGCTCCTGCAAGGCTGTCTGTGACCCCTGGGGAAAAATGACAGGTCACGCAATGCTAAGGCCCCCCCAAAAATTATAGAAAAAAAAATTAACAATAAATAAAAACAAGAAATTCTAAATTTACAAAAGAAAAATGTGCACGCGACCCCGGTAGCCCACATGCACGGATTTAACCTCTTGAATTACGGTGTGGCACCCAGGGACACAAAAAACACATACACGTGTTACACGTGAGCTACTATGGCCTCGAAAATGGTACACGATGCACAGGGGGAACCACAGTGGGAAAATTAGCATGTGCAACTCACTTCCTGCCTTGTGTGGAAAAGAAAAAGAAGAACACACACACTTGGGCGTGTAGGCAGCAACCCGCCAAAAGAAGAGGTACAAACTTCAAATGCTGTGAAGTAATCTCGTGTGATTCTAGAAGAGTAAATACACACGTCGGTCTCCATGAACAGCACGTACAGTGGACTGCTGGCCCACGCTCAACTTTAACCCATGCTGAAGGCAACACCTGCATGCAAGGCAATGCCCATGTCATTGGCGTATATATGCGCTAAGGCCCTTTCCATGAATTACACACATTCACATGCTTACATGCTGTTTTTGCATGTGCGGATGCACCCGTGCCGAGGGAGACGCACACGCACATGACGTCATTTACTCGCTTACGCGCTAAGTCCCTTTCCTCAAATTACACGCTGACGTGCTGTTTTTTCACGTGCCAATTCACTCTGCATCAAGCTGGCCACGCAACAACACATGGATGACCACACTCCTGCCCAGGAGGCCATTTACCTGCCCCCCAGAGCCCTGGGGAGCCTCCTACAAGCCATCTGCTGCTGCCTGCCTGTCTGCCTGCTGCCAATAGTTCCCTGCCATTTGGTGCCTGCACATCAGCTATCTGGAGGGGTCCAGTTGCTGTGACCACCCCTGCTGGAACAGAAGACTCCTGACTGGTGTTCCATCGCTCCACAGCCCAGCCCCAGGACCCAGTTGCCCACCCACACCTGCCTCAGGGGTTGCCATGTCCGAACCAATGCCAGCCGGCACCAGTGGCAACCCCCAAGCAGAGAGGCAGAGGGCTGCCAGCTTCACTGCCAATGAAGTTGGCATCCTGGTGGAGCAAGTCATGGGGAATTATGATGCCCTCTTCTCACCATCGTGCGCCGACAAGGAAGGACGGAGGAGGATTTGGACAGACATAGTGGGTGCCATCTGCGCGTAGGGGGTGGCACCCCGCGACATGAAACACGTCCAGAAGCGCAAGGAGGACTACATTTCCAGGTCCCTCAAGAAGGCCCGGCAGCTCTTAGACGCAGCGGATGCAGTGGGGCGCCGGAGCCAGCTTACCACCCAGAAGATGAGCGCATTCTCCCAGTGCTTCACCACCAGATCCTCAGGATGCAGGCCCGTCTGGAGTCGAGCAGTAAGTGTCCATGCATTGCCATGTAAAACAGTGCGTGTTTCAGTGTGGTGGTAGTTAGCTTCTTGGCTGTATGTGTGACATGGGTCATGTATGGATGTGTGTGTGCAGGGACATGATGGTGCTGCATGTGAGTTCAGTCAGGCGTGACCCACATGGATGGTGTATGTGTTACAATGCATTATGCGGAGCAGAATGCTGAATGCACACTTGTAAGCATGCCTGTGTCTGTACTTGGACATGTTTGGGGTGTGACAGATGGATGCTGCTGTCATGGACATGCATGGTGTACATGTGCATGTGTCTGAGTAGTGTGTGAGTGACTGGTAAACGCCATGGATGCATGACACATGTCCGTGACGATTTGTTCATTCATTGATACAGCCTAGTCATCCTTGTATCCACTGTGTCTGGGGGCATACGGGGCCAGATGCATGACCCTCCAGTGATGTGTGTGCATGTGATCAGCATGTCCCATGATGCATGTGAGTTTCAACCCACCATTGGATGTTTCTACTGTGCCTTGGACATGGATGCAAATTTGTGTTGCATGTGTCATTCCTGTTTCTGCATGTGTGTTGCCTGCACTGACCCAGGTGTTGTGGAGGGACATGATGGAGGTGACGTTTGACAGTTCCACTCATGTGCTATTGCTTTTGTCTAGGGGACTATTGTACATTACCCTGATGCTTGTGTTCAATGTCTCCCTTTACACAGCGGTGAGTGAAGAGGGCGGAGACGGCGCTGTGGAGGAAGGCAGTAGGGATGCCTCCACCGGCCGGCAACGCAAGGCCCTGTCACCCTCCCAGGAAATTCCATCATCCGGGAGTGAGGGGACCGGTGCTGCGTCCACCACTACGGCTGCAGCAGAAGGGGCAGGTGAGCCCCCACAGGGGCTTCCGACGGCAAAAGACGGTGAGGAGCCATCCAGGTTTGTGGTGTGTACAGAGGAGGAGGAGGCCGCATTCAAGCTGCACATGGGGCCTGGTGGGGGTGGTACCACTGGTGCAAGTGGTGCAGTCCAGGGGCAGGGGCAGGAGGCAGCACAGATCACCGCAGGGGGGACTGTGCATGCCACTATCCCTGACACTGTGACTGCATCATCATGCACCAGCAGGGATGCCCCATGCCAGGCCCGTCCGCAGGTAGGGGTGAGGTCCACGTCATCTGGCACTCCATTACCTGCGGACGTGGGGACACGTGACAGGATCAAGCCCATCCTCATTGGTGTTGCGTTGCCCAGACATGTAATTTGTGATGACGTGCGTGCTTCCTGGGGGGACCATGCACGTCAGCATGAAGAGACGTGTGCCAACGTGGCCCATTTGGGAGGGCTCGTGGTTGCGGGTTTCCTCCATGTGTCACTCTGTCTTGCGGCCCTCTCCTCCTCTGTGCACACTACACACCAGTCGTTCTCCGTGCCGTCTTCTGGTCCAGATGCCACCAGGGCACCCTGTGGACCAGCCCCAACCAACGCAGCCAAGCTGGTGGATATCCCATCCCTGCCACAGTCAAGAGTCGGACCTCCAGCACAGGTGGACACCCCAGCAACTGGAACCCTGGCAACGGACGATGTGTTGGCACATTCAAGCAGGGCACCTGCACGATGGGCCGGGTGTTGACATCTACCCGGAGGCAGTCTTGGTGGTGGTGGCAGGCAGCAGAAAGGCGGCAGCAGGCCCGACGTAGGAGGCATGTGGCCTCGGGCCATCAACATCATCGGGGCAGGCATCGGCCGAAGGGCAGAAGGACCCCGGACTGGGAGTGTCTTCCGTTTGGCAGCGGTTGGGCCAGCAAATAGATGGAGAGAGACGGCGGGCGGAGAGGGAACGGCTCAGGATGGTCAGGGCGGAGAATTCCATGCACCGGGCTTTGAGGTGGGTCGAGGGCCTCGAGGAATCTCGCAGGGAGTTGAGGGATTCCATGGCTGCATCCATGCGAGACCTTGAGGCCAGGGAACAGGCCCGCCTCCGGAAAATCGACATGGAGTTCGATGATGCCCTGGCCCGGAACATCGCTAAATGAGCTGTGGGACTGTCCCACTGCCTTTGCAAGTAGTTATGTAGGTGTAGGTTTCCTTTCTTGTTTTTTTCTTTGGGGTGCATGGACTATGCCCAGCCTTTTTGTAAATAGTTATTTATTAGGTAGGTTTTTGGTTAGGTTTCATTTGGATTGTTGGGCTCTTGGACCCTTGAATGTTCATTTGTATATAGTTATGGACCTGGATTTACTTTTGGACCCATGGAGGAATGCTTTGCTTTTTTGGAACTTTGGATTTTGTTTTATGGACTGACACTTTGGAGCCATTTTACTTTGAATTTTATTGTTTGCAACCTTCATTTTTGTTGTTTTATTTTGGACATCCGGACTTGGATTTATTGTTTGTTTTCTTGTGTGCTTTCATTTTATTCATTCAGTTTGTTATTTAATACATGTTTATTTTCTACTTTATTTGTGTGCTCTTCTCACATTGGTTTTCTGCATATCACAATGTGGGTTTTCACAGTCATGTGTCACCATTGTGTGGGTCTGAGGGACATGTATTCATGGGCATGCTGTTTATTTTGTATCTATCATGACATGGGGAATTCAATGTGGAGTGGATGGAATGCTTGGTTGGGTGTTTGGACTGGGGTGTCAAGGGGTGGGATTTGGGTGGCCATAAGGGCCATGGGTTGGGATTGTGATGACGTGTTGGGTGGGGTGACATGAGTCAGGGCCTGCTGGCAGGTGCCCGTCAATGGGGGAGGGTGACATGAGTCAGGGCCTGCTGGCAGGTACCCGTCACTGGGGTGGAGTGGGGGACATGAGTCAGGGCCTGCTGGCAAGTGCCCATCACTGGGGATGCGGTGGTGACATGAGTCAGGGGTCTCAAGGGCCTGGTTCTATGTGGCCTGCCTGCGCGGCATGGTCAGAGTGGATGGGCTGCTTGCCGGGCATGGTCAGAGTGGATGGGCTGCCTGCAGGGCATAAGGAGAGTGGATGGGCTGCCTGCAGGGCATGGGGAGAGTGAATGGGCTGCCTGTGGGTCATGGTCAGAGTGGATGGGCTGCTTGCCAGGCATGCTCAGAGTGGATGGGCTGCCTGTAGGGCATAGGGAGAGTGGATCGGCTGCCTGCAGGGCATGGGGAGAGTCGATGGGATGTCTGCGGAGCATGGGGAGGAGTGTAGGGTGGACCCCTGTTGCATGATCTGGCTGCAGGGGGTACATTTGGCTTTTCACCACACTGCTGCATGAATCTGGGGGTACGGGAGTGAGAATTGCACGCAATTTTGCTGCCGCGAGCGGGGTACGCGTTTTCCGAGGGATGCGCAGGGAGTTTTACATGCAGTTGCGCTGCCGCGTGAGGGCTATGCAGCATTTTTAGCGCATTTTCGTGGTTGGGGGGCTGTATGCTGGTCCACTGGCCTTTGTGCCATGTAGGGGATTTGTGCAATGTTTTAGGCACACGGGGTGGGGTTGGGGACGTAACTGGTGGTCGCTGCGCCACTATGCACCACGGCTGGTTATGGATGTAAGTATCCATGAATACGCTGTGCATGAAAATGGGTTTTGGCGCATGCGGCTGACGAAAGCTGGCACACGCTCCCTCTTTACGCCAGCCACGTGCGCCACTTCTGCGCTAAATTCTATGAATTACCCCATTGGATGCGAGGAGAACGGAACTCGTATATAGAGGTAAGCGTTACGATACGGTGCTCTCATGTGGCAGTTAACTGGTACTTATTGAGAGGGTAAAAACCCTAGAATTACAAATGATGAAGCACAATAATATGCCACGGTGAACACTTACTTGTTCAGCATGACAAACGCGTTATTATTTTGTTAGAGGCCTTCGGGTAATGGCATTACATGAGTGTGTGTCGCCCGCATGTAAACAACGTCGGATCTCATAAAATAATAGGAGCAGATTTTTCAAATGGTTTGTTTTGTGATACGCGCATGTTATGACATAGATTTTGCAATGGAGAATGTTGTGCTTGTGAATGTAGTGAAGAGTGAGTGGCACTCTGCAAAAGAACATAACGTAGAATGTTCTTAATTTACAGCTTGAAATAGTTACTCTAATCAGTTTATTTTGCAATACGCACATGTTGCATTATCTATCATATAACAGAAATTGCCTTGTTAACATGCACATGACCAGCACTTTGCGAAGGAACATGTGCCTTATGAACACTAAGGTTTTATTGTGTATTAGTAATACCAAACGTGTCTAAAAGTATGCACTGAGTGTATTAAATCCAAGGATGACAATGTGGGTTAGTTTATATCTCGTATTAGGTATTTCCAATAATAAGTAAATGAGTTTGGTGTTTACTAAGCACACAATCCAATACAGGCATTTCTTCCTCTGCAATGACTATAGGTACAGGATTTAAACCAATTTATTGGAATTGACAAACATCTAAGAAGAGAGATTGGTTTACTTACCAGTCAAATGTCATATCTCTTGAAATTGGCAAGAACGATATTAAAACATAAAAATTGATACACATTATTCTATAACAAATGAGAATGGATAAGTGTGGGATATTAACCCATAGGCACATCAATAATTGATATACTTATTAGCCATGCTGTATTCATGCAATGACACTATTGAATGCAAATTTTAATGAGGTTCTTTATCGTTGTTTTTTGTCTTATCTCTTTGTACTTCATTGTATTTTGTATGTTATATTTGTGTTTATTATTTTCCTTTTTACCTAATTTATCCTACACTTGCCCAACCCTTCAAATCTCTGTCTCTATCATAATATATTACCATGTATCATTGAATAACATTTTGTCTGCCGCTGTATTTAAACGATATGTATCACTGGACTATGTGCAACATTTTTTGTGTATTTTGGTCTTTTGATTTATGATTTATATTGTTGACAATTGTCAGGATTATTTTACTATGACTATTAAGTATTTGTTCAGCTCTGAAGAAGGCCATGGGCTGAAACGTGTCGCGAACAGACACTACTAGTTACTTATGAATAAATTCAGTTTCAACTGGTGCAAATTGTGTGGTGGCATCACATTTTCTAAATTTAAATTAAAATTGCTTTTTACAATTCTGAAATGTTTTGCTCATAGATGTTTGTTCCTTGCAAATCTCTGGCCTGTTCACAATCTTAAAGATTAAATCACCAGCTAGTGTCCTATAAAAAACACAATAGGTACCACTCTAGGTTCATACCACTTGGGGCTAATGCTTCAAGAGCCTCTATCCATTTAATCTCTCGCCGTAACAGTCTTTTCTGTACATCACCCCCTCTATTGGTCATTGGCACTCTTTCCCCGCATTCTGCGCAGTGTTGGGCCAGGTGCTTGAAGCCCTCCTGCGAAAAAGTGAAACGCTGCATCTCACCACCTTCCACACCAGTCTAGGTTAATGCCATGACGGCACAGTTCTATGCCATTGCCCAAATGCCAAATGTGATTGCTGCCCTGGACTGTACCCATGTTGCACTGGTGGCCCCCCCAGGCCCAGGAAGCAGTGTACCATACCTGCAAGCACTACCACTCCCTGAATGTGTAGGTGACATGCAACTCAATCTGTACATCACCTATTGATGTGCCCGCTACCCTGGTTCCACCCACTACACCATGGTCCTTTGGAACAGTATACTGCCAGGATACATGGAGAGGCAGAGAGGACAACAGACCTGCATAGTGGGTGAGTAGAACAGCCAGAACACATGAGCTGTGAAGAGGGGATGTGAATAACTACACAAAAGATGGCATGATAAGCGAATGTGAAATCCTTACTTGACCACCTCCTGCACAAACGTCACAGTACAGGCCAGGGCCATGGAGCATGCACATGTTGGACTAACCTGCATGGAGAAGCTTATGTACAGTAGCAACTATAAACACCAACATGACTACAGGTACCACAATGCAACATTCACTTACCAAAGCAATGCTGACAAATGGCCACATCGCCTCGCATAACAACAACCCTGCCAGTACCACAGCCATGTACCTGTTCAGGGGGTTGCCTCAGAACTCACCAGTAAAAATTACAAAAGTAGTCAAAAAGGAGTGTACATCAGGCAAGAAGTAACACAACTTTAATCTGGGCCCGGTCACAGCTGGGAAAGTAATATTCAAACAGAATGTGGAACACATATGCCCCAATAACAAAAAACTTTTATAAAATTAAGATCTAATAAGCATCAATCACTTTGCAACATTAAAATATCTCTCCACAAAAAGCTGATTGGTGGGTTCATATAATACCCCTATAGAAGGGCATACATTATGTTCTATTATTGGGTCCCGCAACCTTATCACACTGGCCTTGTTTCCCATTGTGGTGTCACAATCCAACCTTGATTACCACATCATACTGCCAATTCATTCAAACACGTGAGATGACCAACTGCCCCGGGGCACCTCATCTACGTTCTCTTGAGAAAGTCTTCTACCATGACACTGTCAGATCCTTGAACAAAGAACTAGTTACCATGTAAATGTTGCACATTAGGAAATCTTTAACCTTCTTCCCAGGCAGACATGTACTCATGGGAAATTTGAAACTGCCATGGGTTTTCTGAAACCGTCAGTAGATCAGGCTTCGTAAATTTGCTGAATTGTGACATGATAGTGCATTCATTGCCTTTCCGTGGCACCCACAAGCTCTGTTTAATAACCCCAAAAGTAACAAAATGTTTTTGCGTCCTACTTTGATCCTGGGACTGTGAGAATTGCAATGTGCTATTAGCCGCTGTGGTTACTAATCAAATTAATGAAATAGGCACTTGTTTCGAAAAAGTGTGCTTTGAGGCCTATTCGCAGTGCCTCAGCCTAATGCTAAACCTTACGTATCTACCTGTGACCCACCTTTATTATCTATGTTATATTAACTTGAAACACTTGTATTTAGGTACGTCTCCAGCCTAGTGCAAATTACTGTTAAAACTCCCTGTTAAAACTCCCTGTTAAAAAGGCTACTCCCAGCAGCTGGTGAATTCACACACTTTTACTGCGCTGAACTTACCACACACCCATGTACACCCAACCCACAATGGTGACCCGGCGGCCTAAGATGCTCAGGGAGGGCCTATGGGAAAGCCAGCATGCCACATGCACAGTGCAAGGACACTGCCACATAACAGCCACCATGTCAGGTGCACATGCCACTGACATACACTTTACGTAACACATGCTGCAAGGGAACAGGGTGCATGTGAAGCAGTAAACGTGCATGACACGAGTGACACAGCGTGCACAGACATATAATTGACACATAACTTGAAAGGAAGGCCCATTTGCATGCACAAGTTGTCCATTGCCCTGATATTGTTTAAGCAAACCCCTGCACCTTACACTGTGACTAATGCCTGTGCCTCTCCCATGCAGGAGATTCAGGATACCCACAACTGCCCTGGCTAATGACCCCGGTGCGTGATCTACAAACACCAGAGGATAATGCCTACAACCATGCTCAAAGCAGAACATGTGTGAGCATCGAGCATACCTTTGGCCTCCGGAAGGCACTTTCCGCTGCCTGAACCATAAGGGTGGAGCCTGATGTACGCTCCAGAGAAAGTGGGTAAAATTGCACATGTATGTGCCATGCTGGACAATATCAGCCTGAAGAGGAATGTTCTGCTACCCTCTGACATGGATATGCCACCCCAGAGGATGAGGATGCTGTGCCTGTGGCAGAGACAAATGGATGCATTGCCAGAGATGACAAGAGGGATGGGAGATTGGCCACCAGTGACTGATAGACAATTTCTTCTGACACCTTCCCATTGCACAAGCCATGTAGGACTTTGTAAGACCACCTCAATCAAGTAACACGACAATGACACAATCAGAAAGGTCCTTGCACTGATGAAGTTCAATCATTTTAATATATTGAAGTGCCCCAACTATCCACACTTTCCCTTCCACCACCAACTCCCCATCACAAGAACTCCCCTCCCGCCGCCAACTCCCCATCACACTAACCCCATGCCCCCTGTCACCACCAATTCCCCATCACACTACCCCCCTCCCATCACCAACTCCACGTCAAACTGTCCCCCCTACCTCCACCCACCACCAACTCCCCAGCATGGCCATGCATAGCAATTAGTGTCTCAGAGTCCTTCACAACCCTGTGCCTCCCTGCCAGCCATCAGTGATTTTTGGCCCAGAAGGAGCTGTGACTGATGCCTTGGTATACCCTGCTGTGACCCCTCTGCAGGCGTGGTTCAAGTGGAGGGGACAGAGTCTGTTCCCAGGTTTTATTGGCGTTGCACCTAGGTGCTCTGCCGGATGGCCTCTACCAGTGCAGCTATGCCTTCCGTCATCTTCCTGACCCTCTGGGCATACAGGATCAGGGCTGCCATGCTGGCAGTCATCTCGGCCTTGTTCCGCGTGATGGCCTGCACAATCCTGCGGGTGTCCACTTGGATGCTGTCCCTAATTGCCGGCAGGTGTTCGGAGTGCATGTGGCTAATTGCCTCCATCACCCGCTGCCTGCGCTCCATGTCCTCAAGCCTCCTCATCAGCATGCTTCATGTTGGTGTGTGCTGTGTGAGAGAGGGGCTCTGTACTGGTGCTGGGCTGTATTCAGGGGAGCCATATGTGGGTGTGTCAATGTCCGGCTCAGGTGTCTGTGCACGCCAGCGGTGGACAAGGATGCCTTGGGCCTGTGGATGCTAGTGGTGTGGAGGGCTATCCGGGGAGTGTGGATGCTGGTGGTGTGAAGGGCTATCCAGGGAGTGTGGACGCTGGCAGCATAGGGGGCTATCTGGGAAGGGTGGATGCTGGCAGTGTGGAGGCCTATCTGGGGTCTCTGAACCTTTGACAGATGATCACATTGGGCTGCTGTTCCCCTGAGACTCCTCAGTAACCCTGCCAACAGTTATGGCCTCAGTGTCTTTGCCTGAGGGTGTGGGTGCAGTGGGCCTTGCACTGCTCCTGGTGGCCTGCTAAGTGGGCGTTTACTTGGCCCTGCTGTGTTGCAGTGTTACAATGCGGGACATCTGCCTCGATGTAGCCTGAGTGGCCCTTTGCAGGGTTGTGGAGGTGGTGACAGACCTTGTGGGCCTGGATGCGACGCTCCCAGATGGGCTTGCAACCTCCTTCTTGTATGATGCCTCTGGTGATCCATCAGTGCCTGAAGGGGACATAGGAAATGTTATCAGGAATGGCTCCCCCTCATGAATTCGCATGCAAGACACATTTACTTTGGTACAGAGTGGGACCCCACACATATGGGCAAATGGACACTCATCCAGAACAGGACTGCAAGACTTGTCCTTGGCCTCAAGCCCAGAGATCAGATCTTTCCAGGACTGAAATCTCTGCACTGGCTCCCAGTGGCTGCAAGGATAATGTTCAAAACCCTCTGCATTGTCCAAAAGGCTTCTGGGGCCTGAGTCCTCAATACCTTCAACTCTTTCTTACTAAATATCTTCCTTTTTGAGCTCTTTGCTCATCCACCTCCAACTCCCTCGGGGTCAGTCGCTTCTCCAGCAATGAGTTGGTGGTAGATCTCTTTCTTCGGCTGGGGCTTCCCTCTGGAACAGCCTCCCTGCCTCTTTGAAACTTGAGGAGAACCATCACCGGTTCCGGAAGCACCTCAAAACCTTTCTCTTTGCTTCTGCCTTTTCTCCTTCTCTCCCCTGCTGACCTCCTGACTGAAACAGAATCTGTACTGGTTACCTGGCCACCCTCTGATCCCGGGCCCAGGTCCCTCCCCCACCAGTCACACACACCTGCACTTCCTGCCTGGCATCCCCCGCATTTGGGGACTGTTTCTGTATCTCTTCGGTCCCACTACCAGCACTTGACACCTGATGTCTGCACTTATCTCTGCACTTGCCTTCTGCTGGCTGTTACTTTTATGCATTGTTATTATTCTATTCCAGTGTACTGCACTGTCCCTTTCCACCTCGCCCAATGCACTTCCCCCCTTCCCCCATCCCATGCACTTGCGCGATCTGAATGACACCTGGCCAAGTATGATTGTTGTCCGTCCTCCCTTTGTTCCCCCTCCCTTGCCCCCCATCATGCCTTGAAACACTTGTGTATAGGCACGTTATAAATGCCATATCATATCATGTGTTGGCCATAGGGTATTGCATGTGGGCCCAGCATCATGGGGGTAGCTTGTAGCGATGACTGTGTGAGACATGGACAGTTGGTTTTTGAACTGTGTGTGGGGAGGGCAGGTAAAAACATATATTAGTTCACATTGTTCATGTACATATTAATATAATAGTTTTACAAGAACAAACAGGATCTTTAAAGATCCAACAGTAAAGAGTATGGAAAGAAGGAGTATTATTATGCCATCCGCTGACTTTAGGGGTGAAGAAAGAGCACGGAAGCTCATGGTGTTTGATGGTGTAATGTGAATGGAAGGTGTAAAAGCCTTGAGTATGGGTTTAACACCTTCTATTCATATCACACTGTATTTTTTATTAATTGTATGGCAGAGAAGAGGGGTGGAACAGAACTTTAATTCTGACACATGTTTTTCTCTGTGCAAATTGTATTTCAAGATGTCGATGAAGCACGTACATTGACCACGGACACATCATCACGCGGCATTGGTGCAGTCGGATTCTGACATTTGTGTCTATCCTTGACCAAGGCATCTTATTCACAAATGTTAGCGCACCTGTGTGATGTCAAACAGATGCTCTACCACGACAGTGCTGTAACATTGTAAGGAAATTAAAAGTGTGTCATGCAGTTGCAGACACATCCAATGATCCAGCTGAGTGACGTCACCCTGGTGAGCTAACGAAACCGAGACTGTGCTGTGATGTTTGTGAACTAATTATAGGTGCATCATGTAGTTGTGGACATGTTCGTTGATCATGAACGTCTGCACAGTTGAGTGACATCATCCAGGTGATCAATGGAAACCGCGACCATGCTGTGACGTTCGCTTACTAATTAAAAGTGCGTCAATGATGCCACTGACATGGCGGGCAGTTTGAACATCCATTTAGTCTGTGGACATTGAATGTTTGTTTTAAAAAATAAAGAAAATGACACATGTACATTCTTTATGATAGGGAGGGGGAATCACTGTGGGAAACAAACATAGGAAAATTTGTGGATGGTGTATGTACATGATTGGGTGAATTAGGGATATAAATCTCATCAAAACATTTGATCACTAATATTTTTGTGGAATGATTGGGGTGATTGATGGGGGAAAGGGTCACAGGTACAGCTAGTGCAATGAAAACCAAGATTTATAATCACATGATTTTTAGCATATGTACACAGTTCAGCAATTTGATGTTTCATTTCATTTCAATGAATACTTAATTGGCTGATTTGATTTTCTATATTCTGCAATGCAGCTTCAGCATGTTGTTCTATTTGTCCTTGTTTCTTCATTATTTGGTAAAGTCCATAATACTGTTTTAATCTTTTTTATTTTATTTTTTATTTTTCTAATGGATGCATAAAATGGTAGTATTGATTGTTGCATTGTTGCTCTACGGATCATTTTTCTACTAAAGCACAAATGAATGTTGGGTCCTCCTGTGATTTTGAGTAATTTTGGTGCAATCTATCCTCAGGTATGCCTGTGTACTAGCGAGACTGTCCACAGACCCCATAGCAGACATCTTAACTAGTGTGACAGGGGAGGATGACTTTAAGGCATGAATTTTGTAAAGTGAAATTATGAAGATGCTGGTACATTAGGTTGCATTTGTAAAAACCTAGGAAATTCACTGAAAATACTTTTTCAAAGGGGCGTTATGGTTAAGTTGGACTAATAAAAACCTATGAAATTCAGTGACAAATCTTTAGTTAAAGGGACATTATGATTAAGTTTCACTAATAAAAACCCATATATTCATTGAAAAAACATTGTTAGAGCGACATTATAGTTGCCAGGTTAAAATGAAAAAATAAAGAAATTCGACAGTTGTGTTAACCTAGGCAAGCATATCTCACGCCTCCACCATAAGTAGAGAGGTCTCCTAAAAGATCAGATGAGAGAGATATGAAGATGACTTCTTCCTCACAATTAACGCCTATCTCAGGGATGATAATAGTGCCCAACCTACTCATGAGGAGTCTGCTTTTAGTAGATAGAGTAAGGCAATGCTAGAATCAATTAGAGGTGGGACTTATGTTCTGCATCCAATCTGAGAGTATGCCAGGCAAAATATAAGAAAGTGCAACAAGTCTTCCACAAGTGCCCACATAATCATGGATGCAGTCATTGCCCTTAGAAGTCGTTTAGTAAATTTAGCCAAGGTAATTAAACATCATTCTATTGACAAATGAGACCACAGTAGACTACAATATGTGAGAATAAAAAGATTGCTCTTAGAAGGTTTGAAAAATGTCCTCTCTTCTTTTATGTCATCTAAGAAAATGGTGATACATTGTATTAGACTTCTAATGTCTGCATTGCAAATTGGAGTTGTGTTACCAAAACTACTTTGTGCATTCATCTTTTGAAACACAAGCTTAATATGTTGTTTCAACTGTGCTTGTCGAAGCAAGCACCAATAATAAAGTGTGTTAGGGCAACCCTTGGTTGTTCCATAACCAAAACCAGATTATAACTGGTTCACGAGTGAGGTTTTCCTCCAGATGTGTTAAACTGAGTTTCGTATAGGGTTGTGAAGTATGGAGCAGACAGGAGGAGGCCCAAACTTTTGTTATGAAGCTGATTTCAATCATTTGCAAATTAGATATATTTGAAAAGCCCCAAACAGATAGGCCATACAACAAGCGTCACCGCATTTGCTTTATAAACAGTTTCATGAATCTAAACACACAACTCCCGTTGTCTGCTTCATTTTCCCCACCTGTCTGGAGATATGAGCCTTACCAATGAAGCATGGGGAAAGACTCACTCTAGGGTAGTATAATTCCATAACCCAGCAGATAATACTAGCATTGGTCTATATAGTTAGCAATTTGAAGACTTGTTTATCCTTCTGATAGGCCATGAAGACTGACTTTTTAGCATTTACGTGGAGATTTAGTAAGTTCATGAACAACATATACCTTGTTATCAAAAGTTTCAATGCACGCGGCGTAGGGGCCTACATAACAATGTCACTGGCATATACTATAACAGGATCAATTCTATTACCGATTTTTGGGGCATTCATGCATACATCAAGTAGGGCATTTTGTAGAACATTGATATACAAAGAGAATAAAAGAGGAGCCAAACACAACCCTGACAAACACCAGTATTCACAAGAAAACAGGTATGCACTTCCCATGTTCTCCTGTTTTCATGCATGCACTGTTAACCATATCTAATCCGGCATACAATTGAATCAATACTTACCGGAATTTCATGGACCTGAGCAACTGCCAAACTTTAGATTTATTAACCTGTCAAAGACAGAGCCCAAATCCATGAATGCAAGATAAATGGGTATGCTCTTTACGTAAAGTGAGTGTGTCACAATACGGCATACATTGAGGACCTGTACTTGTGTCTGTAAGTCAATGCAAAATCCAAATTGGATGCTGCTTAAAACATTCTATTTCAGAACACAGTGTACCAATTTATCCAGAATAATATGTTCAAAAATCTTAAATTATACGTCAAGGACAGAAATGGGTCTGTAAGACGCTGGGTTTTATTTGTTTGCAAATATTCAAGAAAAAAAAATGACTGCTTGTTTCCATAATGATGGAAAACTAAGCTCCTTGAACATTGCATTAAGACAGATGGTAAGAATAGGTGCTCAAATATCATTCATTTTCTTAAAGAAATCAGCCGGAATGGCATCAGGTCCTGGACAACCCCTAGGGCTTATTTATGGACAGCTAATAATACCTCTTTACAGGTGATAACAACTGAGTTGAGCAACTTTTTTTCAAAATACATGTACCTTTGTACTTTACATGACTAAATGTGTAAACAGAGCCTTTGTATATTGGCTGTTTCTGCAATTAAAGAATACATTAAGATTGAGGGTTTTTACAAAGATTTGAATCGATTGTGATCTACACAACTTTTGTTAAAAATTGAGATTCTAAAAATCTATATTATCCTTTATGTTTCTTTTTACAAATGATACCATGTATGCACTTTATGGGATTAAATACTTTGATGGTTCTTGAAATAACCATTGGGTATGGATTGGCCCAGTATCAACTGCTCTGACAAGCAGTGACCAACACTAGCTTGTACATGTAAAGATACATTGCCATAAACAAATGATCTGATTAAATTGCAATGCTATTCCTTTAAATGCCACAGCAAGTGTTTCTTTCCCCCCAGAAAATCTGCAGCCAATGAGAAAAATGTCTCCACACCAGCAGCCAATAGCTGTCTGCTCTTGCACATAAGAAGTAAAGCACTATTTCCGGGAGACATGTTTCGTAATCTCCAGTAGCCTCCGCCTCGCTTTCTCCTCTGCTGTGAGGATAAATTAGACCATCAAACAATCCAATATCTTCAGAGTTTCCATCAAAAAAGATGAGAAACCGTCGCATTCCAGAACCATGTATTTAGTCATCCTATGGAAAACAGAACAGTACTGCCTCAGCAAGAGGGAATCTAAATGGAATCTTTTGATTTCAGTAGCACACGTCTCAGGCATGGACCAATTGCTAACTAGCAACACATTAATTTTCTTTGGTCCAAACGCATCACTCAAACCAATATATGTGTCCTTGGTAGCTACACACAAGATCTGACACTCTATTGAATATGTAGTGCCCTATCCAATTAGTAGGTAAACAATGTTGCCTTAAACCTTTACAATCCTACCTTTTCAATATTCCCCTAACCTCTTTTCACTGTACCAACACAGAAGAAAAAACTAGACAATCACATTTATTAAACGCTCCAGAAAAACATAATAGAAAGGTAAGGATCTTGAAATATACAACTCTTCCAGAAAGGCCTGACTCCAATTATGTATCATAATCAAACTAGAGACCAATTAATTCATAATATATACAAATACATTTAGAAAAAGAACAAGTATAATGTGTACATTTGAAGCACATAACTAATAATATGCATATTTTAAGTGACTACGGTAATATAAAGAAAGTCATTTTTGCTCATATTCTTGCAAAAGAAGGTTCTTCAACCCCTCGATGAATAGCCTACCAGTGAGCTTCTCACTTTGCTTGTGCTGTATGATCTCTTTTGAGGATACTTAATGCTGCTCTAAGAGCATTGTTTTGTATGACTTGGAGTCTATTAATGTTTTTTGCAAAGGTGCCCACCAGGGGGGCATTATTTATTTATTTATTTATTTATTCACATTTGTTGAGCGCACATCAGACCGAAGGCATCGTGGCGCTAGTTACAGTGTTGCTTATTCTTAGTTACATACTGCTAATATCCGTGAGTATATGTCCGTGAGGTTACATTGGACGAGATATACTTTTTTTCATATATGCATGAGCAGCAGGAAAGCAAGTGAGAAATGGTTCAGTTGAAAAGGGCAGTTTTGAGCTTTTTTCGGAAGGAGAAGAGAGAGGCATCCGCTCTGAGGTCAGTAGGTAGGGCATTCCATAGCTTAGGTGCGAGGAAGGGGAAGCCTATGCCTCCTGCTTTAGTTCTGTTGATGCGAGGTATTGATAGCCGGTTCGTGTATTGGACTCTTCTAGGTCTTGTGGGTTGAGATCTACCTATTGTGTCAGATAGATAAGAGGGAGCTGTGAGGTTGATGCATTTATGAGCGATTGTGAGGATTTTGAAGGATATACGGTCTTTGACTGGGAGCCAGTGAGCTGCCTTTCTGGCTTGTGTGATGTGTTCTCTTTTGGGTATGCTGAGGGCTGCTCTGAGAGCATTGTTTTGGGTTGTTTGGAGCCTAGATAAATTTTTTTGGGAAGTGCCAGCTAGGAGTGCATTACAATAGTCTAATTTGGCTCCAATAGTTGCTCGGGCGATGGACAGGCAGCCATCCTTGGTTAGGAAGGGTTTTATTGCGTTAATAAGTTTAATATTCAATGCTGCGGCCGAGACTATTGCGCTTACTTGTTTGTCCATGGATAGTGTTGCATCTATGTGGACCCCCAGTGTTTTGACTGAAGAAAGGACTGGGATGATACAGTTGTCGATGTTAAAATTGGTGTATAGGGGGTTGAGGTTGGAGAGGGTAGATTTCTGACCCAAAATGAGGATTTCGGTCTTATCCCCGTTCAAACAGAGGCCGTTAGTGGCCATCCATGCTTGTATGGTAGCGTAGATTTGCTGTAGGGTGTTGGTGTCTTGGTGATAATTCCCTGTCAAGGGGAGGAGAACCTGGGTATCGTCGGCGTAGTTTGTGTAAGTGATCCCCAGTGAATCTAGTTTATCAAATAGTGGCTTCGTAAAAAGATTGTAGAGCGTGGGGGCAGTACAGGAACCTTGTGGAACACCACAGTGGATGATGGATGGTGCTGCATGTGCTGAGTTGGAGAATACTTTCATTGCTCTTCCCTCTAAGAAGGATGTTACCCAGGATGCTGCGCCCTTTGAATAATGTGCAGAGTGTGTCAAGTGACTGGTAAGGGTAGAGTGGTCTACCAGATCAAATGCAGCTGATAGGTCAAGGAGAAGGAGGAGGGCGGGTTTACCTTTGTCTAGGATGTTGGCGATTTCATTTTTTAAGTCTGGAAGGGCGGTTTCCGTTCCGTGTCCCTTACGGAACCCGGATTGTCTTTTACCAAGGACTGCATTAGATTCAATGAATAGTTGAATCTGTTTGTGGGCGGCCTTGTCGAGTAGTTTCAGGAGGAAAGGGACTGTGGTTATGGGTCGGTAATTGTTGGGGTTAGCAGGGTCAAGTGATGGTTTTTTTAGGAGAGGGCGTACCCAAGCCTCTTTAAGGCTGTCTGGGACAATGCCCGTTTTGAAGGAGGCGTTGATGAAGGCGGTGAGAAGAGGTGCGAGTGTTTCTCCGCAATCTTTGATGATTTTAGGGGGGCATATATCACCCTTACATTGAGAAGGTTTGAGGTGTCTGAGAATGTCAGTGACCTCTGTTTCAGAGATTTCAGTAAATGCAAATTTGGGCACATTTTTTACATTTGCATTAGGTATTATCTGTGCATTGGCACTTTGCTTTGGTAGTGTGTTGAAGTGATGGGATATTTTGTTTTGGAGGAGGTTTATTTTTGTAAGCATGGCTGATTGAATGCCTGTACACCATGCCTCATCTTTGACAATCTCATCAGGGCATGAAAGAGGTACAGTTAGCTCTTTGAATATTTTGAAGAGTTCTTTAGAGTGGGAGTTGGCATTAGCGATGCGATGGTTGTAGGCTTCAGATTTGGCAAGGAAGATTGCGTTTTTGTATTTTATTGCTAAGGATTTGAAGTTAGCTTTTGTGGTATCGCATGGGTTACGCTGCCAGTTTTTTAGGGCTAAGCGTTTCTCTTTGCGGAGTGTCTGTAGTTCCTCTGTGAACCATGAGTTGGAGTGGAAGGATTTTTTTTCTTTTTTGTTTTCCAATGGAGCAACAGTGTTGACAGCCATAGTGATAGTGTCTTTGAATATTTCTGCGAGGGTGTTAGGGTCATCGGAGAATGGGGGTGCTAGGCAAGGTAGGTTGAGGAGTGCACTGATGTTGTCTGCGGTGAGTTTTTTGGCACTTCTGGCTATGGTCGCAGGTGCTTTAGTAGGCACTTTAACGCCTAGTGAAACAGGGATGTCAAATAGGAGAAGGTTATGGTCAGTCCATGGGAGGCTGGTATTTGAGGTGATGGCTGTGTTACAGTTGTGATCTGCAATCCAATCTAGGATGCGTCCTTTAGCATGAGTAGGCGATGTGCTTTTTTGAGAGAAACCAAGTCCTGGAGGTCTTTGGTTAGGGAGATAGCGGTTTTGTCCTTAGGATCGTTGAACCCCAGGTTGAAGTCACCTATAAGTAGTGTTTTTGTGGATTTTTTTAGGTTGTTTCCTATGAGGTGGTTGATTTGATTTAAGAAATTAACTGTTGGGCCTGGTGGACGGTAAATGGTATGAATATTTATTGTGCTGTTTGGAGAGAGTGCTAATTTGACTGATAGGATGTCAATATTCTCTTCCTCTTGGTGGGGTACGGTTCTGATAGAGAGAGAGTCTTTGTAGATAATGGCTACTCCCCCTCCTGTTCTAGCTGTCCTATCTTGTCTAAGGATGGCATATCCTTGAGGTAGGGCTAGTGAGATGGCTGGGCCGGAAGCTTCGTTGAGCCATGTCTCTGTGATTGCGAGTAGGTCTAAGTTTTGCGTAGTTATTAGGTCATTTAGTTCTAATGCGTGGGCATTGAGAGATCCTACATTGATTAATGCACATTTGCATAGTGCAGGGCGAAGGCAAGGGATTTTTGTGGGTATAGTATGAGCGTCTATTTTATGTGCGGTAGTAACTTGAGGGTAGGGGTTTCCGTTCTGTGTTGTACGAGTGGGTTGAAGTATGTTACGTGTGGAGGTATTATCACAGTGGTGAGGTGTGACCACTTTGGGTGTGCGTGAGCTGAGTCTGCAGTTTCTGAGTAGTAAGTGTGCAGGTGATGCTGGGTGGTGTATATGAATGGTGCGGATTCTGAGTCTGTCTAGTCTGAGGCGGAGGTTGGGTGTTAGTGTAGTGTTATTTGGGATGTGTGATGGCACGGGCAGGAGGCCCATCGTGTGAGTTCGATGACGCAGGCTGATTTGATGGTGGGGGCTGCGTTTTGATATAGAAGGGTGTAGTGTGGTCATGAGTGTGAGTAGTGTGCTAAATAAGCATGTGAGGACGGGTAGCGAGTACATAGCAAGTGCAATGGCAGTATGCCTAGGTTGCACTGTGAGGAAATGGTGCAGTAGAATGCAGTGTTTGGCAGTGGACTATGTCAGTGACCAAGGCAGTGATCATACGACACAACACAGTCTAAAAAGTGTTCTGCTAGTGACCATAAAGCACAACACAGTGGTCTGCTAGTGACCATAAGGCACAGCACAGTCTGAAAGTGGTGGTCTGCTAGTGACCATAAGGCACAACACAGTCTGAAAGTGGTGGTCTGCTAGTGACCATAAGGCACAACACCAAGAGTGGTCTGCTAGTGACCATAAGGCACAACACAGTGGTCTGCTAGTGACCATAAGGCACAACACAGTCTAAAAAGTGGTCTGCTAGTGACCATAAGGCACAACACAGTCTGAAAGTGGTGGTCTGCTAGTGACCATAAGGCACAACACAGTCTAAAAAGTGGTCTGCTAGTGACCATAAAGCACAACACAGTGGTCTGCTAGTGACCATAAGGCACAGCATAGTCTGAAAGTGGTGGTCTGCTAGTGACCATAAGGCACAACACAGTCTGAAAGTGGTGGTCTGCTAGTGACCATAAGGCACAACACAGTCTGAAAGTGGTGGTCTGCTAGTGACCATAAGGCACAACACCAAGAATGGTCTGCTAGTGACCATAAGGCACAACACAGTGGTCTGCTAGTGACCATAAGGCACAACACAGTCTAAAAAGTGGTCTGCTAGTGACCATAAGGCACAACACAGTCTGAAAGTGGTGGTCTGCTAGTGACCATAAGGCACAACACCGTCTAAAAAGTGGTCTGCTAGTAACCATAAGGCACAACACAGTGGTCTGCTAGTGACCATAAGGCACAACACAGTCTAAAAAGTGGTCTGCTAGTGACCATAAGGCACAACACAGTGGTCTGCTAGTGACCATAAGGCACAACACAGTGGTCTGCTAGTGACCATAAGGCGCAACACATTCTAAAAGTGGTGGTCTGCTAGTGACCATAAGGCACAAGACAGTCTAAAAAGTGGTCTGCTAGTGACCATAAGGCACAATACAGTGGTCTGCTAGTGACCATAAGGCACAACACAGTGGTCTGCTAGTGACCATAAGGCGCAACACAGTCTAAAAGTGGTGGTCTGCTAGTGACCATAAGGCACAAGACAGTCTAAAAAGTTGTCTGCTAGTGACCATAAGGCACAATACAGTGGTCTGCTAGTGACCATAAGGCACAACACAGTGGTCTGCTAGTGACCATAGGCACAACTATAGGTAGATACGCATTTGCCGCCTGAGTGAGAAAGGGCAGTTGCAGAGCGAAATCGCAAGAAGTCAAGACGTATAGAGATTGAGGGATAGATTGTACATCCTAATGTCCTCGGCTGTGCAGACTGCAGTATATAACTAGGATGCATAGAAGTACCGTCAGGGCTGGGTGCTATGGTGCTAAAGACATCGTGATTGTCCAATCTTTTTTATGCCAGCTGGGTGTAACAGCAGTAAACTGATGGAGTGCATTAGATGCTGTAGTGGGTATAGAGGGCGAGGTTCTACTCACATGGTTACACGGAATAGTGTGCGATTAGGAGCCTTTTCTATCGGGATTGATGGGCAGCATCTGGTGCCCATGCCCACAGTGCTATGAACAGGCGCAGGAACAGGCCTTATCCTCGCGGGCCTTCTCCGTTGTGGGCGCCGGCTTCCGCCTGCCGGCTGGTGCTTCTGGGAGTAGAAATCAACGGGTTGCCTAGCAACCGAGGGCTGGTCTCCCTTGCGTGTCGTAGTTGCCGCGTAAGTCGGCCATTTTGGGATCAGGCTGTCGGCTTAATCTTCGCGCTCGCAATCAGCTGATTGTGGAGCCGAAGCATCGGAGAGACAGAGATATGCTGTCTCGTGTGATAGGGGTAGCAGGAGCTTCCTATGCTGGTAGGCTTACTTTGATGGTAGGCTTACTTTGTGGTTGAGGATCGGGAGGGGCTCCTGCCCGCTCCTTGGATTCCGGAGAGTGAGGCACATAGGCGCAGGAACAGGCCTTATCCTCGCGGGCCTTCTCCGTTGTGGGCGTCGGCTTCCGCCTGCCGGCTGGTGCTTCTGGGAGTAGAAATCAACGGGTTGCCTAGCAACCGAGGGCTGGTCTCCCTTGCGTGTCGTAGTTGCCGCGTAAGTCGGCCATTTTGGGATCAGGCTGTCGGCTTAATCTTCGCGCTCGCAATCAGCTGATTTTGGAGCCGAAGCATCGGAGAGACAGAGATATGCTGTCTCGTGTGATAGGGGTAGCAGGAGCTTCCTATGCTGGTAGGCTTACTTTGATGGTAGGCTTACTTTGTGGTTGAGGATCGGGAGGGGCTCCTGCCCGCTCCTTGGATTCCGGAGAGACATTGCAACAGTCTAGTCTGGCCCCAATAGTGGCTCTAGCTATTGAGAGACAGTTTGGTTTGGATAGAAAGGGTTTCACTGCATTTATAAGTTTGGTGGTGTGAGCAGAGGCAGAGGCAATGGCGCTAACCTGCCGCGTCATGGAAAGGGTCGAGTCTAGGTAGACCCCTATGGTCTTAACAGAGAAGGAGACTGGGATGATGGAGTTGTCAATATTGAAATTGCGATATTGATTACCAAGTCTGTAAGGCATAGCTTTGGAGCCAAGTATAATGAACTCAGTCCTATCTTCATTGAGACATAACCCATTAGTCACCATCCAGGCTTGGATGGTGGCGTAGATAAGATGGAGGGCTGCAGCTTCTTGGTCATAGGAGCCTGAGAGAGGTAGGAGTACCTGAGTATCGTCGGCATAGTTTGCATAAGCTATGCCGAAGGCATCCAGTTTGTTGAAGAGTTGCTTCGTAAACAGGTTGCAGAGAGTGGGCGCTGTGCAGGAGCCCTGAGGGACTCCGCAGTGAATGGTGGTGGGAGCTGCACTTGCCTGGCTGGAGAAAACCTTCATGGCTCTGCCTTCATGGAAGGATGTGATCCATGAGGAGGCTTCTTTGGAAAATTGTACGGAATGAGTGAGGTGTGAAGTGAGGATCTTATGATCTACAAGATCAAATTCAGCCGAGAGGTCCAAGAATAGGAGGAGAGCTGGCTTACCTTTGTCCATGATGGCTGTTATTTGATTTTTAAGGTCTACCAGGGCTGTTTCTGTGCTATGGCCTTTGCGGAATCCTGATTGTCTTTTTCCGAGGATGGAGTTGGATTCGAGAAAGTGTTGAATCTGGTTGTGGGCTGCTTCATCCAACATTGTTAAGAGGAACGATACAGTGGTTATTGGATGGTAGTTATTAGAAGATGAAGGCTCTATGGCTGTTTTCTTTTAGAGGGCACACCCAAGCTTCTTTGAGGCTAGATGGGATGTGTTGAATGTAGCGTTGATGCACACAGTTAGGCGGGGTGCTAAGGAATCTGTGCATTCTTTAATGATAGTGGGTGGGCAAATGTCTCCTTTGCACATGGATGGTTTAAGGTGTTGGAGGTTGTTAACGACTTCAAGTTCTGTGATGTCTCGGAAGGAGAAAGGCAGGTAATTGGAGGTCCTAGAGGCAGGACCTATCAGGGGAGGCAGGTCGTGGTTAGGTAGGGCTTTGCAATGAGCCTGGATTTTTTCTTGGAGTAGTTCTTTTTTTACTGAGTAGTGCTGCCTATATACTCGAGCACCAGGCTTTATCTTTAATGATCTCATCCGGGCTGGTGGAGGGAGCGATAAATTCAGTAAAGTTAGCGAAAATGTCCTTAGTTTGAGAGTTAGCTTTAGTGATCCGTGAGTTGAAGGATTCGATTTGGCTTTGGTGATAGCTTCTTTATATTGGGAGGATTTCTCTTTGAAAGTTTCTTTGGTGGGGGCTAGTCGGGTTAGCTTTCCATGTATTTAGCGTGTCTTGTTTACTAGTGCGTAGAGCCCGTAATTCCTCTGAGAACCATGAGTTTGTGTGCATCGCTTTTTTCACTTTTTTACATTCAATTGGGGCTATGGCGTTGATAGCTTTGGTGAGGGTGTCAGCATAGATATCGGCTAGTACACTGGGGTCTTTGGAGAACGGGGGCCTAAGTGCAGGGGCTTCCAGGAAGGGATGTAGGTTGTCCTTATTTATATTTTTGGAGCTTCTTACCTGTGCTGGGGGAGCATAGGTGAGAGTTTTAGTATCTGGAGCTGTGGGAATGGTGAACTGCATACAGTTATGATCGGTCCAAGGGTAGGCAGAGTTGGAGCTGATGGTTGAAGAGCTACCCAATCAAGAGTGCAGTCTTTGGCGTGAGTCGGACTGGTGACTCTTTGTGTGAATTCCATATCCTTGAGTTCTTTAGCCAAGGCTGTTGCAAGTTTATGTTTGGAGTCGCTGAGACCTAGATTCAAGTCACTGAGAAAAATGGTTTTAGTGGAGCTTTTAAGGTTTTCCCCTAGTAAGTGAAGGAGGTGTCCTTGGAAGTTTAGAGGTAAGCCAGGAGGACAGTAAATAATGTGTATATTTATGGTGCACATGTGGGACATGGTATTTTGAAGGATATGATGTCGGCGTTGCCATCCCATGGGAGGTTACACTGCCTAATGTAGAGGCCATCCTTAGTGATGAGGGCTACTCCTCCTCCTCTCAAAAGTGGTCTGTCTTGTCTGAGGATGGAGTATCCAGGTGGTAGGGATAGTGCAATGGCATGATCAGACACTTCATGTAACCACATTTCTGTGATGGCAAGTAGTTCATGGTCATGAGTAGTTAGGAGGTCGTTGATTTCCAGAGCATGAGGGGGTAGGGAGTGTGCATTTATGAGTGCACATTTAAGCAGGGGTGGTGGTGTACTTTTCTTGGTGGGAGGGACTAGAGGAGGAGAGTGGGATGTGCCAGAGGGACTGGTTGCAATATAAAGTTTGGTGATGACATTACTGCAAATGGGGATGGGCTATAATCTTGTGTGGGAGGCAGGTGGGAGGGTACTGAATCTACCAGAGCGATCGTGTGTGGGATATTGGTGTGGTGAGATGTGTAGGTGAGGTTAGAGCGAGTGCTCAACCTGAGGTTCTTTGAGGTTACGGGTGTAGGGAAGCTGTGGTGTTGTAAAGGCATGGTGTGTGGCCTGAGTCTGGCAAGCCAGCAGGATGGGTGGACTGGGAGGCAGGTTGAGACAGTGATACATCTATGGGGTGCCATGTGAGCAGGTTGGGCGAGTGGTGAAAAATAAGTGGATATGGTGTACCACTTTGGAGGAGGTGAGGGGCTGAGGTAGGATAAGCTTGTGTTCAGTGGTTTTGGTGGAGCTGATTCGCGGAGGGTGAAGAGGGCAGACCCTATGGCTAGTGCCAGGTGGGAGTGGAGAGGAAAGTGTTCCATTTTGTGGGCAAGCGGGAACCTGCGCAGTGGTTTTATGGTACCTGGGAGACTGTGGAGTCATGGTCGATGGAATGTCAGAAAGCGGACAGTAACAGCAGCAGTGGGCAAATGCACTAATGAGGACAATAACTGTTTCTGACAAAGTGACTTCCAAGCTTCTTGGGGTTACGTCTTAGGTTTATTACTGGTACTTAAGACATAGTTACATGAAGGTAAATACAAGAGTATGGACAGGACTTAACACTGGCCATATCACCCAGGCAGGGGAGCTCTAACTGTAGAACCCTCTGGTTAACATTCCAACATTCACACAGCAACACTCCACATGACATCACCAGCTCACATCACCCACAGACAGTCACTTCACAACACATCTCCTTCCTTTACCAAACTGCACATACACACAGACAGTCACGGCATAACACATTGTATTCCTTCACCAAAATACCCTACACCCACACACATGCAACCTGGGGTATGACAGCACCCAACACAACACATATCCTGCATACAAGAACACACTGGCAACAAAAGGAAACTAAAGGTACACCCTTTTATAGAGAGGTGCAGCTCTAAACAAATATCTTACTGATGCACATGACTAATGGAGGCGCTACCTCCCATTAACCACAGTGGCAGTTACCCACAATCACCTATGCTTCTAAAGGAGGCACTCCCCCAAAAACTGTTCCACACAGAGGCGCTACCCCCAAACAACTCCTCATACTTCTCATACTTCTGTCAGAGGCGCTACATCCAAACAAACTCCTCATACTTCTGGTAGAGGCGCTACCTCCAGTCCTGCTTCTGGCTGAGGCATTACCTCTCTAACAACACAGTGACACTCACCTACTATCACTTCAACCTCACTAAAGGCGCTACCTTTTTAGACAGATGGAGGCGCTACCTCCTATTCAACTACATATTTCAGTCACACTCTGGGCGCTACGCATCAGCACATTACTTCATTGTATAATGAACACAGTATGATATACTACCTTAAAGCTAAATCAAATAACATACAAGGGACTCTTATGCATGGCCAGTTCATGACCCTTAAACCTGCATTGTACCTAAAAGTTCATGTTTCTCCTGAAAATCCTCAAAAGATTATTCTAGCCCACTCATACATAGGCCCTTCCTTCATCTCTCTGCAGGTCCACTTCAATCACTTCATCTATTCATCACATAGATATCTAACATTAACCATGTATTTCTAATTGTGTCCCATAACTGTTATTTGCTAAAAGTCCATGATAGTCCATATTTCTCCTGAAAATCCTCAAATAGGGTTATCTCTACTTACTAACCTCTTCCAAATAAATGCATAAATCAAGCACGCCACGCATGTTCAATCCGCTTCATAGTCAATTTCTCTTACATACACTGTGCATTGTACATTGGAATATACTGCCTAACTAATTTTAAACTCAACATTCCTTTCTCACACAGACGAAAGGACATAATATACATGAAAAGGATATATTCTTGTGCTGCTTCGCTGGGCATCCACAATAAATCATCAGCACTCGGGACACTTCGCTTTGTGGTGCCTCCCGCTCCTCTTGGCATCCACAATGCAGCTTCAGCACACGAGACACTTCGCTTCCTGATGCCTCTTATGCCACAACTTCTTTAGCTTGCTGCATTCCTTCCTAGCAGCTCTAATGACCCAAGTAATTTTACTATCCCTTTCAGCACAATGGTTCACAACAATTCAAGGCTGTCCCTATGGCAGGTGTGTTCCATTTGGCAGAACCCCACTTCACAACGAGCCAATGATTAATTGTACACGTTTATCATAACGCAATATCCACTCCTCTTATTCAAAGGCACTTGAAGAGCTTTTACCACAACGCAAATTCGGCTGAATGTGTTTCAGCTTCCGGATCACGTTGACATGTTTCTTTGTGTCCTTTACTTGAAAAGCTTGCCACTCCCTTTCATTACACTGCGTATCACCAGCTCAAGCAGTGACAGAGCTCCTGGAACGAACGTCTGTTGGCTCACAGTTCCATGTGATCGCCAACTCCCCCTTCACCTCCTGTGATGTCACTATTTCTTTGGAGGCTGCAGGACCTAACGGAGCTTTGCAGCTTCAACTGCCAAACTCCTGGACACGATCATCTCGCCCATTGTGGTCTTCCCGTATCTTCCAGGACACAGCCAAGCGCCATTCCAGGAAGTCACCGGCAGCACAGCTCCATTCATCATATGTACATGTATATGCCAATTACTTCTTATCTTCACCATACTGCACAAATATGTTTCTTACAGCTGGGTGCAGGCACCCTTGTACCTGCTCCTTACGGGCACAGCTAGCCCCTCTTGCCTAGTGCACTTCTGGTGTTTGTATTTTTGGCACATGCAGTGTTTCCATTTAACTTAATTTCCTTCATTTTAAGGGAAAGCATTTCCCATCCTTAACTCATGGGAGTGTATCCCTTCTTCAACTCAAGAGTCCAGCTAAGAATCATGCTCAACTTTTGAGCCTCCCATCATCTTCACCTAAACCGCACCAACTTCCTTTTCTTCATCTTATGGGATCCCTTCTTCACCTTAAGGGCCTAGCTCCCTTTTTGAGCGTCCCTTCATCTCGTGGCCCTGCTTCTCTCTTCAGCCCCTGGACCCAGCTCTCTCTCCAGCTTGTGGACAGTAGATCCTTCCTGCTAAGGGGCTTTCTTCCTCCCTCTTGGTGCCCTGGGTGATGGGTCTTACTTGTATTGGGGGCAGTGTTGTCCTTCTTCTGTCCACCTCTTTCCTGCACCCCCCGCAGCAGGTACTTAAGACATAGTGGCCCTCATTACAACTCAGGCGTTAAGGGTTAACGCCACAGTTAACCCTTAACGCCTGATTCCCACCTTAACGCCTGCTTTTTGCAGGCGTTAAGTTCCATGGTGCTAAGGCACCTTGGTGCTAATTACGGCACCGTAATTTACGGTGCCGTAATTAGCGCCTTCCCCACTCCCATTATGCCCTATGGGGCAAAAATTGGAATGGGGAAGGGAAAATGGGAAATGGGGATTTACCGCCCCACTCACCTTGTAATGGGGCGGTAAATCCGCCATCCACCATGGTGTAAACGTAGTTTACACCATGGTGGTAAAGTTGGTGCACTTAGCACCTCAGTTGTAATGAGGGCCAGTTACATGAAGGTAAATACAACAGCATGGACATGACTTTACACTGGCCCCATCACCCAGGCAGGGGAGCTCTAACTGCCTGAGTGTAGAACCCTCTGGTTAACATACCAATATTCTCACAGCAACACTCCACATGACATCAGCAGCTCACAACACCCACAGACAGTCACTTCACAACACTGTTGTAGTAGGCAGTTGCACTAAGAAGGGCAGTCACAGTGGCAGTGAGTGGCAGTGGGTAGCTGTATCAATAAAGACAATCACAGTGGGCAATCACAGTGGCAGTGGGCCGCTTCAACAATAAAGGCTATCACAGTGGCATTTTAACACATACAGATTTAACACACACAGAATCATTGGCTATTGAAGCTTTAGGCGAGTTCTTAATGAATAAAATATTCTATTAGCAATAGAAAATTGAAACAATCTCTAAATAATTATATTTGACACAGTTTATGATATAACTTTCAAAACAATGAATAATTGAATACCTGTAAATGAGAGCCTGAATGGCCCATTACATGTCTCACTTCATATCCCCTTGACCAATAGTCAAGCTACATACACCATAACAAAGAACGTGTTTCAACACTTTACTCTTTTAGCCTTTTACTTTTACTAATTTACATCTCCTACCTAATCATCTTGTATATTCTCATTCTTACCTCTTTAATTCATTCAGTTTCTATTACTTCATTCACCATTGCTCCTCTACCCCTCACCTGTTAAATCACATCCCTGTATAACCTTCCGTATAACCTTCCTTTCTAATTATTACCTTTCCCCGTTTTTTTTTTACTTCAAGTCCATTTACTCCTGCGCCTATTCTACTTTCCATAATATACCTATAGGCATAAATAGGTGTTACTACCCATGCTAGCTGGTAATACAGCCTCCTGTGTCCCGGTAAACCGACTTATGTACCCAAGTAAAGAGAGAAACCATAAGTTATTTAATTTATTAATAATGTGTTACAGTTTATATTTAAACTTTACACATAATGATACATTTTATAAACATAGTAAAAAAAAACTAAAGATAGAATTCAAACAAAACTAAAACTGAAACTAAAACCTAGCCTAAAAAACAATCTCATAATACATATATTACTTATCTAACTAAGAAGAAAATTTAAATTACAGTTAAGCACAACTCAAGCATGTTATACTTATTATTCTAATCATTAATCATTAATAAAATTGCTCCTACGAAAATATAAAGATCACCAAACCACTAATAGAGTCGGTATCATAGTATCAGACAAATTCATATATATATATTCAGAGTTCTTTCGATTACCAGCCATACTCTAAAGGTAGCAATCTGCAACTGCCGACTTTGCGTATTCATAAGGCATAGCCAAAATGCAGATTTCACAATGGATACCGTATTATGGACAAAATTGCTATAACTTACTAAGTAAGTATCCATCATGTTTACACATTTAGTTAGTACATGATTAGCGGTTTCTTTGCATCCATTATCCTTACATAGTCAGCAATACCTCTCTGTGGAAGATAAACCATTATATTTACTTTTGTTAGACACCAGCGGTAAGTTATCAACCCTAAGTAGAAGTAAAAATCGCCTGAGTCTACTTGATGGACAGAGGGTTAGATACGGCTGCATTTGCTTAAAGGAATAGAGCATGTAGTGAATGAATTTGTATTTTGGAAGCTTGTCCAGATGTGCGTAATTTTCCAACCAGTCCCAAATGGCAATTTTTTTAGACAGTGCCTTTTTTTGAGGATCAGCAAACTTCACTCCACTCTTAGTCCAGTTCATTACCCTCAAGAAGGCTTCAGTCTCCTTTTTAAGATGGCCTTTGGTAGCTTCCTTTGTAGCTTCAATGGCAAATTCTTTCAATAACCGATTCTCTGGTTGATTAGAAATCCTTAGATAAAGTTCGGCTCTCCTTTTCAGGACGATGGAACCTAAAGAGGAAACCCCCACTTCCCATCTTAACAATGCCATTGGAATAGATTGGGGGAGCCCTAGGATTCTACTCCAAAACTTCCCCTCTATAACTTGCAGCCAGCTTAAGTCCATTTGCAGCAAGGCTTCCAGCCCATAAACAACCATAGGGGTTAACACCTGGGTGTATAATTGACGGATTCCGTACAGTGTAAAATCCACAGTTCTGTCTTGCAAATTGGCTGATCAGCGACGTTACTTGAGCTGCCCAATGTTGTCTCATTTGAATACAGGAGTTATAGCCTGGCTTGGCGTCCATTTCGACCCCGAGATATTTGTATTGCTGGGTGTACTTAATTTCTATTTCACGCAATAGAAGCCTAGGGCGTGCAATCTTCTTACTTGCGAAAATCATCACCTGAGTTTTCTCCTGGTTAATAATTAGATCATTATTCGCAGCATACTCCCACAGCTTCAATGCAGATCTCCGTAGACCACTGAACGTATGATGCATAATTATCAGATCGTCGGCATACGCTAACACTGCACAATGGATTGTACCGACAACAGGAGGACAATTATGCACACTTAAGATGGCATCTGGTAAATCATACGTATAAAGATTGTACAAAAACGGGGCCGTCACGCAGCCCTGCTTGACTCCATGATTCTGGGGGATCTCAGCAGTCAAATCCCCCTTGTTATTAAGTCTGCAAGCCACTGTATTGTCCTGATGCAATAATTTTAAATAATACAGAAGTATCTCAGGGCAGCCTAATAGCTCGAGTTTAGCCCACAGTTTTTCTCTGCGGACCGAGTCAAAAGCTGCCTTAAAGTCGACAAACAAGGCATATAGTGGCGGATTTCCTTTCCTCATGGCCTTTGAGCGTAAAGTGTCCAGGATAATTATATTATGAATCGTTGAGTAGCCTTTCCTGAAGCCGCACTGAAAAGTGTTGAGTATGTCAGATTTAGCCACCCATTCCTCTAATTTATCAAGTAACAGTGATACAAAAAGTTTCCCTGTACAGTCGAGCATAGATAGTAACCTGAAGTTACAGGGATCTTTCTTATCACCTTTCTTAAAGATTGGTATTAAATAGGCATGCTGCCATGATTTAGGGATTTTTCCAATCGCTAGTACTTTCCCAAATAATATTCTTAAAAATGTAGCCCAAAATTCCAGCTGGCTTCTCAACACAGCATTTGAAAGTCCGTTAGGCCCAGGAGCCCGAGATGATTTGAGCCTTCTAATTTTCCAAAGTAAATGCTCAGTTGTTATATTGAAAGGGATGGACCTTGGGGTCACTTTTTCTACCGACTTTCCCACCTCCTTAATAGGGATGTTGCGACCCATAAGGAAGTCCGTCCATTGACTAGAATTTATAGGGTTAATCAGATCCTTTCTATCACTGCCCCTGGCTTGGCCAAGGAGAGACCATATGCTTCTTGAATTTTTCCGGTCATCTGCAATTCTTTTCGAACTTGTCTTCAGCCTTAAGATCCATACCATTTATGCAGAAACCTAGCCAATCTGCACTCATGCACCATTCGAACTCAGGGTGGTGATTGTCATTTCACGACAGCCACCGCCCCCAGTTGGAATTGGTTCCAGGCAGGCAAACCAGAGACAAAGAATAGTGGAGTTTTGGAGTTCTTCCCCATGTCCTGTCCTCCCAGACACACTGGAGCCTTGGTGGGATTCACAAAGAATTCCTGCTGAAGACAAAACACAAACCAGGACCTCCTTCACCCAGCACAGCAGAAGGACCAAGAAGGGACAAGCAGCCAAGAAATGGCGAAAAAAGAATACAGTCACCATTTTGGGTCAATGTTGATCCTTCTGAGTTCTACAGCAGCTTTGATTACAGCTGGACATAAACATGGCACAAAGGCAGGTAGGATAAAAACCACTGCCACCAGCCATTCTGGTTAGCCTGTCACAGTAACCAAAAAGTTACAGGATCAGTGAGAACGGGGATACCATGTAGCCCCTCAGCGCTCCTCAAAAGGAGGGATGTGCTGATCTCACAATAGTTAAAGATAAGAAGGATACAAATATCCCCTTATAACAAAAATTAAAAAGGGAAGACCAAAAGGCTCCCAGCAACACTGGGAAAGCAACACTTTCCTCTTCCTTCTTCGGCCCAATTATGCCTGCCACTGATGATGGAGTTTGAAAATAATGTCTAGTCTCTGGTACATTCCGGGCCACGTTCCCATTTATCTCTGGCAATAATAATGCAGACATTGGTCCTACTGCTGTCTGTGAACCTTCTTTAGTAGACAAAGATGTTAGTGGGTTTTGTTATCATCACATGGCCTACTTTTCCCTGGCACTGATGATGCACTGATTATTTATCTGTGACCAATTGAAAGGGAGGACCATAGGTCAGTCCCCAGGTACGCTTTTACCTGGTACTGATTCGGCTTCTGTTGTGCAGGGATATATTGGTGAAAATAAGTACATTGGAAAGTGGGGTAAAAAGGCTGAAAGCACTAATGGTGTGGTCAATGATCAAGCTAAGATTATTGTTTTCTAAAGCTTTGATTCTCTGGGTTCACTTTCCTTTGGCAGTGTTGCAGCATTAGTTTATGTGTGTTGTGAACATTGTGAGGCTCTGAGCACAATGTTGCCTGGCAGTGATCAAATACTAATTGTTGTCTGTTAACATTGTTTTCTAGTTTTTTTAAAGAAGTTTGTGGGTTTTGTTATCATCAGGCCAGGTCATGGATCCAATTTGCTCTGGCAATGACGAGGCCATGGTTTGTTTCTTAGTATAGTACATTTTGATACTCAGTCTTATTGGAACTGATTAGTTCTTGGGTGCAGGGCTCCCTTTATTCTGGCAGGGATGATACAGTGATTGGTGTCTGTGTACAATTTGAAGTTGCTGGCTCTGTTGATAAAACATAAAATGTACACACTTAGTTGACCTATTTTATAGTGTGTCTATAAAGAAAAGAAAACCTAATTAGAATTAGAACATTATGTTGAAAATGTTACAAACAATATATTGCTGGATTGTATCTCGCTGTACCATGAAAGAGTCTGCCTGCTTTCTACACCGCCTTTCTAGCCTCTAGACTAGTTTCCCTCTGCTAACAAAGGACCTGCTTGCCACCACCCTTAAATCTGGTTTATCTGTACGAACCTTGATAAACATGAATACTCCTCCGAGCTTGTTAAAGGCACTTACACTTCACCACATGTTCTACCCGACTATTCCTAAACATATCTTTTTAAAATTATATGTATCCTTCTCCACCGACAGAGATCATATGTAGCTATTGTACCATGTGCAATCTGTATTACTGACTTGACGTTTCTCTGTTTATAACTGGCTGCATCCAGATACAGTGTCCAGTGCTTAGAAGCCACCTGGTGAGTTGGTGCTTGTAAATATAAAAAAATTGGCATGGTAGGAGAATGGGCATGTGCTGATATTTGCGCTGTTATGTTAGCAAAGAAAAGGTGGCCATGGGTTTGTGTTGTGTGTTGAGGCTAATGGCTAAGGAGTGGGGGGTTGAGTGTGTATGAGCATTATTTGAATGCATCGTATTCATCTCAAAATGATGATATATGTAGTTTTTTTGTAAACAAAAAGAAAAATGGTTTGTTAAAAAAATGGTGTGGGAAAACTGCAAATGTCACCTAATATATTGGAATCCATACCTTTATGCAAATTGGTTATTACATTCCATTCAGTGACTTCTAGCGGAGAAGGATACTGCTCGCTCCTTCTTCACAATCATCCCCATAACTGTCCATATCCACTCTGGCTTGGGTTCTCATAGCCATGCATTGCTAGATACCTGTGATGTGCAACATTCAGCATAGCATGCCAATATTACAGACCATCTGAGGGATGTACACGAAGACACCCCTTGCTCTGGAAAGTGGAGTCTGGCTTTCAGGACTTAACGTTCTGAATGGTGCCAGGAGTTCTGAAATGTGTATGGCTGTAATGCGCCAAAAGTGCCTTCTTGTGTTCTGGCAGGGTTTTAGTAGAAAGAGATACTTTGGACATGCAGCAGCAGTGACATCTTCTATGTTCTGATCATTCATCCGTGTGCACTTTCTTTCCAAATCTGACATCCCTTGGCAGCATGGAGGTTGGTGTATGGTGGGAGAGAGAGGCTCGTTATTGAGTGTATGCAAAGTTGGAACAAGATAGAGAAGGGTTTCATTGGTTCCTTTCCAAATGTAGGTGTTTGCCTATTCCACGGATCCCTACATTTGTGGGTAAATCCAGGGAATCTGCCACCACAGTAGATGCTTGTTAGGGGGAATTCTCAGCAATGGCTAATTTCTCTTACCTACCGAGTCCCTCAGCAGCTTTGCTGGATTTCTAGTATTTATTTTTTTCACCTGGTAAGAGTGTGAGCCATTTTTTCCCACTCTTGCATGTGTTTTGCTGTGTGTGTTTAACATTTTTGTGTTCATAGACTGTGGAGCCTCACCTACTCTACATGCATCATATTTATACTGTGTTACTGTGTGTTACACAGCACCTTCAGTGCAGTGACACAGGGTTGTCTTTTAGACTTCCCAACTCAGACTCATTTTCTGGGACTGACCACTGTCTCCCAGAACACATAAAGTTGCCATTAACTTTATTAGCCTCTGTAAAACCACAGACCCAGTACAAACCATCTTACATGGAGTACTGGAAAGGGTTAATATATATCACCTTTTGTCTGTTTCTCTTGGAGCATTGTTTCGCTCCCTTTTCATCAAGACTTGGCTGGTGGCAGTGGTAACTACCCAATTTTTCCTACGGCGTTATCTTAAATAACCTTGGTTTTGTTTTAGGCTACCTTGGTAGCCTCGAACTTAAACCCGCTAGACCATATATGTTTTATTACGGTTCCAGCTGGGTTTATTTGCCAATTTTTTTTGTAAAAGTCTTTCTCGTGTTTTACTCTGCATGCCAAACCCGGATAGATTCCTTTGTCCTCTGTCTTTTTGTGGGCTTCTATGCAGAAGCCCTCCTTAGGCGCCTGTATGTCTGGGGGGGACAGGATGTGAGGGAGGGGTTTGGTTTGAAATGATTGGCTGTGGTGACTGTCCCGGCGGGACAGCCACCCTGCTGTGTGATTGACAGCCAGGCTGCTTGAATGGTGGAAAACTGCATAAAAAGCAGGTCTCTGCATCTGGAAAGGAAGAGAGTCGCCACTGGAATGAAAGAACCGATGAGGAGCTGACGGAAGAGGACCCCTACCATGACTGAACCACCCGGTGAAGCCCTGCTGCAGGTCTGAATCCTCAAACTCCAATGACAGAGAATATCCTCCAGGAATCTTCTTCCCCTGAGCTGGTGAGACCAACCAGTTTGCCCAAACTACAAGCCAGGACTCCATCCTCTGGTCGAATTCACTGTAGAGAGCTACAGTGGGACGGACAGCCAGGAAGGTCGGACCCTGCTTGGGTTTTAAGGAGCGCACCTTTTATTTGTTGCTTTGCTCTGCTGCTGGTTTCTTCCCTGGGTAGTGCAGGACCCTCCAGTCTTCCTACTTCATGTCAATCCGACAGTCACTTCAGGAACCGAGAGCCTGCAGGACTGCCAGGAACGTCCACCTCAGCTACAGGTTCTTCTCCATTTAAAGGTACTGTGCAAATCCAGTTGTTTGTTTCGTC
Source organism: Ambystoma mexicanum (assembly GCF_040938575.1). Taxonomy (NCBI): domain Eukaryota; kingdom Metazoa; phylum Chordata; class Amphibia; order Caudata; family Ambystomatidae; genus Ambystoma; species Ambystoma mexicanum. The sequence continues at coordinate 354,837,160 of NC_090930.1, read as the reverse complement.
CAGCCACCGTGAAGGTGTGTGAAACCTTTCACCAAACCGAGGGCTTGTCCTTCTCTACTCTTTAACCTAACTTTTCTGCCGACCAACTTTGTCCAGAACTCTTGGCAAAGACTTAACCGCGAACTACCCTGAACTGTTTGATCTTGAGCAAAAGACTTTTGTCCTATTGACTTTGACCCTAAGCCTATTTGATTTGATTCCATCACTGTAGTTCCTCTTTCTAGATTGCCCTGCTTACTTACCTGTTGGTGATGCTCAATTTCTGCCAAACTTTGTCTTTCCCTCCCTTTTTAATTACTAGAGTGCCATTTTTCTCCCACTTCATTTTGTGAGCTTAACTTGTCTACAAACTATTGGGAGTGGTGTGGTGTATTAGTAACATGCTTTTCAACTGCTTTACTTTAGTGAAATGTTATACAACTGATGTGTAAATAAATGTATATTCTTTTACTCGGAAACCTTGAGTCAGTGTTTGTTTGAATCATAATAATTGCTGTCCTTTATGTAACTATTTGATACTGCTCACTTGCTCTTGAGATAAGTCTGGCTGCTCAGCCATCGCTAGCACTTTTACTGTGTAGTACAAGCTTGTACCAAAGGTGAATTTGTACTGTCACTTGTAGTCTTAATTGTGTGTGCTGTTCCCAAAGGGTACTGCATATAATTCGGCCTAACAATGATACAAAGGCCACTTGCATAATAGGTCCTCTGCAGATTTCTTTTGTGCTGCTGATATTGTAAGACATGCTCCATTGTGTGTGTGGGGAGGTATTCACGGAATGTGTGTGCTTCATGTGTGTGCAATCCAGGGCACCAACAATTTGTGGGAAGATGGTATTGGTGCACTCCCTCTTTCAGACCTGCATGATTGTTGAATAGACATATATGTCCATGGGTATGGGGTAACAACATCCATTTCTTAGCTCGGGAGAAAGGTGAGAGTATGACAATTTAAATAACAGGCAGTACAGATTGAAAATACGTTTGGTGCTGCTAAACCCCCTCTTGACGCAGGTAATCCTGTTCAGCCAGGAAAAAAAAAACATGAGTTGTTGCTCTTTGTTAAGCATTGATTGTGACTCTCTACATTCAACATGTTTGCCTCCAACAAGGATGGGTGTGTGTGAATGAAGTATCAATGATGTAATATGCAGCATGTTGATCTGCTATGTCCTTCCACCTTCCTTGGACTTGAATATTATTCTCATGTGATGATCTGCAGCTGGTACTGAAGTGGATTCACCTGCCGCCCATTAGTTCCACATTTTGGGTGGAACTACATACTGGAGTTATTTTCTTGGACATTGCATTGTTTTTTATATTGTAGCTGTACATGCTACATGTGTTAAGTCATGCTACCTGTTCATAATCAAGCAGATGGTAACCCCAGATGTAGATTGAGGAGGACAGGGGCAACATTACAGCCTTGCTTCAAACCCAGTCATGTCCGGATGCAGGAAGAAAGAGAAACCTCACGTGTTAGGCGCACCCTCAGTGAAGGGCCTGAATGGAACAGTGCCATAAACTTTTTGGTTACATGCCAGCTAAGGAGTTTGTTCCACAAATGGGATCTCACCACACAATCAAAAGCGCTAGATAGATCAAGGGAGGCCATGTACACCTCCCCCACATCTTTAGTGTGTATATTAGATAGAACATGCTCAAGCATGGTGGCGTTGAGTGGAGGGACTTTTTTTTTCCTAAACCCAACCTGGAATTTAGAAAAAAGACCCTTTTGCCTTATGTGGTAGTTACGGTCCCTAAGGAGTAGAATAGAAAAGACCTCACAGGTTGCATTAATGAGGGCAATTGGTCTATAGCTGTATCCTAGACGATATCAGACAATCCCGAATGACACCTCCCCCGCTCCACTGCTCCCAGGTTAAGGTCCTCACAGTAGGCCTCATAAAATGCCACCCAGGTGACATCGGAAATTACAGAATCCATAGTTAGAGTTCGCTCCCCACAAGCAGAGTTGAGGTTAACCCAAAAGCTTGCCTCCTTGCCCACACATAAGCTATCCAACATACACTGGTTATCTGATTCGTTAGACTCAATAGACAGGGATTTGACCAGATTTACATGGATCTGCCCAACTTTCTTACTGGCTAATTGATACTCCACAGCATTTAATCTCTGACTCTTGAGCCCATTGATAGCTTGCTGTTTGGATTTCTTAGAGGCCTGAATCAATCAACGCATTCACTAGCAATACAGTGGACAAAATTGAGCAGCTCATCTGGAGTCCCAAAGGACAGCACTCCCCTACTCATTTCAGCAAACCTCTTGGCAATACATTGGGTAACCTTGGACACTGTCTTGTAGTGCCATATTACAGTTTTTCTGACAGTTAAAGACTGAAGACGGGCCAGGTCCAATCTAACATCATGTAGGGAGAAAGGAGTGTCCATTAAAAAGGTCAATAATAGATGATCACCCATCCCAGGATCCACACAGGACAGAGAACGACATTTAGCTCCCAAACCAGTTGTAACATATACATAATGGATCCTTGAACGAGTGTTCCCCCTTTGCCAAAAGTATGCAAGTTTTCTTGTGGACAGATCCTCTATTTGAAACATACCCCATTTGCTCAAGAACAAATCCCATTCAAACCCTCTCTTCAAGGACTGGAGGTGTGCCATGATATTAGAATAGTTCAACAATGCACCCTCTGCATAGTTAGCATTGAAATCCCCAGCTAAAATAATATAGGTCCCATTCTCCTTGTCATTTCAATCCTCGAGTGCCTTAAGGATTTTGATTATATCTTTGAGAGTCACCCTAGCAGGATTCCAGTACAGTTTCACCAAAAGGTACATCCCCCAAATACAGTGTTAATCTTTTTAACAGCTAGTAGCCACATTGATTTAAAAAAAAAAAACATCAGTCAACAGTTTAAGTTTGAGGTCAACAGCTAATGCAAACCCAAACCAGAGCAAATGGCAGGCCTAGTAAGGGTCTGGTAGCCATCCAAATCAAAACATGCAATAGACCTTGTTTCCTGCATTAATACAATGTTAGTCCCTTCAAGTTACCAAATGTTTAGCCAACATTTGCGTAGATTAATCAAGCCAAAGAAATTACACAATATCATACAGACATACGGTGTTGAGTCGTTTGCTGTCTATATGGCCTCTGCTTCTACACCCCCATTAGAACCTGGTGAATCCCGGGCCCCAGACAGATGTCCAGCATCTGCCCCGGAGGGATTTACTCCAAAAAGGTCTTAAACCGTCACCCGCTTTTAGAGGGTATAGATCATAGCCAAGAGACTAAAGGTTGGCCCTCTGTTCCCATACCATATTGAACACAATAGGTGAGTTAAAACAGCTCATCATACATAGATTCTTGACTAATGGCAGGGTGATCTAGTCAATGTCTTCAGTAATGAAAGATCTGAGTTGGTGGATCTTTATAAAAGCGTCCAGGATACGTGATCTATTCAAGGACGTTATTCCATCAATTGTCTTCCCCAGAGCTTATCCCACGAGTACACCACAGTTTTCATCCCTCTTCTCTCCTCCCTCTTCTATCCCAACATTGCCCGTCTGACACCAGCCTCTGGAGTCACAGAGTGTGACACTTTTTGAAACTCCTGCAGCTATCTCAACCAAACCCTCACAAATACACGTCTGAGAATCTCTTTTATTTTTTGTTTTCCCAAACAAGAAATAGTTAATCAAAATGTCCCTAAAGCCTTGTGCTAGTTGGCGGTCACTAATCTTGCAGCGTCCATACTGTAATGTACGAATAAGCCAGAACACAGAACGGCGGGTCATATTTGGTGTCACACATCACCTAGCAGAGTGGGCTTTGTTTCGAATATTGAAATGGTGCTTCTGCTCCCTGACATCACTGTTTCCGACAAGTACAGTACACTGAGGCTATGGAGCTATGCATGATCTACAGAAACAGTGTGTAAATAAACCTCATCTGAAGGATTGTATGGGAACAGCAACCATGACCAGTGCTTAAAACAAGAATACAATGGCCGAAGGGTATTTTTCACAACCTTTTGAAATGTCTTTTCAATGTATCTGCGTTTACGCAACTTTAAATGCCTAGATATGTTCTTTCTGTTTGTGTTTTATAGTGTAATATGTTTAGAAATGAAAGACAATGAAAAAACGTCTCTTTCCCTACAATAAGGCAAAGGGACATGGGAAGAAGCTTTTATATAGTGTTTATAAAAATATGCACGTACCTTTTTCATGGCTAAATTATATCGAATTTAAATGAGTGTTTATTCCGGGAAATATGTCCTCATTTATGACATTTTCTTTGTAATTGCTGCATTCTAAACTATTTTAGCCAGAACCTATAATAATCAATACACACAGTTGGCTGATAAAACACTTCAAATATAAATGTGTCTTGCTAGCCCCGGGCAAATACCCAACCCATAATACACTGTGGCTTGTCTTAACTTGGAAGCGCCCTAATACATTCTATATTTGCTTTCAATAAGCGAGTCGGACAATAGAGGAAACAGCGCCAGAATGACTAAAATCGTGCCGCAGCATCATTGTACACAAGAGTCTACAAATCCCGTAAGCCCGAAAATGGATGGGGCTCGTTTCACTATACGTGTGAATTGCACATGCGCCGGGGACCACCAGTGTTTACAGTTATGTTCACCAATATCCAATCCCTGAAATTGCTATAAATTGCACTACAAAGTGTGCACAACTATTAAATGTGGAGAACATTCGTTGACACATGTATTTGAAGTAGTACAAAGAGATGAGAATGCTCCCCACAATTCACTCTTTGTGGGGGCATTTACAAAGGATTTTGCTTGCTCTTAGTAGGTGTTACAAACAGGCAGATTCAATAGGAATCCAGAACATTAACAGCAGCATGAAAAGTATATGCGCGCGTTGATGCCTGGCAGACCGAATGGGGCAGTCAGAAATGGTTATTAGTTCTGTGCCCTGTTCAACATGGCAACATAGGCAACATTCACCAGAGTGTAAAAACAGACGAACAACCTGAGACAAACATTGTATGCCAGGTTTCTTAAACTTTTTTCGTATTCAGGCAACTTGCAAAATGAGAGATTGCTCTCCCCATTTCGTTGAAACCATGGTTAATACATGGCTCTGTGATTCACAAATATGTGGCCTTTAATGCCCTTGCATATGCAAGCATAGGGAGATTCATGTGAAAACATCCATGTGTGAGCAGCCCGATTCATGTAATGTGACTTTGCACTGCTGAACAGTGACTTTGCACTGCTGAAAAGTGATTTTGCACTGCCAATACAAACCCTGACTCATGGAACTGTGCATAGTGTATTTTTGCAGTGCAAAGACAGTGCAAGGTTATTTTGTACTACAAAAATGACCATCCACTGACTTGGCACTGCAGGCATCCTCTACCGCTTTATACACCTACTTTTTAGCTCCAAAGTAGGTTCCTCTACAGGCATGTCAATGATCAAGGGGTGATACAACCTGACTCACGTACGTACCAAAAGGGATAACTTCTTCCTGCAGAATGTTGGTTCTGTTTCATCCGGGCATAAGTCGAATTTGGAGCTGAGGATGGGAAGAACTCTTATACTGGGTAGGAGTGCAAGGGAGAGCAAGGGCTTTTGTGCGTTACCATGATCATCTATGTATTTAAAAATGAGTCATAAGGCACCTTTTGTGAAAACTGTCCCTTTGTGGCACCATAAATGAACTGGGGTATCAAGAAAGCACACGTTTGCCACAGTGGGGCATCTTGGCACTGGAAAGTGATGCATATTTTTACCAATTTCAATGGTTCTCATGTTACTGACCACTCTAGGTTAAAGGGCTGAGTGCACCACCCAGGACTTGTACATGTGATCATGAGATCAAACACACGCCCCCCTGAGGTGCGCAATTAGTCCATTGAGCACCATACCTGGCTTGTACCACAAATGTTCTCATTGATATTTCAGTCATATTGTTAAAACAGTAAGAACAAAACTGCAAAACGAATACCACTTGGAATGCTGTTCACCCATGTGGAACAACAACCGTTTTGTAGATAAGTTAGATCAGGTTTGCAAGTTCTCAGTGAAGTGTACTCTTTTGAAAGCTCGATCCGCTGTGGCTAATGCACCACTTCGATTCGTTTTTTTATTAGAAAAGTGACTCGATTTAATCTGTATTATTGTTACTGGGCTTAAAGACAATTGTGACGCTGTATACCATACATTTGTGCCTACAGATGTTGGTATTAACTATCGATAGAGTTGAACAACATGGAGGAATTATTCCCCAAATTTAAAAAAAAAAATGTTTTATTTCTGTCCTTCCCCTCCCATCTTGGGATACTTCAAAGGAATTAATGCTATTTAAGCGTTAGCTGGGCCAATATTGGGAAAGGAAAGTGTTCTTTTGCTATTAACACCAAGGGCCTCATTACAACCTTTGCGGAATGGGTTAACAGGTGCTGCTAATGGAGGCGGACCCATTAAACCCATTCCGCAAGATTACGAGGTTCCCTCCTGGTAAACCCAGGCGTCCTTACCGGGTCCCGCGAGGGGACCAGGGAGCTAACAACGGGCCGGTCGTAAACGGCCCGTTGTTAGCTCCCTGCACTCATTCTCATTGAGGCCTATGGGGGCTGAAATGGGAATGGGGAAGGTCCGGGCCCGGGTTCCCTGATTGAGGAATTACCGGGCCCTCCAAACTCGGAATGGCCCGGTAATTCCCCATTCAGGAAACCCGGACCCGGTTTTGGTGGCAGCCATGCACTTATTAAGGGCATGGCTACTGGCAAAGTCGTAATGAGGCCCCAAGACTCAGTTAATTTTTTTTAAATGGGTTAGATCGACATCTGAGCTCAGACATTTTAGATTTGATACATTTCCTATAATTGGGAGACTTTTTCTTGGGAAGAATTATTAGGATAATTGTGAGCCACACCAGTTAAAAGACATATTGACACCTCATGACATAATCTGCCTCTTTGAAATGGCCACTTTTTCCAGGATGGTTTCGATACATATCAGAGGATAGTTTCCCACAAGTCCATAGGTCGAAACATTTTGCAGGTCATTCAGTTTTGAAATGTTGAAGCTTCAACATAGCATGGTAGATGCTGCATGTGCATTTGCTTTGAGAAAGAAAGCAACCTGCTTTTGCATGCTCTCTAAGACAAATTAATGGAAATGTGTATAGGCCAGACATTGCCTTCCTGGACTATTTAGATCCTCTATCCAATGTGTGTTGAAAACTTTGAGATACAGTCGGCCCTCTCCAACGACAGGGATTTTAAAGAAAATCCTCAGTCTCATGTTTCTCACCTCATTTTAGACATCTTGAAAAGCAAAATCAATCAAGCAGAAAGATGTTGGAGAAAAAGCAAAACTGATGATAACTTGTTGCATGTAATGCTATTCAGATGACTTAAGAGAAATTATGTAAGGAGGCATAGGTGTTATTTGTTATGAGCACGATGTGGATGGCTGAACATGCCCATGACACGTACTCTAAAAACAACCCAAGACCTATCTACCTTTGTAATATTGGAAGACATATGCCAATCATCACATGCCTATTTTACTTCTGAGGTTGTCATTAAGAGTTTATATCTGAATGCATAGTTAGTTATATTTATACATGTGTAGATGATGGAACTGTTCCTGACTACTTTACAGATTCAATTGTTTTGCAACTGCTTGTGAAGTCCTCACTGGATCCAACTGCATTGAGAAATGTCCCTCCATTGACCAGTTTACCTATGTTTTTTATTGTTTTGAAACAATGCTTTTCTGGGTTACGCTCAATTCAGATTGTGTCCCAATCACACCAGATAGTCTGCTTTCTTAACCATCTGGATTAATATTTTATTTTACGCTGATCAGGTGTTTTTGAATAATTTGATGATGTTGGATTTACCCCTGCAAACCATTAAGCAACTCTTGTGTCTCTCAAAGTATCCTTCAAAGTAATCCTGTAGTAGAGGCAACTTGGTGTACCTACTTCGCGGGCCAGTTCGAGAATCCCTCAAAAAAGAGATTCTATCTAAACCCAAACATAGATTGGAAGTTGTCCTTATCACAGGACAATATATCAGAGCTGATTATGAAGGTGTCTGCTTCTCGTGCAGCTGGTCCAAATGGCCTCACTAATCAAACATTCAAAACAAACGTTGAACTGCGGGCTAAGATCTTGTTTGTTCTTTTTAATGAGGTCTTGAAAATTAAGATCCTGCCAGAATCATGGCGGTCTGCTATAGTTATCCCAATGTATAAAAGGGCGATCAGGCAGACCCTGCAAACTACTGGCCATTAGCCCTTTTGAATGCACATAGCAAAATCTTTGCAAGGGCTGTTTGAGGCAGCTGGAAACTTGGGCAGTTGATAAAAAGATATTAACAAAACTTCACAGCGGCTTTAGAAGGGGTCTCTGTACTTCTTTGAACGGCCTGGTGATGAGCATAGTAAGTGAGAAGTCTTGGGTGAAGCAGGGCCCAATATTATGTGGCACCTGGATAGATCTCTCAAATGGTTTACAGAGAGCAAAGTTGGAATATTGGGGATCCCTAAGTCTCTGTTAGCAATAATTGTGACCTTAGATGAGGATTCTCGTTTGCAAGTAAGGCTGAATGTTCATGGTCAATTGTGCACCTGTGCCCCCTGCCGCTTTAATTTGTATCTTGTAGATCTAGCAGAAAAGCTTCAACATCACACATTGGGCAGCCCTATCAATTGGATTGCCTATGTGGACGATATATTCCTTTTAGACTATAAGCTGATAGGCCTTCAATGCCTTTTATCCGCCCTAGAAGATTATGCCATAAAAAATGATCTTTTAATAAATCCAGCAAAGTCAAACATAGTGATCTTTAAGAAGCCGTTTAAGCATGCCCCGAATTTCAGGTGGACTTTGACTGACCAAACTGTCCCAGTAGTGATAGAATACACATGTTTAGGCTTCAAATTACACTCACATCCAACTATAGTGCATTTGGAATCTGAATTAAACATCAAATTGGTTCAGTTGACTAGTCAAATGAAAAAACTCTCTAGTACTTAATGCACATTTTTGATAGTCCCTTCGGTAAAATGCTATAAAAGCAAAATCTTGCCTTCATTGTGCTATGTAATGGACACAGAATGTTATCCTGGGCAATTAATTGGACAAGGATAGAAGGGAAATTTGGAGAGGGGCTTTGAATCTCCCTCAGAATCTTTCCAAGGCAGGTCTGAGATACGAGTTGGGCTTGCAGTCTATACAGATGCATTTAGATCGGAAGGTAGTCTCTCTATATATGATATGATATTATATGATATGATATGATATGATATGATATGATATGATATGATATGATATGGCATTTATAACGCGCATATACACAAGTGTTTCAAGGCGCAACAAGGCAAGGAAAGGGGAACAAAGGGAAGACAGAGACAACAATGTCCCGGGAGGATAGCTCAGCTGCAACGTGTACGTCTTGGAAGCAAGACAACACGTAGCAACACAGGTTCGATCCCCGGGTCCGCGCTTAGAAACCTCTGGGTATTTGAGCGCGTTATAAATATGCAACTAAGACAAAAAAATATTACGCAACTAAAAAGAAACAATTCCTGTAACAGCGCCTCGATGCTGTGTGAGCACTTTAAAAATGCAAAATAAATAAAAATAAATAAACAATCTTACTAGGCCAGGTGACATTGAGAAGGGAGAAAGGGGAATAGTTAAGGGAAAGTGGAATAGTTAAGGGAAAGGGGATAGTGTAGTGCATAGGATAAACTGAAAAATGAAAGGCTAAATAAATAAAAAAGTGTAGCCAGCTGGTGGCAAGTGCAAGGGTTGCCAGGGGGGCAGTGCAGGTGTGCAACTGGCGGGGAGTGGACCTGGACCAGACCTCAGTGTTTAGCCAGATAACCAGTGCAGTTTCAGCAGGGGAGAGGAGGAGAAAAAGCAGAAGCAAAGAGGAAGGTCTTGAGGTGCTTCCAGAACCGGAGATGTTTCTCAAGTTTCAGAGAGGCAGGCAGGCTGTTCTAGAGGGAGGCCCCAGCCGAAGAAAGAGATCTGACCCTAACTCGTTGCTTGGAGAAGCACATATTGGTTCACAAAGGCATTCATCAGGAGATCAGGAGTCAAGTGGAAAAAGGGATAAGCCCATTCTTAACACAATTGAGGAAATATGTGATGGGAATTTTGGCAAGATTGTGAACGTCGGGAGAATGATCTGATTGAAAATCCAGAAGGAGTCAAAGGAGTTTTGGCAAGGATGAATTAGATTTGCACAATTAGTATAATGCACCAATTACTACTTGTCATATCTCTGTCTTTATAATAAAACAAGCGGCTTTGTTCCATACTACCTTAGATGCTTTCTCTATTTAAGATGGAGGCACACGTTCTTAAGATTTTGATTCAATTTGTTGCCAATGGGGTAGATGTTATCGGTACTAAATAAAACTTTGCAGGAAAGTAACACTTGTTCCTTATAGTTCAGCAATCCCTAAAGCACATCATGATGTTTGAATGCAGATGTCCTGGGAGCTGAGAAGTATGTTTTCTGGTTGATTTGTTGATAGGATTGAATGGATATCCTCAGAAACATTTTTGCAAAGGATTGATAGCTGGACATTAATTATTCTTCACTATAGAAGTACTGAAAGTGCAGCTTGAAGTCGAGCTTGTAAAAGTTTGGTGAATGTTTTTTTGTCTGCCTTTTTTAATCTTTCCTTTCTTCTTAATATGGATTGGAAATGTACAATGTGTTTTTCTTAACTTATTATCTTAACTTGTTTTCTGTATTGTTTTTATATAATAAAACGCAATGTGAAAAGCCAAATGTACGTCTGGATCACAATAAAGAAAATGGGTGTTTCAGATCCTGTTTTGAAGGAGTTTCAATCATTTCTTAGTATATTATCCCAGCAAGGTAATTTGCACCCACATCTGTCTTCCAATGCATGTGTCACTTTTGGTGTTCCTCAAGGCTCCCCATTGAAAACCCTGGTTTTAAATATACATGTGTGGCTACTGCTTTGCATAATTATTAAGTATGACTTGATGTTCCAGTCATATGATGGCAATACTTAAGTGTATATTAATGTTGTCGGATATTTTGTGAGAATTCCTAGTTTGCCAAAATCATGGGGCTAATAGATGCAATTCTTATACCAGGATAATTGGCCAAAACAAAAGCAGTTCTTGGTGCAGCACTATATGCACAATTTCTTCACCATGATTTTACTGGACTGCTAGATAACTACAGAGAGTAGATTTACCAGGTCACCTGCAAAATTATGTATTCATAACATTGCCAATCAGCTTGCAATATACTCACTCTGTCCTCTTGGTGAGAGTCTCAGGCTTTGATAGAGTGCTGAACACGCAACATTTTATATCATGGAAAAACACTTTCCCAATGATCAGCCACACATTTCTTTTTATAATAGTGCTCTTTGTCGTTTATCAGTATTTGATCAAAATATGGACAAGGCCCCAAATGCAGTTTAACACAGCACCATTGCAATAGCGCGAAAGAGAACATTAGCAGAATGCAAAGTTAATTTTCATTTCACATGTTGTCATTGTCTGCATTGCCAACCAGCTCAACAGATGCTAAAATATTCTGAAGCCCCTTTTTTTTAAAAAGCCTCCCACATGAAAACTTGGCAGGCGAACATGGAGTTATCTGTGGAACTTTGACCTTCTTTCAATGTTTCGTCGGCCAAAAACTATCCCACTATATTGTATTGCATAAAAACACAAGATGATGTTCTCATTTTGTACTTGGATTTTTACCAAAATCCTCGAAATAATCTGTGCTTGCATTGCCAGCAAAGGGATGGGTTCTGTGCCCTTGGCTGCTGGGCTCGGATTCCCCCTGACTCACTCCTTTCTCTGCTGCAGGAGGCCTCTGAGCAATGGGCAGTTTGTCGGTCTGTCTCAGAGCACCCACATCACATCCTCTCTCTGCAATATTTCTTCTCTCTCTCCTTCAGCAGCAAAAGCCCCTAGAATCTTGTCTCTGCCCCACACAGCAAGAGCTCCCCAACTTTTCTCTCCATTATCTCAGCAAGCAGCCCCAGCCAACCTCTTTTTCTTTCTCTCTGCACCTTTTTAAAATCCCTTTCTCTGGCAGCCCATTTCACATATTATTTTCTACATAAAGTATGTGATCTCTTCTCCTTTGGCAGTGATGTCATGCATCAATTATACACCTCCTCTGGCATAGCCAAGCCTTCTGGAAACTTCCAGAAGTCCCTATCCGTTTTCATCATCACTTTTCAACATAGTTTGGTCCAATGAGCGCCGAAATCCATATGTTACATTTTTATTCTGAATTTCAGCGCTAGTAGCTCACACAATGGGATGTTTAAACAAAATGATTTCTCCACATTCCATGTTCTCTAACAGTCACGTCTACACGAGAAATCCAGTTTTAATTTGAGCATATATTTCTAAACAGCACTGCAGAGTCTGTGTTTGCAGGCCACCTCTACACCCTAGTTTGCACCCTAGGTTTGCACCGATTATTTTTACTAATGATTTGCACCATCTGCTATGGACTCAGCTGTCCCATTCTAAACACTAATTTTGTGAATTGTTACAGGTTAGGAGTTATTAGGTTAAGTATGTCAGAGGTTAGGCATTAGTCCCTAGAACACCTGCAATGCAATGCCATGGCAGGGTAAATCCCAAGTTACCTCTCCATATGTGCACATCAGTACCTCACATAAGCACTAAAGCACACCTATGCTGCACACCATTAACTCCTTCTGTATATACTGCCGTATACGATAGAAGTCAGAGTTGTGTCAACATTTCAGCATGGTTGAAATGCAGAGAACTTCCTACATCCCGCCTTTGTTTCTGTTGAGACATGGCTTAGTTGACATTTCTCACCACCTGTATCTCTTACAGACTTAAACAAAATTGAAATTGTCTTGATGATGTAGACAGTTGGATGCTAGACAATAGGCTGAATATCAGTAAAATGGATGTCTTTTCCAAATGCAGTTAATAGAAGGGTAACAATCTTGTGTATCACCTTCACTTTTTTCTCTTCCAATAACATTTGTCAATAAGATAAAAAAATAAAACTAGGGCTTTGATGGCAATCAAATATAGACCATAATTAACAAATTGGGGAATTAAGCAAACAATATTTAATTGTTTTCCAACTGCTTAAACAAATTCTCCTGTATGTACCAGGGGCCCTCTGTTAAAAGGAATCCAATGGAAGAAAGAATATTTAAAAAAAAGAACGTACACCAAGCCAGAAGTAATGCAAATGTACTGGGCCCAAACAGCTGGGAAGCATGGTTCAGACAACTGTTAGGATGGAAATGAACCTTTACCACCCCCGTAGGTGCTTTAGAGTGAGGTGAGTCCCATAGATAGATGGGTGATGTACGAGTGGTGAGCGGTCCATGCTAAGAAACCCAGCAAAAACACAATATGAAGTAGCTCCATAGACTAAGTTTGCGCATATAAAAAGACACCATTTTGTAGTTATGGTAGACACATTCAGTTCTGCATGGCAGAGCGGTAAATATAGGCCCGGCGGGGAAGCCTGAACAGGCCCAAACCCCGAGGGCAAACAAACCTGTGCTGCTAATTCCCATAGAAACTTCCCTTTGTTCCTTAACTGTTGCAATAACTCATTATCCCAGAGAGGAATGTTCCCTGCAAGGCCATGAGACAGCACCAGGCACAGCGTGGCGCACATTCATCATAGCCAGGACAACAATAGACCTCCAACCCCCATGCAGCCCACCAGGAGTAATGGCACACACCACAGACCCTGTGTAAGACCCCTGAATTCCGCAATAGTAGGTGACTTCAGACAACCAACCAACCATAAACCTAGAGGTCGTAAAAGATCAAAACGAACACAACCATTTCACCCTACCTCAGAACGACACCCTTTGTAATACGAGGAACAGGGAGGAATACATTATAGTCCAAAACGAGGGTGGAATCCTTAGGTGTGAAGAGTGCGATATGAACTGAGCAAAGAATGTGTGGGTCCGCATGTTCGTGTTTCTCCCCCTGTGTCAGCCCCACGTTTCCTAGGTGCATGCCATAATAATGTAGTAGTATTATTCTACAATAGTAACTATGTGATAGCAACATGTCAAGAGCTTGACCTTCAGTCCCTGGAGACAAGAGCCCAGCTGACCCCACGTGGCAGAAGACAGGAGCCAATCGCAACCTGGCATCCCCTGTTGGAGCAGGCCCATGTATAGGGCCTCAACAAACAGCCATGTGGCATTTTAAGGTACAGTGACAATGCAGTGACTCCTCATAAGCTTCTGCTTGTACTAATTCGCCCAGAACATTCTCGAGCAGCAAAGTTCTTTGCTTGCTTGTTATCCTTGCAAGAAATCTGCTGGCCTTTTTTGCCTAGTGGGTTGTATTTTATTGTGGCATGAACATAGAGGGGTGTGCCTTAAATTGGTGACCCTGATGTGATACCAGCTCTCCCGTACCTGTGGAGGTATCCAGGCGTCCTCCCCGGAAGGGCTGCACCCACCTGCAGCAAGCACCCCCAAAAACATGTATTTACCAGTGGCCGTACAGGAGCCATCTTTGCAGAATCCTGTCTGCTCTTTGGAGTGGAGTGAGGCCCAAGGAGAGGTGCAGGCACCGTATTGTTGGAACCCTGTGAACGGAGAAGTGTGGGTAAACATGCGCACGTGAGTATAGCCTTAAAGGAAAAACAAGTAGGCGACAGATGTACGGCGAAGTGTGAACACACAGAGATTGAAATTGGGAGTGTGGCATGTCTGTGGCTTGTTTTGTTTTTTGACTTTATTCATTTTGTAAGGAGAATAATAAGGAAATTAAAATGGGAAGATAGGGAGCCTCCCCGAGTGAGGGGGTGTGGCAGCACAACCGCTGTTTAGTGAAGAAAAAAGAGGAAACACATAGGAACTTTGTATCAGTAGAGAGCGCAGGCATAGAAGTGAATGTTATTTTAGCTTTTTACTTTAGTTTGTATTTTTGTGTATTTAATTTTGTAGGGAGGAGGTCTGGGGGGGCATTGTATGGTTTGCGTGTGTGTGAATAGAGTATAGTTCGAGTAAGGAGCCCGAAAGAAGAAGCAGGGGGTGGGGGAAGGAAATGAGTATTTTTTAAATCTTTTGTGTTGACAAGAGGGGAAAAATTGAATTGTGTTTTTGACAATGTTTGTATAACTGTGTGGCGCATTAGCACAGGTGTAGACCTCCTAGCAAACAGATGTAAGACGCAACCATGGGGGGAGAATCACCCATAGAGTACATGTGTAAGGGCTTTCCATTGTACTTTGACATGATCAAGAATGATCACAACCAGTGGGTGACCAAGACTAGGGGAGGAGGGATGTCGCGCTCATGGCCAGAGCAGGGTTCCTTTAACAAGAGTGTGCTAGAACACATGTCAATTTTTCTGAAAGCAAAGTACAAAGGGAAACAGTTACAAAATAGAAGGGTAATATAGAACCTCTGGAAAATGTTCAATGACACAGAGGATCGGGGGGGAGGAGCGCAACAACAGTAAAGGCGCAGGCCCAAGCAAAGATGTGAAGGCATTGACGGGACATAAAGGAATATATCATTTAGCAGCCTGTCCCACAATGGGGAACACTAACCCAAGATATGTTTCAACCAGTTCCAATGCATCAACACCAGCGACAGCTCCACTACCCCATATGTCTCCCCTCCAAATGTCGCAGTGCACATAGATGTCAATTGACCTAGAAGTAGTACTAGCATTGACGTGCACAGAACTAGCCAGACTACAGGGAGTATGTGAAGTAACCAAAACAGTTCCCTCGACACACCAATGCAGTAGGGGGAGGATGAGTGGAATTCAGGAGACTTTTATCTTTAGGATAGACAACGTGCCCATAAGAACCATACACATAGAGAGTGACAATGACACAGATAGCCTGGGTTAAGAAATATAGATTCTCGGAGGGGGAGATCCAGATGAGTGGTGTACGTTCAATGAGGTTGATGACTATGTGGATGGGGAGTTAGCAAACTGAGAATGCAAATGCCCCTGATGCACAAGGGCAGAGGGATGCCGCCCTATGTCGCCCTATGTGCCATGGGCACAGATAGAAAAGAACAACCTTACAAAGGTGCTTCCAGGCCTTACGGCGGGCAGTGGAAAATGGATATACACTTTTGGAAAGCAAATGGTGGAGGTCGCCCTAGCAGAAGTATGACATGTTTACTGATAGCCTCTGTTGGTAATCAGGCTGCCGAAGTGTGGGTGAAGGCAGGGTATCTGGGAATAAACCTGAGCAACGATGCTTGTGATGGAGCATCCTTCAATAAGATTAGAGCAAAAGTGTGGGAGGTGCTGTGCCAAGATTTCCCAGACACACCACATTTACAGTCCATATGCAGTGTGCCATGGGTGATGATGAGGGTGCTGTGCAATTCATTCTTAAGGTCCAACGGATGTGGAGAGCAGAAACGGGTAAAGCCTGGGATCAGTCAATAACCTTTTTCTGTTTTATAGCAAAACCAGGCCTGCCTAAAGAAGTGCAAAAAGGCAGAAGACAAAATTGTAGCGGTCGAGGCGAAGGCATGGCCTGAGACTCAGGGCATAATTGTACACTATTGTATGAGGATAAAAGAGCGCGAGAAGGAAATGCTTCAGAGGCGACAGGCAGAGAGAGCAAAACTGGTGCAAAACAAATTAGCTAAAGTAGCTGTGGTGGCCTCAGGACTGACACCCATACACATAGAAGAGGCAGGGTCCACACCTAACTTTGCAAATGCCAGAATAGCAGCAGTGAGGACTGAAGGAGGACAAGGACAGTGGAGCGGAAACTAGCAATTCTATATGCTGATGTAGGTTCAGAGGATCAAGGAGAATGGGGGTTCGGAGGAATGGGACCCAGAGGAGAAGGAATTGGCCAATGCTTGAATTGTGGGAAGAAGGGGCATTTCTCAAGAGAGTGCTGGAGCAGGCAGGGAATGGGCTATAGTTATGGCCAGCAGAACTATGGCGCACCACCCCATTGAACATCCATGGGCTGACTCTCCGAATTACATCAATTCCATATCAGATACACTAAGCTTACACTCAGTTGCCCCTGCAGATCCCAAGCACTCCCTCTCCCCCGCTGCAACAACCCCAACAGATGATGCAACACCAACGCCTCACAACGTTCAGCAGGTGGGGAATGCGAACGCCTTTGGCAGCACACCCAATGGTAAAATGGCCCAGTTCAAAGGCACTACAGGAGTGTGTGGGGGGCCCTTTCTCATTCCCGGGGACAGGCACATATCCTGACTAGGCCAGCCCACAGAAAGCACATGCGTGTCCAGTCCTGTCAATGACCCTCAGCCCAGAAGAGGAACCCTTGGTGGGGCAGTGATAGGAAACAAACAATTCATCTTTATGGTAGATTCAGGCACTGAGAAATCATGTACCAGTGAAGGTGACTTTCCGCTATCTGGCAATCTCTTGAAATACAGGGATTCTCTGTGGCTATTTTAACAGTTCCATATACAAACAATTTAGATGTAAAGGTGCGCTCCCACACAGTATTCTAAGAGATCTCCTGTGAATTTGCTTGACAGGGATATGCTTAGCAAGTTGAACATGATGATCTAATTCACAGACAACAGCATTGTCTCCGCCAAACCAGGCATGTACTTAATGAGGGCGATTCTTGTAATACACACCATATCACGTGATATAGTGGTGCGAGGCCTTCCAGTTTACCCAGACATGTTCATCTATGGCATAAAATGTGCTCGTGCAAGCAGTGCTGCAAATTATCAAAGCCTGTTGGAGGGTGCCAACCTATTTCATTATCCGCCCTGTAGTGTCCCCATATATTTGCAGGCACCATACTGTCCCTAGATCTCCAGGGGTTGTTGGTATCTGCCAAATGAATTGTTGACCTTGGCACAGACACTCAGGGGTACTAACAAAAGCTACAAATGGTTTGGCCTAGAGCAAACCTTTTTTAAGAAATGCAGTAGAAATGTTAGGATAATTAGTGGGGTGCGGGGGAGAATATCAACCCTGACACTGGGTTGTATCTAACAATGTGAGAACAGCAGGTGTCCACAAACTTGTGGAACACACTCGTCCCCTGCACACCCTAACGTTGCAAAAACAACCAAATACTCTTTCAGTTTTGTAAAATAAAACTTTATGTACAGATGACCTAGTCATCTATAAGCCCATTTACCTGAAAAGGGTTTTTTGAAAAGAAAAGCAGTTCAACAAAACATTTACATAAGTTAGTAACGATATGGTTAAACTTCAAATAGATGAGACTTTTGTGATTCACAGTTCAAGTAGTGGCTATTAGTTCATAGTCTGAATCAACCGATCCATCAAACTTCAATTCATATATCTTAAGTAGACATGTGTACTGAGCATCAAATCATAGTCCAACTTTCACAGTGATATGTGTTATTCCAAATGTTTTAGAATCTTGGATGCTTATAAGTACAGTACTCTTAACATGTTTCGGGGCCAATGTATCTCCTTCTTCAGAAGATGTCTACCAGACTTTTTCTTTCCTCTGTTTTACGTGAACTAATAAATAAAATAAAGGATACCTTGGTATTAATAATCTTAATGTATAGTAGTTTGTAACTGTCATAACTGAATAATTCCTCATAAACAATCAACTGATTATGCATTTGTCTGTTCTCTGTTTAGGGACCTAAGTGCCATCTAGGTATGTACATTCATCTCAATCCTAAAAAATAATAATAAGAGAGACTATCGATAAGTCCTCATGATGAGCATTAGTGATGCTTATAATTCAGGCGACCTCGTCTGTGGTCTCAATTATTTAAATAGAAAAGAAGGTTCCTCTAATTACCTGAATTGCAGGTTAGTTATGGGCAATAATTTGTGATGAGTAATCTTGTAGGTGGCCATACCGGCACATTCAAGACCATGCGTGTATCTGTAGGCGGAAAAAAGATACCACTATTGCTATTCTTGTGGGGTGTATATTCCGTTACAAGTGAGTTGACAGTCACAGATTAAACAAAGTAATGCCAGTGGTGAAAGTATTATTGGCAGCTCTTACCATTTTTGTGCGGCGTGACTCTCAAAGATATTGTCAACCATCTCAGGGGTGCCAGTGGTGCACTGTATTGCGTATTGATCCCACCGAACCCCTCAAAGAATTGACAGATGCTGAACTGTTTTAGGACAATGATGATGATGGGGAAATAATACTTGAGATTTACATCCCCTGCGATATGAGATTTACATCCCCTGCAGTATAAAACAGTACAGAGCCCCCTAGTGGCTGTTGTTGCACAGTCTCCCTTCATCAAGGGTGACTTAGTGCATGTACCAACTCCATAATGGACAACCAAACCACACAATGTAGGGCTAATAAAAGAAGTGACCCCAGTGCAGATCACACAAAAAAATTAAGCAGTACTACCATGAGTAAAATAATACCCACTATCAAGGGAAGCAGAAGAAGGGGTACAAGACAGAATACAGGCCTTACTGCACCAGGGAATAACAGTGCCCTCTGCCCCACCATGCAACACAGCCATATACCCTGTCAAAAATGCAACAGGGGCAATTGGAGAGTGATCCAGGACCTCCGCCCACTTAACGACATAGTGCAAAAAGATTTCCCTCTAGTTCCGAACACTGCCTCCATCTTGTGCAGCATCCCCAATGAAGCAACACACTTCCCAGGGGTATTGCGAGAGCCTGAGTATTTTTAACAGGATATGTCACGAAGACTTAAGTAACATCCATGTGCCCATGATGGTTATCCAGCACTTGGACAAATTATTAGTATGCAGTGACAGTAAGTAGAACTGACATAGAGATTCCATCACCCTGCGGCAACTGTTAGCCCACAAGGACTATAAGGTTGACAAGGCCAAGCTCCAATACGGCCAGCTTGAGGTACAATACTTGGGACAGCTCATTTCAACAGACGGCAAATTAATCATACCAGACAGAGCAGCGACTGTGTGCACCACACCCAAGCCAGTTACAGTAAAAGACATGCAGAAATTCCTGGGGTTATGCAACTACTACAGGGCCTGGTTTCTGGACTATGCAGCATGCACTAGACCACTCCTACTGGGCCTCGAGGAAGCACAAAAGGGCAACCATAAGCTATAATGGACAGCAGATATGGTACAAAACTTCAATGACTTAAAATAAGTAATTTCTACTACCCCAGTTCTCGCCACTTTAGACTATACACAGGAATTGTACACATTTTCCCATTCAAATGGCACACTTATGAATGCAGTGCATTGCTGACACAGAGGAGGACAATGGGCCATAAACCACTGGCCTACTACAGCAACACACTAGATTCAGTAATGCAGTTTGCATGTGAACAAGCTCTCACTGCAGTTACATTTGCTAACGAGAAAAGTTCCACAATTGTGTTGGGGTGCTCAGTGGGTCAATTATATCATTAATCATTAATCAGGGAGGGTTAGCTTGCAGTCCTATTCAAACATTTCATAACAATACATATGCACTTCCCCATGGGTACACCACCACTATTGTACATTGAGCACTCAGTATTCGCAATCTTAGAAAGATCAAAGTCTACCCTGACTACCCAGAGAGCATCGGCATACGAGATAAACATCTCAAGCCCGAATATCCATGTAGTGCGATGCAGAACAGTCAATCCTGCCAAGTTCCTAACAGAAGCGTGCACAGACAAAGACTCAGAACAACACGATTGCACCACGTATGAGGGTGAAATGGATGACATCCCCAAAGCAAAAGACAGTCTACTAGAGGAGTGATGTGCTGTTTGTTGATGGGACAGCCACAATTAACCAGACACAGGACAGAGACATAGTGGGGCAGCTGTGGTTTGCTTAGAAGCAGGGGAATATGAAACATAAGTAATGAGAATGATACCTATGCACTACACAGCACAAGCATCAGAGCTCATAGCACTCATAGAAGACAATCTACTCAGCATACGTCACCACAATGGTGCATGCTGTTCTTTCGCGCTGAAAAAGAAGGGGCTTCCGACGGGCAGACGGTTCACCTATGCAACATGCAGCACTACTAAATGCCCTGATTTGTGCCCTGACAGAGTCATCTGCAGTGGCAGTTGTCAAATTTGCCACCCATACCAATAATACAGACAAACTTTCTTTGAGAAATGCAGCCGCGGATACAGAAACTAAAGCAGCAGTGTATCTCTCAGTGCCCACATCTGCTGAGTATGTTGTCACTACCCCTTCAGCATGACCACAAAAGGACCCATAGACAACAATGCTCACAGTCCAAATAATATAGCTCCAAGGTAGAGCACGACAGGAAGAGAAGGACATTTGGCTCAAGCAAGGGTGCATACAATCACCCACTGATCTCTTATGGAGGCAACAGTTCACCGGCAGAGCAGTAATGCCCATTGAACTATTACACACAGCATTTGAGCAATTACACTACACTTCCCATAGTTCTTATGAGGGTCTTCTCAGATCTTGCATGCGCAGCACCCACCACCATAAACTATGGTGTCCCGCAAGCATCTTGCACCGCACCTTCTCTATACAATATTTTTACCTTACCTCTCTTGAATGACTTGATTGCGGCATAGCGTACACAAACTATGCCGACGACACCCACGTCCTACTCCTTCTCACCGCTCCTATGAACAGGACACAGCTGCCCTAGTCAACATATATGCAGCCATTCAGACTTGGATGGCAGAGAATGGTCTATGTTTCAATGAAGATAAAACAGAGATCCTCTTGGTAGGCACCAAAGACACGCTCAACAAAGTCGACCCTCAATACAGGCCTTTCAGCATTGACAATAAGCCTATCACTGTATCACCAGTCAAAAACCTGAGGGTTTTCATTGACTCCCCTTTGTCCATGATGCACCAAGGCAGTGTCATTGTGTCCTCTGCAGCACTCACCACTAAAATCAACGTGGTCAAACCCTACGGGAACACCTCTAACAGGCGAGAAGAGAAGTGCACTGGCTGACAGTCAAAGAGCACATTCTATTCAAAACCATGCCCATCACACACAAGTGCCTCTCCCACACTGCCTTCCTACTTATATGAAAAGATTACTGCTATCACATCTGCCAGACCTATTAGAGTGCACCACTCCAACCAGATCTATGTCCACACCTTCAAAAGAGTTAAAGTGGGAGGCTCCAGCTGCCAACATCTAGCACCCAAAAACTGTAATGCCTTGCCCACAGCACTCATAAATGAAGAATCACACAGTCTTACATAAAGCGCTTAAAACTAAACTCTTCAATTCATTCATGTGTGATAGACCTTCTGGCACGCCTCTGTAATGGTTACCAGCTCATCTCTGCCTGTGTGGCTGATTTGGCTCCTCTGTAACCACAGACCCATCATGCCCTACACAATCTACTGTCATTGAAAATCTAATGTCTTGTCACCATTCCTCATTTATTCACCCATTTCTCAGTCTTCCCCACTTCATAAGACACCACAGTCTTGTTCCACTGTAACCAAGGAACACATTGCCAACCCCACCATGTAATTTGTAATTTGCTTGTATCCTGTAGTCATTATTGTCTTCATTGTCATTACGCTGTACCCCTCTCACAACTAAGTAAACCCACTGTAACAGAGGGCTGTTTTGTGTGCTTTATAAATGTAAATAAATAAATAAATAGTTTGAAACAACATATTGCGGATCAAACCTCCAGTAACACCTTGCAAAGTGTTCAGTGCTGGAATAATGCTCTGCACGTTACGAGATACACTACCCCTCCAGCAGGACCATTCTGAAAGCTCCATTTTGATTATGCGGATATGGGGGAGAGATGTAATGGAGCGTGATATCTCATTGTTGTGGTGTGCCCCTTCTCCTGACGGGTTGAGGCTGGCCATGCACACACCGATTTCCTCTATCAGGAAGGCATCAGATACCCATAGAGCTGCAGCAGTTCTGTACGAGGAGTTCAAAGAATGCTTAACAAATTGAATATGTGCAATCAAATGCATTTATGTATTTATTTATGTTGTATTTATTTATTGTTTGCTTGTTATGTGCTTATACAATACACATATACTGTTTCAAAGCACCCACAGGGCAGGGGCGGAGGGAGGGTACATTACAACACTCTATTAAGAGCTGAGGGAAAGAGGAAGAGAGATAAACCTACTATGCCTTGTGAGTATTCAGAACGTACAAGTGCAGAAAGGAGGAGGCAGGTCGAGCTTGTGGTAGAGCCATGGAGGACGTGCTAGGAATGTTGAGTGCTACACGGCCAGAGCCGCAGGAGGTGTAAGTGCGAGTCTCCAGAGCGGAGGGTGTGCAGATGCAAAGTGCTGTGGATAGACAGGAGCTGGGAGTAATCGGTGAAGGAGGTCAAGGCCCCGAAGATGCATAAGGGCCAAGGACACAAATTCAGCAAATGTGGGACTAGCATAGGAGACAAGGTGGGAAGGAGGAGGAAAAAAGGAAAGTCTTAAAGAGCTTCCAGAATTTGAGAAGGTCCTGTTCAAGGCATTGCGGGGGGGGGGGGAGGCTAGTCCAGAGGAGGAGGGATCCTTCAGAAGAAAGTGAGAGCCTGCCCCCTTTTTAGCAAAGTGCTTTACACTCAGAACTGGTGAAAGAGGAGCAAGGAGGTATAGTAGAAGAGTATTTTGTGAGATAGAGTTGAAGATAGTGTGGTAAATACAAAGAAATCTATGTACTATCAGGTACTCTTTCAGCTGTTGAATTTCACTCAAAGGCTTTACTGACTGATTTGTTGTAATAGCTGGGCCAAGTCTTAACCATGCTACATTAATGCTACGTCCATCCTAAGATTTATGTCAGCTGATAAGTCTGCCCATACTTCAGCTGTATTGCTCTTTTCAGCTTTTGTCATGTATGATGTAACATTGCAAGCAACAGCTGTTGTATTATCTCCAATGTACTGTACGCCAGTATTTGCATTCCAAAGTTGGTGATGGAAGAATCATGATACGCTTACATGGTGCATGGCACACAAGTCTGCTGGTGTCATGTGTACTATATTTTTTGGATTTTCTTCAAAAATCCATCCCAGCACAACTTGAAGTTACAATCCAAGTTGCAGGGCCCACGTTTGTAAACATTCATCTAATATTGGTACCTTCTAAAATTACTTTTGCAGAAACATTTTGAAATGTAGTTCCTGCCTGAAGTGTTTGAGCAACAGAATAGCATAGTGTTTAAAATTCACTTCCAAAGAGTACATAAAAAATATATTCAATATTGCTGCGGAATCTGAAATGTTCAGAATCCATTCATGTAAAACAGTATTCTGAAGAAGAAATCGGAACTTTCCAAACATCCAATCTGCCTCATTTTCCAGTGGGAAAAAGCATAGCGAATCAACAAGCGTCTAAGTTTTTTTTTCCCCTCAAATGCAGATTAGTGGACCTTTTGTTGGTTTCATCTAGTTTAACTCTACACTCTATTCCCTTCTGCAACAGTTAGACATTTGAACCACCCTTCACTGTGCTTGCTTGTTGATTCAACATCAAGTATAGACAAGTCTGGAACAGTTAGACTGTCTTTGTACAAATCATTGTGCTTCATTAGAAACTGTAAAGCTTCTTGCACCTTTCTGACATCTATAACCTGTTGCCAAATGTATTTTCACCTTGTGGTAACACCATTTACTAAAACAAAGAATCATCAATCTCACGTTTCACTTCTAGAGTGTTAATGTTTTCTTGTAAATTGAACAGCAAATACATAACTTTGCCTCTCACACTTTGCACAAACACATTTTGAAGCATTGTTTACATCTTTGTTTGTAATCTAAAAATAACCTGGAAAGGATGAACAGTTTGCAAGGCAATCTCTTTAAACATGTTCAATGTTTGTTGCACAACAGGGCTATAAGGCACTATCATGTGATTCAAGACACTTCTAAGAGGAATGCATTTTCTTTGATAAGATCTGACAGTGTCTACAACAATATAGTGCCTCACTTGTGTCAAGTCTCTGTTATTCAAACAGATACAGGTAAAGGTCTGTCCAAATATAGAAAGTGTGTCAATAGGACACACAAACAATATCCAGTAACATCATTACGATATCCAGTCTTTCACTTGAAGACACCTCAAACATTCCAGTGCCTTTTTTGAACTGTTCTAAAATCAGATCCTTCAAAAGCATAGGATCATCATTCCCAGGTCCTACTATTGTTTGATATACATATACATAATCTTTTAAATTAGTCATTGTTACCATTTGAAGCATAGAAAGTAAATGTTCTACAGTTCAAGTAGGCAGTGTTTTTTAACACTGACTGTGAA
The DNA here is from genome assembly GCF_040938575.1 of Ambystoma mexicanum. Taxonomy (NCBI): domain Eukaryota; kingdom Metazoa; phylum Chordata; class Amphibia; order Caudata; family Ambystomatidae; genus Ambystoma; species Ambystoma mexicanum. The sequence goes on along the minus strand of NC_090930.1, from coordinate 354,811,930 downwards.
AAACATGTTTTTTGCCCTGTTATAGGTTACCAAGAAGATATGGCATTGTTGTATGATATGCAGCCAGCAGCCGTATATGCGTTTGTCAAGAACAGCTAGAGAATTACACATTAGTCCTGTTTTTACATGGACATCACAGTCATGAATTTTCTGCAACATTTCGATTTATCTGTGTACATTATTATTTTTGGGGAACATGTGCAAGGATTTCTTTAGAACTTTGCAAGACATCCTGTCAATATTGCACCAATAGTGACATGTCCGTACCCAAGAGTGTTTTCTAACTTTTATTGCACATAATGTTACTACTCTATTGCTTATTGTCTTTCGAATTTCTTAATTTCCAGAAATTACATTATTTTTTACTTTGTAGGCACATCCACTCTCTTCATAGCAACAGTAACATTGCATTGTTGAATGTAACGCTCTTCATTAAAAAATCTTTGTGTATGAGAAGTGTGTTTCTACTCTCCGCCAAACACATCCCGAAAGTTGGCTCATGGAAATGCACAAACGGTTGATACTTTTTGGTAGAATGGCATTGTGACTTTAATTAATGGCATTGTGAATTTAATTAATTTGTTTAGTTTATTCAACACTAAGAACACATTTATTTTCAGATGGAAAGCTTCTGTGATGATTCCTTTTACTTTTTTCTTTTGCAGAAAATGCTTCACCACATTGCGGGATTCTAATTTCCAACTTGTCAAAAGATTTGTGAAGACTCAAGAGTGGATATTCATATTGCTCCTTGTAACTATTGGTATAAATGTTCCTATTAGTCACTTGGAATGTGATTGGTTCACTACACTTCATTATTTCACATGTCTCCTATCTCAATTTGGACTCTCTGAAATAGCTGATCTGTAATAGGCAACTGTACATTGCCATCAGAGCACGTTTGTACAGAACCTGAAACATCATTACCAACATTTTCAAATGTAAATGTTTTACTTCCCTGAAAGCAATCATGCATGTAACTTCTGAGTTTTTATAGGCATACTTCACCAACGCTGTAGAGCAAGAAACAAAATGAGTTAATTAATTTCAATGCAAAAACTCTAATAATAAAAAATACAATAAAACACTTTGTGTTATGATGGCACCTTATTAGGTAGGAGTTATGTTTCAAAAGCAGGCCCTACATTGAGATCTATGCTACAGAAAGCCTGATTGCCCTAGAGCCACTCAAAATCTGTAAATACCTTACACAGCAGTACTGTTCACCATTTTATATGTGTTCCTTTAATTGGGGAGAGACAAGTCTATTTTTTAGAAACCACCTTTGAGAGATTTTAAGTTGCAGCTCAGCCCTGGTATATAGTGTGAAAACAATATACGGATATGATGCTCTACTGGACAACACTCACTCGTGTTCAGTGTTTTAGCATCTCTGCCAAGGTGAAACAATGAAACCTTAGATATTCATAACAGTGCCGCTGCATCCAACTTCCCCATTCCAGAAGGTGAATGGGGAAGAATTAAGACATAGGGCTCAATGTGAATGGGGAAGAATTTTTCTCGGCGCCCAGGAATGGGCAAATACTGTGTCTGGCAGGGCCGTAATGACCCGGTAATTGCCCATTTCTGGGTGCCAGAAAAAATAAACTGCCGGCGGCAGCCGTGCCTCTATTACAGGCACAGCTACCGCCAGCCTTGTAATGTGGCTCATTGTGTTAGGGGCAACGAAAGCCTTCTCAGAAAAAATCAAATTGGTACCGCTCTGTGAGAATTGATCGATTTTGACCGCACCTTGTACACTCAGCATTTCTACAACATACTCCACAATGTACATCCTGCTTTTCCAAACTAAAATCACTTTTCCTCCTAATCAAAAACTACTAGCAACTGTTTTCAATGTGTGTGGCAAATGGTACCACACACTTTTTTCATATTCAAAAGTGCCAGTATATTTTCAGAATTGTCATTAAGTTAGAACAAAAGTATTTGGCAAGCCCCATTCACAGCATATAATCAATTAAAAGTTTAGCAAAACAAATATAAAGAATGTATACATGTATCAATGTGCTGTCACAGATAACCATAACATAACATGGATTGCTGATCAATTACTTTTCTTAATGTTGACCTGAAAACCTGCCATTAAAAATCAAACTTAATATTTTTACTAACTCAAAAGATGAATTTACTATAACTTATACAAACCATACTGCATCAAATATATAAGTATTACTGTTACTCACATTTAACTTATCAAAAAGGTGCACACATCTTCACATCAACATAAGACTGAACATCTGCACAGTGTGAGTTCTGCAATCACAATGGAAAATGTCTACAAAATGGTGCATATGATACAGTTAAAAAATCAATGGCACAGATACAGGACTGTAGTAAGCAAAGTACTAACATGGCTGACACATTTTCACTGGATCCTTCCACAGGAAAGTACACAATCCCAACAGTAACACCAACACCAATCAATTGCAAACACCAACACACACACACATCATGCATACCCCACTCCTACTATTATTAAGAATTCAAACTAAGAATCATTTTCCTAGAAACTGAGAAGGAGAACATATGTCATGACTGGCTGTAAAACTGTGTGACTGAGTAGAGGCAGTTGGCTCTTTTGGATACTGATGTGTCACGAGAAATTGCACATTAGCATGCACCTAGGTTTGACTGATTTTAGAGTAAAATGGTCAGCATTGAGAGTACTGCAATGGTCCCAGATGTTTCCATAATTGTTGAGTCTGTGAGGCACAGGGTACCCAGATATACTACTCATTCATTGTGGTGGCAATGATTTAGGTAATCAATTGTTTATATATTTGGTGTAAAGCCTTAAATATTACATCAAAATAAATCAACAATTTTATATTTAAGACAAAATACAACTAATGTACAATATAATTATAGATAAAAAATTCTTTACCATCACTATACAAAGGTTTAAGATCCTAAAATATAGATAACAGCTTTAAAACTACAAACACTTAAACATGGGTCAATTATATCATTAATCAGGGAGGGTTAGCTTGCAGTCCTAGTCAAACATTTCATAACAATACATATGCACTTCCCCATGGGTACACCACCACTATTGCTTTAATCCCAGTAGTGAAACACAATGTATGTATATAGCTACTTTAGCAACAACAACAGAATCCTGTGTATCAGTGAGACAGGCCATACCTTGCAAAATATATATGACTACTGCTGCTCTGAGAATGGGTTTCAAATATAACGCTATCGATGCTCTGAGGCTTGTACAAAAAACAAAAAAAAACAGGAAATGATACATAGTTTCCAGATTAAGTGAGCATAACGGGCACATACCTGAGCCCATCCTCACTGTATGATTTCATAAAGCTTGCCAGTCTACGAAAATCTGTATATAGAGCATATGCATAGGGAGGACCCAGGTAATCTAAATAATCTTCAAAGAAAAATTCTGGTTTGTGATCTAAATAGCTCGGACCCCATTTCAATTGTTCACATTGGGCTGTCATTTTCCTTCTGCTGTAAACATTAATTATTTCCCTAACACTTCGGATAGAGGCTTTATCAATGCTTGTCGTTCTCTTCCATACATCCTGTTCATTCACATCTATCAAGGTTTTTCTCACATGCTTGACCCAGGTCATACTCTTGCCCTCATCCAAAAAGTAACTTTGTACAAAAACTGCACTTAAAATCTCTCAGAATAGAACTTTTCAGGACTACCTAACACACACATATATACATATGAATGAAAACATTTGAAACATATTTTTATAACTACAGCTATGCATCAGGCTCTCAGGACTAGTAGACATTCTTTGTAGCCATAGGTACTTTCATTAGTGCCATTCTCGCGGCTACAGCAATCTGCCAAAGTAGGTGATGTGCGATTGGTTGAACCGCATGCGTGTTTAATAGCAGCAATGACAGGAGGTCATATCCACAGCTATCACCAATTAAAGCACCGTACACTTAGTCATGGCTACAACATACCCAGCTGTGTTGTAGCCATGGATACCCACTATTTTTACATACTCTAAAACAAGTATATATAGAGGTATAACAGTTCAACCAATGTAAGGCTAGAAGTGGAAAGGTGGTATGTGGTATGTGAAACTTTGGACTTTAAGTTCCAGGAAATAGATACATAATTTCTGGAAAATATGCTGCTAGTTGCGTCTAGATCGACCCACGTATATATCTGTGGCTACCAAAACCCCCAGAAAAATGCACTACAGCAACACAAATTGCATAAAATAAATCACATAAGATGTAGTGATCTATTGTTGCAGACTGTGTTTTATTTCATCTCTTTTTATAACTTAGAGGGTGACCCTTAAAGTGCTGTTTTGGGTGCGAAGGACGGAGGAGGGTGGAACTGGGAAGGGAAGAACATTAATGTTCAAACATATAACAAAGGGATTAAAAAAGGGAACACATATTTGTTTGGTATTTGTTCTTTGATCTTTTTTCTTACTATATTTAAAAAAAAAGAGGAACAAAATGGCTACGTAAAACAAAAGATGCCTAGTGGTGTCAGTTAACCTGGTGTTCAGAAATGGCCCTTACCCAACCAGCTAGGGCATCATCCTCCACCATGATCCATTTGTGACAGATTCAGCACATAAGGGGTGGGGGTAGTCAGGGTTAGGTAAGGTGGTGAGGATAAAGAGGGTGGTTGAATGGTGGGTGGTTGGAGTAGAGAGGGGTGGGGGTAGGTTTGGTGGATGTAGAGAAGGTGGAATACAGTAGTTGTGCAGAGCTAGAGACACTAGATATGGCCACAGTAATATGTGCACAGTGATTGTGTAATGCATATGAACATCGTAAATAAACTATTGTGATTATTGGGCTTACACTTTGCAGAAGCATCATAGTCGGTATGAACAGTTGGTTAGATATCATGAGAAGGGTATAATTATTATTTATTTATTTGGTTTGATTCATGCAAGAACCTTTACAAAACACAATAACATAGATTTAAATGTAAACACTCTAAAAACACACTAGAGTTTATAATTCATAAAACAGTGTAGTCTAAAGCAATGTTAAAACAGTGTTATTTAAAACATAAAAAATGAATCATAACGTGTAACAACCATAGGGCAACATGTAAAGATTATAAAGACATATCGTACAACTTCCTAGATCATGCCAAGAATTTCAGTAATACTCATGTGTTAAATGACACTTTACTTATTCCACGTACTAAGAATTTATATGGGTTCAACTTGGCACACACCACTCCCCAGATTTGGAACAATGCTGTGTGAACCCTCTACAAGTCTTTGTTTAGGCAAAAACTCCAGAAATCATTAGTATTAAAGGCATCATAACTTCCCAAAAACTTACCTAAGATTGTCATGTAGGTATATACCATCTGCGGACATAGTGTAAGTACATGTCTTGGGGATTCAATGTTACCCCCATTGTACAAATCCCGCATAATCTCTATTCCGGCAGGATCTCAGAAAAGCACCCTGAAATGCTAACACTGGGATTTGTTTGGTCCGAAGTCGCAATATAAAGCTTCAAACAGACAGACTCGGGCACTTCAGCAGATAAGGCTGTGTCCTAAGGTACTTATATACTATATTAATTGTATATTTGTAGTTATGCAGTGATTGGAGATGTGTATAATTATTTATCCAATCTCACTGTTGTATCTCATTCCTATACATTTCCTTCAGTTATTCAAATGTTGTGCCATGGGTAAAGACTGGGTACCAGTCAATACGCAGACGCTATCCTTGTTCAGACTGGTAAAGGCATCTCCTTAGGCCTGGGCGGTGGTTGGAGTTTCACACATCAAACCCCTTAGCTTTAGCAACGGGCATGTAGAAGTGAATCTCATCTTGATGTATAGGGCACCTCTGCATATCTGGCCAATGCTTTGTAGGGGCACCAGGCCTGGTTCTAAGTGGAGATAGGCCATAGGTGTTGAGGGAGACAGGCTCAGGAGTGTTCTCCAGTAAAAGCCCTCACCCACGTTCAGCCATGTCAAATCAGCCAGGGCTAAAGCTTCAAGCCCATACAGTATGGCGGGTGTGAATTTCGGCTAATAGAGTTTGATTATTCCTTCAACAGAGTACCCGGCAGTCTGTTTAGCAAATATGTTTATGGCAAAAGTGAGTTGACATGCTTTAACTTTCTTCCAATCTGTGATGGCCCTATAGTCACTGTGAGCCTGGAGCTCTATTTACAAATAGGAATTGCTAGTGAAACAATCAATACTTTGAAAATCCACTGCGATCTGAACCCTATTTATCCCACGTCCTGCCACCACCATAATTTTTGTCTTATAGTGCGATCAAGCAAGATAAGGTCATCAGCATACAATAGGTTAGCAACCCATCCAGAGCCCATTTTAATAGGTCAACCCGCTACTGTCAAAAGATGGGCAGGGAGATAGGCCAAATAGAGATTAAATAGCAGGGGGGGCAGCACACATCCTTGTCTGACCCCCCTGTTAATCTCGATTGACACCAACAAATATCCTTGGCTATCCAGTCATATCTGTGCACTGCGACAAGAATGCACATGTATAGTGATGACCAATAGCTATTCTGGGCATCAATATGCACGTAGCTTCTGCCATAAATGCGTGCGATTAACAGTATCGAATGTGACACTGAAGTCCACGTATATCAGATACAGGATGGGATTGCCTTTTGTTGCAGCCTCACATAACAGTGAGTCCATTAATCTGATATTGTGCGTAGTTGCCCTGCCTGGGCGAAAGCCTGTTTGTGTAGAGTGTAATATTTTGTTGTCTTCTGCCCAGTTCTGCAAGGCTTGCAGAACAGGATAGAAAACCACTTGCCAGGGACGTCCGATAGAGACAGAAATCTATAGTTCTCTTTACATTTTCTGTCCCCTTTTTTATAAATTGGCAGCAGTATAGCCTGCAAAGTTGAAGGGACCTTTCTTTCTATGCAAACTTTAGCAAACAGCATTTTTAGCACTGTGGCCCATGCCCAGGGGTCGACTTTCAATACTGCGTTTGACAAGCAATTTGGGACCGGTGCCAGGGATCCTTTCAGGCCCAATATTGCTGTGTGGATCTCTGTTATACTGGGAAACAGAGACCATTGCATATTCTGCTTCACGTTTGTAGGATTCCCATCAGTGGTGATGTATGTGGCCTGTATAAATTTGATCCACTTGCACTCAAGTATGGGTTTAACCATGTTTTGTCTTGTGTCTCCCTTGGACTTGGTCATTATTTGCCAAATTGTTCTTGCCTTACCAGTGCATAATGCCATAAACATCTGCTGCCACTGAACATTCAAGGCAGAATACCTTCTTCTCCTAAGCCAATTCTTATAGTCAAACTTGATTCTTCTAACTCTGGCCTTGAATACCCAGGTTGAGCAATCCACTCCTCGGCCTGTTTCAACCGCCTGTGCATAAGATGCTCAGCATCTCGTATTTCAATATCAAAACAATTGGTATGCCTTGCTTCATTGATAGCTAGATGGTGTTATTTTGCCCAACCTGTTTGGTGGGCAAGATGTTTAAGTTATATCCCCATATCATGAACTTTGTAGGCCTCCACCCTGTCCAGCCCGTGGCTAAGTACTTTATTCACTGATTGTGTGAACTTATTCAAATTATTCAATATCCAGCAAATCCTACTGCCTCCACATCAAGTCCCCACACACCATACTGATCGCCCAAAATGGGCTGAACGTTTAATGTCAGGATCAGCATGTGATGGTCACTAAAGTCAGTGTTGCGGGACTCAAGTGCACAATTCTTGGAAACTGTTGTTACTACCGAAGAAGTAGTGCAATGTAGAGGATGTCTTCCTCATGTTCCAGGTACTTTGCCGAGGGCAGTCCCCGGGTGTGCGCTCATTGTACATCAATAGGTCCCACTCCCTGAGAAAGTTGACCCATGCCTTCCCTTTGATGTTCCTGTTGTGCTTTCCCATGGTGCTAGCTGGTTTTAAAATTTTGAACAGAGAACACTCATCATGATCACAACATCCTGAATTAAGGTCCCCACCCAACAATATAAATTTGTGCTTGCTATCTGCCACCCAGGTAAAACATATGAAGTCAATGTTCTCTTGGTTCTCAGCCAGTGACCACATCTGAGGGGATACATAGATATTAATTATTAGAAAAACTAGAGGATTAATAAGCCCTTTTATCATGGACTCTACAGCGAGTACATTGTCGGTACTCAAAATTTGTTTCACATTTAGCAGGGGCTTAATCCCCACAATTAGGCCACCAAAAGGAGGCCCCTGCAAACCCTTAGTGGCCAGATGCTGAAATACGGTAATACCTTTGAACTGGATCTTTGCGGGGAGCCATGTCTCCTGTAGAAACATCACATCAAACTCATCAAAGAGTGGTAGGGACCCTTTGGGTCTAAAAATGAGTGTATCCCCTGGTGTTCCAGCTTGCAATTTTTATCCATCATTTGACATTGACCATTTATTGCATTAGGAATTTCCTAAACCATTCCCACCCCTGAGCTTCTTCAGTAGCTGACTCTTTAGTTGACACTTTCACCTTTGAAGTGATAGGAGACAAACCTATGAAGGGTGGCCTAATATATAGCCTGCATTCTGTATGGACAGCTGATGTTTACGAATAAGTGTAGGTACTTTGCATGTAGAACAGTGCATGCGTACTAAGTACCCTCCATTGAGGTTAACAGATTCAACAAAACTAAATTGTGATGATGAAAGGACTCTCAGAGCTGGTATATTTTTATAAACATTGAGCAAATCAGATCTGTTCTTTCTCAGTGAATGTAAGGGGGCCGTGGCCGATCGTAAAGGTCTTTAGGTCTCTTTCAGTTGGTGGCAAGGCTTCCGGTGGGGCTAGTTAAGGGGGGAGAACCTACACCGAGTGTGGTGCAGTGGTTGGGCAAGTCTCCTCAAGGATGACATTGTCAGAAGCCACTCTATCCATACCTGGCACTGTTCACAGGGCGTTACGTCGGCACAGTCCCATAACAGCCAACTGATCAATGTATCGGTCAACCTCTGTCACGCTGTGCACCTGAGCACTGGACAGCCATAGTCCTTCTTAGGATACACTGCATCAAGAACAATTGAGGTAGAGTTCAGGGGGTCGGAGTTCTGCTGTTTAAATAAAGAGGGTAATTTGCGACTTGTGGCTTGTTTACACATGTGTGCCCTTTTGGCCATACTTCGTTCTCTCCTTGATTTATACATTGTTAGATAAGAGGTATAGTCTTCTTGTTGGTTTGTGGCCATGGTCACAGCTGTTACCTTCTGAGTGAGCGTGTTATCATTGCAGGATCCATTTGAACAATACCTTCCGCCCCTGCAGCTGATCCCAATGTGGTGCTATGAAAAAGATTGGGCGAGACCGACAACTGTTGCGCCATAGTCTCTAAAGCCTGCATACTGGCGGAAATACCTGCAGAGGAGACTTCAGGGATGTCAGATATGACTCAAAGCTATTCATATGAACAGGGGAAATGGATTGAGTGGGGTGCACATCCACATTTATAACCTAATTTATTTCAGGCCTGATATTTTTGTTTTATTATGAACATCAGTAGCTGGAGCTACTGCAACAAACGCTGCGGCAGCTCCTTTTCGCAGAGAGGCTGTTCAGTGTCAGCTTACAGATCCAGATCTCACTACAGGGTAGTTCAGCCTCCAACCTCTGACCCACTCGTCCACCCGAACACTGAATAAACTCTGCCACCGCAGTTCACGCACCGCGCTTCGTTCCAGGTATTGCTGGTTAAACAGCCAGTCGACCAAAAGTGAAACTTGTGGCCTGTAACTTGCAGCATGTCTCTCCTCAGCAATCTCCAAACACACTCTGCCCCTGCAGTTTTCTAAGGGTATAATTTGCACTTTTCAACTGTAAAAAAAGAAAATATAATTAGTTAGCGAAAATACTTGATGAAATACTTGATGTAATACAATCAGTTACAGTTGTAAACATATATACAATTTGTGACTCTCATAACTACACAATGGTGCCTGTGATACTTTCCAAAATCAATGGCACACTACTAAATCGGCCGACGCATATTCACTGCAAACAATCACAGGCAAGTACACAATTGCAACAGTAACACCAACCAATTTCAAACTACAAGCCACATAAACACTTTTTTAAAATTATGTTATATAACCGCGGCTATTCCATCTGCGGCTATAAACACATACGTTTCAATGAAACAAGGGTACAGTTGTGGGCATGGAATCAGAAATAAATGTAAAATTGTGTGGTCTAACATCCACAAAATAATATGATAATTGCACAGAAATATATGGCTTATACCAGTGGCTATTCTACATAGCCGTGTTTACAATAACAACCAATCAACTGTTGTGCTATGTATAACGTAGCTATGTACACCTGACACGATGCTAAATAACCACGCATATGCGGACAGCCAACAAAACTACTTGTCATAGCCACGGCTATCGGGAAAAACAGCAAACAAATAAATGCTTCTCTGATTATCAAGGCCCTCACCAAGTACCCCCCACATCTATGCCAGTTCCCCCCACTTCCCTGATGACCTCCTAACATCCCCTGCCCTCTCTGATTCTCCCTGTAACACTTGTCATTTCAGTAATGCATTTTCAGTTGAAATGTTGGTTATAGCTGATGCAATGCTCTATACCCGCGTGTATGCCTTCAACCAAAGATACTACTTGTTTCTGTTTTGTCCTAGCCACGGCTATTGGGGAAAAATAACTGGAATAAAATGCTTTTCTGAACTCCAAGACCCTCACCAAGTGCCCCCAAAATCTATGCCAGCTTCCCCACCCCCTGATGGCCACATATGCCACAACCAATGAGACTCAAATTTTCGGTTTCGCCATAGGCGCGTCTATTGGGAAAACGGCACAAAATGCATGCTTTCCTGCTCTCTCCGGTACTCACCAATCACCCCCCACATATATGCCAGCTCTCCCCACTCTCTGATGGCCTCCTCATATCGCCTGCACTCTCCCAACCCTGCTACAACACTCATTGTTTCGGTTATGCAGTTTCAGTTGAAGTTGGTTGTGACGAACGTCCGGGGCACCAGTGGTCCAGGGCTGAATATCAGTTTCTAAACCATCAATCAGATCCACACCTCTAGTACACCAGAAGGGATCCAAACATATTGGAAACACAAGTAAATTATAAACATGCAAACAAAGGGGGGTCTGGGAATCTCTCTACCAGCACGAACACAGCCCAATGACCTGTTCTTGGGTGAATAACCCCTGGGAGAGACTCTACCAAGTCTTTAGCTCACTGTCCTTTTCACAGAGAAGAAATTTCCCCGCATATCAGCCTTTGTCCTGCCCAGGGGCAGTCCAGCGCCGAAATGCTAGGCAATTCTCCTCTGAACAAGAGTACCATCAGTAACCCCATACACGTGTTTCAGCCTTGTTGGGCATCATCAGTGAGGTGAAACTGTTGCCTCTCTAAGAACAGTGAGCAAGGGGTCCACGTCTGGATTGCCCTGTTAACTTAGGGTGAAACCCAAAGTTAATGTATGCAAACAAAGGGGGGTCTGGGAATCTCTCTACCAGCACGAACACAGCCCAATGACCTGTTCTTGGGTGAATAACCCCTGGGAGAGACTCTACCAAGTCTTTAGCTCACTGTCCTTTTCACAGAGAAGAAATGTCCCCGCATATCAGCCTTTGTCCTGCCCAGGGGCAGTCCAGCGCCGAAATGCTAGGCAATTCTCCTCTGAACAAGAGTACCATCAGTAACCCCATACACGTGTTTCAGCCTTGTTGGGCATCATCAGTGAGGTGAAACTGTTGCCTCTCTAAGAACAGTGAGCAAGGGGTCCACGTCTGGATTGCCCTGTTAACTTAGGGTGAAACCCAAAGTTAATGTATGCAAACAAAGGGGGGTCTGGGAATCTCTCTACCAGCACGAACACAGCCCAATGACCTGTTCTTGGGTGAATAACCCCTGGGAGAGACTCTACCAAGTCTTTAGCTCACTGTCCTTTTCACAGAGAAGAAATTTCCCCGCATATCAGCCTTTGTCCTGCCCAGGGGCAGTCCAGCGCCGAAATGCTAGGCAATTCTCCTCTGAACAAGAGTACCATCAGTAACCCCATACACGTGTTTCAGCCTTGTTGGGCATCATCAGTGAGGTGAAACTGTTGCCTCTCTAAGAACAGTGAGCAAGGGGTCCACGTCTGGATTGCCCTGTTAACTTAGGGTGAAACCCGAAGTTAATGTATGCAAACAAAGGGGGGTCTGGGAATCTCTCTACCAGCACGGCGCTGGACTGCTCCTGGGCAAGACAAAGGCTGATATGTGGGGAAATTTCTTCTCTGTGAAAGGGACAGTGAGCTAAAGACTTGGTAGAGTCTCTCCCAGGGGTTATTCACCCAAGAACAGGTCATTGGGCTGTGTTCGTGCTGGTAGAGAGATTCCCAGACCCCCCTTTGTTTGCATACATTAACTTTGGGTTTCACCCTAAGTTAACAGGGCAATCCAGACGTGGACCCCTTGCTCACTGTTCTTAGAGAGGCAACAGTTTCACCTCACTGATGATGCCCAACAAGGCTGAAACATGTGTATGGGGTTACTGATGGTACTCTTGTTCAGAGGAGAATTGCCTAGCATTTCGGCGCTGGACTGCCCCTGGGCAGGACAAAGGCTGATATGCGGGGAAATTTCTTCTCTGTGAAAAGGACAGTGAGCTAAAGACTTGGTAGAGTCTCTCCCAGGGGTTATTCACCCAAGAACAGGTCATTGGGCTGTGTTCGTGCTGGTAGAGAGATTCCCAGACCCCCCTTTGTTTGCATACATTAACTTTGGGTTTCACCCTAAGTTAACAGGGCAATCCAGACGTGGACCCCTTGCTCACTGTTCTTAGAGAGGCAACAGTTTCACCTCACTGATGATGCCCAACAAGGCTGAAACATGTGTATGGGGTTACTGATGGTACTCTTGTTCAGAGGAGAATTGCCTAGCATTTCGGCGCTGGACTGCCCCTGGGCAGGACAAAGGCTGATATGCGGGGAAATTTCTTCTCTGTGAAAAGGACAGTGAGCTAAAGACTTGGTAGAGTCTCTCCCAGGGGTTATTCACCCAAGAACAGGTCATTGGGCTGTGTTCGTGCTGGTAGAGAGATTCCCAGACCCCCCCTTTGTTTGCATACATTAACTTTGGGTTTCACCCTAAGTTAACAGGGCAATCCAGACGTGGACCCCTTGCTCACTGTTCTTAGAGAGGCAACAGTTTCACCTCACTGATGATGCCCAACAAGGCTGAAACACGTGTATGGGGTTACTGATGGTACTCTTGTTCAGAGGAGAATTGCCTAGCATTTCGGCGCTGGACTGCCCCTGGGCAGGACAAAGGCTGATATGCGGGGACATTTCTTCTCTGTGAAAAGGACAGTGAGCTAAAGACTTGGTAGAGTCTCTCCCAGGGGTTATTCACCCAAGAACAGGTCATTGGGCTGTGTTCGTGCTGGTAGAGAGATTCCCAGACCCCCCTTTGTTTGCATACATTAACTTTGGGTTTCACCCTAAGTTAACAGGGCAATCCAGACGTGGACCCCTTGCTCACTGTTCTTAGAGAGGCAACAGTTTCACCTCACTGATGATGCCCAACAAGGCTGAAACACGTGTATGGGGTTACTGATGGTACTCTTGTTCAGAGGAGAATTGCCTAGCATTTCGGCGCTGGACTGCCCCTGGGCAGGACAAAGGCTGATATGCGGGGAAATTTCTTCTCTGTGAAAAGGACAGTGAGCTAAAGACTTGGTAGAGTCTCTCCCAGGGGTTATTCACCCAAGAACAGGTCATTGGGCTGTGTTCGTGCTGGTAGAGAGATTCCCAGACCCCCCTTTGTTTGCATACATTAACTTTGGGTTTCACCCTAAGTTAACAGGGCAATCCAGACGTGGACCCCTTGCTCACTGTTCTTAGAGAGGCAACAGTTTCACCTCACTGATGATGCCCAACAAGGCTGAAACACGTGTATGGGGTTACTGATGGTACTCTTGTTCAGAGGAGAATTGTCTAGCATTTCGGCGCTGGACTGCCCCTGGGCAGGACAAAGGCTGATATGCGGGGAAATTTCTTCTCTGTGAAAAGGACAGTGAGCTAAAGACTTGGTAGAGTCTCTCCCAGGGGTTATTCACCCAAGAACAGGTCATTGGGCTGTGTTCGTGCTGGTAGAGAGAATCCCAGACCCCCCTTTGTTTGCATACATTAACTTTGGGTTTCACCCTAAGTTAACAGGGCAATCCAGACGTGGACCCCTTGCTCACTGTTCTTAGAGAGGCAACAGTTTCACCTCACTGATGATGCCCAACAAGGCTGAAACACGTGTATGGGGTTACTGATGGTACTCTTGTTCAGAGGAGAATTGCCTAGCATTTCGGCGCTGGACTGCCCCTGGGCAGGACAAAGGCTGATATGCGGGGAAATTTCTTCTCTGTGAAAAGGACAGTGAGCTAAAGACTTGGTAGAGTCTCTCCCAGGGGTTATTCACCCAAGAACAGGTCATTGGGCTGTGTTCGTGCTGGTAGAGAGATTCCCAGACCCCCCTTTGTTTGCATACATTAACTTTGGGTTTCACCCTAAGTTAACAGGGCAATCCAGACGTGGACCCCTTGCTCACTGTTCTTAGAGAGGCAACAGTTTCACCTCACTGATGATGCCCAACAAGGCTGAAACACGTGTATGGGGTTACTGATGGTACTCTTGTTCAGAGGAGAATTGCCTAGCATTTCGGCGCTGGACTGCCCCTGGGCAGGACAAAGGCTGATATGCGGGGAAATTTCTTCTCTGTGAAAAGGACAGTGAGCTAAAGACTTGGTAGAGTCTCTCCCAGGGGTTATTCACCCAAGAACAGGTCATTGGGCTGTGTTCGTGCTGGTAGAGAGATTCCCAGACCCCCCTTTGTTTGCATACATTAACTTTGGGTTTCACCCTAAGTTAACAGGGCAATCCAGACGTGGACCCCTTGCTCACTGTTCTTAGAGAGGCAACAGTTTCACCTCACTGATGATGCCCAACAAGGCTGAAACACGTGTATGGGGTTACTGATGGTACTCTTGTTCAGAGGAGAATTGCCTAGCATTTCGGCGCTGGACTGCCCCTGGGCAGGACAAAGGCTGATATGCGGGGAAATTTCTTCTCTGTGAAAAGGACAGTGAGCTAAAGACTTGGTAGAGTCTCTCCCAGGGGTTATTCACCCAAGAACAGGTCATTGGGCTGTGTTCGTGCTGGTAGAGAGATTCCCAGACCCCCCTTTGTTTGCATACATTAACTTTGGGTTTCACCCTAAGTTAACAGGGCAATCCAGACGTGGACCCCTTGCTCACTGTTCTTAGAGAGGCAACAGTTTCACCTCACTGATGATGCCCAACAAGGCTGAAACACGTGTATGGGGTTACTGATGGTACTCTTGTTCAGAGGAGAATTGCCTAGCATTTCGGCGCTGGACTGCCCCTGGGCAGGACAAAGGCTGATATGCGGGGAAATTTCTTCTCTGTGAAAAGGACAGTGAGCTAAAGACTTGGTAGAGTCTCTCCCAGGGGTTATTCATCCAAGAACAGGTCATTGGGCTGTGTTCGTGCTGGTAGAGAGATTCCCAGACCCCCCTTTGTTTGCATACATTAACTTTGGGTTTCACCCTAAGTTAACAGGGCAATCCAGACGTGGACCCCTTGCTCACTGTTCTTAGAGAGGCAACAGTTTCACCTCACTGATGATGCCCAACAAGGCTGAAACACGTGTATGGGGTTACTGATGGTACTCTTGTTCAGAGGAGAATTGCCTAGCATTTCGGCGCTGGACTGCCCCTGGGCAGGACAAAGGCTGATATGCGGGGAAATTTCTTCTCTGTGAAAAGGACAGTGAGCTAAAGACTTGGTAGAGTCTCTCCCAGGGGTTATTCACCCAAGAACAGGTCATTGGGCTGTGTTCGTGCTGGTAGAGAGATTCCCAGACCCCCCTTTGTTTGCATACATTAACTTTGGGTTTCACCCTAAGTTAACAGGGCAATCCAGACGTGGACCCCTTGCTCACTGTTCTTAGAGAGGCAACAGTTTCACCTCACTGATGATGCCCAACAAGGCTGAAACACGTGTATGGGGTTACTGATGGTACTCTTGTTCAGAGGAGAATTGCCTAGCATTTCGGCGCTGGACTGCCCCTGGGCAGGACAAAGGCTGATATGCGGGGAAATTTCTTCTCTGTGAAAAGGACAGTGAGCTAAAGACTTGGTAGAGTCTCTCCCAGGGGTTATTCACCCAAGAACAGGTCATTGGGCTGTGTTCGTGCTGGTAGAGAGATTCCCAGACCCCCCTTTGTTTGCATACATTAACTTTGGGTTTCACCCTAAGTTAACAGGGCAATCCAGACGTGGACCCCTTGCTCACTGTTCTTAGAGAGGCAACAGTTTCACCTCACTGATGATGCCCAACAAGGCTGAAACACGTGTATGGGGTTACTGATGGTACTCTTGTTCAGAGGAGAATTGCCTAGCATTTCGGCGCTGGACTGCCCCTGGGCAGGACAAAGGCTGATATGCGGGGAAATTTCTTCTCTGTGAAAAGGACAGTGAGCTAAAGACTTGGTAGAGTCTCTCCCAGGGGTTATTCACCCAAGAACAGGTCATTGGGCTGTGTTCGTGCTGGTAGAGAGATTCCCAGACCCCCCTTTGTTTGCATACATTAACTTTGGGTTTCACCCTAAGTTAACAGGGCAATCCAGACGTGGACCCCTTGCTCACTGTTCTTAGAGAGGCAACAGTTTCACCTCACTGATGATGCCCAACAAGGCTGAAACACGTGTATGGGGTTACTGATGGTACTCTTGTTCAGAGGAGAATTGCCTAGCATTTCGGCGCTGGACTGCCCCTGGGCAGGACAAAGGCTGATATGCGGGGAAATTTCTTCTCTGTGAAAAGGACAGTGAGCTAAAGACTTGGTAGAGTCTCTCCCAGGGGTTATTCACCCAAGAACAGGTCATTGGGCTGTGTTCGTGCTGGTAGAGAGATTCCCAGACCCCCCTTTGTTTGCATACATTAACTTTGGGTTTCACCCTAAGTTAACAGGGCAATCCAGACGTGGACCCCTTGCTCACTGTTCTTAGAGAGGCAACAGTTTCACCTCACTGATGATGCCCAACAAGGCTGAAACACGTGTATGGGGTTACTGATGGTACTCTTGTTCAGAGGAGAATTGCCTAGCATTTCGGCGCTGGACTGCCCCTGGGCAGGACAAAGGCTGATATGCGGGGAAATTTCTTCTCTGTGAAAAGGACAGTGAGCTAAAGACTTGGTAGAGTCTCTCCCAGGGGTTATTCACCCAAGAACAGGTCATTGGGCTGTGTTCGTGCTGGTAGAGAGATTCCCAGACCCCCCTTTGTTTGCATAAATTATAAACATCCTTGTCCAATTTTTGATAACGTGAACGGAACGGCAGGCTTATCTCCACAAGGTCATGTATTGTTGGTTAGTTGCAACACAGCAAAAATACAATTACTACCCAATGATAAAAGGGATGGTCCAGTCAATGTTGTATAAACATATCTACTTCATTATTACAACAGACAGTTCTAGCACACTACAAAATACAACAGCCCTATAAAGGAACACAGAGGACCAACAGTTTCACGAAACAGTTAGATGTACTCTGGATACTGACAGGAGGGTAGTCAGTAAAGCAACCAGTCTTAACTGTTGAAGGTTATTTGGTTTTAGCACCAAAGGAGCAAGGGGTCATAAATGTCACTTGGGGCCTTCAGAGAAGGACCAGGGGTACAGAATTACAATGTATCTGGTGCTTGAGATGATCTTGATGGTCGACAGCATCAAGTCGGTTGCAGGACGCGTTGCAGACTCCTGTGACAGAGTTCAAGATGGGAGACAGCTGCGGGTATCAGGCGGCATGCATTTCGGCAAGCAAGGCTGGATGGACAGCTGCAGGCTGGCCACAACAGCAGTTCACAGTCAAGAATCATTGTCTCTTGCTGATTGGTGGATCTGGAAGGCTGGTCGCGGTGTCTTGGACAGCTTAAGTGACTACAGCGTGACAACAGTCAGTGGTGCAGCCAGTCGCGGTTCAAGGGCTCAACTGGCTCAAAAAATGTCCTAAAAAAATAGACACTTGTTGATGCTTGTCGTGGCACTCCTCCTACCTTCTTTGCAGGCCTTGTGTCATCCTTTAAGGCCTTATCTTTTGTTCAGAGACTATCTGGTACTTCCCACCTAGGATGTTTGCTGTCACAACATAGCTGGGCATGCTGTGTGTTGGCTGGGTACTGGTTCGGAGCTGCTGGAAGGGTCAGCCTAGTTCAGTATCTCCTCTGTTCCCTGGGAGATGTTTAGGGGAGCAATTTTGCTTCACTCGTGGAAATCCTGGCCTTCCTTCACCGGCGGAAGATGTAAGGCAGACTGTAACTTGAGCAAGGGTCAAAATGAGTCCTTCATTTGACTCCTTTCAAAGTCATCAGATGATCTACTAAGTGAGGAGCTTGGCCTTCTTTTGAAGCAAAACGGGCCCCAGTGATTAGTGCACGCTAGGCCTACCTTAATGAGCCAATCCTGGGTCCCCACCAACAATCTTCTATTATGTGTGATGTCATAACCAGAGTGCTTTGTAACAGGAAAGGTAAGGGGTGGCAACATGTATTATTAAGTCCCATCCATCATCCTGTCAGTTGTGTATAAAGTGTCTGTGTGGTTAATTGAGCTCCCTGGGACTCTTGATCAAAGTCCAGGTCTAGCTTGAAGTTTGTGGTGAGAACAGACTTTTGTCTCCCACAAATCACATACTTCGTTCCTCTGAAATGGGGTTGCCTACTGTTAATAGTGGACCACAAAATGCCATTCACTGACCATCATACAGAGGGGTGGGAACTAGTTTCAAGTTGATACATTGCATATCCAAGATTTATTAGTCTTGCTACCCTTTTGTTTGTCCTGCAAAAAAGCCCCTTCTGCAGTGTAAAGAAGGCGTGGTATCAAGGTAAGACATACACAAGTGACCACAGTTCAAGGGTGTTTATTGAACTTTAACCAGGGTGTGTTAAATGCCTATCTAATCATAAATCTACTGATGTGAGCAAGCTATGACCATCAAATAATAATAATGCAGTCCTAGTGGAATCTCATCAAAATAAAATGGCCTGTACAAAAAAAAAAATATTGCCAATCCTTACCTATGAATACAAATAGTGTGGGGTAGTGTTCATGAAAAAGAAGGAAGTGTTCACAAAATGATAAGACAGGATTTGTAGGCCATTGGCTTCCCTTCCTCATGTTTTCAGCACGGGACAAGGTGGTTCATTTGAGCATAGCACACTCTCTGGCTTCTTTCGGCATGAGGACACAGTTACATTACCAACATCAGGGCCTTCTGTGCCCAAGTCTCTTAGGTTATCAACATCTCTTGATTCAGAGGGCCTGATGTACCAAAACAAAGGAAAGGTTCCTTTACAAGTACTCAAGTCAGGCGATTCACTCTTCACCCTGGATCCCCCTCAGCCGGGCTCAGATTTTCTGCTCCAATGATAATAGAATATATTTTCTCAGGTGACTCACGGTTCACCCCATTTAACCCTCTGCCGGGTTCAGATCCTTCCTCTTACACAATTAGTTTCCCTCAGCTGGGCTCGCACCAATTGCAGTTCGTATTAGCTATCAAAGACTTTCCAATGTGCATGGGGTTTAGCTGGACCTGTAGCAGGACCACTTCGATTTCACAATTCAAAATGTACACTCTCTGGTGGATACCTAACAGAGACCCTTGAATGAGCAGTGACGTGGTGCTGGACCACTCTGTATTTGATATTTAAAGAATTCAGTCACTCCTTGGATGTTCAATTATATTTGCATCGCTCATCACATACACCTCACACTCTGTTCTTTGCAGATTTTTTCATACAAAGTTGCTGCTTGCACAGTTCGGTCTAATATCAGTCTCTCTGGCTCACCGGCTGTGCTGACTTTAGTGGCGCTGCTTCGTTGTAGGAGCCAAGGGCAGTACCATGGTGGCAATCGCTCCTCCCCACCTTGGCTATCGATGTAGGGGAGCCCAGGGTATCTTCACCACACAATGCACCTTTCATCAGCTTTAATTCTGGGTCTTATGTTTCTTATTATCGAAGTGTTGCTAGAGTTGCAGTTTTCCTCCGAAAAGGCCAAGGGCAATTCTCTCCTTGCAACCCTTTATGGTTTTGCCGTCTTTCTCCTTGTATTGAAATGCCATCTCGGAACTGCTGCTTCCTTGTGTGTTTTGCCTTGAGCAGAATGTGCTTTCATGCTCTGCCATTTATTTGTGTGAGGAAGTGTGATGGAAGTCAGGTGTGTGTAATTATCAGTAATTGCCTGACTCTGGCTGACCCTTGTGTTGGGACATGTCAGGTACATGGCTCGGGTGTTAGTCCGTTTTCTCTCACAGTGAGCTGTCTGTGAGAAAGTGTTTGAGTCGGGAAAAGGGTGGGTTGAGTTCCTCGGTTTCCTACCTGGTAGGGTGAGGAAAATGTGTTATATGGAAGGGGATACTGCTTCTTACCATCCGGCATCCTACTCCCACTCCCCGAAGACCCCTCATCCAGGTGATGCTCCCACACTCGTCCACCCCCAGAAACTGGATCCAAAATCTATGGCTGTATCTTGGCCACCTGGGTGACAGATCCTCGGGGACTAACGGGTGGGACAGCTTCTGGTTTTTTACAGCAGGCTTGCCTCAATTAACTCTCATCAGTATGTGCTATCACCCACAGTTGAGAAAATAGGATGGCAGATCCGTGGAGCCTTTGATATTTTAATTAGGCTGCCCATAGCCAGAGGAAGGTGTCGCCTTACACCTTCTTGGGATGCTTTGATATAACTGTGGCTGTCACATTCCAGCTGGACATGACAGGGTAGGATAGCATCTGTAGGCTGTGTCCTCCCAGATACACGTGAGTATCAATTTTTCATGCGGTGAGCAGCAATAATGTGTGCGGAATGGCCTCACACATTTTCGGGGGTTGATCTCCAACCATTCATTTTGATTTCAAAAAAATCAAAAAAGTACACTCGAGCATACACACCCCATGCGGATGGTTGAATTCATTGCATTGGTATACCGCAGGTTATAGTCAAGGTTATGCAACAAATGTTTGAGCCAAATTGTACTGTGCTCTTTCCTCCTCTAGACTATTGCCATTTGCATGTTTTTCACCTACAAAGACTTTTTTCTGCCATTTATTTTCCGATACCCTCTGCTATAACATGGGGTATAACTACGGCTATCTCTCATATCGTGAAAAAAAAAATGTTGGCTGTTTTAAAAAATGTACTGCATGGAATAACTCCCAAACCACAAAAGGATCACAAGTGAATACTGTGTGTCCAAATTGTTCAGCTAATTCCGTCACACGAGCCAAAAGTTACCAGCTATTCATTTTTGGATTTCCTATATAACCCCATTTGACCTTAACTATAAGGCAGCCACCGCCGCCCTATAATATATTATTGTGCATTGGTGGCTGCACTATACTTAAGGTGAGTGGCATGAGCTATAGGAAAACCAAAAATTCAAATGCTAATAACTTTTGATTGCATGACAGATTTGGCTGATATTTCCCAAACAAAATGTTTGTCACTGGCACAGCACATCCAGACTGGAAATGATGGGAAATAATTGATATAAATTGAAAAAGTCATTAGAAAAGCAAAATAAAATACCTTTTTCAGCCTACTCCTGATAATTTTTCCATGGAGAAAAAGTCCACATTTTATCAAGCAGAAGAAGTGCAAAAACATTTGGATGGAATTGGCCCAAATAATAAACAACTTGGGCCCTATTATTGCAATATATACAGTCTGCTCTGGCCACTGAGCATTGCCAAAGACTATGGCTATCAGGCTTGCACTAAAGAAACCTATTGGTGCAATATTTGCAGTGGCCAAGGTCAAATGGCCGAATGGCTGAATGCCATAAGGCGTTGCTCACTGGCCATGTCTAGTGGGCCAGAGAAAACCTTCAGGTGGAAAAAAAGTGCATGTGCAAGGGCGCACAAGTGTTCTGGAAGTCAGGCAGTTGGCTGTATCTTTTGGAGCTCCGTGGACTATTGTGGATTGCTTTCACCTGAAGGATCAGATTTCTACTTGCAGCCTTCCAGTAATTATCACCTGTGGTGCCACGCCTAGCGCGAGCTTGTTTGCAAGTGTGCGCAAGTGGAAGTCAGGCAGTTGGGTGTGTCATTTTGAGCTCTGTGGATTATTGTGGATTGCTTTCATCTGGAGCACCGGCTTTCCACTTGTAGACTTCCAGTGATTAAAACCTGCAGAGCTGCGCTTAGTGCAAGCATGTGTGTACAAGTGTTCTGGCAGTCAGGCAGGTGGCTGTGTTGTTTTGAGCTACGTGGACTATTGTGGATTGCTTTCGCCTGGAGGATCGGCTTTCCACTTCCAGACTTATAGTAATTATGTGTGCAAGTAAGTGCGCACAAGTGTTGCCAGTCAGGCAGTCTGCGAGTCGGTGGAGGAGATTGAACGCTGACGGGCCGTTACCCGGGTACTCTTGAGTTATCCACTAATCATTACCATAGTGCTAAGGGACCCTTTTCTTACGAGTATAGTTAAACATGGTGACTCCAGTTGAGGATACCTGGAAAATGGAAATATTAGAAACGTATGTACAATATAAGTTCCTCCTCCCATAAGCTATTAAGACCGCAACTATATTGTCGTTGACTTGGATACTGCTTGCGCTAGTGTTAACAAACCTATCGCTGACAAAAATACTGTTTCCAGATTTCTTTGGTTTGCTGGATGTGAGCAAAGGAAAGACCACCAATGGTTTTGACATGGGCCTGCAAGACAATCCCAACTATTTTGAGACTATTGAAATCGATACCAACTCTTTGCTCAATTTATTCTTATTTGAAATTGTCACTATTGAATGGTTCGAGCGTGTGGATGGGGGAACCTGGCAGTAGACGGCTGACCTGTAAATAACAGACTCTCTTGTACTATTTGCTGACACATCTGTGACAATAACGTGAGCCTGGTTACAGTGAGCTCATTATCTTCGAATGTATGATGGAATACTGCGGTTTGCAATTAAAAACCTCTTGACACTGTGTAATAAGATCAATTTAGACGTCAGAGAACATGACACCATTTTATTACATTTGAAAAAGCCACATGCTGTGCTTTATGAAGCCTTGGATCTGTCTTCTGGTGATCTACCAAAGGATCTGAATTCTAATAGTCATGTAGCTGGTGCCATTTCTAATATGGTTCCTTTGGGTGCAAACATTGAACCAGTAAATGAGACAAAGACTGAAGAGATAACTGGACGTAATGCTTGGGAATCAGGAAATATCAGTGGAATGTATATCACACCATAGGTGAACTGGAGTTTCAAAAAAGTAAATGTCCAAAAATCTAAAATGGTTGCCAAAAGAACTGCTGAGGTGCCAGTCGAACAAAGGCCTGGCGATACTGCAAGGCCACCCATGTCTAAAAAGGCAGGGACAAGGCCAATCAGCTTGATGGTTTGGAAAAGTGGGTAGTTCAAGAACAAGCAGTTAAGGACGAGAACTCTAATACCTTCGGCCCTGTGCTGTCAGACTCGTCTTTTGACGATAAACAGTTGGCTAATGTAGACGGATGTTCTACTCCGGAGGTGACTGTTTTAACTCCTGAACTGCTTACCCTGACTCATACACGAAGACAAATTGAGCACATTGTAGCAAGTGTGTGAGGGGCTGCTGTAGCCAGTGTCATACGGGGTGGGGTCATGTTTTGACCCCTTGTCCTTTACAGTCAATAATATATTTCCCGAAAGGAACAATACACCTTTAAAGTGTGCAGTTATATTGCACCTATTCTCATTGATACCCCCTTCAAGAGCCTTAGAGTCTCTTCACTATACTCTCACCCCTCCAACTTGTGCTTATGTTCATACTAGTGAGACTGTTGCTCTCATAAGAGGATACCTATTTCATTTTTTGAATATGGGTTATGATCTTGATAACTTGTGCTCTTATAACGCTATTAGACCTGCTGCTGATGTAATGTTCAAGGTTTTAAAGATAACTGTTGGCAGAAAAGGCAGATTTATGTTGAACGACAATATTGGGGGAAACCCATGGAGTATGGATGAGGGTGGCTATTATGGTTTCTCCCAGTTAGATCATCAATGAGAAAGTGAATAGGCAGGATTCTAACGTGGAATACCTGGTGTCATGGGCACGTCACTGTGCTACTGGGGGCTCAACTGATTGACTGATTGTGACATCATTTTAGTACAAGAATGGTTGGTTATTATCTTGATAGCTATAACATAGTCCAATCTAGAGCCAAGAAAGGCCAGAAAGACTGCCCTATGGTTGCCTAATGACTGGGATTCATAATGGGATACCTGCTGTTGAGGTAAAGATGTCAATATGTAAAGCTAATGTTTTAGCCATGGAGATAATGACTAATGTGGACAACATGTTTAAAACATGTAGCTTCTCAATGTTTATGAGCCCTGTGGTGGCCCCTTTAAGAAAACCATCCATGAGTCTATAATTGACTTATTGGTTGCCTGGCAAACTGATAACTTCGATGGTGTGGTGTTGCTGGGTGGTGATTTAAACGCTCACTGTTGGCACACCCTTGTAGAAACAGGAGAGTTGCTGGTCATGCTTTATGAAGGAGTGGAACTTTTTAATGCTAAATGAACGTATTAAGGGAGATATTCCCCGAAATGTTACATGGTGAAGTGGTAACAGCAGTGCAACCCTAGATGATTGGGGGGTACTGGCTGTTGCTGACCAACATATTGCAGAATAGTCCTGCTCGACGAGGATACAAGTGTTCAGACAAGGTTGAGCAGCAAGGGTGCTTGCACTACAGATATTCCCACTCATAACGGGCTTAAACAGGTGTGTGCTAGTGCCTCTTTTGTTCAAGCTTTACTTGGCAGATCTTCCAGGGCGACTGTCCATTGTCAGCAACGTACCTCTGAAAAATGGGTTCAGCCGAAAATGTTTGTCAGTGACAGCACCTTTCCAGTAATGCAAGGAGAAAATGTAGTCCCTCGTTGCTCAAATTAGGATATTATTATCTAGACTTAGCCTTGCCTGTAACAAGGGAGAAGCATGGCTCTAGACAAATGGTGGTATGATGTTTTTAGATAATCAATAGACAAATGGATGTGTCAAGATGTTAGAAAAAACTTTTTGAAATACGGTTGAGAGTGAATTTTATTAAAATTATTGTCTGTATTTTTCTCTTTCTTTTTCTTCTTGCTCTCTCTCCAACTATCACTCTTCTTTGGTTGAAGAGGCCCATATAGAAACACAATTGACCTACAGAAGTATAAAACTCTGATTAAGAATGGAAAGAAGCTATATTTGGAACATCTAGACGACACACATTATGTATCGAGATGAACTACGCTAACATGAACTGGTTTTTGATATCCAACAATGTATAGGTCCTGATGAGGTGCACCAGATAGAAATATTATATGTCTATTGTGGTGCCCGAAACTCGAGTAGACAACACCATAGACCCCACTTTGTTGAGTTGGGCCCCTTTGAGTCTTTACAAGATATACAGGCAATTGGTACATGTTCATGAATAAGCTCGTTTGAACATTTGTCTTGTTTAACTATGTGAAAAGAAAAATCTAATGTTAAGAAGGTTCTTACAAATATATAACAACATTCAAGCTCTAATAGATGGGTGTTCTATTTTTAAAACAGAGTGATTAGAATTGCGTTCATTGCACAGTACGACGGGTGGATGGTATGAATGTGGATGATAGTGCATGTGAGTAAGGCTAGGTGTAATGTGGTCACGGGTCTTGAAATGATATGTGTTTTTTTAGATGTGATATGTGTATCTTTAAAAATTGATCTTTTTAATACATGAAATGTCACTGTGTTACGTGTGGTCTTTCTACAAATTGATGTTTTATACTGATTGTTGAGCAATAAATGAACTTCAAACACATCTACTGAGATTTGTCTATAACATGTCCTTTGAGTAGGACTATCCTTTTGGAAAGGATGCTTGTCAGCATCTTCACGCATACATTGCTTAATAAATGAATGGAGGGGTGCACTTATTCACAGAATAATTGCAGTTTTGTAAGGTTTGTGTTTAACGACAATATTGGGGGAAACCCATGGAGTATGGATGGGGGTGGCTATTATGGTTTCTCTCAGTTAGATCATCAATGAGAAAGTGAATAGGCAGGATTCTAACGTGGAATACCTGGTGTCATGGGCTGTCCCTGTGCTACTGGGGGGCCCAAATGATTGACTGATTGTGACATCATTTTAGTACAAGAATGGTTGGTTATTATCTTGATAGCTATAACATAGTCCAATCTAGAGCCAACAAAGGCCAGAAAGACTGCCCTATGGTTGCCTAATGACTGGGATTCATAATGGGATACCTGCTGTTGAGGTAAAGATGCTAATGTTTTAGCCATGGAGATAATCATTAATGTGGCCAACCTGTTTAAAACATGTAGCTTCTAAATGTTTATGAGCCCTGTGGTGGCTCCTTTAAGAAAACCATCCATGAGTCTATAATTGACTTATTGGTTGCCTGGCAAACTGCTAACTTCGATGGTGCGGTGTTGCTGGGTGGTGATTTAAACGCTCACTGCTGGCACACCCTTGTAGAAACAGGAGAGTTGCTGGTCATGCTTTATGAAGAAGTGGAACTTTATAATGCTAAATGGACGTATTAAGGGAGATATTCCCCAAAATGTTACATGGTGAAGTGGTAACAGCAGTGCAACCCTAGATGATTGGGGTGTACTGGCTGTTGCTGACCAACGTATTGCAGAATAGTCCTGCTCGACGAGGATACAAGTGTTCAGACAAGGTTGAGCAGCAAGGGTGCTTGCACTACAGATATTCCCACTCATAACGGGCTTAAACAGGTGTGTGCTAGTGCCTCTTTTGTTCAAGCTTTACTTGGCAGATCTTCCAGGGTGACTGTACATTGTCAGCAACGTACCTCTAAAAATTGGTCAAACACATACCACCTGGCTTTCTTACGCTGACAATGTGAACCTGGTTGATCACACGTTAGTTGGTTTAACAAGATCAGCAAGCGTGCTTGGTGCTAAAAAGAGAATGGGCTAGTTCACAATTTGGGCAAAACAAATATTTGTAGTTTGGCCATACCAGACACCAGCCCAGAGCTCTTATTCTCTTGAAGGTCCCATTGACCAAGAAAGTACATGTAATTACTTGTAGCATGTTATATCCTCAACACCAAATGGATCAATGGCAAATGTAAAAATGCAATTGCACTCGCGTCCACGATTAAGAAAAGTGCCAAAAAGTACCATCAGGTATACCCCGAAAGGGGTTATTCTGTCATATAAACAGCATATGTTTCTGGCCATTCTTTATGAGATGGTGGCGACCTACATAAGGATGGATTCGAAGGTAAAATCTGACACCGGTTATTAGGTTTACCCCAGTGGGCCAGGTGAGGCATTCAGGTCAGAGCCTCTTTGGTGGGACTGGTCCTACTCAAGCAAGGAGTTTTGTTTATAAAAGCATTACAAAATCCGATGTACCCCTTGCTGAACATTTGGGGCAACGTCAAGGTGAAATATCCTGGGACCTCCTGAATTTAAATTTAGAAAAAAAAACTCAATGTTGACCTATTCCAAACTATTGGATGGGTGCCTAATTGGGATCATGATTATTTCCAGTTGCTAAAAAAGTTTGAAAATAAAGTAAAATTGTGTGAATTGAATAACAATTAAGAACATATTGTTACACTAACGACACTTAAATAATTCACTAATGTAACTCATTCTTATCTATGGCCTCAAACATATTTAGTAATTTGTCATTCTCCGCATTTGAGGAGGTTTGTTTTGCTAATGAGTTTAAACCAGCTTCCCATGGCAAAGAGCAGTGGACCCCGTTCGGGCATTCCTAAATCCATTAGAACGTATAGGCTATGTAAAAAAAATGCATGTACTGGAAAGTAATAGACATGTTATGACCTTGTGCCAAGGAATTGGTAATGTTTTTATGTCCCAACTGGGGAAGTTTATGTGCCATTATACCATTAAAGCAAGCTCATTTTGGTGCCTATGTTTGCTCGGTAATTACATGGCTTTAAATATCAATTTACAAAGGATATGACAACAGATTGAAAAGAAACTAAAGAATGACTAAAGAATGACGGTCGTTAGTATATAACAAGACTAATGATTAACTTGTTCACTACGGATATTCCCACTCAAAAAGGGCTTAAACAGGCGTGTGAGACATCTGAGACGACAATGTGTTGTTAAAATGGTGTATTATGTGCAGTATTTAAACCATGCTATATAAGATTTGTGAATATGTATTTAGTACTGGATTATTTTATTTGTATTATATAATAATGTGTTGCAGATTTTTTTTGCATTGCAAATACTGGGAAAAGTTATTTTTGAACTATGTTGGGATGTTCAATGGTGCTTTGAATGGGAATGAAGAGTTTGCGTTGCACATGCCATATTGGTGACTGGAGTAGACGCAATGTTAGTGCAGTGTTACAATCTAGTACAGTTAATGAGAATGGAATGAGTGTTACTATTAATGTAAGTTTGTGTATAGTTGATACATTTTAGATTTGCATACACTTAGCAAGATAATGGCAAGTATGCGAATACAGTATGAAGACAATGCAGTTATAAGGCATGCAATGCAGTGCCTAAAGATGGGAAGTGAGGAGATTTATATGCGCAAGCGAGAGAAGAGATTTGAAGATGGGGACACCACTGTGAAGGGTCACAGTAGTCTTGAACACACATGCACAGACATATATAAATGGGGGTTTTCAGGGAAATATGCTTGGGACAGTTGGGGAACAGGGTGTTGTTAGCAACTCTTATACTGCCATTTCTTTAGGTTTCATTGAGGCACTGGATGCAATGAGACCGGCCTACAGACTGATCTATAGGCCAAACACCCTTGCCAAGTGAGGACACAGAGCAGAGCGTGATGCCTCAGGCTGCGAGGACAGTTCAGGCCTCTCCTGAGAAGTAAAGAGCTGACAACACTGCTGTCACTAATTCCAGGCCAGAGGCTACCTTGCAGATATGACAGCAAAAGCCTTTGGCAACTACAGGCTATAATCTGAAATGGACCTGACATGCATCATACATGCTGTTTAATGGATGGAGAATGGATTTACCCACGCTGTTGGTATATAAGGATGAGTCAACAGGCCTGGGGGGGGCGGAGAGCGGCGAGCAGCCCTCCCATGCACTTGTGTGTTTTCATTACAGCCCATTCCTCTCTACTTCTGGTCTCTGTGTATTATTTGTATCCGGACAAGTGCCTGAAGTGCCGTCGGGAGCAGGGTAAGCCTGTATCAGGGGTACATGTTGAATACATGGGATGGTTGTATACCGCAGGTCCCTCATAGCTGGGGTTTGTGTAGGTCACATAAACTTGGGTAGGCAAGATAAACTTTGTGCGACCTGGAGAGTTGGTTGACCGAGGTCAAAGGATGGTGGATGGTGGCTTTCTGCATTTGGCCAGCAGCGACCTGGACCTAATGAAGTGCTAGTAGGTCATAGGTTTAGGGAAGGGAGAGGAGAAGTGATGGGGGAGGGAGGTTGGAGCGTGCAATAGGCAAATCTCAAGTGACTGTCACCGGGGTATCCGGTTCTAGGCAAGTGCAAGGAGGCAGAAGAAGCCCAATAAGGTTCAGAGGGTGGCAAGGTAACCAGTTAGTGCAGCAGACAGGTACATCAGCAGGCGAGAGAGAGAAAGCAGAATCAAAAAGGAAGGTATTGAGTTGCTTCTGGAACCTTAGGTGGTCTTGCTCAAGTTTGAGAGAGGCAGGGAGGCTTTTCAGAGGGAGGCAGCAACCAAGGAGAGTGATCTACCCCCCACTCTCTTCCTGGAAAAGCAACTGACTCTCCGAAAGTTGGAGGTGAATGAGCGGAGGGCCCAAGAAGGAAAGTGCTTAGTAACAGAACGTTGGCTCTATTGTGGTCCCCAGCCCCAGAAAGCCTTGTGGACAATGCAGATGCTCTTGAACTTGATCGTTGCAGCCACAAGAAGCCAGTCGAGAGATGTCAGGGTTGTAGAGATATGCTCTGTGAGCTTGAGTCCAAGGACAAGTCTTGCAGTCCTGTTCTGGATTAGTTGCAGAGGTCAAAGAGTAGGGACAGGCAGATTTATAAAGACACTGTTGCAGTAGTCCAACCTTGAGTGAACCAGGGCTCAGGAGACAGTGAGCTTCTGGGAGAAAGCGAGAAAAGGAAGAGTTCCTCTGAGGAGGTGCAGCAGGCAGTGGGACTTCTTAGAGATGTGCGTGATGTGAGAATAGAAGGAGAGGAGGAGTCGAACATGACACCAAGGTTATTTTCCTCACAGAAAGGTGCAGATGCTGGGCACAAGTTGGGCGGCCAGAGTGAAAAGTGGGAGTCCCAATGAGAAGGATCTCAGTCTTACTGGCATTAAAGTAGAGATTATTGGAGCACACCATTCTTGAATCGTGGATAGACGGTCAGGACTGAGCGAGAGAGAAGAGGACACTGAGGGGTGCCTGAAGTAGAGCTGAATGTCATCTGCATAACACTGAAAGTTAAGAGAAAAGGTAGAAATGAGGTGGGCCAGAGTTGCCAAGTAGAGGTTGAAAAGCCAGGGTGAGAGGTTAGAACCATGAGGAGCGCCACAAGTGGAGACAGAGGTGGTTGGGATAAAGGACCCAAGTTGGACTTGCGAGGGCAGATTGGAGAGGAAGGAGGTCAACCAGGCTAGGGTCTGATCCGTGATGCCCATGTTGTCACGGAGACCATTGATGAGGATGGCGTGTTTGGCTGTGTTGAAAGTAGGGGAAAGGTCATGGAGGATGAAGACAGAAGGAAGGTTAGAATTGAGATTAGAGAGCAGGTCTTCAAGGGTGTTCAGGAAAGCAGTTTGTGTGCTTCTGCCTACTATGAAGCCAGATTGATGGTCATGGAGACAACCAACAGATTCAGTATGGAGAGTAAGCTGGGAGATGGCCAGCTTTTCCAGGAGTTTACCCAGGAAAGGAGTGTTAGAGATTGGGTGGTAGTTTGTTGGAGAGGAAGGATCTGCAGAAGGCTTTTTAAGGGGGCTGTGCACTCAGGAGTGCTTTGGGGCAGGGGGCATTTCCACTGGCAATATAGTGATTGCAGAAATCAGCCAAGGCTGGAGCAAGGGTGTCGATGTGGTCCTTGATGCTTCTGGAGGAGCAGGGGAGCACCTGCTTTCAAGAAACTTTCATAGATCTGACTTGTCTAGAAACATTGTCAGGAGTGAAAATGGGGAAAGAGAAGAAAACAGGAGGAGAGGGAGAGGGAGAGGTGACTAGAGAGGGGCCAAGAGAGGTAGAAGGAGAGGAAGAGGAGAGAGAGGACAGGATTTCCTGAGTTTTAGTGGTGAAGTGAGAATTCAGTGCTTTGCAAGGGCATGGTACGGAACAGGAGAGGTGGAGACCGCAGTAGGATTGGCCAGCTCCTTGCAGATTTAGAAGGGTTCAGCTGTATTGTTAGTGGTCTCAGAGACATAGGCTTGGATGTACGCTCTCTTCTGTGACAGGACAGAGAGTCTGTATTGCATTTGGAGCAGGTGGAAGGCCAGTTTGTCATAGAATGTGCCTAATGTCCTCCACTTCCTCTCAGCCACCCTACACTTGCGTTTAAGGCTGGTGATGTCAGAGTCATACTAAGAGTTGCACTTGGAGGTGGGCTTCAGGGGCAAGGACATCAAGCGTGTTAGAGATAAAGAGATGCAGGTTAGGAAGGGCGGTATCAGAGTGTGAGTCAGCCCCAGATGTTGGAGGAGTAGAGAAAGTAGCAGCAAAAGCCTCCAGTGCCACACGCTTCATGGGCCAGATGACCTAGAAGGTGGGTGGCAGTTCTGGGGTTGGCTTCACCTGTGAGACAGAGAGAAACAGGTGGGAAGAAATAAGAAAGTGGTCAGTCCAAGAGAGAGCAATGGTGAGAGGGTTAGCAAAGGGGATGTCTGAAGAGATGAGAACATCCAGGGTGTGCCCAGTAGTGTGTGTCGGGCCAGAGGGTAAAATAGAAAGAGAGAGAGTAACAGAAATTTTGAAAGAGGCCACAGGACGGGGGAGAAACATACAGGTGGATGTTGAGGCCTCCAAGGAGGATAAGTTGATAGGTAGAGTCAAGGAGAGAGATGGAGAGGTCAGCCCACTCAGAAAGGAAGAGAGTGACTTCACCAGGTGGCCTGTAATTGGTGGCCACAGTAAGAGAGAGTCCAGGAGCGAGACTGCAGACTAGGCATTCAAAGGAAAGGCAGGCCTGCATAGGAATGACAGAAACAGGAATCTACTCCGAGATGATCAGAGCAATTCCAACTCCTGGACGGTTGGTTCTGGGTTTGGAGGGGATCTTGTAGACACCAGGAGGACAGTGTCAAAACTCATGACAGAGCTGGCCATGAACCATGCCTCGTTGAGACTGAGGACATTCAGATCAAGGTGGCAGATGTCAGAGGAGTGCTTGACAGTAGAGTGAGTAGCAATATGGAGCCGATTTTCACATTTAAAAGACTTCCGTGGAGGGGTACATGCATGTGGTACGCCCTGCAGAGGTGGAAGAGGGGACCAAGACTGGACAGAGGAGGAAGGGTGAGATAGCAGAGTAGTCAGAGAGAATGAGTAGGGTGCCAGGTAGGTGGCAGAGGAAGGATATGGCAGAGTAGCTAAACAAAAAAAAGATGAGTAGGTTTCCAGTGAGGTGGCAGAAGTTGGAAGTGGTGCAGAAACCAGAGAGGTGTAGATATGAGTAGTAGGAGACGAAATGAAGTTGATGAAATGTGGGAAACACCTGTCAAAAAGGAGGAGATTGGGTTGATGGTCCTGGACCAAGACAGTGTCATTAAGGTGTGGGAGGAGTGGAAGGGAGCCAGGAAGACCTCCCACCGAGTGCCATCATTAATGGAAGAGGAGGAAAAAGGCGAGAGAAGAGAGACCATGTGAGGGGTCCATAGGGATGGAGAGGGAACAACAAAGCGGATGTAGGTAAGGATTTGTCTGGAGGAAGCACTGGTGATGAAGTATTCTTGTAAAAGCCATATGTATCACGCCTGGGGCTTGTGAATTGTGATAAATGAGGTTTGTTGTAGGTGAATATGTAATCGTATGATGATGTCACGAGTGACTATGCAAAGAGCACAAAAAGTGTTTGTACTGTAAATATCATCTAATTCAAATGGATTGTTGAAGGGGAATAGATTGGTGAATGTATCCAATAAGAGTGTGTGAAAATAGGGGGATAAGATTTCCTTGTACAGGGTTAGCCAATCATATTTGGGGGATGACTTTGTAAACAAATATGTGGGAGTGTGTTAAATGTTGTAACAATGCATATAAAGTCTAACTTTTATGTGGTTCAAGGATTATCAGGTAAGTTCAGTCTCTAAGGAGCTGTCTAGCCCCTCCCGGCCATTTATATATAATAAACTTGCTTTGTTGACAAATGTGCACTCAATTCTTGAGAGGTGGACGTGGGCCTATTTTGAACAGAGATGTCTGAGGTCAGCCCAACAACAATTTCATACTATTGATAAATAAAAGAAAATAGGTGGAACATGTACAGCGGACATCGCCAAAGGCCATGGCAAGTGGGCCCTAATGAAACCCATTGGTGCACCACGTGCTGAGACTAGGGATGAAGGCCATGGCTAGTGACCCATGAATCAACTATGGTATAACAAAACCCTTGAAATTCCATGAAAAATCTTTAGTCATGGGACAGTTAAGGTGATCAGATTTGGCGTAAAAGTATTGAAATTCAGCAGATGTGGAAAGTGATGATCATCTTAACTCAGGACCCCCCTGTAGCAAAGCCCATGAGCACAAACATAACAGATGGGATTAAAAATGACATACAAAATTAGAGGAAGTCAAGATAGTTCAGTGGGATGAGTGCTCACTGCTACGATCTGCGTGCAATCTGCAGGTCGCAGGTTTGAACTCAAGGAATGGCAGCTCAGCCTTTCATCCTTCCGAGGTCGATAAACGAGTACCAACTCTGCTTAGGATATATTGTATGTATATGTGTTCTATCTAAAGCTGTAAATTGTTCGTGCTATATAAAGAACACATCATTAGATTCTAGGGGTCATCAAAGGGGGAACTCTGAGTTAACATGATCATCATTTCTCACATCTACAGAATTTCAAAGGTTTTGTTGCATTAAATCGGATCACATTAACTGTCACTTAACTGTCCCTTAACAAGTTTCTTCAGTGAATATATACATATTCACACATTCAAACAGCATTCATACAGTATTCACTTGCTCATTCAAATACAACAAATCACCCATATATTAAAT
Organism: Ambystoma mexicanum; assembly: GCF_040938575.1. NCBI lineage: Eukaryota > Metazoa > Chordata > Amphibia > Caudata > Ambystomatidae > Ambystoma > Ambystoma mexicanum. The sequence goes on along the minus strand of NC_090930.1, from coordinate 354,777,653 downwards.
ATTCACTCATTCACACATGCATACGTACCTACAACCTATACATACAAAATGACATTTCCTTCCACATACCTCAGAAACAGCGCTGGCACAGATCCTGCTTCTGAGCTCCTCTCAGCTCCTGTGCACAAGAACAGAAACCAAGAAGCATCACAAAGCGCTTACTGGTTTTTGCTCTTGTGTACAGGAGCTCGGTCTCTGCACTCCTTCAGCAGGGGCCAGCGAGGCCATGGTAGGTGCCACAGGGGAGTCACCAGGGGTTGCAGTGACCGCCCAAATGATGTCCATGGTATGGGTGCTAGGGACCACCCAAGTATCCCAAACCAACTCTCTTGAATGTGAATGGATCCACCATTTCCCATGAATATGAGGGGATGGTGAGAGGGCCCATTTTGATTTTAAAAGTACTATTGTAGTATTATGGATGTTGTTAGATATCCGTTGGCACATTCTAACTGTGTATTGTACTATACTTTAGTGAGTACTATTGGGTTGAAGGAAAATTAAGTAGGTGATTGTTAGATTTGCTGGTAACCTATGTTTTGGAGTAACAGAAGAGTTGTTACATTCAAACCAACCACTTCTTTTTTGACATATGCAGTATAGTGGCCTGAAGTGGATGTAGCATCAGTGTGTTAGATTATGCCTACTGTTGTGAAAATCTTCTTACCAAGAGATACTTCGCTTTGTGTAAAACTAGTAAGATTACAGGTATTTTGGTACATTAGAAGCATTAATATGACATATTGGCCATGTAAGTTTATTTGTATGCTAGAACGATTAGATGTATCATAAAAATACATAATTTGCCATGATTTGCATGGTGAATTTTACCATTCCTGCACAGTGGTCCAATTCTTGCCTTATAATACCAGAGACACTGTAAGCACTGTCAGGATAATTTGTGGCATTTCTATGAAGGACGAGATTTTGCAAACACAACTGGTCTGAGACGTTTACGTAAATGTGAAAAATTGGTGGCAATTGGAAGAGAAGATTGATTGCTACATTTACATAGAAATGTATTCCAGTTGTGTTGCTGAAATTAAATGGACTAGAGAGTTGTGCGCCTGTATACTTTGATGGGCATGCAGTTGTTTTTTGAGAAGAGATATTTGACTCTTTGTCTTCTGATGCACATGCAGTTGCTTTTTGACTAGAGGGTTTTGTGGTTGTATTATTTGATGGATTAGCAGTTGTTCTTTATGTTTATAGTGATATTGCAGGGAGCTCTGGAATAGTTCTGTTTGTATTAGTTTTCTTTTTAAAGGTTTGCTTTTTTGAGGTATAGGGTACATATTTCGATGTTTTGTGTACAGTGCACATAGCCTGTTGTATACTAGGGTGCAAGGAATGTCGCCATTGACTTTATTTGTATCAAAGTTAACAAGGAATAGACAATTGAGTGTACCGAGACATGAAAGTGCTACACAACTCATACCTTTTTTGAAGACGATGCTGCCAATGTCAATTAATGCATGATCTAGAGTTAGACCTCGCGATTTGTAACTAGCGACAGCATATGCAAGAGATAGAGAGAATTGTTGTCTGCATACATAGAAGGAAACATGCTATTGTGTGGCCTATATTTTTAATACCAATTACAAAAACAAATGTATCAAGTGTTCCATTGACTAGGCCTTGTTCTATGTCAAGATTACATTTTAGAATTATTCTGCGGTTTATACACAGAGTCAATAGGTTTTCTAATCCAGATGTGTTATAGATACATTTTTCTAAGCTATTCTAAGCTATTTAGTCGTACTGTTGCTTGTTGACACATAGGGAGTGTCATGCAGTGCACTTCTAGTTTGTCTGTAGTGCCGATACGCACTATGGGTTGCATTTCTTGTTTAAACATTATATCATTGAATTGTTCCATGACATCAGGGCAGATGTGTTTTGCCCATATAGCTCATGGATTAGTCTAGTTTTTTTAGATGGATTTTGCATCTTTAGTAAGCAGACCAGTTCTAATGTGTTTTAAATTCATAGGTGAGATCTGCAGATTGACACATGTTTTGATTTAGTTCTAATAAGTGAAAATATTGCCAGATATATATGTTTCCAATTCTGCCGAGTTTGTTACAGCATTGTTTGTTTGAAAATAGGTTAACCTTACTGGGAGGTTACAGACGAGATCTCTCAACACAATCACTTGTTTTACTCCAAACAGTTCAGTTTTTTGGACTTCTTGCATTCTGATGCGAATTAAAGCCAACATGAGGTTGGACACCATGCTTACTTCATCTATCAGGAGCACTTTCATTTGTTTCAAAATTCAGCGTACTTCAGTGGCAGCTTCTGCTGATAATATGTATTATTCCAATTTGTTTTTGTATTCTACTGGGAGGAGCAGTAGGGGTGTAAAGTTGCACCTCCTATGTTGCAGGCAGTTAGACCTGTAGGAGCTGTTACAACAGCAGAGAGATTGCTGTTTGTTAAGTCTTGTAGACATTTGCTGATTATTTTAATTAAGATAGTTTTGCCAGAACCAGCATCACCTCTTAAATACAGGAGCCGAGGTTTATAATTTTTACAGCTACAAGTTTTAGTTTCATGTTTAAAACCTTGTTGAATACCTTCAATGACTTCTCGATACATGGTGAGTTGTTCATCATTTATCTGTGAGTTTAGCCTTGAAAAGTCTTCTTCAGATTGATTAAATTGATACATGGTATTTTCAACCTCAGTCATGGCTACCTCTGCTTCATTTAGAACAAGGTGTTATCCAAGTGGTTCTTGGCTTACTGTAAGGGAAGGTTGACTGTCTTCAGGACTGTCTTTATTTAATATAAGTTAAATGTCTTTGGCTTGTTGGCATTAATTGTCTAAATTTGTCATTTGTTATACCTTTTTCATTTGCATTGAATACAGCTTCAAATGAGTCATGGTCACCTAATAATTCTTCTTCTTTTCTCCAAGGTTTGAAAAGTTGTAGGGTCATGTAATAAAATTATTGACATTGTTGGGATTTAAATGATAACTGTATATGATTAATTAGGCTGGGTTTGGCAAGTTTCACTAGGCTGCCTTCAAATATTGAGTTGTCTCATCTGGCGTGACATTGTTTTAGTAGGAGTAGTTTTGGGCTATGTTGTACAGGCACATGTTTTTGAAAGCAGTACCTCTGTTTGAGTAGTATGAGTAGTATGAGTAGTATGTGTCAATTAACTTGCTTTTTAAAATGTCCTGGCTGTTAGAATCATTTGTGACTATTGTTCTATCTCTTGGAGCCACATTACAGAAACTTTGCACTGACGCAAGTGCAAAGTTGCACAGTATTAGCAGTAGGGCAAACTTTGCTCACTTTCACAAAACACTTGCAAATCTTAGAAAACCATTGGACCATGATGAATGCTGTTTTGTCTTATGTAAGCACCAAAGCAAACATTGGGGTAGTGCAAAATAGATGCATGTTCACTGTGTTTCTGCACCAGGGCAAAGTTTTCCCTAGTGCTTCTACCGTTCCGTATTATCACCAGGGTAAACTTTGCCCTGGTGCAAAAATACAATGAAAATATATATTTTTACACTACAGCAATGTTTGCCCTAATGCTTATAACATGCCAAAATGCACTTGTCATGGTGCAATGGTTTTCTAATATTACCAAGTGTTTTTGAAATAAGGCCCTAGTGATAATACTGTGCAAAGCTTTTGTAATCTGGCCCCTGGCAGGATTTTAGACTCTTCTTTCATTATTAAGTTGGATCAGGGTTTAGCCAGACAATGTTTTCAGACTCCCATATAAGGGTGTGTCTGTTAAACAGTTTGAATCTTCATAAAAACTCCATTCTCTATGGGAGAGCATTTTTATACTGAAGATGTATAACATTTGTGACAATGGTTTGTCAGATGATATCCCATTCCAGATGTCTTTTAGCTCTGTTTTTGCAGATGTGGTAAGATATGCTGTGACATAGCTTGCAACTGCAGTGGAATTGTCTACAATTTATTGTATGACTATAAGTGCATGCCACAAGAGGGCAACGATTGCATTGTAATCATTGACATACTTGGATGATCGGTTCCTTTTAATGTTTTATGTGTTTTTAGGGTATTTCCCTTTACATTGTTTCTAACAGAAACCATCAAGCTATTTATTTGTCCTTTTGGGCAAACTGATCTAGGGAATCCAAAGTGACATTGGTATAGTATTTATCTTTGTTTTTATATCTACATTGGCAGGATTTGCCACACTTATGGTTTTGGAAGCATACGATTTGTGTACATAGGTCACTATCTGTGGTTTCCAAAAGGATGCCACAGGTAATATATGTTTCAATAAAATATAAAACAGTGGCATCACTGTCATGGCCAAATTTGGGAGCATCTTTTGTCCACAAAAGCATGTGGATGTGTTGTTCTCCTCTGGATTGTTATTCTTTTCTCCAAAATAAGTGTTCCACTTCTCTGAGTGAAGGTGTCATTTTATTTCAGTAGAAGTGCAGCATGGCAATGAAGCAATGGTGAAAGTACCTTGATACATTGACAGGGTCATATGTCTTTTCCCACTTTATATTGGTTTGCGGTGCGTAAGAAGTCATGCAAGTCATCCCATGTATATTCTTCATAACTTAAAGTAACAAACTATGTGGGTGGACATAGGTTCCTTAGCAATCAACATACATCAGTGTGATGTTGTAAACAGTATTCTTGTGCACCATGCATGTTTTCCAAGAGATTTGTGATACTAGATTGCACAACTTCATACTTGTCTTTTATCTTTTGAAACAGTTGTGTAGCAGACATGTTTAAAAAATTAGAGCCTGTTTTTAATGTGTGTGCAACTCCATAACACAGCGTTGCTAGTTTGCTTTCGAAGAGGAGGTGGAAAACATATTCTACATTTTGTATGAATCTTGGGTCTTGAAAATACATTCATAAAGTGCTATATTCTGATGCACTAATTTGTATGAATACTTCATTATATCTTCATCCTTTTCCTGTAGGAAAGAGTAAAGGAAAAGAACATTCTTCTAAACTTTTCTCTCATGTAGTAATTGGGGATCCATTGTCTTGACGGATTTGTTATGTTTCTAATGCATCCTCTATGGTGTCTTTGGTGTGTAGTGGGTGAATTGTATACTGGTCTAAAATGTTGACTGCAGTAACAGGATCAACACATTCAAATTGCCCAGTTTGTTGTGAATGTTGAATTATTTGGGTGGTTTCTCTTAAGTTTTTCTCTATGTTTATATCATTGTAGTATTCATTGTTTTCTTTGTGATATTGTAGGGCAGTACTAAGAAATGGCTGAAAGGAAGGACATTCTTAAGCGATCTCAGATGGAAATGTTCATAATGTAACCTAGTGTTTCTATCTGTGGTCTTCTTAGCATTCTAGTGGGCCATAATAGAAAAACCTTGATATTGCTTTGTATCTTGTGGGTTTTTTGAGGTTGCTCTTATTTTCTCTTCCTTAAAACTTTGTATGTATGTTCTGTCAATATGTAATGCTGTGATTGTTTTCAACAAATAGGACATTATTGTGAATGAGATGTTTGATATTGATAATGTACATTTGACCAGTGAATAGTACAACTATGCTTTTTCTTTGGTTGATATGGAAATCGAAAAAAAGATTAATTGTTCTACTGTAAGACTTTCATGCCACTGGGTCTAATTAGACAGACACTAAAGAAAACAAATGCCTAAATACCACCATGCCTTTATTAGAAAAATGTGGATTTATTTCAATATATAAATAATTTTCTTATTGGAACACAACTGTGTTAGAATTCTGTATTATTTCCCCAGTTCCAATTGAAGTCGTTTTGAAACAATCCATCACCCAAGGTCTTTAGGAGCTTCGAGAGCTGCGGACCCCGAATACCAGAAGTCCTACTGGCCATTTCAAGTGCATCATTATGGAAAGGCTGCATCCATACAAATCTTTTCGGAACCTGTAAGGACACTCCAGAGATCTGATCCAACTCCCGCAGACCCCCTCACCAGCATGTGGGACTGCAGGAAGCAAAGCAGATGGACAGGGTGATCCATATCCTTTGTTGGTGCTGCAGAACAGAAAAAGCACCAAAACCACAGAGTGAACCAAGAAGTTGCTGAAAGTTTTGCCACAGGTACTCCTTCGAGACTGCTGCTGAGTGATCCCGTCCATTGTCCTGCCTTCAGTCACCAGACCAAGGAATCTGGATATCGGGTCCAGATCTGAAACATCACAGAGCATCCAGCACAAACATTTTCTTCTAACCTAAGGTACTGTTGGGAAAAAGGTATTGCTTACCTGATTCCAAGAAGTTGCTCCAGAGTGTTTTTTCAGTGCACATTGAGGTGTCCAGGGCAAGCCCCTCTTACCTATGATCCAAGCCACTGTTTGTGCCCCCTTTTCAAGTCCATTTTAAGGTATTCTTTGTTAGTTGCTGCTTCAATACATCTGGACACTATGAAAAATCCACAGGCACTCTTTGTTATTTGCTGAATGTCAAGCTTTCAAGCTCTCTACGAACTGCCGTTAGCTAGGATTGCATTTTTGGACTTATAATGCTTACTAGGTGAAGAAACCATCTCTAGAACTTTGAACTAAGCTCATGCTACACTAACTAATCATGTTTCTCTCCCTTTAAGTGACTTTACTATATGTGTTTGCATAGAAAACGTATTACCATTGAAAACCGCACAAGTGTCAATAACCATAATACTATAACATTGTCTTTTCCCTTTCTAACGTTGCTACAAATGTTACCGCAAACAAACACAAAAGTGAAAGTGCCCTTTCAAGTGTATTAGCAAGAATTCCTAAGTGTTCTACAGTAAGCGCCTGAGGTATTTAAAGTGATTCTGGTGTAATTATAATAAATATATAATTTTTATATAATTATACGTGTAAGTGCTTTTTTGTTGTGCCTGTCTAGCTAAGATTCAGAGTACTTACCTACAACTCACATCATTCTCTTAAAATAAGCCTGACTGCTCTGCTACTCTACCAAGGTCCTGAGCTAATACATACTGATACTAAGAGTTGAGGATCTACAAACTACTGGGATAGCTTACTAAAGTCTTACTACCAGCAGGACTTTAGGAAAACTCTTCTAACATCACCCCACACCTTTAGTACACCAGAAGTGATCCAAACAGATTGGAAGCACTAGACAATTATAAACCCCATTGTCCAATTTTGATAACGTAGATGGAATGGCAAGCTTATATCTGAAAGGACATGGATCTTTAATTAGTTGCAACACATTGAAAATACAATTATTACCCAATGATAAAATGAACTGTCCATTCAAGGTTGTATACAAATATCTACTTTGTTGTTATCAAAACAGACAGTTCTAGCACACTACAAAATACAACCCACCCTCTAAAAGAATGCAGAGGAGAGACAGTATCAATGAAGGAAAAGAGATGCACTCTGGATACTGACAAGAAGGTAGTTGGTAAAGTAAGTATTTGCAATAGGGTAAGGATACTTGGTTTCAACACAAAGGGAGCAATGGGTTGTACAATGTCAATAGGGGCCACCTTTGGAGAAGGCCCAAGGGGACAGAGCACAATGCAGCTTGTGCCCGAGATGTTCTTGGTGCTCGACAGGGTCAAGTCCATTTTCAGGGTGCCTTAAAGCTTTTGCAATAGAGTTCAAGATGGGGGACATATGTGGGTATCAGGGAGCAAGCAGTTAGGTGAGAGAGGCTGGACGGATGGTTGCAGGCTGGCCTACACAGAGCCTTGGGTCAGGAATCGTTGTCTCAGTGCTGGTTGGTGGCTCTGAAACACTGGTCTAGGTGTCTCTGATGGAGTTAAGTGACTGCCGTGAGACAACAGTCAGTGGTGCAGTCGGTTGCAGTTTGATGGGCCTGACTGCCTCAAAAATGTCTGTTAAGGTGGATGTCAGTACATGCTTGTCAATGCACCCCTCCTAGCTTCTTAACTGGGCTTGTTTCATCCTTTAAGGTGAATGGCCAAAAGCTGAGGAGAGTTTTGCAGGCAGCTGCCTTGTCTTTGGTTTGTTTCAGAGACTCTCTGGCACTTCCCACCTCCGAAGCTTACTGCAGGGCCTAGCAGGGCACGCTGTGTGCTGGCTGGGGTGTGCTGGCTGGGTACCAGTCCTTGAGCTGCTGGAAGGTCCTCTGGATTCAGTATCTCCTTGTGTTCCTCGGGAGATGATTAGCGGAGGGATATTGCTTCCTTCTGCAAGGTCCTGACCTTTCTTCACTGCTGGAAGATGTAAGGCAGACTGTACCTTCAGCCTGTTCCAATACTGAGTTGCTCTTGCTACTCCTTGCAAAGTCTTCAAATGATCTGGTTAAAAGAGGGGTTCAGCCCTCTTTTAAAATCAAATTGGCCACAGTGATTGGCATAGCCTAAGCCTACCTTAATGAAGCAATCCTGGGTCCCCACCAACAATCTCCAGTATGCATGAGGTAAGAACAAGTGTACTTTGCAACAGAAAAGGTAAAGGGGTGATTACATGTAATACTGGGTCCCACCCAACTTCCTGTCTTTTGAAGATCAAAGCGTCTCTCTAGTTAATGGACATCTCTGTGGTTCCTAATTAAAGCAGCAGATCTCCCTTGAAACTGCGACAGGACAAATCTTTCTGTCTCTGCCAAATCACATACTCCAACCTTCTGAATGGGGTCTCCCTGTGGGGATGATTACTGTAATGCATGCATTCTCAGACATGACATTTCACTGTCCATTGATACTAAGGGCGAGAGCTGGCTTCAGGTTGGCACAGTGCATATCAAAGGTTGTTGGGGGTTTCTAGTGTCCTTTGTTAGCCTCTGCAGCCAAGCCCCATGTCGGCCTGTTTGAATTAAACTCTGATTAGTTTGTGAAGCTGCCACCAGCAGCAGAGCTAACAAAAGGACAGGCCCGATCCATGGAGCTTTTGTTAGTTAATTAGGCTGGCCATGGCAGGGGAAATGTTTTGCGCTCCCCCTCCTGAGAGGACATGGTGTAATCCTGGCTGTCATATCCCAACTAAATATGACAGAGGACAGTGCCTGTAGGCTGTGTCCACGCAGAGTACACAGGTCTATGTGTATGTCGTGCAGTGAGCATAGGAAAACGTGTGCGGATTAGCACCACACATTTTCAGGAGGTTGATCTACCATCATTCATGTTATTTTAAAATTTCAAAAAAAACAGGCGAGTGCACACCCACCATGCTGATGGTCTAATTCCTCACACAGCCACTATCTGAAACTCAACCTTTTAAAAATAGAATACCTCCTAATCTGCCCCTCAGACACACACACCTAGTCACACCTCGGATGCACAAACTCGCCACAGACAACCCACACATATCAATCTCCACACCTCTCAAATCCCTTGGCTTCACCATCAAACCCGCCATTCCTTCAAATAACATAAACTGCTTTCACTAAAACATGCAATCTACAACAATACCTTCTATGCAAGATAAGCTACAACCTGTCCCTGATGAGATCTACACACCAGTCCAAGCACTGGTTCTGTCCAAACTGGACTATGGCAATGCTCGCCTCAGTGGACTCGTCAACGGCACCTTTTCCAAACAAAATGCTGCAGGAATTCTCTTCCTCCACCTATCCAAACACTCATACATAAAACCTGCTCTTGCAGAGCTCCGATAGATTCCCATACAACAGAGAATTGCATTTAAACAAAACTCTGCATTGTATTCAAAGCCATCCACCTCAAAACTGCATCTTACCCTCATAACAAACTGAAACCCATCATCCACAAAAAAACAGTCAAGTTTGGCAGCATCTTCTACGCATTCCATTCTGCAAACTAACTTGCACATAAAATAAGCATTTAGCCAGTGGGCACCAAGTGGATGGAACAACCTACCACTTCACATTTACACTGCATCCTCCATTACCACCAACCTCAAAACATACCTATTTCCCCACACGCAATCCAGCCCTTCCTCATCTCCTGCTACAGTGTGTCTATCCTAACCTCAATATCCTATCCAGTAACCATTGTGTAACTTCTTTCACGTCCCACCTTTTGAACTTTTGGATATTATACAGCTCTATGAGGCACTCTGGGTAGGGCCAGCACTGAACAAAAAATTCAAATAAAATAAAATAAACCACCCACTTAGCTTATCAAGGGTTCCAAATGGGTGCAGCAACCCCTCAGGGGTCTCTTTTCATTTCACATGTCACAGTAAGCCAGGAAGGGTGGTGCAGTGCAAATGCCTCCACAGGTTGCCTGACAGCAATACACTGTCAAGTCCTCCCTGTTTAATGAACTGACCTCAATGCAGGCTGTGGATACATCTATAAATCACATTGCAGTTGAGGTGTTCCTGCCATGCCAAAAGATGGAACTGCCAGTGGTGCACTGCCCCATCACAGCTTTTTGGGGTAGTGCAGGGTCCTGGTGCTGGCATCAGTTGGCAGAGCCAATGGTACTGATGGAAATGGCTTTGCTGGTGCAGGTTTTGCTCTCTCATTGCATGCTCAATGTCACCACTGTGCTGCACTGTGGGACTGGGAAGTGCTGGTACCCTGTTTCTCCTTCTCATCACTGCTGGGGGTGTAGTTGTGGTGGTATCCAGTTTATTAGCAGCCTATGTGTCGGAAGAGGGCTAATTTTCCAGACAGACTTACAGACTTACTTTTACGCATTTTCTGGTTTCATAGAACAGATTCAGGGGGCTCTGTTGCCTTCTGACAGCTGCAGTTATAGCCATGACAGTGCAGTGCAAGTGCTGCATGTTAGGTATGTTAGGTATGCCACCCTGTTCTCAAACCCATATAACTATGAGAGTTGGCAGTTGTAAACTTTATATATAAACCATAACTGTATTTAAGAGATGGTGGCTTGTATGTATCATACTTATTAAAGCCACGTCAAATTGATATCACAAATGTGTCAGCCCTGTGAGCTCAGCTCAGCTGCGGAATGGTTATGTGTATTCTTGTCTGACAGCCCAGCCCTGCCAGCTAACAAGGCATAAAACAGGATGGATCGGCCACTCCTATGACTGTTTGTGCAGCCTGGTAACACCTCACTTCAGCATATCAATCTCCTAGCAGGAGCTGTCCTGGGAAGCAGGCTTCCAAGGGTACGCGCATCCCAAAAGTACTAGCCTCATACCAGGGTTACTGTATAGCAGAAGGGGCTATGATGCTATTGGCAAGGCAAGCAGGCTGAGCTAGTGCAGACAGAGCAAGCTCAGAACAGTGCGAGGAAGATTCCACAATCTTGTTTCTCTCTATCTCTATCCTTCTTTCCTTCCTTCACAAGGCAAAGACCACTTGTATCTAGCACACAGTGTTGGTCTAGGAAAAATGGACACCTCTCACGATGTACAGCCAATGCATTTTGGTGGCCGAAGGCCAACCGTCTCATGTACGTAACGATAGAAATACAGGTTTCCGAGTTTGACCAATGAACAGTCATTTTGATTTAACAAGGATCGCCATTTTGTTTTCTAACGATTGCTCATTGCTTTCTGTTCAAATTGCTTCGCAGCACATTTCTGCTTACACTGCTCAACTGTTAACATTGTTGTCTGAACGTGAAAGGACTAGGCCGCAAGGCCGCAAGGCTAATAAGAGTTCATTGAAACACAAAGTAGGCAGCTCCAGAGAGGAATGCCCGGCTCCCTCCCAAATGTAGCCTCGAAGCAGAGCTGCAGGGCATTTAATCATTTCACAGCTGCCAGCCAGTCTCGTTAGATGGTAGAATATGTTAGAATAAAGCAGCTAAAGGCTTGAATTATGCTCTTCTTACCGCCCCCCTTTTCTGAGCCCTGTAGAGCGTGTCGGCTCCCAGGACACGAATAGCACCTCATTGATAGCAAGGTCTGGAATATGTCTCTTCCCCCGTATGTAGCTCACTTACAAGAACAGAAGCACTGTGTTCTGTTCAACAACGAAAATATGTCTTCTCACTTGCACGGTTGCATACTGTTGCTAGAATAGATATTTGACGGTGCCATATTCGTCGAAATTGTCCATCATCAAACCGAGTTCAAAGAAACCCAATAAAGGGGTGTGTTAAACATGTCACAGCTGATTGTATGATATGATTTTGTATATATGTAACTGATGTACGTAATTCACTGTCTTGTGTCCCTAGATGTCTACAGATACACGTCGCGGGGCGTGAGACCGAGTTGGCCAACTGAGACTATTTGCTTTGCAATAAACCCTATCTTTGGGAATAAAACCTTGTGTCTGGTGTATCTATTCTGTGTGGTGACTTGCCTTGTTTCCATAACGCGAGGGACCCTTAGGGCCCCCTTTCAACAGAATGGACCCCTTAAAGTAGGCTTGCTTTAATCCAATCACCAAATCCTTCTTTGATTCACTTTGAAACAAACACCTGAGGATATTTTATTGGACCTCTTTTGGGAGAGTTGGCTTTTTCTAAACCCTGCCGCAGTGAAGTGAAGTGCCCAAGTCTGAGGCAAGCTTTCTTCCCTATCCATCCCCAGAGCACATTGGGGGTGACCTGTGCTGGGACCAGCTCTACATCTGTGCTAGTCAAACTGCTGATAAAAATTAACATAGAACACACATTTCTTTAGTAAATGTGAATGAGGGTCTTCCAAGATGTAAATAAACTCAAATAAAGGAATGTAGGTACTGTGTCCAGTTGCAAGGGAGAAACAACAATCCTGGCACATGAACTGTCCAACAACGTAGAAAAGGAAACGGGTCCCAAATTGTGGCAACTGCCATCCCCTGCACTGTATCTGTTGCCTAAAGAAGCCAAATGATTTGGTTTGAGATATATAACAATAATGAGCAAGGTTTCGTTTGCATATTCACATGTTGTAAATAGTCCTACAATTTAAGAAAGTAATATTTATTTGGCATCCAAATCATTATTAGCAAGTAAGATTTTCAGTAATTCCAAACAAAAACAGCTGAACCCAGCTCGTTTCAAGAAGTAATTCTCTTGATCCGGTGACAATTATTTTGTTCTTAATGTCCTTAATTGTCCAAGCTAATTCAAAGAAAGAGTATGAGACAACTTCCTTATTAAGGTAAACGTTCACAAGGGATTGTACAAAATCAAGCTGACTTCAAGGCAACCTATCTTTGTCACGGCAACAAGTGACATTTGCCTTCTTGCATCATACCAAAAGTGTGTGTCTCTGCAGGGCGTGCAGGAGAAATGAAGGAAAGAGAGGCACACAGAAAACCAAAAGGGTATTATATGATGTGATATGATATTACATTTTTTTTTAATTATTTTTATTAACGATTTTAGTTTGATTACAAACTTTTACATTATGTTTCTTATCATCAAGTTTGAGATTCATTAGATTTCTTTCAAAATTTAAGGTGTTATTCATATTTACAATTTTCTTCAGCCATAATAAAAGTCCAAAATTGGATTATCTTTTTTTAAAAAATATTTTCTTTTTATTTGTTTGGCTGAAATACAACCTTTCAAATGTTCAATACAAAAAACAAAAATGACATTCAATTATTGTTAAAAAAGCATTTCAGATATAAAAATTTAGACAAAATAAGGGATCATAATCTCAAATTACCAACAATTTCATTGTGTAAAAATAACAGACAAAAATTTAACCAGGGCAATATACATTGATGAGCGATCACTCTTGGTCAGATAGCCCCAAATTTCCTCATCTGAGTGAAAACAATAACGCTGTAGTAGATTTGTAAAGAATTTTTGCTGTAGTCAGTTCAGCTTAGGGCAGTTTGCCACTAAGTGTGTTAAACACTCAATTTTTAATTATTTTTACAGAAGCGGACAGACATTTTTGCAAATATTTTTCCATCTCCCCAATTTTTTTTGGACTAAATATTAATGATGAATAATCAACATATTTTTTGCACATCTCCTAAGTGTCAATCCAGTCTTCATGATATAATGTTGTCTTAGCTTTCTTTGGATTGAGAGTAAGTAGTTGCAAGAAGATGTTGGCCTCAGTAAATGCCCTTAAAATGCATTTATACCACATATTTGGAAATTTGTCAGTAGATGTTAATAGATAATGAGCTATGGTATTTAACACGTTTTTCTCTGAGGCGCCCACTATACATTTCATAAAAAAACAGCACATTTTCCAGATGACTTGACAGTAGATTGAGGTAACCCCCAGTTCTAAACACAGCAAGGCGATCGGAGTACAGTTTGGAAGTTTAAGAACCGATTTCCAAAAATTATCGTCACATCAATCCAAATATTTTCTTGATTCTGGTTGCTGGGATTCAGCACCATATGTCACTATAGGTATCATCTTTTGTTTGTAAAACAGTGTTGCATGATTAATGGTAAACTTTCCATATTTACACAATAAAATGGATGCTTGAGAAGCCAAAGTTCAAATTTTGGCATCTAGAGTCATTGATTTTAGGAGGTGTCCTGTACTGCCGGAAATGGGAGGCCTAAATATTTATAATTATCAACAACACTGAGATTTTGCTTATCTAAATACCAATGACAATTCTGTGCGTTTCCTGTCTTTATTCTTCTGACAGACCTGTGTTTTTTCAGTGTTAATAATTAGGTTATTTGCTACACTATATTTCTCAAGACAGTTAAGCATATTCTACAGGCCTCTTGGGGTCTGTGAAACAAGCACCAAATCATCAGCGTAAAGAATCCACCTTATTTTTTGTGTTCCCAACTTTGGAGCATCGCTTTCTATACCATCAAATTCATTCCCTAAATCTAGTATAAATAGATTAAAGAGTGTTGAAGCCAGAATACAGCCCTGCTTGACTCCTCTTTCTGATTTAACACAAGATGATAAGAGTCCTTCCATTAAGAGTCTAATTTGGATGGCTATATTTGAGTGTAAATTCTCTATTATAGTTTGAAGTGACTGAGGATAGCCATATTTGCTTAATTTAGTAAATACCAATTGGCGATCAACTGAGTCAAAAGCGCATCGAAAATCGACAAAGGCCATATATAGATTTTGATTCCGATTGTGATATTTGGCTTTTAGCATGTTAAGTATTGTCATGTTTGGAGTTGTGCCCAGACCTCTCACAAACCTTGTTTGAAATGGATCATGCATTTTGTACATGTCCATCCAAAGATTTAGTTCTTTCAACACTATTCTTGGGTAAATCTTTCCCGGCGCATCGAGTAGGGCTATCGGCCTGTAGCTCTCGGGTTTTTCACGATTGCCCTTTTTGTAAAGTGGAGCGATTATAGAATGTTTCCATGAGCTTGGAATGGTTTGGCAAATATTAATTTGTTCATAAATTGAGAACAGTTTAATTGTCCACAGTTCAGGATGCTGTTTAAAAATGTAGTTTGACAATCCATCAGACCCTGGTGCTCTTGATGCACTGATGGATTTGATATAATGCAATATATCTGATTTATCAATATTAAGTTAGAAGGGTGATGATTTTACTCTGGTTACCACAGGGCATATGTGATCTGGGAGAGCTAGAATTTTTTGAAAATAATCTACCCAAGTCGCTTCAGTAACATGCTAAATTTGTTTTGATGTCTGTTGGGAGGAAGTGGAGTCATTGATGGCCTTCCAAATGTGAGTCGTGTTCTTGTCCTTTATATATGCAAGCATATATTCCCCATCAGTTTGCAACATTTGCATTTTGTGATGACGTAACCAATTTTTATAGTTTGTTTTGATGCACTTAAGAGTTTGATAACGAACGCATAAAGGCAGAGAATCGGCCTCATGTTTTTCCCTGCAAAATAATGTTTTTCTCTCCTTTATCATAGGATCAAACACGTGATTTCTATGTTGGTGAGGTTTTGTACTGTGGAAAGCTGATTTCAACAGGAGACCAAATTGGGTAATAGACTGATCTGTCCACCGTACCCCGTTAACACTGTTATTAGCAGTTAAGGAGCCCTCCCATTTTGATTTTGTTTGCAATGGTCGTCATTTAGGTAGGGACCATTGTAGACTTAACATACTATGATCGCTATTCATCATTTTTGCAATTCTAAATTCTAACGGATTCAAGGATAGTACATTGTCAACATATATATTATCAATGGTGCCACTGAAACCTCTTCGAGACCAGGTGGGCTGTGGTGGGCAGTCAAAGGGACTAGACCCATTCAGCATAGAGAAGCCACGTGTGTCCATTATGTGATTCCACAGAGCTCTTCTTTTTTGTTTAGCAACCTTAATTTTGGTTATACAATGGAGGTTTAGATCTCCAGCTATTATAGTGTGTGCTATTTTTGGTGTATATGTAATATTGTACAACATAGTTGACACGCCAATAACAAATCCCACATCATCAATTCCCGCTGGATTCCAGTACAAGTTTACCAGAGCATATAGGATGGTTTTGATGGAGACAATAGTAAGTTGAGAGTAAGAGTTTGGGGAGTATTTGTAAATAATTGACATATTATCACAAATTTTGGTGGCAGTGATAAGGCCACTCATCGGACGGCCTCTCAGGCCTTTTAGGGCTGGTGTAAGATGAATTGCGTGATTGTCCCATAGAATAGATCCAAGTCTCCTGTAACATCACTATACTGTGTTTAGAAAGCTCGTCATTTTTCTTTTCAATGAGATGACTAAAACCACAAGTATTCCAGGAAACTACTGAAATTACATCACGTTCATACATATTCTCTAATTAACTTCTGGCTTCTTTGCATTGACATTTTTGTTTTTTTACCATTTCCCATCTCTTGATTATCATCATTTAGACACCATGATACAGTTTTTTTCGAGCCCTCTTTTGAAAGGGGATTGGTCAAACCTACATCTTGTGATTCACAGATTACAAAAAAAAAAACATTTGAAACAGAACCTCCTTAGCTTGCCATACAAGATTTCTGATAACTCTAGATCAAAACCATAATCTTGCTGTGCTTAGTTGACTAAAAGGCAATGAACTCAACCTGTTCAACCTGAACTGATAATGTCATCTAATGATTCAATATCAGAGAATATTTCCATTATACTTTGCCGATTTAGGGCATATTGTGGGTATGGGTTCGGGCGACAACCAAGAATCAATTAACCTATATTTTGTTGCTTGAGTTTTATTTGAGGTACTTCCTTTACAGGCATCACTTTTATGTTTGACAGTATTGAGGATTGCTTACTATGTTCTAGAGTAGATTTAGCTAGAAGCAATGCTTTCAGCATTTGAACTATTTCAGCACCATAACCGTCATTTTGATTGGTCAGTTTCGATTGGTTACAGGCAGCGCCTCTTTTGTTTATTAAGAGATTCACTAAGATATGGTGTATTCTCACCATCAGAGAAGACCTTTCCTG
This sequence comes from Ambystoma mexicanum, assembly GCF_040938575.1. Taxonomy (NCBI): domain Eukaryota; kingdom Metazoa; phylum Chordata; class Amphibia; order Caudata; family Ambystomatidae; genus Ambystoma; species Ambystoma mexicanum. The sequence continues at coordinate 354,760,471 of NC_090930.1, read as the reverse complement.
AACTTGTTGACTTGTTGGAATTAGTTGGCAGCATTTGGAGGTTTTTCTGATGTACATTTTTTACCTTTTCTGTGTCCTCTTTACACTCATACGGATTTGAAGGCATGAAATGCTTATCAATAAGCTCGGGTACCCTCAAATCTCTTTGAGCAGAGAATTGTGCCATATAGGCATCAACTTCTTTTCGAATCTTTTCTAATCTCCTTGCGCCATGAGGCAGCAGTTTGACTGTCGTCACCCTGCGCATTCTCACTCAGTTTGGGAGCGGAGGATTTTGTAACCATATTGGAAGGTGTAGAATCGATGGTTCTTGAGTGGGAGTTAACTGCTTGTATTAAATTGTCTAAAGGCTTGTGAGGTGTCACACTTATGTTTGTTAAGGTTGTGGCATTAGTTTTGATTTACGAGCCTGCGCTAGCTGTATATATTTTTTTGAAACAGCAGTAGATGCGATTTGAGTATTAGAGCTAGGCACTTTAAGAAGCTTTATGAATTGCTTTGAGGCAGCTGTCATTGTTTGATTGGTACCTTTGATATTTTTTGATTTCTTTGTCATTTTTCAAGGCAATTTTTTTAAGCTTAGTTGCTTTTCTGCATGATCCGTTTTGGAAAAGATGGTGTAGACAATATCGCTATTAGCAGATTTCATGGGGATCTCGCTTCCCGGCTTCTCCAATGAGACCGGAGCAGCCTGATTGTTAACAAGCTGCTCAACAATGAGGCTGGGGAAGCAGGGCAGCACCGGCGTCCAAGGTCTAGGGACATCACTTGTGCGTTCATCAAACCCTTTGACTGGAGAAGTGGCCATGTCTGCCATTCTCACCTTGTCTGATTGCTTACTTTGGGCAGCTAGTATCACACTTGGTAATTGAGTTGTATAAAATTTAGCTTGCCAAGCAAGAACAGTATTAAGTTGGTCATTTTGTACTTTCATTTTATCATTTAACATGTCAAACAGTTTCACCAGTGTGTTCATGGCGGATTGCATTGCTTCAAAAGACATGAGCACAACTCTGGACAAATCATCATTCTCTTGCTGAGTTTGTATGTCATTTTGTTTTCGTGGGGTGGGGACTAAGAGTTACTGCTTTATTCCGGTAGCTGATTTCGGAGATGTTTGGTGAGAAAGATAATGTTTCCAACATGGCACGATTTGACAGATCACTGTGTGAATCAACCAAGTCAATAGTCAAAGGATCAACTATGTGTGGAACAGGTTGAGAGACTCATTGATCGCCTACTACAACACTTGCATAAGCCACTGATTCTCCTCTGAGTACAGTGCTGTCTGACAAGGATATATTACATGCAATGATTTCTGTGTCATCTTCATCTTCATGCAAAGCAGTAGGTTTTGCTTTATCTGATAGGCTAGTTGGAGCTGGCTTTCCATCGAATGTTTCATTGTCTGTCCCTTGGACAACAGGGTTAATAGGTACATCAGTGGGTACAGAAGGCGAGTAGAACGTTCTAATAGCTGTGAGGTTGCGTGCAGAATCATTATTTCTCCCACGCTTCTTGCAGCCAGGCATTGCTTTAGTGGTTGAGCAAGACGCCGTTATATTGCTAGCTGCATTATTTGTGTTGCTTGTAATTTCCTCTATGTTTTCTGTTGTATGTACTGTCCTCCATACATTTAAAAGCGGGGGCATATTAGTTCTCAGAATATATATATGCTGCATTTTTTAGACGTACCAAAAGGGCACTAAAGTCAGAGTAACTAGGCAGAATTCAAAAATAGCCTCTTTTGGAGAAGATTCGTAAAATAACAAACTGACCTTAGAACATTAGAACATTAAAACAAACAAACAACGCTAACTTCAACAGATTTACCTAAAGCACCTACACCCACACCGGCCCTGCGCCGCGCACCGTGAACAGCAAACAGTACTTTTGTGGTACTTCCGTGGTGTTCACGTGAGTGCGCAGGTCCGGGGGTATTTCAGTACACAGCCCAAGGCTCGGGGGGCAGAGGAAATGGGTCCAAGCAGCCTGAGGGTTAGAAAAGGGAAGTATTCAAATACAAGGACTAACGCTCATAAAGGGCAAAACGAGAACACAAAAATGGGAGGGGGCGGTGAGGGGGAGGTGGTCCCATTAGCACAAGGAGGAGAGGGGAAGGGGACAGTGAAGAGGGATGAGGGAGGTCCAAAAGCACACTGGACCAAAGCTCAGAGTCCCAAACAAAAGTCACCAATGGAGTTTCTTCTTACTTTTTCTTAAATTAACAGCTGCCAAATGGTGTAGCTGAGAATGAAGTCCTCCCAAAATTGTCACACCACTCGCACAATAAGGCTGACTCGCTGGGACTTCACAGCAGATGATCCAAAGAGTTCCAGGATTCCAAACACAGCAAACAGTACTTTCGTGGTACTTCTGCGGTGCACGCGCGAATGCGCAGGTCCGGGGGTATTTGTAGTACACAGCCCAAGGCTTGGGGGGTGGAGCAAACGGGTCCAAGCAGCTTTTTCTTAAAGTAACAGCTGCCAAATGGTGTAGCTGAGAATTAAGTCCTCCCAAAGCTGTCACGCCACTCGCACAATAAGACTGACTCGCTGGGACTTCACAGCAGATGATCCACAGAGTTTCAGGATTCCAAACACAGCAAACAGTACTTTCGTGGTACTTATCATGATAATCAGCCTTTTGCCTTTGCCAGAGATGATCTGGAGACACATTTCGTCTCCTTCATGGATTGTTCTTTGGTAATTTGTCATGTTTTTGAATTGGAACTCAATTCCTGCGCTCAGAGAGAATGGGACATTTCATTAAAATATGGTAGAGCATCTCGTTTTGGTTATTTTGTTTGCAAAATCTACAGAAATTGTCTTCATCTGGTATTTGTTTGGTTGCTGCTAAGTATTCTTTGGTAGGCAGAATGTTGAGGGGAAGCCTTAAGTACAGGTCTCAGATTATTTTGGAGGGAAATCTTGCCAGGTATAAAGGTAGTTCATTAAGGGCTCTGGTTTCTAGCTCAGAAGTTATATTAATTTTATAAGAAGCCTTGTCTTGAGCGGTTTTTATCCAGCCATTCTCTTTGATTCTCTGTTTCACCTCCAGGAGTCTATTTATCAGAGTCTCACTTGAGATATCATTTTGGTTGAGTAGTTGTAAGCAGGCTTCTTTCCATGTGTCCAGAGTGGAAGTGTTTGATGTTTCCTTCACTAGAGTCAAGATCTTTATTGCTGGAATGCCATAGTTGTTGATGGTCTTTCAATAGACATCTAGCTGCTTCCAGTTTCTGATGGAATCGAGTGATTGGAGTGCCATCTCATATCGTATTGTTGTCATCGAAAAAGATGGAGATAAGGAACGTACCATATGCCAGAATAGCCCTTCCACCAAAGTCCAGAGGTTGCGGGAGATGTTAAGTAGTGATTCACTCCCATATAATAATATTGCGGCAGCTTTCTGCCTGTGGAAGGCTATGACTGGTTTCTTAGTGTATTGACCATATTTCCTATGGATGATCAAGCCTTGTCTAGCTAGAGTGAGAGCTTTGTTCTTTAAGTGTATGGACCAGTTCAGTTCGACATCAGACTGGTTGAGCCAGATGCCAATCTCCGTGACTATTTCGAGTTTTTTCCCCTCTAAATATAGGCATAGAGGGGCATTTTGCTTCTTGGAGCAGTAGCCCAGTGGAGTCGCTTCAGTTTTGTGGCAATTTATTTTCATATCAAATCCCTTTATGTATTTGTCAAGGCTATTCAGTCTTTTTTGGAGGCCGACTTGAGTCTTATCCCTTATCACAATATCGTCTGCATAAAGTAAGTAGCGGACCCAAGCCGCATTTAGTCTAGGAGGATAAGTGACAGGGATTGTTTTATTTTCACCAATGTCAAAGAGGTAGAAATTAAATAGGGTGGTGGCCAGAGGGAACCCTTGCTTAAGTCCATTGGTGGTCGTGTTGATCGCAGAAGAGAGAACTCCATCGTGGGTTAATAAAACTCGGGTGGGGGTGTCGCTGTATAGAGCTTTGATTCGTTCCAACAGCTCGCTAGGACAGTTCTGTTACTGGAGTTTCTTCCACATCTTGTTTTTGTTGATGCTGTCAAATGCCATTTGGAGATCGATGAAGATGTGGGTGTTAGTCCGAGTTCTGAGGGTTTTCTCCTTCAGTGTATTAAGAATCAATACATTGATATTGGTGCCGCCCATTGCTAGCAAATCCGGTCTGGCGTGGGTCCTGTTTTTTGTTTTTCTTGGCCCACTCGTTGAATCTTTTGACCAGGATGGAAGCAAAGATCTTCCCTATCAAGTCAAGCACTGCCAACGGATTGCAGTTTGTAGACTGGTTTCTTTTGCCTTTCTTGAAAACAGGAACGGTAATCGCTGTTTTCCATGTGTCTGGTATACTTTTGCTTTCAGAGATGAGGGTGAAGATTTGGATACATGATATGGCACAGGCCTCTGGCTGTCTTTTGAGGATATTGTTGCTTAAGCCATCAGGGCCAGGTGCTCTAGAGTTGTTTAGTCGCTTAATGTGTGAGAGGATTTCATCATATTCTGATTATTTGTACCATTCTTGGTTCTCAAAGTTGGTGTTGTTGATGGAACTTTCTTGGTCCAAATTGGTGTTGTATGGTGATCGAAAATGATCAACCTATTCCCTCTCAGACACTTCTATGATCAGACGGTGTTGCAAGACGTGGTATTAGTTGAGCAGAGTCCAGAGATCCCTGGTATTTTGTTTGCTCGGGGCTTTCCACATGGATTCTGCATCATTTTGAGCAATCAAGGCTCTGGTGTTTTTGAGCCAGTTTCTGTGTTTTTGTTTTAGGTTTTTGATTTTTTGTGATCTATTTCCTTGGATATTCTTATGGACTTACTTAATTCTTTCTTTGCGCAAGCGATATCCTCATAATAGGTGTGAATATGCTCAGTTTTATTTGTGGGTCCCTGTTCGTTTTTCCGGAGATAAGGCATCAGGAGCCACTCCTAATTGATTTTCTCTTTTGTACCTATGTTGGAAGCTTTGAATATTTCTACCAGTCCTTCCATCTGGTGGTCTGGTATACGCAGTCTGTTTAGACCGGAATTGATGGCTATTTTTGGATTTTTTATTTTATCCATGCGCCGGTGTGGGGCATTCCAAGTCATTAGAAGTTTAGCGTGGTCGCTATGTGGATTGTTTCTTACTTCTAATTGTAATTTGTGGGGTTGTAGGTCAGGGGAAATATAGATATAGTTGAGGTATCGGTTGGAATTGCCCCTATGCCAGTTAGATCTAGCCGGTTTGTCTACTTTGGTGCTCCCATTGAGAAGTATGACATTTCGTCTGCTTGTTGCGGCTATCCACAATTTTGCTTTGAGATTCAGATTGGGGTCAGATATTTTGATGCCACCCTCCTGAAAAAGATGGAGATTTAAGTCGCCACAGATGATCATTTGTAGCTGTTTGTATTTCATGTAGAGAGCATCAATATTTGTCAGTATCTTGTCTAAAAAACCGTCGATCCATGGTAGAGATGGACTCCAGTAAATGTTTAAGATGGCAAGCAAACACTGCTCTGTTTGTTTCAGAATAGAGCAGTTCTGTTTGAAAATGGTTATTTGAAATCAGAAGTTTGGGGACAGTGCTTCAATTAGTTCGAAATTTGCTTTGACTTTCCAGAGCATCAGGAGACAGTAACATGGACAGCCCTTTTTTTCTTGTTATGGCTGGGGTCATATGGATGAAATATCCATCGCAGAGGGGCGGTTTAGAAAGCCAAGTCTTTTGGAGACAGATTATTTCATAATTAACCTGGTTGTTGTTTCCTTTTTCAAAGAAGTGCATAGAACACCTGGTGTTCCAATAGCATAGATGAGAGGTCTGGATATGTCCTTTATACTGACATTATAAGTAGGTGGTCGTTTTCTTTCTCTGGAGCCCTCTAAAACTGTGTTGTTAAGTGTGGTCAGTGAGTGGCCTCTCTGTATTTTGCTTTTGTTGCAGTTGGCGCTCTGCATTCTTTTTTTTCCCAGACAATTGTCTGTGGGGCTTCACAATGGTCCACGGTTGGGTGGTGTTCCCGTCTTCTGTGGGTAAGTTCCTCCTTTCCATTTCTACTAAATGGAAGGTTCTGAATTTCTGAAGTAGTAGAGCATTTGAAGCTGAGTATTTCCAGTTGTTTAGCTTGCTCCATCATTTTTTCTACCCAGTTGCATGAATTGAGTTGTGTTATGATGATATCTGTTTGATCAGCATGTGGGAATTCTATCACTTTTATGTCTTCTGCTAGGATGTTTTGAGGAGGAGGAATTGCGCGAAGCAATCTCAGAAGGTTTGTTCTATTGAAGATTAAGCCATCGTGCAGCGATTGCGGTCTGTGGATCTCAATCGTGTTCTTGGTGTTTTGTGCATCCGGGTCAATAAAGGTTGAAAATGTCTTCAAGTGGTTCAGATTCTCAAGTTTATTATATGGGATACGGCATTTATAACATGCCTATACACAAGTGTTTCAAGGCGCGACAAGGCAAGGGAGGAGGAACGGAAGAAAGACAGAGACAACGATCTTACTAGACCAGGTGACATTGAGATCGTGCAAGTGCAGTGGAGGGGGGAACGTGTGGGGGAAAAGGGGAGGGGGCAGTGCAATGCATAGGATAAACAGTAGGTAAATAAGACAATAAATAAAAGTGCGGCCAGCAGGTGCATGTGCAGGTGAAGGTGCAGACATCAGGTGTCAAGTGATAGTATGGGGTTGTAGGGATACAGAAACAGTCACTGAGTGCAAGGGTTGCCAGGAGGGCAGTGCAGCTGTTTGAATGGCAGGGAGGGGACCTGGGCCCAAGATCAGAGGGTAGCCAGGTAACCAGTGCAACTTCAGATTCAGCCAGGAGATCAGCAGGGGAGAGGAGGAGAGAAGGAAGAAGCAAAGAGGAAGGTTTGAGGTGCTTCTGGAACCAGAGATGGTTCTCCCCAAATTTCAGAGAGGCACAGAGGCTGATCCAGAGGGAGGCCCCAACAGAGGAAAGAGATCTACCACCAACTAGTTGCTTAGAGAAGAGACTGACTCTGAGTGAATTGGAGGCGGATGAGTGGAGAGCGCGAGAAGGAAGATATTTAGGAAGAGAGAGTTGAATGTAATGAGGTCCCAGGCCCCACAAAGTCTTGTGGACAATGTAGATGGTTTTGAACTTAATCCTCGCCTCCACTGAGAGCCAGTGCAGGGATTTCAGTCCTGGAGAGATCCGATCCCTGGGCTTGAAGGCAAGGATAAGTCTTGCAGTACTGTTTTGGATGAGTTGCAGAGGGCTGAGGGTAGAGGCAGGCAAATTTCAAAATAGGCTGTTGCAGTAGTCAAGCCTAGAGAGAACCAGAGCTCTGGAGACAGTGAGCTTCTGTGGGAAGGAGAGGAAAGGAAGAATACCTCTGAGGAGGTGCAGCTGGTAGTGTGACTTCTAAGATACATCAGAGATGTGAGGAGAGAAGGTGAGTGTGGAATCGAAGATGACTCCAAGGTTTTTAGCATCACAGATGGGAGCAGGTTGAGGGCCAAGAGAGGCCAGCCAGAGAGCGACAGGAAAGTAGGGAGTAGGTGTGCCGATGAGGAGAATCTTGGTCTTACTGGCATTAAGGCAGAGATCATTGGCGGCCCACCACTCATGGATAGCAGACAGACAGTCAGAGATGAGAGAAAGGGAAGAGGTGGTGGAGGGGAGCCTGGATTAACCATTCCTCTAGACCATGGTTGCCCAACTCCAGACCTTGAGGGCAGGAAATATATCAGATTTCCGGGTATCGCATATTAATATTAATGAGATACATTTGCATGCAATGATTCTTACTAAATGTAAGTTTATGTGATGAAATTTAATGGGGAGGTATCATGGCAAACCTATTAGGTTTCTGGCCCTGGGTGCCGGGAGTCAGACACCCCTCATGTAGGCCTTCATCTCAGTCTGAATGCCGTAAAACCACTGCTTCCTAAAACCGAAGCTTCAATTCCACTTTGATATGCAACTCTTTCTTGGGAAGCTGGTCTTTTTGTTGTTGGTCTCTTTGAAGACTGGCTCCCAGGAGGCCCCACTTGTGAATTTCCTGGGCTGTGGAGGTGTTGCCCAACTCCCCAAGAGATCAAAGGAGACAATGTCGGTTTGCCCATTGTTTTAATCTCTGAGCAGAGACAGGCAGTCTGAATAGAAAGCAGATGGTCTTTTTGGGGCTGGCCTAGGCTCACAGTGTTCACATGTGTGCGAAACAAATCAGATGTGGCTGTAAGAATTATGAAAACTATCAGTCACTGTACAAAACCTCAATTGTGGTTTATTATTAGCATTAACCCAGCCAAAAGTCTAATAGTTATTCATTATTATTATGGTTTGGGGTGGGCCATAGGTGCAGATGTCAAACAGAGCAACTGAAAACAATGAACCTGCTTTGTGCCATTGAAGAGCAGGAGCTGCACGTCAGGAGCCTGCAGGGCTGTTCAGTCTTTGGCTTGGAGCTTTCTGAAAGAGGGTTCTGTTAGCAAACCACCCTTTCTGAGGTGGATGACATACATTGTTTTATTATTAATACAAATAAGAAAAGCTGGGGCTTCTACACTCTTGCCAGATGTCCATTGCTCACAGTTGAGTGCTGCAGAATCGAGTGCCTATGCATGTGTTTGGCACATTCACACATTTTTTTGCATGCCATTTTATATCACCAATGCTTCACCAGGCAGGGTTTTGTGTCGTTGCCAAGTTTAGCTGGTTTTGATTTTGCTTAGTAATAAATACTGAACGCCTTTCCCCCACTTAATCAAGTGCTCAGTTCCTTGTGGCTGGAATGTTGGCCTTCGATTGTACAGTCCTTGTTCTCCTGTTGTTTTTGAGGTAGTTGCCTATTAGCAACCTGTGTCTAAATGGGAGGACATGTAGGCAATGAGTGGAGCTCAGGTCAGGTCATCAATAAAGATGCGTCTTCTGGTTGGGGGTGCTATAGGGATTCATTGTGTGCGCCACGCGAAATACCAGACCTACGGAGGTAGATCGATGCTTGTGATTACCGCTCTAATTCATGCAAGGTTTATAGTGGAAAGTGACTTTGCACTTGCACTGCTAATATACATGTTGAACCAGGCCTAATTCACAGAGTGATGCAAAGTGTATTTGTGTGGTGCAAAGTGACTTTGCACTGCAAAAGTACTCTTTGCACCACGCTTATAGGGCTTAATTCACACACAAGCACTACGTTTGCACTACTTTTTGAGGATTTAGATCCATTTAGTGCAGTGCAAAGAGTACTTTCGCAACGTCAATTTGCACAGAGCTAAACGTTCCATGAATTGGGCCCTGTGTCTCCTACTTCTAAGCAGATCTGCATACAGGAAATGGGTCTCCTCTTTATTGATGGTCTATGCCATCTGGCATCTCAGCCCATGATTTTAAGTGTGCATCGCTGCATGCAGCCAGACTCAACAGAAACTTGAAAGCAACAAAACAAGTGCAACTGTCGCAACATTTCTTCTACTGCAGCATACTGTGGTGATCAAGTACAGTTGCTTTCAACCTCTCCACAATAATAGTCAATCCACAGTTTGTACCAGGTCCACTTAAAAAAAAGCAACGACTAACACGTGTCAAATACAATTAGTTTATGATGAAAGATAACATATGTGTGTTCTTAACAGTTAAGAGAAAACAAATGACACTACAGCATTTTGATCAGAGAGGCACCCACCAATCTGCACTTCATTTTTTCAATGTTCTTAACAGTCTGCTTGGCAAGTGCAGGGATAACTGGGAAGTATCCGTATTTCGTGCATTTACGTTGTAATATGAAGTTGCCAAGAGCTATTGCTGTGCTGCTATAATTGCCAACTGCTGTGGCAGCAAAGGACCTGCACAAATTGCTGAAAGAGCTGAACACTCTAAGAACAAGCCGTAACAGCCAGAAATTGCTCCACAACAAAATGTTCTGATGGCTGAACTGTAAAAAAAAAAGAACAAGACAAACACTTGCACAGACGTACGAAGATGATCACATCGTTTGTGTTTCTTTCTGAGGCAGTGCCTCTTTTGAAAAAATCGACTGAGACTAATACACATGCAGAGATCAGTCTTCTTCTGCGAAGTCTGTTATTGCAGGCTTTTTCATCATTGCAAAATGTACTCCAGGGACCTTGGAAAAATAAAAAAATGGAAGAAAAAAAACAATGGTTTCGTAATCAGAGAATTGCAAACATCTGCACCAAATTGCGTCACACTTCAAGAAAAAATGCAGTAATTGATTTTCCATTTTAGCCTCTTAAATTGAATAATGGCTTCCACACCTCTTAAGTGGGATATAGAGCTCCTTGTAACAAACACGGCAAACCCACGACGATTACAACAGCACGCTAACCAATGAGATATTTGTAAAGGCAGGCTGATGATGCAAACTCTGTATCTTAACCTTGAGAACGTGATAACTGAGGAGGGATATCCAAGACGTAAAACATTTTAAACACAATTGGAACTGTGCAGATTAAACTGGATTTCGTGGGAAAGGACTGTCAGGAATAACTTCTCTATTCGGCAATAGTGTGTCCAATTTTCCCCTTACAATTTCTACCAACACATAATTTGCTTTTATATAGTGATGTGAGAACAATGCCTACGTTTAAAAGTCAGTGGGTAAACACACTACCCTTCTTTGTGATGAATGGGAGGTTTGGATTAATAGATTTGTGGAAAGTCCAATGCCCTAGACACCCTTGCCCCTGTCATGAGGATCCGTATGAATCAAAATAGTTAGTATGATTCTAACCTAGCCTCCCTGAAACGCAAGTGCAAGGTGCCCAAACAGAGTGGCAGGCCTCAAACACATCCACTGACAAATGGGCCTTCCACCTACTCCGAAGGTACTACCGTCTCTCCATCTGCTCCAAGAAGAGGGCCCACATTCAAGCCCACACCTCTGGGTCCACCAACATCACGGTTAAATTGTTCAAGATCTGTAAGGAACTCCCCAATCCTACTGCAGTATCCACTTCTCCTCGACTGTCCCAGGACCTCTGTACTGCACTGGCCTCCCATTTCACAACCAAAACCCAGGATATCCTGTCCTCACTCTCCACTATCCCCTCCCTACCCACCCAACTGCTCTCAGGTATTCCTTGTCCCCTCTATCCCCCTCTCCATACTCTTCTCCTTCTCATCCATAGCACAGGATTAGGTCTCTAATACCGTCCTCTATGTAAAAGTCTCCTCCAAACAGGTGCTCCACTGCTCCTCCCGAACTATCAAGGACAACATCTACTCTCTCACTCCTCCCTTGGCTGATCTCTTTAGCCACTCCTTTATCACTGGCTCCTTCCCACAATCCCTCAAGTGCTCCCTTGTGCACCCTCTTCCGACGTTTGTATGCCATCTACCGACCCCACCTGCCTGGCTAACTACCACCCTATCCCCACTAGCCCCTTACTGGGTAAACTCTTTGAGAAGTTGGTCATCTCACAACTGAACGACCACACTGAATCTGTGGGCTTTCTCCATGTCCACCAGTCTTGCTTTAGAGCATCCAGAGGCACGGTAACTGATCTCCTGAACACCTGTGAAGACATGCTCTCATACCGTGATTCCAACTCCCCTTCTGTTCTCGTTGTCCTTGATTTGTCCTCTGCCTTTGGCAGAGTCACTCATGCCACCCTAATACAGTGGCTGCATGATACCCTTGGTATCACGGACCTGGCACTGGATTGGTTGACCTCATTCCTATCTAACTGACCTTCCCAGGTGCAACTGGGCCCTTTCCCCTCCTCCATCTCACTCTCTACATGTGGCATCCCTCAGGTCTCTATCCTATCGCAGTGGCTCTTCAACATCTACCTTGCCCCTCGGGCCCACTTGGTTTCCCCTTCTCTCCTCATGTCCAGTATTATGATGATGACACAGCTCTCCTTCAATCTTCTATCTACTGCTGCTTCTTTCACCCCCTCTCATTCCTGACTGTCTGACTGCTATTCAAGCATTGTGCATGGGTAATGGTCTCTGTCTTAGTGCCAGTAAAACTGAGATCCTTCTCATTGGGCCCCTGCTCCCTGCTTCCCTCTCACTCTCTGTCCACCCTCCTTGGGGCTGTCTGGCCTCACCACTTATGAGGCTAAAAACCTTGGTGTCATCTTTGACTCCTCTTTCTCCTTTTCCACACACATCATGGAGGTTTCCAAGAAGGTCTACTTACAGCTTCCCCTCCTCTGAGGCATTCTCCCTTTCCTTACCATCCCCCAGAAATGTAATGTCTCTAGAGCTCTGGTTCTCCCTAGGCTGGACTATTGCAACAGCATCTTCCTCAATCGGCCTTGTTCTTCTCTTCACCCCTTCAACGAATCCAGAATAGGACTGCAAGATTTATCCTTGTCCTCAAGCCCAGGGAATGCATCTCTACAGCCCTTAATTCCCTCCAATGTGAATTTAAGGATCAAATGCAAGACCCTCTGCATCATCAACAAGGCATTCAGGGGACTGGGAGTAACTACATTCAACTCTCTCTCCCCAAATAACTTCCTGCTAGAGCCCTTTGGTCCTCTAGCTCTAACTCCCTGCAGATCAGATGTGTTTCCAAGCAAAGAGTGGAGATAGATCTCTCTCTTTGGCAGGTGCCCCCCTCGGAATGGCCTGCCTATCCCTCTCAGACTTGAGCTGGACCACCTTAAGTTCAGGATGCTTTTCAAGACCCTGCTCTTCTCTACATCCTTCCCTCACCCCTCCCTGCTAACCTCCCCCACCTGCTACTGTGACTGACGACATGGTCTCTCACACAGAACACCATGCCCCCTCCTGACCAGTCCTTTCCCTCTCACCCTCCCTTACTAATGCCCCCACTGCGGCTGCAATTGGAGACCTGGTCACTCATGAGCCTTACAGAGTACCAGATCCCCCCTTGAACAGCAAATACCAGCACCCCCAAACCAGCACTGCCCTTCTGTGCCTCCTTTCCAGACTAACCTGATGGGTTTGGCATCCCCTCTATGTCTGGTCGACACCCCGTTCTCACACTTAGATGGTGGTCCCCCTGGCATCCCCTGGCATTTGCCCCCCTGATGCATTTGGCATCCCTCCGTGTCTGGTTGACCCCCTTCCTCACACTTAGCTGGTTGTCCACATCTGACATCCCTTGGTACTTGCCCCTCTTTGATTCCCCCCAGTACTTGTGTAAACCCGTATTTAAATTGGGGGTTTTATTCAGACCCATTGCAATCACGAAAAGGAGTATGTAGGTGGTGTTGGGCAAGTACATCTAAATAATAAAAACATTGAAAATAAACGAAAACCGATACATGGGGTCATATTTCCGGTGAGGTAGTGTGATGCATGGGGAGTGTATGTATGTTATGCCTTTTGTATGTTACAGTGACTGTGTGTGCAAAATAGACGTTTTGTTTCCCACCTGTTTATTCTTTTTTCAGACACGGGAGACATCTGAGGTTTTGATGTGAAGATTGAGCCCATACTTTAGGATAATGTTTTCTCCCAACCAGCATGGGGAAGTGAAACGTCCTTGAGGAGATTCGGTAACTTTCTCTGTCAGCACACCCTGTGGACGTGGGATCGTCCTGGGAATTGGATAAAGGGAAGCTCAGTACGGAGAGGAGAGAGACGCGGGAGATACAGTGATCAAGGTAGGCTGCCCTGCCTGTCCATTAGGCCCTCTGCTCCTAGTATCACAGGTCTCCCCGGGCTGTGTGTGTACGTGGTCTCCCGCTCAGGCGAGTAGCCTGAGGTGGAAGGTGTGAGGCGCTGTGTGGCAGGCCGTGTTTGGGCCCAGTCCGGCTCATGTGTTGCCTGCACCGATGATCGTAGCCTCGCCCAGCCCCCGTTTTCAGTGGGGGTGAGTTTTTCTTTCTGTGGCAGATGGAAAGGATGGTAGGAGGGTCATACTCCCTTTTTGAAACAAAAGGAGAGTTGGACCATACACTCTTTGCCTTGATCATACATGAAAGCAATGTAAAGAGGTTACATTCTTTTCCCACTCTGTCTCCCCGGGCGGTACCGCTGGCGAGCGTACCATTTTGGGTGTTGGTTTGTGTTTATATGACAATCACAAATATAGCCACTAAGGGGCAGGATTTAGGACTCTGCCTCATGTTGGAGTTGGAGGGGGAGACTAGAGAAAACTAAGAGAAAGAAAGAGAATAGGAAAATAAAAGAAACCCTGATCCACCTCGCAGGGGTGCTCCACAGGTGTGTCAGCTCTAGTGGGCCTCTGAGGCGCGGAGGGCTTTATGGTTTGTGGAAGTGGGCACATTACGTACCTCATTTAACTGGAGAGTAGACCTCTGGAAAGTTGGATGAACGGGGAGAGGGATCGTGCCACAGGTGCAACTTTGGGTGGCTGGTCCCATAGGCACCGTCCTCATCAGGCCATGCTGTGTGAGTAAGGAAGGCACACCGATGACACGTGAATTAAAGTCCTGCGCTGAGTATAACTATATTACTGCCTTTTCCGTATGACTTTCGGCTAATGGGGGTCTAGTTGTGTGTGTGTGTAATATTTGTCTCGTGTTAAGTGAGTTCTGTCCGTGGTAGACTGCAGCTACTGTTAGAGTAGGGGAGTGCTAGAGAGAATCAAAGCATTCTCCAAAGTAGAGTGACTTAAGGGAAATCACTTAAGCACACAACGATGCTAGTTATGAAATCCCAGAATTGTGTCCTCCAGTCATCAAAGGTAAAGGAGTGGCTACGTTCTCAGAGGTCAAGGAACTCAAGTGGCCTTGCACAGTTATTTATCTAGTTATAAAAAGCCACATCTAAACACCCCTCTGTCCGAGAGCCGGCATTGACGGAAATGTACTTATTTATTTACTAAATGTGAATGGACTTGTTCCCAGGTGCCCCACTTGATGCCATTTAATTATTTACCAACAGTGAATGGACTTGTTCCCAGGTGATGTTATTTAATTATTTGATGGTATTTAATTATTTATCTACCAAATGTGAATGGGCATGTTCTCAGGTGCCCCACGTGTTGCTATTTAATTATTTATGTACCAAACGTGAATGAACTTGTTCCCAGGTGCCCCACTTGATGCTGTTTAACTATTTATTTAACAAACAAGAATGAACTTTGTCCCAGGTGCCCCACTTGGTGCTATTTAATTATTTATTTACCAAATGTAAGTGGACTTGTTCCCAGGTGGCCCACTCAATGCTATTTAATTATTCATTTACCAAACGTGAATGGACTTGTTTCCGGGTGCCCCACTTGAAGCTATGGGGTTATTGAATTAAGTAATGTGAAATATTTAACACAGGAGGTAAAGTAAGGACAAGCAATACTTATTCACTTATTGTATATACTTATCGGGAGCACCTCAGGTAGTTGTGTACAGGTGTTATACCACTTGTGCAAACTGAGTGTATGGTTTTGTGTATTCTGTTCATAAAGAAGGCTTTCAAGCTTGTCAAATGAAATACGCCTCTGACTGTTCTTTCACTATGTGCACTCTAATTGCTGTTAGCCACCAGGGCTGACCGGCTCATAGGAGGAGGCCAAAACCTCAGCCCAGGCAGGCTGCCCATCATTGAGGTCTGCCATAAGCCTTTGCGGAGGGTCCGTCCATCATCCAGGGTTGCACAAATACATCCTGCGAAGTTTACTTCTGTGAGGACAACTGGAGATATTCATTTGATATTAGCAAAGATTGATGGCTGCGGTTAATGAACACAAAAATGCGAATAGGGGTGATGCAGTGTCAGTCACATGTCGCGTATTCATGATGTAGACTCTTAGGTTCCTTAAAGTTAAACCATATGTTTAGGTATGATTAAAACGTTATGGGCTCTTTATCTAGGAAATAAACACATAACATGATTGATTGTTTACTTATTATGTGCTTGTACACGTTTTTCAAAGTGCAACCATGCAAGGGAGGGGAAGACATAGGGAAGACAAGACAAACGATCTTACTAGGCATGGTGCATTCATTGGGAGTGCACTCAGTCCTATAAATAGAGTTAGAGTCAAATGGGGCAGATGCACCAAACATGCTTCTGGTACTCATGTATGTGTGGGTGCTTGACCAGTGCATAATTTGTGCTGCAGTAAAGTCACCTACAAATGTGCAGTTCATCTTTGTAAATAAGGTGGCCGGCAGGTTTAACAAAGTAATTCAAATAAAAACATGCACTTTTTCATTTGCATTTATGGTTTGGAATATGACACTGCTGTTTGTTTAATGATTACAATGTTGTATCAGCTGCAAACAAAACACATGTCTTGTATTCCTATACTAAACAAACAGCCAGGTGCAAACCCTGATTCATTTAGACACTGTTCTTTCTTTGTGCATCCCAGGCTGGAAAGATTCTGAACTTCTATTAACTTAGTGCTTTGATTGTTTTGAAAATACGCAGGCAGGAAAAGGTCTGACCTCTTCTACCCAAATTTTGAAGCAGCATTTCATCGATAACTCTCTGAAAGGTTTTTCAGAGTATGCCTCATTAATAGCCATGATGAAAACTGTGCATACATTTGGAATCATTGTGTGCAAATGTATCTCTTGACTATTAATGAGGGCTACCCTGAAAAGCCGACATGGATATCCACCTCGAGGCCTCGAGTTGGACCGTGTCTGCACAGCTTACATGTTTTTTGTGAATGAATTACAGTGGAATTATGTAAAATAGAATTTCTCGGTGATATGACCAAACACTAGGCATGTAAATAAGGCTGGATAGAGTTTTACTGCAATGATGACATCTACGGTTTTGCAGTTCAAAGTTGTAAATGAGGAGAATGGAGGAGAGAGGCAAGGAGTTAACAATGTCAATAAGGCAGTCTTTAAAAGATGTGGAAAGAGGGTTTTCAGAATGTTCATGTCTCTGAAATTATTCTTGTCTTCATTGGAGATGGTGGCTGACAACAGTCATTTGAAGAATTCATCAATGGATTTCTTGCCATGGTCTGGTGGCCAGTAAAAGATATTTAATGAGATTGGTGCACATGTAAATATTAGTGATGAGAAGAAACACATTCAAAGGAAGAAGTGGTTGTATCAAGTATTGTGGTTAATGCTAATGTGATTTGTCGGTAATGATGTGGCATATACTGTTTTTTTGAGTTTTATGAATGGTTACAATTATTTGAGTTTGTTATGGTTACATCTCATATAACTGTACATAATTAGGTTATTGAAGATTATTGTGGATGTGAAGATGACAAGGTTTCAGTCATAAAAAGAAGGGCCAGGTTGAAGAGATCATTTTCAGAGGGTATGTTTGGAAGAATGGGAGGTCATGAGGTTCAGTATAAATATGCTTAGTTATGGGGAGGTTTTGTAATGGTGTGTGTGCGTCTTTGAAACACGTAAAGTATATGTTTTGCAGCACTCTACAGAACTCCACTTTGTTTAATTAATAGTTCCTTGATGTTAGAACACAAAGCAGAGATGTATGCATCATTTATACATTACAGTTTTCTTTATGCAATTTGTTATGTCATCATCCATTTGTGTGGTTTAAACCAACCACTAAATTTGCAAACTCAATAGTACATATAATTTTGACATTAAAAGGGTGACCGAAACCACCAGGGGCACAGACAACATGGTAGCATCATCTGTGCCCATATAGTAGTCATTTTGGGATCCATTACGGGTCGGATCATAGATAAGAAGTTCTTAACATGTGCCATGACTTGTGGAAGGTGGCACTCCTGTAGCTGAAGCAGTTTTTTCAGTAGCAGCCGCAACCAACAGTGTGTGTATGGAGTAGTGTTGCCGAAGTCCCTGTTTTACAGACTTAGCATCCAGGAGTGGGCCGGTCTCTGACATGGGGATGTGAAGAAAGCAGTGTGGTGGCCCAGGTGAGTCCTGAAGCACTTACGGAGGAGACGGGACATAAGAGTAAGAATGGTCAAAATGTGTGACACAGTTTTGACTGGCAGCTCAACTAAACACGTTGCAAAGGGCCCATAGTATAATGTTGATGGAGGGGCATCAAGTGGACACTGATCAGGCCACAGAAGTGTGTCTCTGATATAAACTTGTTGTCAGTGCAAGAATCAGTTGATGTGAGTCTCCGACTTGATTTGACCAAAGCTGTGAAAAATAGAAAAAACTATTTTCAAAAGATCTTCTGCTCTGAATGAGCATTGGGTACCTTGACCATTGCTATAGGCTTGGCGCTCAATAAACGGCTGATCGCAATGTGGGGTCTGTACTTATGGCAAACCATTGCCTTGCACAAAGGAATGTGGCCAAACTGGGATCCTGTATCAGATTCAGGAGTTTAATAAATGACGGTCATAATTGCATACTATACCTACTTCCAGGAGTAAACTATATATTAAAGGGTGTGCTCCTGTGGCATATAGGCAAATCTAACAAACCTGCCCCTGGCATACCTGACAATAAATTTGAAGATCTTCTTGTGCAACATATGCCACGCCCAGATACATTAGCTGCTCTGAGGGCCTTCCAATGCACAGCACAGCCAAAATGAGTCAAAGGGAGACTCCCTCACCCATATCAGAGTGATGCAGGAGGTTGACACTAAGGCAGACACACACCTGCTGCTAGTGGACATTAAAATAACGAGGAGCAATACGCATACCACTATGGCAGAGCTAAACCGAACAAAGGATAAGATCGAGGACAAAGTGGAAGCTGTGGAAAATAATCAAATTTCAGCAGACATAATTGAGATGAAATTTGATGCCATTATGCAAGATCTAGAAACTAAAAAATCGGGTTTGGCCCTGAAGGCGGACGATATGGAAAATGGGCAGAGGAGGTGTAATATTTGCATCATGGGTCTGCAAGAAAAGCAAGGTGAATCAGCAGCTTCCCTTGAAAGGTCAGTTTAGGGCCTTGTTATGGCTCTTCTTGAAAGTCATGTCACTAATGAAATCTCCTTCGAGTACATAGAGGCAGTGGCACCCCATGAGGTCCAAGGTCAGTTCTAGCTAAATGCCACTACTTCAAAGAGCAAATTGACATTCTGATGAAAGCAAGGATGAAAGGGTTGTTGGAATATGAAGGTCCCCCAGTCAGCAGTTATCAAGATCTGTCGGCTCTAAATCCAAAGAATGCTGTCCCTAACGCAATTGCTCTGCAATCATGAAGTCAGGTACCAATGGGTTTATCCATTCTCTCTTTCCTTTTGAATGTCACCAAGAAGACTTTAGAATATTGTCAGCAGAAAAGGCAGAGAGTGAACTGAAGCACCTGACAGAGGACATCCGGGAATCAGGATAGGTTGAGGTAGATGGTAAATTCAGCCCTATCGCCAGAGGTTTGAAACACTGAAGGGTCAGCAAAATGGATTCAGGAAGTACCACACGCTAAGCACCCCATAAGGATTTTGTTTGTTCTCACCAAGACATTTTTTTAATGGGTTGTTTGGGAAAGTGGTAGCAGGTGCCCGGGTGGCGGTAAATTGGAAAGATGTTTCTCTTTAACACAATGCCATGGTACATCAGAAATCAAAGTGAATTGCATGAGTAACCTGAGATGGAATCTCTACAGTAGTGAGTTGTAGATATGGGGAAAATGGTTCTATTTTGGTGTCACTAGTCTGAAAGGGCGTCTCTTAAGGTGGAGAGGGCACTCCTTTTGATGGAGCGGTGGACTCTCAAAGGGCGAGGGGGAGTGGGTATGCCTGGGCTGTAACAGGTATTTTCTACCATTTGATAGCACGTTTGCTGGGGTGGCAATGATGTGGGAGGAATTGTCTGATAGACAAGTTGTACATTTGAATGCAGGTATGGTTCATGGTGGGAACAAGAAGCATAAGAGCATGCCAATGTGGGGGGAAATTATGTCTGCTTCTAGAATAAAACATTTGGGACCCTAAATGTTAAGGGCCTTTCATCCCTGCAGAAGAGATTAATTGTGGCAATATAGTTTAGGCAATGTGGCCTGAATATGATTTTCATTCAGGAAACACAATTTAAGAGTGGGAAAGAGTACCAAATCAAAGGGAATGGTATAGGTTAGGTGATGTGGGCCTTGAGTGAACACAGAAAGACGGGTACGGGGATGCTGATATGGAAATCATTGGGCTTTATCATACACCAAGCAAAGAGGGAGCAGATGGTCATCTCTTTGTGGTAAAAGGCTGGATGGGTGCTTTGATGCAACCTTATGTTCCATGACTTCAACATGTTAGCAGATTTGCAGTAAGATTGGCATTCTAGCAGAGAGGGAGCAACATGCCCCTCATGTGGAATGAATGATAGCCTTGCCCGGTATGCAGACTTATCATGTAGTTGACACATGCAGAACATTTCACCCAAAGGTCTTTCACTTTTCATTCCCCACTGCATCAATCCTGCACACAGTTAGATTGCATCCTAGTAGAGGCAGAGACTGCACATGATATTCTGGGGAGAGAAATGCTGGTTGTGTCGTGGTCTGATCACACTATGTTTAGGATCTCTATGGATTTGGGCTGCTGACTGTTATTAGACAAACATTGGTTATGCAATGACATATCATTCAGGAATTCTCTTTTCAGGGAAGCCATTAAGTCTGAAATAGGTGAATCTTTTAAGATAAACCACACAGGAGAGGTGTCAATACAATTATTCTGGGATAGCAAAAGCCACATTCTGAGTCCTTTTGATCTCTGAGGGGGCAGCAAAGAAGTGGATCAGGATCCTGCTGAAACAGAACTTAAACAAAGTGTATGTGACATCATAGGTTCCTAAATGACCTTGGTGAAGCAGACGTTGTTTGCATCCAAGAGGTGTGGGTCCTTGAGGCCCCCTTGATAGAGGGATATTGGGTGACATTAAATCGGGCGATCAAAAACCAGGTGGTCCGACCAAATGTTGGGCTGTTAATGGCAGTGAAGAACAGTCTAGGTTGTCCTTGTTGTATACCTATTCTTCAACTCCATTCGTTCAGGTGGCAACAATGAAAACTCCAAATCATGGTCAGAGTAAAATCCGAATACCCGTTGTGATAAATATCTATTGGAATCCGGCAGATAAAAGAAACAGAAACATGGTCGACGATATAGCAGTGTTAATAGATGAAGAGAGGTTAAAGTGTAATGACCCTTTAATCATAATAGTGGGCAATTTGAATTGTGCTTGTATAGATAAGAACAATGAGCACATTTTAGAAGAAGGGGATTCTGTAAAAATCATAGAAAGAAGAGTATTCGCCTGGAGGAAAACGCTCCAGTCAATTTTAAATTGTATTCTGAAAGGAGATATTCCGGCCAAGCCAACATGGAGAGGTATGTCCAGTGAGCAACTGTTGGACTATATTTGCGTCTCTTGAAATATGTCATCTCTATTAAAAACATTGGTCATAGGCTTAACTCAAAGAAGTGATCATAACCAACTCAAATTGACATGCCACGCATTTGACTCAGCAGAATTACAAAATGATGTGCATAAGATCCAAGTAAATCCTCGGAGAAACAGATTAC
Source organism: Ambystoma mexicanum (assembly GCF_040938575.1). Classification (NCBI taxonomy): domain Eukaryota; kingdom Metazoa; phylum Chordata; class Amphibia; order Caudata; family Ambystomatidae; genus Ambystoma; species Ambystoma mexicanum. Next base: position 354,739,135 of record NC_090930.1, on the reverse strand, counting down.
TTATCAATGCTAATAAATTGCCAGAATTATCTCTACATCTACGTAACGCTAAAAATAAAACACAGGATACAGAAAATCATCCTAGAATCAACTATCTCCTGCTGTTTCAAAAATTTGTGACTAATGTTCAAAGCAATTTGAGAAAACCACAGATGTGTCATCGACACATCTATGATAAAGCAAAAACAACTAAGAAAAAAACAATTTAAGAAGAACATCCAATGATGTAAAAAAGTAAATATGGGAAAGGCCTCTAAAGAAATCCATAAATTAAAGCAAAGATACCATAATTGGCTGCAGTGCCACAAAAAAAACGATGATAAATCAAGATGCTCAAGCAATGTTAGCCATCATCCCAACAAAGAATATTGCCTCCACACGGCTATAATCAACCAAATCGACACATCACAGGACGCCTTACTGGCAACCCCAATTTTGTCTTCCAAATTGCAAATTCACTTTTCCGAAATGCAATCTCAGGAGGTGGAGTCAACCTTGGAAACAAATTACACTGCATCACCAATAAAGAAGTCAGATAATAATGACTCAGATCTGGAGATAGATATAGAATCCATCTAAGGAATTGTCAAAGGTTTGAAGAATTCAAGAGTAGTGGGCCCTGACGGTTTGTCTAACATCGAAGTGAAAAAAAATCCTAAACTGTGGGCCACGCTTCTGCATTACCTGTATGAAGGTATATTCAGAACATCAAAAGTCCGATTATCTTGGAAATCAGTGGTGAAGGTCCCTATTTTTAAAAAGGGATTAAGATCAAATCCCGACAACTACCAGCTGATTGCCTTATTGGATGTTGTGGGCAAAATATTTGGATCGATATTGCTAAAAGCGTTGTCAAAATGGCAAATTGCTTTGGGCCATCAAGAACTATGGCAAGCAGGGTTTGTGAAGGGTATTGGCCCTTCACTTAAAGGGCCTCATTACGACCCAGGCGGTAAGTTACCGCCTGGGTCGTACCCTTACCACCATGGTGTAAACTATGTTTACACCATGGTGGATGGCGGATTTACCGCCCCATTCCAAGGTGAGTGGGGCGGTAAATCCCCATTTCCCATTTTACCCTTCCCCATTCCCATTTTTGCCCCATAGGGCATAATGGGAGTGGGGAAGGCGCTAATTACGCCACCGTAAATTACGGTGGCGTAATTAACACCATGGTCCCTTAGCGCCATGGATTTTAACGCCTGCAAAAAGCAGGCATTAAACTCACTATGGCGCTAAGGGACCTCGGAATCAGGCGTTCAGGGTCGGCGCCGTTTACGGCGCCGTTAACCCCTTAACGCCTGATTCGTAATGAGGCCCAAAGTCTTTTTGATTAATTTGTTAAAAGCGAAAACGATGCATAAGAAAGGCAGACAGATATATATGGTATTTATTGACCTCTCAAAGGCTTTTGACTCCATTAAGAGAAACTTACTATGAGCAAAGCTTGATTGATGGAAATGACCAAAGCAAATTCTGAACGACATCAGAAATCTCCATCATGAAACATCCATCAAGGTCAGATTGCATAGATTGGAAACTCTCCCAATAAGGGTAGGCCTGAAACAAGGGTGCCTGCTGGTTCCTGAACTTTTTAATCTATTCTTATCAGATATTGAGATTGTTTTCTGTGATGTTATGGCCGCCAGCCTACTTATCCCATCAAAAGGTACGACTTTTTACACTGCTACCTTGTGATTTGACCTGAGTTAGCACTGCATGGAGGTGGTCCCATAGGTTTTCCGCAACTGAGTACAACCTTGCACTCAGTGGATCAAACCTTGTCTGCCTAAACCTTTGGTACACCCCACTGGTGGTAAAAAGCTGCCACACCCAGGATTCATGACGGGAGCTGGAGATAGGGACTTCTTCATCTTCATCTTCCTCTTGATCCACTTCAGTATCACCACACCTGTTCCCCTCTCCAGGCCCTCTAGTGGTGGTGGCGGAGGTGGGGGAGCTGCAGTAGCCATAGTAGATGCCATTGTGCTCTCCAACATGCACAGAAAAAACAGCAGGTGCTCTCTCCTGGGCAGCCAGATTGAGGAGCAGTAATGGGTGGGTCCCTTCATAGGGGATGTCCGCAGACAGTGGACTATCGAGCCAGAAATGGCACGTAAAAAGTTATAAAACGTTGCCAGATCAACTAAGACACATTCTAGGAGCTCTGCAAGGGTAATGGTTCCACTTGAAACACCCTAGATTGGCCAAAATGCAGTTTTAAACTGTCCGGGGTTATGGACACTGTCTGCAGACACTTGTGTGTGGTCACACAAGGACGTCCCCGGACAGGACAACTGTCCTGCGGACATTTATTGGCTGGTAGACAATGTGCACATGTCTGCCATTGTCCGTAGGACAGCAGCGGAGTCGCCGAACTAAGTAAAAGTGCAACAC